>NC_091834.1:88984754-89630069 GCF_037783145.1 Equus przewalskii | reverse complement strand
CTGGTGTGTCCGTCTTACTGTGGACACAAGGGGGTTGAACTACGTCATCTCCAAAGCTCCCTTCAGCTCCAATATCTGTGACTCCATGAAAAGTTTAATTCTGAGGCTCCATAACAGAGAGGTGACAAGAGGGCGTCCTCAGTTATCCATGGCAGCAGAACAAGTTACTCATAACATCTTTAAACTGCAAACATTAATTATCTCATAGTTCCCATGGGTCGGCAATCTGGGGGCGGCTTAGCTGAGTGGTTCTGGCCCAGGGTCTCTCAGGAGGTGGCCATCAAGACATCAGCTGGGGCCACAGTGACCTGGAGCCAGAGGATCCACCTGAGCTCAGTCCCGTGGCTGTTGGCTGGAGGCCTCAGCTCCTCACACATGGAGTTCTGCAGGGAGTATTCACAACCCGGCAGCTTGCGTCCCCCAGAACGAGTGAGCCATCCGAGGAAAGAGAGAAAGCGAGAGGTCCCATTGCCTTCTATGACCGAATCACCTTCACGCATTATCACATGCCCCTCTCCTGTTCATTAGAAGTGAGTCACCAGGTCCAGCCCCAATCAAAGGGAGGGGAGTTAATTAGGGAACTACACTAAGATACCACCTTACACTTGTTAAAATGGCTAAAATCACTAAGACAAAAAATAGCAAATGTTGGAGAGGGTGTGGAGAGAAGGGAACGCTCATACACTGCTGGTGGGAATGCAAACTGGTGCAGCCACTGTGGAAAACAGTATGGAGATTCCTCGAAAAACTAAAAAGAGAACTACCGTATGAGCCAGCTATCCCACTACTGGGTATCTACCCAAACAACTTGAAATCAACAATCCAAAGTAACACATGCACCCCTGTGTTCGTTGGAGCACTATTCACAATAGCTAAAACATGGAAGCAATCCAAGTCCCCATCAACTGATGATTGGATAAAGAAGATGTGGTATATATATACGATGGAATACTACTCAGCCAGAAAAAAAGACAAAATCATCCCATTTCTAGCAACATGGATGGACCTGGAGGGAATTATGCTAAGCAAAATAAGCCAGACTGAGAAAGACAAACACCAGATGATTTCTCTCATATGTGGAATTATAAACAAGCACATGGACAAAGAAAACAGTTCAGTGGTTACCAGGGGAAAAGGGGGTGGGCACAAGGGGTGAAGGGGAGCACTTATGTGGTGACAGACAAGAAATAATGTACAAGTGAAGTTTCACAATGATGTAAACTATTATGAACTCAAATTAAAAAAAAAAAGGAGAGGATTTGATTAAGCTCCATCTCTTGAAGGAAGGAGGTCAAAGAAATTGGCATCATCTTTTTAAAACCATCATACTTGCCATTCCAAGAGGAAGACGATGAGCAGAGGTAAATCCAAGGGACAAAACCTTCTTAACGGAGGGGAAAGAGTAGATCACGGTGAAGAAGAGGCCTTGACATTATACAGCCTTGGGCCTGAATCCAGCTCCCAGTCACTTGACAAACGTATGACCTTGGACAAGTCCCTTAACCTCTCTGACCTTTAGTGTCAGTGTCCTTATCTGTAAAATGATGACAATAATAATTTCCTCACATGATTATTATGTATAGAAAACAAAATGGTTGTAAAGCTAATGGACCGTAATAAGAAGTCACAAAATAGTAATTACTCTCATAAGCTGCTCATCTTCTGGGAGTCCTTGCCCATCTTTAGCAACAATAAGAGTTTTCTGGCTTAGAAGAATGTGAGGCACTAGAAGAAATCTTGATAAATTTGGGAGAGGGGTGAGGAACCCAGAAAACTGGGAGTTTGATTACTAAGCACCTTATTTTTGTTGGTGCTGGCAATTTCAACATGGGGAGTTAATTAGGGAACTACACTAAGATACCACCTTACACTTATTATTTATGTGTATTTTTTGTGTATTTTTTGCTTCCATTGTAATTATATTTGTGTTATTTAAATACCACAGTGAGGTGTAGTGTTGCTTTTTCTATTGCTGCCATAACAAATTACCACACAGTTTGCAACTTAAAATAACACAAATTGATTATCTCATGGTTCCCATAGGTTAGAAGTCCCACACAGTTCTCACCGGACTAAAATCAAGGTATCGTCAGGGTTGCATTCCTTCTGCAGGCTTTCGGGGAAAACCAATTCCTAAGCCATTCAGGTCATGAGATAAATTCAGTTCCTTGTGGTCGTAGGACCAAGGTCCATGTTTAATTGCTGGCTGGGAGGCGGGACCGCCCTTGCCTCGTAGAGGCCTTGCTCGGGTCCTTGCGTGTGGGCACCAAGTCTCAGAACAGCAACACAGCAGCAAATCCTTCTCACGCTTGGAATCTCTCTGCCTTCCTCTTCCTCTGCCCCTCGGACTTCAGCCAGAGAAAGTTGTCTGCTTTGAAGAGCCTGTGTGATTAGATTGGGCTCACCTGGGCCCAATTATCCGTGATGATTGCCCTACTTTAAAGTCTGTAATCTTTTTTTCCTTTCCTGCTTTTTCTCCCCAAATCCCCCCAGTACATAGCTGTATATTTTAGTTGTGGTTCCTTCTAGTTGTGGCATGTGGGACACTTCCTCAGCATGTCCTGATGAGTGGTGCCATGTCTGGCCCAGGATCCGAACTGGTGAAACCCCTGGGCTGCCAAAGCGGAGCGCATGAACTTAACCACTCGGCCACGGAGCCGGCCCCTGAAGTCTGCATTCTTAATTACATCTGCAAAGTCCCCTTTACCATGTAATCCAACCTATTCATTCAGAGGTTCCAGGGCTTCGGGCACGGGCATCTTTAGGGGCCATTATTCAGCCCACCACAGACGGCCTCCCTGATCCATGATGGAACAACCTAGATTGTCAACAGGATGTAACAGCCAAGAGTTCTAGCCAGAGGGCTTGGACTCAGGGACAGGACCCCAGCCCCTGAGAAGAAGTGACAGGAACACCTGAGTCCCTGAGACAGGACTAGCGAGTAAGCGAACCAGGCGGAAACCAGTCTGGGACGAGTGGAGAGAAAACCAGCTCCTGGAATGGGCACCGGTGGATGCATAGCTCCCGGCACAAGGAGAAACCCAGTTATTCCACCCATGAGGTCAAAGCACCTAGAGCAAGGTTGGCTTCACGCTGGGTCTCCTGGGCTCCTGAATTAGGGGTCCTTAGCATTTCCCGACTGAGAACCGGGTGGCCTGAATCTACAGGTTGTCTTCCAGTGTCTCCAGCTGGAAAAATTTTGGTTTGAAGAGACAGAGCTGGGTAAGCGCTCCACACCCTCTTCCTGCAAGTTCACAGCAAGAAATGCGGCAGCGAGAGGGGGCACAATTCACCAACTCCCTTGTCTGAGCAATGTTGCCCCTCTGCATAAATTCAAATACCAAGAGGTAGTTAGTTCATGGAGATGCCCATTTGCTTTCTTTGTCTTTGAACTGTGTGTGTGTGTCCTTGATTTTTAAAGTTAGACCAGTTCCTTTCTGCCCCTGGACCTAATGAGATGTTAATTACACTGCTATACGTTATAAAGGTGAGAAATGTAAAGTCCATAATCCAAGGGAAATATAAAAGGCAGCAGAACCCTCCTTAGAGTATATCACCTTGGTGTATTGGTTTGGGGTCACATCACTCAAGACAGCAGCAGGAGGGTAGAGGAGGTGATGGAGAGAAATCTCAGCCTGTACAGAAAGAGATTCAAGAGAAATCCTTCTAGCTTCTCTCTCCATCCCCAGCAGGTCTGCTGATGGCTGGTCTGAATATTGACTCTGTTTCAATGGTAATGGTTGCTGTGGATGTTCATTTTAAACAGATTTTCCCAGAACAGGAGAACTACTGGTCAGATACCCCTACGGTGTGGTAGGCCCTGGACCCATGCCCTCGGGATGGCTCCAGAACCCCAGTGTGAGATGCACTTAGCAATCGTTTCAGGTGGCAAATGTGCCTCTAACCGCCCAAGTCCACCAGCCCGTCCTGTGGATCTCAACTCGACAGCTACAAGAGGCAGACGTGGAAAGAAATGAAGCCCCAAAACGCCAGCGTCCTGTGAGGCCTGCTGAGCAGGGCCAGGGAGGGCCTCAGAAGCGGGTCTGTGAAAACGCTCTCCACTCTGCTCCCTTCCGAGATGAAGCTTGTTGTGGTGTTGAGCTTGTCTCTCCCTAAAGACAGATGCTGCGACTCCAGCATGAGCCCAAGCTCCTCGTCCAGCTCTGCTGGGAACAGGCAGCGTGGACTCTGGCGGGTCACGTCATCTCTCTGGAACTCAGTGTCTTCACCTGTAAACACAGGGGCTTGGCTTAGACAAGCTCCTTCCAGCTCAGCAAACCCCTGAGCCCCGCACGCTGCCCACCTCTCGAGTCCTCCACAAGACAACTGACCCACTGAGGCTCTGGAGAATAAGTGAGTTTCACATCTAAACCTACAGACACACCCTGTGGGAAGACCCACCTCTATCCTGCTCCCTCCATCTTTTTTCCTACATGGGCTCAATATTATTCTGATTACTGGATAGAACATAGTGCTACAGAGTGTCTATATGCCCATCTCCAACTGGACTGTAAGCTCCTCAAAGGCAACAGTGGGGACATAATCTTTTAGTGTCCCCACAGCATTTACCGTGGGGTAGGGCTGTGGTTCCCAAACTTGTCACAATGAAAAACGCAGATGCCAGGGCCCCACCCCAGACTGACTGAATCAGAGTCTCAAAGGGTAGGAAACTGTACATTTCAAAAGCTCCCCGGGCGATTCTGATGGGAAGCCAGCTGTAGAAACCCCTGGCAGAGCAGAGCATGCAACAGATACTCAATTTGTTGAAAGCACCATGAAATCCAGCCACCTCGTACACCTGATCAGAAAGAGAAATGGAAACTCCTCGTGTGCTAAAAGTAAGAAAGTATCTAGCTGTCTAGGCCCATGGGAGGAAAGCATCATCCGGCTGTCTTCCTGTCTTTCCTGTTATCAGGTTAGTTTTTTGTGGAAATGCTGTATTTCCCCTTCAGGATAATAATTATTATTTATGGAGTGACAAGCACACTAAATTAAGAACACGATAATGGCAAATTCCTCTGCCAGCTTTAAGGTCCAGGGAAGGGGGCTCGGCTCTTAAGGGTACAAGACCCGTCTAAGGATGGGAAAGTAAAGCCATCTGTGCCCTCGGCCAGTGGACTTTGGTCACACACACATTCTAGATTCACGTCGGGTCTGGATGCAGTGATGTGATGGGGAGCGGGGGTTGGAAGGACGGCAGAGGCGGGAGGAGAGGAGAAGGCAGAGAGGATTCTTAGGGACCTTTCTGTAATCTCCCTCTTTTCCTGAGCCAAGACTGGAGGAGTCATCCTTGGCACTCTGCCCTTGGCCTGCTAATATCGATAATAATTCCCTTGATCTCCACGGGACTCGCAGCTCAGAACACAGGCAAGAGATATGATCTCGCACCACTTTAGCTCATTTCTCTCTCGGTGACAGCCATGTGATTGCCACAAAAGAAAAGAGAGGCGCAGCCGCCAGCCGCAGAGGCAGGGAGGTGGCCAGGAGGAGAGGGGAAGGCTTTGGTTGTGATTAAGATGTTTTAAATTGGGAGAGTGAGATATAAATGTCACAGCAGCTCACGTCCTGATGGCCCGAACGTCTGCAGCAGCGGGAGATAGGATTGGTTTGGCGGCGGCGGGAGATCACTGCGCCAGGCTCCATTCCCAGACCTGGCGGGGCGGCCTTCACCAGGGCAGGGGGGAAATTCTGAACTCCAGCCATGTGGGAAGGGCCAACAGCATTGATAGCCTTAATAAACTCTGTAGTTCCCCAACCTTACTGAGCATCAGAATCTCCTGGGGATCCTGTTAAAAGTTCAGACTCCTGGGCTGCATCCACACAGGTTTTTGCCCTACCACCAGTCTTGACCCAAAGCCCTGGACTTCCAGTGGGTGGAGAGGGGCCAGATTCTCCCTTTTGCTCTGTTTATGCACCCTAGAAAATGACACCAAGCCCACTTCTTGGCCCCCAACAGGCACATCAGCCAGGGCTTGCTTGGCCCCTAACTGCCAGTAGCGTGGTGGACCTCCAGCAGGGCCGACAATTAGGTTGTAGTTAAGCCCACACCTGCAGGAGCTGTGTTCTTGTTCTGCAGGGGTTGGCCGGCCTGGGCTAGCACATGGGGAAACTCAGCCCTGGGTACGTATCAGGAAGTAGGCTGATACTCGAGAACTCACTGAAAATGTGACCACGATTGGATTACCCTCTGTGAGCTGGTCAGATCAGATTTCCAGATGCAAGGAAGGCCTTCTGGGGACAAAGCTTCAAATGGCCTGCCCCATCATAGTGTTCTACTTTAGACCATCGCACTGCCCTGCAAAGAAAGTGTGTGTGTATCTGTGTGCGTGAGTGTGAGTGTGAGAATAGGCATGAATGTGTGTGAGTACTTAGGAGTATAGATGTCAGGCATGTCCGAGGGTATCCAGCGGCGATGCATCCCCTGGATGCACATGTACAAGACTCTTGAGAGATTATTGTTTACTTTTTTCTTCCCTTTGTCCAGGGTGGGCAAGACCTTTTTACTTTACAAGCCCTGACTGAGCACCTCCCCTGTATGAAGCACCATCGGAGATGTAAAGGCCCTTACACCACCGGAACTTACAGCCTTTGCAAAAAAGAATTTCACAAAATAGGGATGCATTTCACCCTATTTCTTTCTAATCCATTTCCAATCAATTTCATGCCACTCATAGAGCCCAGACCACTCCCATTCAGCTAGTATTTACTGACCAGCTATTATGTGCCCAGGATTGTGCCAGGTGCTGTGGGGTATACCAAAGAAGCATAAAAAATAGTTGGGGAGCCCAGTTTATCACGCATAAAACCAATCGGAGAAGAATATGAGACAAATTTTTCATGCCAGTAATGTATACATAACTCTTTCTCCCCAACCATAGTTTTTCTCAAACTAGAGTAGTGAATAGTACCCTAAAAGGAAAAAATTTTCAGGGACCTTCCAGTTTGACTTAAAATTTTTTCTAATGTTACTTAAATATGTACAAACATAAAACTTGGTAGAAATTTTTCTAACTTGTAAATTCCAAAGCAAATTTATAAATTACATACCAAAAAAGAAATTCCTGAAAAACCAGTAATACCCAAACTAACACCACCAATTTAATGATACTGTTTTGCTGAAACCAAATTAGTGGTGTGGGGTTTAATAATAGAAAGAGATAGCCTCAGGTCTGCTTCTCTATTTAATCAGCTTGGCTTTGTAGTCGACTTTCAAATACTAATTCGGAGAGGGCCTATTTACATAAGAGGGCTGTTCAAAATTATATTCATGGTTTCAAGGCTTTGTCTGCTAGTTCAGAATGATCAGACCTCATACTTCACCAAAACTTGCCGCATGCAATTCTCAAATGCCTAGTTTAATGATGTATCATCTGATAACACTGTAAAGCTGTCTAATTCAGTTGAAGATAAGATTAACACTGTGATGCTCTCGAGTCTGCATTAAATTTAATCCCGTTATTGCCCGTATTAGGAGAAGAAAAATTCTTCATTGTAAATTTACCACTATACTTAATTTTACTAAACTACAAGTTGCAAAGTACTCAGCTGAGCCACACAATACATCTGCTTATACACCATGATGGTTAATTTTATGTGTCAACTTGACTGGGCTAAGGGACGCCCAGATAACTGGTAAAACATTATTTCTGGGTGTGTCTGTGAGAGTGTTTCCACGAGAGATGAGCATTTGAATCAGTAGACTGAGTAAAAAAATCGCCTTCACCAACTCAGGTGGGCGGGCATCGCGGCATTCATTAAGGGCCTGAATAGAACAAAACAGTGGAGGAAGGGTGAATTTGCTCTCTGCTGGAGCTGGGACTTCCATCTTCTCCTGCCCGCGGGCATTGATGCTCTTGGTTCTCAGGTCTTCAGACTTAGACTGGGATTTACACGACCAGCTCCCAGGTCCTCAGAACTTCCGGTCTGGACTGGAACTACACCATCAGTCTCCCTGGACTCCTGGCTTACAGACAGCAGACTGTGGGACTTCTCAGCCTCCATAAACACGTGAACGAATCCTTCATAATAAATCTCTACCTGTCTATCTCTATCTATCCTATTGGTTCTGTCTCTCTGGAGAATGCTGATTAATAGACGTGTGAACCTGCTTGGCACAGGCACGTGCTCTTTGGCACTCAGCATGCCTGCCCCACGATGAGCCATGAGACGACTCACTTCTCCCACCTCGCTTCCTTACTTGAATCGACAAAGCTTCATTCATACAGCCGCTGTGATTTCATCTGGCAAATGGGATTGTATACAAATAGGATTGGTGCAAATGGGATTGGGTACAAAAGTGTAAATTCATGCACAAAAATATTATGACAGTTTTGGTTAAAGAATGGTCATTCAGAAGATCTTAGATTAACATTATTAGTTTCACTGAATTAAATTCATAAATTTAAAAAATTACTGTAAAGGAGTGACAAACCCCTGAGAATGCTGAGATGCACTCATAACCCTCCATTCTGACCTTCCATCTCCCTACTTCTCCACGCCAGGCTATACAGGCGTATACTCACAAGAATTAAGTGAATTAAAGGGATGAACTCGATGTTGGAGGGGAAGGCCTACAGCACTAAATAAATAAGACTTTCCCAGACTCCAAAGGGAAAGCATCTAAAACCTTAATTCGTCCACACAGGTGCCCCTCATGGGTGCGCCCTTAGTTCCTAACCTGGCTCCCAGACCCGGAATTCCCATCTCTCTCCTCAAGGCATCTCCTTTCATCAAACCTCCCGAGTTGGAATCTCCAGTTACCCTTTGGGAAACTGAACCCCTGTCCACCAAAAGTGACCACAATGCCTACCACCATCTCCTCTCTCCCTCAGAGTACATTTCCCAAGTCTAAATCACTTAGTCTGGAGGAAGGTCCAGAGAATTCGCCTAGATTATCACTGATGGCCACTAACACCGCAAATCCCTCAGAGCAGTCCAGTGGGAGCAGCTTTGGAATTCCTGCTTTCTTAGTGGGTCCAGAAGGATCTTCTAGGTCAGATTGCCTTTGTGATCTCTCACCTGAATGGGTTACATGCATGACTGTTCCTTTAACTGTTGGACCTGTTGAAACAGGCCCCTTCACTCACACACACATACGCACACACACACACACACAACAAACATTCATTCTCAGAGCCAGTAGCTTCCACCAGGAAGGAAATATTTCCTGACTGTCTCATAATCTCCAAGGTGCCATCTCCATCCGTGAGGTTAGAAAATCACGTTATTATACAGAGTAGTGTTTCCTTTCTTACTTTCTTCCTTCCTCTTAGGGCTTACAGAATGATGAAAAGTTTCTCAGTTGCTGTTCCCTCAGGTACAAGAGAAGCTTTGAATTGACCATTCTAATGAGGACTCACCTAAATTCTCTGCCAGTGGCTTTTGCCCTCTAGAGACGGATCATTGAGGAAAAGGGGAGGCTGTGAGACTCTCTTCCAGTTACAAGAATTGGAGGCTCTCAAAACAGGCAAACATCCACATGTTTCAGGGTTACCAAGCAGGCTAATGGACAAGGTGAGGGTTGAGTCGAAACCTGAAGGGTAAATAGGCTCAGCATAGGCGTAGCGGAGATGCACAGTGGGGCAGGTAGGGAGGCAAATAGGAGCGAGGACCGTGCATCAGGAAAGGCACAGAGCCTGGTATGGCCAAGTGTGTGGGGCCACTGGAGCAGGAGGGGATAGTGGGAGATGGGAGGGCATCAGTAGGAGGGAGCAGAATATAGGGCTAAATAGCAGACTGGGTTCAGGCTTAGTCCAAAAGGCCATCGGGAGCCACTGTATTTCCTTGAGCAGAGAAGAGAAAACTTAGAAGTGAAGTGATATTTGGGACAGATAAATCTGCTGTGGTGGGCATGATGGATGGGTCTAGACGCAAAATAAGGAGTTATTACAGTAATCCGGGTGAGGAAGCCCTGGTTGATAGACTGTAGCTCCTTATGGGCAAGTGCTATGTCACACTGTGATAAACCCAAAGTCTACCCATGTGCCTCACATGCAGGAGATGCCCACCTCTTCAACTTAGGCTAAATAAAATCTAGTTACCCAGAGGCGACACTAAGGGGGCCCAGGTGAAGATGACAAATGTCCCTCCCCATATTCAGACAGATGCCACTCCTGCACACATCCAGCTCAAAGAGCCATGATCTTTTGTGTTCTTTTTTATTAAAATATGTCACCAGAGTCTCTCAGCACTTTCCCAAGCTACTCCCACTAGCCTAGAGCGATGGAGAGAGATGAGGGAAGAGGCTTAATCCATCTAGAATCTCAGGGCTAACACCTCTGATGGCACTCACATTCCACGCCAGTGACAGCCATCCATCGCCACAGTGTTGTCGCATAACAAACAACCACGAAACCACAGTGTAACAAAAATAGGCATTGCTTTGTGCCCATGAGTCAATGGATTGGCTGGGCTGTCCCTCTGATCCGAGCAGGCTCACTCCTGTGTCTGGCGGGCCAGCTGGGGCCAGCTGGTTTCAGATGGCCTCACCTCGGATGACTCAGCTCCACACGTCTCTCACCCTCCAGGAGGCTAGTCCAGGCTTGTTCACATAGGTAGCAGGAGACAAAGATAAAGAGAGAAGCAAACAAGTTTTTTGCAAGTCTATAGTTTCATCCAGTTTGCTCCTGTCCCATTAGCCACAGCAGGTCACGTGTCCCAGAATCAGAATGGGTAGAGACTGCAAATCTACCCAGCAAGGGCGTAGACAGAGAGATCATTAATGGGGGTCATTCATGACATTGATTTGGCAGACTACCCGAAAGAAAAAAGGCTGGAAGAGACTGGAATTCCAAGAACAGATCCAGACCTGGATTGAGGACGGAAATGTCCACGGTAGTGTTAGGAAGTAAAGGATAGAATTGGTCACCGGAAGAAGGGAGCTTTTCATGTTAGAAAGACTGATGAGCCTCAGTCTGACCCCATGGCTCGTTCTTGCCTTCTCCACGCCTGTGAGCAGGGAAAGCTTGGCCAAAGAGGGGCTATTTTGGTCTTCGCTGCAGGCGATCACACATACTTTTGCTTTCCCCACCAACTGAACCTTGTCTTTCTGCATTCAGATATGATGTGTTCATCTTAAATAAACTCTCGCTTGACTTCATATGCCTCTCCAGCTACTGGTGTTCTGTAAATGTAAGAAAGAGAAGGAATAGATAGGAAGCAAGGGATACCAGCAACTTTACTTGGTTGTTCAAACTAGCACAGTGAGGCTTAACTTGGGAGCAGAAGGATTTGGTCATGACCGGCTAGGGAGAGGCGAAGTGGGATGTTGACCTACTTATGTCAGTGGCAAAGACTGCAAAGTTTAGAATATGAGGCCACTGTGCATCTTTTCTCTTGACTCAAATGTGGAATAATCCGACAGGCAGAGGATGTCTGCAGCCTCCTCAAAACTTAACAAAGACATGAGAGGCTCATTTCATGACATTCCCAAGCCTTCACTTCCCAAGGATGATTCCCGCTGAAACATGGATGCTGAGAGAGGAGTTGTAAAGTTTAGGAAGGCTCTTCGTTTCCTGCTGAGGCAGAGGAACAATGTGGGGCGAGTTGATTTGAAGCCCACGGCTTGGGAACCACAAAAAATGTCCAGGAGCTGGGCCATGGGCGTATGAGGAGATTGGGAGCCAGGAACATGAGAGTGGCCTCTGGAGCGGGGTTCAGCTCGGAGAAGCAGAGGAAGAGACTGAGGGCCATAATTAGCAGAAAGCTCAGCAAACAATCCTGGATGTGACAGCTGGAGGGAACACTAGCCAGGCCAGTGGGACAGGTGGCCTCCAGGAGCGCTCTTCCAGCCTGGGTCAGAGAGTGAAGCTGGCATCTGTGACCAAAAAGGGCTCAAGGAAAAAGCTTGGCGGCAGATGGGGCGTTCAGGTACAGTGGACAGTCAAGGAGAACATGAACCCACGGCCTGCAAGTTATCCACAGCAAGGAGATGACAAAGTGTAGGAGTCGGTGACCAGAGTCCCTGAAGTGGAGTGGTCACTGCCTACCTCTGTGCCAAGCTGGAAGAGTGACTAGGCACTGTGTCTGTAAGGTACCTCATCTGAGCAGTTTTGTTCCCTCACATCCCTGCAATGGGGATTTAATTGTGGATGCGAATTGGTGATGTGCAGAGGGTAGGAAAGTGAAGCAGGAGAGCAGGAGGAAACCACAAATTCAGAAGCAGGGTCTACAGAGATCCCTGACTCTTTCTTTGTTTCCCATTTGGAAACGGAAGGACCCACTGGTTACTTATCGGAAGTAGATCAGTTATATTTTCTCCCCCTCGCTTTGAACATAAGACTTGCCAGCCATAGGGCTTGCAGTTGGGCAGGGGTTTTTCTACTCCCCTTCCCCCAGGAGTGACAGTAACTAATGCTGACTCACAGGATCGCAGAGATACATGTAAGGCAGTGAGCCAGCGACCGTGACCTTCTATTGCTGAGCTCAAACCAATTGCCCTAATGCAATAGGTTACAACATGCATATGAGTTCAACTTTCTGGCTGCTGGTTGCCAACGTTTTTCTATCCCCTTCTCCCAGGAAAAGAGCGCCATCTTGTGTAGAAACACTGCAGTTCAGGCTATGCCAACTCCTTTCCTTTCAGCTTACCAGGTTTCCACTAAATCTGTGCCCTTGTGTTTCACTTTCAGGGTACACTGAGACGTCACATTATAAGAAGTATAAGGTGTCCCTGAGCATGGTGAACTGATGCTAGGTACAGGAGGTGGCACTAAAGATAGACCTGGTCCCAGAGGGTAACTTTCATCATAGTGTTTGAAGACCTGTTACTGGTCTTTCTCAATTTGGGGCTTAATAGAAGCAGAGAATCTGCCCACGTGAAGTTCTCCATTTAAAGCATGTCTTTGAATTAAAGGTTTTCTACAAGTTCCTCCATTCAAGTCTGAAATACCCTACTGAGCATTCTCCACGAGCCTGTGGGCTAGCCACAATGTGAGCAAGCTGGTGGAGCGATGATGGACAGCTCCCAGGGAGGGGGGTGGTCCTGATCTGGAGCATTTGCTGGTTTCCCTGCTGCAAAGAATTGCACCGTGGCCTATTTCAAGGACTAGTGTGACATCACTGCTGCCTGGCTGGGGAGAGATGCAGACCGTCAGCTCCGGGCAATGTGTGCACGCTGGCTCCAGCACGCCACGGGCTCACAGCCCTGCATCTGGGGCCCACCAGTGGAGGATGTCTCCTGCTCGCTGCTCAGAGGCAGGTAACTGGTCAAAAGGGACAGAAGGCTTGATGGAAACAGACCAGATTTGGGGACCTGAATCTACAAAGGAACCAGGTAATGTCGAGAAGGGGAATGGGAAGCAAAGAAAGTCATCTCCTCACCTGTGTACAAAGACACAGAGTTGCGGAGTTCGACTCTGGGACGCTGTGTCTTGGAAGAGCTGATGTTCACCAGAGCCAACAATGCATGGAGGTGCTTAACACCGTGTTAATGTATAGCAGTGCTCACTAAGCCGTGGTCGTTAAGACTGCAACTTTCTGGGATGCCTCAAGAGGCCTCGTATTTTGATAAATTTGTCATTTTCTTCAACTAAGGAAAAACTGTAGCCTTTTCCAGCCTCCAATAGATATACCCTCAGCATCTCTAGAAGGCCCAGCATATTTTCATGTGAAAAGGGCCAATAGTTGAAAGGGGTGATTAGGCACACGTGTGTGGTGATGGATTGTAATTAGTCTTTGGGTGGTGAACACGATGTAATCTACACAGAATTCGAAATACCTTACGACATACACTTGAAATTCATATGTTATAAACCAACGTTACTGCAAGAAAAAATAAAAATAATAAAAAATTTAAAAAAGAAAATTAAAAAAAAGAGAAATGGGCCAATAGTGAGATTGACAAACACTCCTCCAACCAGCACAACACTTCTGGGAAAATGGCTTTTACTGAGCATCTAAAACATGCTGGGTAGTTAACATAAAATCCCATTTCTGTCTCGCAGCAAATCTGTAAAGGAGGTGCTAGCATTCTCCTTTCATTAATAAGGAAACTGGGATTCAGAGATGTTAAGAGATTAGTCCAGGGCCATTTGGTGAGATAGTGACAGAACTGGGGTGATTCAAATTGGGATCTTTTGGGCTCAAAGTACATCACTCTCTCCAAGAGTCCATACCACCCTTAAAAGAGAGAAATCAGAGCTCAAAGAAACCATTTTCATCAGGTTGAAAATCTCATTCTGCATATCACATCACTGTCCATGTGAAGGGGACCCTGAATTTGTGCAGTGCACGGCCTGTGCACCCTTATGTGGCCATGGGTATCTTTCCCTCCCCTCTTCTCTGTTACTTGTACTGCAGGGCCATTTTCTCTTCCTCAGGTTACACCAAAGCAGAAAGCAAAGTCTCAGGCAAGCTCCATCTTCACCTCCTACAGGACAGTGCCCCTCGCTTTCGACAACCTTTCCTTTTCTCCCACACTTCCAAAGTTCATGATCGCTGTCTGTCTCAGCTCACGGGGACCCTCTCCCTCCCTTCCACAAACATGTGGTGTGTGACAGCCATGCACTATCCCTGCTGTCAGGCACCTGGTTGGAGTTGCATTTCTGGATTAATGGACCCAATGCTAGTTATACCACAACGATTTTATTAGCCTTAGGCGAGAGGTGTCTTAAAGTATTTACATTTAGACATTGCCAAAATAGTCAAATTATCCCAATAGTATCAGAGTCAATTCCTGGTTCCTGAGTCCTCAAAATTTAAATAACATTTTCCTTTCTGATCGGTTCTAAGTGGCAAAATATATAGCCCTCGAGCCCTGTGCAATATGTAGAGGTCATTTGATTGCAGGCGATCATACCCAGCCAGGCTTTTTGTAGGGAGGGGAAAATTCTTCTCCCTCCTCCACCCACACTGCTCCTGGAGCTCCTCCAGACCTTCGGAAGAACCTGGGAGCAACCTGCCTCTCTCCCTCTCGCACTTGACCGACTCCACAGGAAAGGGAACGGGTGACAGCTAACTGGTGAGATGGAGGAGAGGCCTGTGAGCGTGCTCCCGGCAGGACCACCCTGGCCAAGGAGGCCCAGTGCTAAGTCAACAGGTCTTCTCTGTGGAGCCTTCCCGAACCCTCCCACGCTGGAATCTAGGTTTTCTCCCTCCATCGTCTAAACTTACATAAGCCAGATATCAGCTGGGGTCTCCCGATGTCACCCGACGTAACTACACTTGGCTTGAAGCTCCAGTTTCTTCACATTCTGGGGGTGGAGAGGGGCTGACCCCTGTAGGCCCTCAAGTCTTTGGATGGGTCCCTGGCTCGCACTGCTGCAGCCCAGGTGTGACTGTGGCTGCTTCTTCAGGCGCCAGGCAAGTCCCATTCACACCAGTTGCATATGTTTCCTAGAGCTGGGCCTTGCAGGGAGGGGCACCCACCTCTCCACACAGCTTTCCCTCATCTTGTTGTCTTCTCTCCTCTCTTCCCCTGTCTTTCTCTTGACTCCCTCCCACCTCCCTCCCCTAAGGCTCCCTCCTCTCCAGCAGAGCAGCCCTGGCCCCCCTCTCAAGGGAAGCCCTTGTGCCCACCACATCCGTGCCCTCAAGGGCTCACCATTCAGCCCTGGGTCTTGCCAAGTTGCTCTTCCAGGGGCAGCAGGGAACCCCCCAACTGCCTCACCAATAACTGCAGACCCCACCATCATGTGCAGGTCATGTACCACACGAACAAGATAAGGAGTGTTGGGGATAAAATTACCATCTTAAATAGCTGCCACCAAGATTTCTCTTTGAGAGGATGCTCCTTGTCTGGAAGCGTCTAGCTGCTGAAACCGCCCACTCAGGAATGAAGGGCTCAGATCCAAGCATTCCAGAGGCAACCATCTTCCCAGCCTGCATGATGGGTTTCTTTGGTTTGCTTGTTTGCTTTCCTTTGATTCTGCTGTTCAAAGGAAACAGGGTGTGTTGATGTTTTGGGTAAGGAATGTGCTTTCTGGGTAATCTAGTTCATCTTGCTATAGAATGAAAAGGAAACGAGGGGCAGAAGGAGGCAAGGCAGATGGAATACCATGATGGAAGGAAAACACACGAGTTTTTCATGGAACATTATGTGGACTTGGATATGCTATTCTGCTGTGCTGTGTCCTCCATCTTTTACCCCCTAGACCATGCGCAACAAAAACATAACCAGTGTGAAGAATAAACATTACACGGGGTAGGGATGGGGATGGGCACATGGGGAGCTAACATGCTCAACACAGAAGAGAACTAGCTACACACCTTATCTCATTTAATCCTGGCAACCAAAGGATTACCACTATATAAGACCAAAGGTAACCAGTATATAAGCAATAAAACAAAAGAAAACCAAAACCAAAAGAGGTTCATGGAGAAGTCCCACGGCTGGGAAGTGTTAGACCCAAGACCTGAGTCCAGTTCTGTCTGATGTCAAAGTCCCTTCTTTTTCCGCTGCCTCACAAAGGCAAGGAGGACTCTGGAAACTGTGAAGCAACAAGGCCATGCGCAGAAGTTCCTTGTCTATTGACCTCAGGCCAACGTACTTACTCCTGGAAATTATCCACGTAATAGAGATCTCAGTGTTTTAGAATAGATGTGGTATAGATGAGCCATTTTTAACTAGGCTACTTATATCAATCTATTAGGCTATACTCTTTCCAGTATAGTAATGGACAGGGTGAGGAATGGGATTTTGCTCTTAAGAAGGTTAAATTTCCACATCTAAGTCGCTGTGGTATGTCGGGATAAGGGGGTTGTTTTGCCTTCTAAGATAGGCCAGAGCCAGGAAAGCGGGTTATAGAAGCTGTGCAAGTTGACACATGCCCAAGTCCAGAAGCTGGCAGAAGCAGGCGGAGAGGTGAGCCAGAGAGGTGAGTGTTAGACTCTGCCTCTCATTTTCATTTCATTTGATTTGGATTGGTCTTCAGTCAGAGGCTGTGTTGATATAAGGTCTGTCTACACCAGCCTGAATCAGGTTGAAGACTAGTCAGCCATTCAACTCTTTTCTCTAACGCCAAAGGTCCCTGTGTTTGCTGAGTTGCTCATTCTTCATCCAAAGGTTTGAGTGTCTGAATATTTAATGCACACAGATGCCAGGGTTCCCTTAGAGCCAAACATTTAGATCACAAAACATTGAGAATATACATATAGCTGGCTTTTCATTCAGATATTTGGCATTGTGTAAAGATAGTCAGCAATAAAGTCTAAGAATGGAGAGGGCTGGCTAGTGATAGGAGGAAACAATGCTTCATCCAGGTCAGTGGGTATTTTAAAAGGTAAGGAACATTTTTATTGGACTAAAGTTCTATGTGGTCTGAGGCCCCCATCACAGAGGGCTGAAGCAGTCCCTGCCATGCAGCTAGGATGAGGTCACAGCCACTGGGGCTGAGATGAACGAAATTTTACCCGGTGCAGCCAAGAACAGGAAGACCAAAGGGCAAATAAAACTGTATTCTAAGGAGTTTTTTAGATCAGGCTAGAGAAGACAAATTTAAACAAAGCCAAAGGGATAGGGAATCAACTGATAATCATTCAAAGAGCAGAGGGAGGAGAAAGGAGGTCCAAGACCATTTCTGTGAACGGGGCCAATGTGACTGAGTCTTGTCTTGATCAGATTCAGGCTAAGTGCTGATCTGAAGGAGCAGGTTTGGCAAAGGACCATCTTGCAGGGGCTGGATTTCCTGGGTCTGTTCATGAGTAGCTTTCTTGGGGGACTTCCTTGGTCACTGAGAACTGTAGTTCACAGTCCTTCTAGGGCAACGCCTCTTAAGATCAGTTTTAGCCCGATAAGGACAAATGATTTCACTTGGTGCCATCCAGGCCAATGCACAAAACCTCTGAGTAGGTGGATGGAGAGGGTATGAAAAACATAAATCAGCACCTAAGAACACAACCTCCATTAAATTTCAAGTCTTGGAGGAGGTAGAGAAGGAAATGTAGTCTAGGCTGGAAATAAAATAGCTAATAGTTAAAATCATGGACCTCAGATTCAGATAGACCAGTGTTCAAATCCCAGCTCTGCAACTTAGTGAGGGTTTGGGAACAGGGGACTACCTTCTCTGAAGCTTCAGCTGCCCAGTCTTTAAAGCAAGGATAATAATGGCACCTACTCCACCAGAACGTATGAGACTTGAAGGGCACGGCCATAGCTGATGTGTATGGAGTCCTTACAGTGTGCTGAGCATCTTACAGGTGTTATTACATGCTTGGCACATGGTCCACATGCAAATATTTGCTATAATAACCATCTATATTCTAAAATATTCACAAAGAAAATAGAGTATAAAGAGTTTTAACCAAGCAACACAAACAGCAAGTTTTAAAAGTCGAGTGACTACTCATGAACTACTAACAAAACACTTGTGTACAGGCTTGGTTTGAGGAACAGTCCTGGGTGCTATGGGGAATGCAAAGATGAACTAGTAATGGTCTCTGTTCTTGAGGAGTTCCAGTTTACGAGGAAAGATAAGATAAACACAAAAATAACTGCTAACTACCATGTAAGAAGTATATGTGGTCTGAAATCGAGATACAAAGAGTACATTAGGAGAAAGAAGGGGAAAGGGCTCCTTGCATCTGGATGAGAGAATGGAGCCTCGTGTAGGATGGGGAAGAGAGGATGTGGCTGACACTGATGGGGGGCTCACCCAACAGCCATTCTCTCTTCTTTTCCCTGTTGCTCACTTCTCAACTAAACACTCATTTTCCCAGCCTCCCTTGCAACTAGAGTAGTGTGACACCATGTGACACCATGCTGGACATGAAACTTTAGAGGAAGATTATGGAGACTTCTGAAAATGGTTTTACTATTTGATAAAAGGAAAACCCATCAGTGGTGACACCCTTGCCCTTCTTCTTAACTTGAACAGAGCCAAGATGTCTGGAGCTAGAATAGATACTTTGCAACCATATTGCAACAAGCCAGCATGCCAAGATGACAGAAAAGAAGGATCAACAGGGACTGGGTCTTTGAGGACTTAGCTGCTTCACCGTTGGTTAGGTTTTATTGTACTGCAGCTGAGTGCATTCCTAACCGATGCAGAGGAGCTGAGAACAAAAGCACAGAAGTGGGAAAACACTGGGCACTCACAAGGAAAGATGAAGAAGCCCTGATTTGTTGGAGCACAAGAAGCAGAAGAGGGAACAGAGAAAACCAGGATGGACATGCAGGCCAGAACCTTGTGTAAAATGATATGGAGTTCGGATTTGGCAGTGGGGAAGCCAATGAAGTTTCTGTGTGGGAAAATGATGTGATAAGAACTGTACTTCTAGAAGATTAAATTGTGGGTAGTTTGTTTGGATGGTAGAGGTGCTAGAAGCCAGGAGATCCGTTGGCTAGCATGCCACAGCAGGCATTCAGGGAAAAGGAGAGGAGTGCCTGGCCAGGGGTAGAGGATGTGGGAAAGGAGATGATGAAGGCACAGACTGACTTCCTTTCCAACTTTTCCCCAAATATGGAGAAGTTCCTCTCTCAAAGCAGAACTTAAAAGGACTGTTTTTATGGACTACCTACATCATCTGCCCAATATTTTCATTTGCCACATGGGAAGGATTCATGTTTCACATGTATTTGCTGAGGAAAATAAGATGTAGAAAGTACTGAAGATGTGAGGGAACAAAAATACAAGTTCTTAGCACCTACTTTTTGCCAAATACAGTTCTAGAAATGACTATATACTTTACCTTGCATTTACCAATTGCCAAGACTGGTATTACTCTCTTTTATAGCTGAGAAAACTAGTGGTTAGAAACGTTGTGTCCCTTATCCACTTATACCTAATAACTGGCAGGGCTAAAACCAGGTTTTAAACTCCAAATACTATGACAAGCCTCACAGCATCTGTTATGGGCTACATGGCATCTCTCCAAAATTCCTATATGGAAGGCCTAACCCCCAGTAGCTGAGAATGCGACTGTATGTGGAGACAGGGTCTTTAGAGAACCAACGAAGGTAAAATCAGGTCACATGGGTGGGCCCTAATCCAATAGGACTGGTGTCCTTATGAGAAGAGGAGATTAGGACACACAAGCAGAGGGAAGACCATGTGAGGACACAGGGATGACAGCAGCCATCTGCAAGCCGAGGAGAGAGGTCTCAGAAGAAAACAACCCTGCAGACTCCTTGATCTCAGACTTCTAGCCTCCAGAACTGTGAGAAAACAAATTTCTGTTGTTAAAGTCACCCAGTCTGTGGTACTTTGTTATGGGAGCCCAAGCACGCTAGCACAGCACCTTAGCTTTCCTCCCCCAGCCCAGTCACCTTTCCTGCTACCTCTGAAGACAGGGAAGCTGAAGGACTGACTCTAGGTGAGAAAGGAGGCGGGTCTCAGCATTTTCTCTACCACCAGCATGTTCCAGTCTTCTTAGAGTAAGGAGAGATCTACTCCACTCAAAAGTTCTAGAAGGTTCCTCAAAAGTTAAACACAGAATTACTATTTGACCCAGCAATTACACTCCTAGGTATGTAATTGAATCAAAAACAGGTATTGAAACAAATACTCATACACCGAAGTTCATAGCAGCATAATTCATAATTGCCAAAAAGTGGAAACAACGAGGTGCCCACCAACTGATGAATGGATAAAGAAAATGTGGTAGAGCCACACAATGGAATATTATTCAGCCATAGAAAGGAATGAAGTTCTGACACATGCTACAACATGGACGATCTCTGAAAACATTGTGCTAAGTAAAATAAGCCAGTCACAAAAAGCCACATATTGCATGATTCTATTTATATTAAATGTCCAGAATAAGCAAATCTATAGAGACAGAAGGTGAATTAGTAGTTGCCAGGCACTAGGGAACAGGGAAAATGAAGAATGGTTGCTTACCAGGTACAGAGTTTCCCTTTGGGGTGATGAAAATGTTCTGGAACTAGATAGAGGTGATGGTTACACAACATTGTGAATGTACTAAATATCACTGAGTTGTACACATTAAAATAGTGATTTTACATTATGTGAATTTTGCCTCCATTTTTTTAAGTGCTTGGGGCATGGAGTAGGGAATAGAGAATAAAGGAGACCAACCAGACATCCAAGGAAGCAGCAAGGTGGTGAGATGAGCACTAGACCAAGATCCAGAAGACACCAACTCTGCCACCAGCAGCTGTGTGATTGTGGGAGAGTCACCCACTCTCTCGGGCCCTCCAATTTCTCCTCTGTGAGATGGAAAAGGCTTAGAACAGCCAACTCCAAGTAAACACTATATAGATGTTAGTTATCGTTTTGAATTTGTTATTAATTTTACGGGTATAAATGTTCTTCTCTAATGACCTTCTCCTAGAGGTCCTGGTTTTTAAATCAGTTCAGTAATTTAATCACAGCCAGGTTCCCAGACAAAACTCAGTGTCAGAGAGGCCAGAAGAGCCTGCTGTTCTCACAAGTATTCTATGTTGAATGAGGGGAGGTGAAAGGCAGAGCAGAGCCAGCAATTAGTGAATCAAGGGAGTGGATAACATTGATGCTTCAGGCCAAGGCTGTTGAAGGAATGAGCTTTTTAAATCATCACCCTGCAAAGCTAATAAACAACCCACTGCATATGATTAAATACGACATTGTATGTAAATATGATTTGTAAACTCTAGGGCTGTCCACTCCAAGGGAAGATCTGATTTGTAACCATGGGAGCACCCGAGAGGCAAGAGCTGGCTGAGCACACAGCCGTGATGAACCACCGCCCCGCCCCTGCTGGGGAGCCACCAGGGGGAGGGCCACGATGTTGAAGAGGCTGCATGGCTGATTTCTCCATGACTGCAGTCCAGACTGGAAGGCAGTGGGTCCCACAGGACACAGCCCCAGACACATCCACAAGGCTATGATCTCCAGGGCTTTGTAAAGCTGTGTGTTGTGCCCTGTTCCACCTTCCAGAGGACAAAGCACCAGTCTCCTCTCCTGCTTCTCTGGGCAATGCTGCATGGAAGGGCTCCAGCTCCTCTGAGGCGGTGCCAAGCAATGCTGGCACCAGCAACCCTACAGGGCAGCACAGGCCATGGCTGGATGGGAGGTTCCCCTGGGACAATGGATTCTGCTCCAGGGTGCCACCTTTTCTTGCCTACCAACAGCTGGCCAGCTCTAGCAGCTCCCATGCACAAGCAAGAGAAATGCACAGATTCATCTAGGTCCACTCCTCTAGACCGCATGCATTCTGATGCTGCCTACGCAGGCTTTGCCTTGACCAAAAACACTCGTACAAGGAAAAATAATCAGACACTGTCACCTGGGGTCTACACTGCACTCAACCTTCTCAATGTGCCAACTTCCATACTAGCAAAAATGACATACCTGTCTATTCCACACTCAAACACTTATTAGTATCTACAGCGTTACTAGCACTTCTGCTTGGCACAGTGAGAGGTTCATAGTAAACAGAAGGCATGTTCTCTGCCATAAGGACTTAATTTGTTCGTTCACGGATTCATGCAGTTTCTGAGCCATCTACCATGGTGCCAGGCACTGATGCTAGCAGTTTGAAGTTAACACGTGGAGAAAAAGTGCTCATACCTAAAACAGCTAGAGAATAATCTGATGGACACAGTGTGTAAGCAAATCGTGACAATTGCTGATACTCGATCTAAGTTCAGCCATGCGAGTTCATCATTATACATGAAATCAGGCACTTTCGAGATAGAAGGGGCTCAAATCACCACCGAGTCCAATGGTCCCTACCCAATGGCTGCATCAGAATCTCCTGGGGGGTTCTGAAAATACAGGTTCCTCAAATCCATCAGGATTGGTGAAGATGTGGAGATCGGAACCCTTGTTCACTGCTGGAGGGAATGTAAAGTGGTGCAGCCAATGTGGAAAACAGTATGGTGGTTCCTCAAAAAATTAAAAGTAGAACTACCATATGATCCAGCAATTCCACTTCTGGGTATATACCTAAAAGAATTGAAAGCCAGATCTCAAAGAGATATGTGTACACCTATGTTCATAGCACCATTACTCACAATGGCTAAAATACGGAAGCAACACAAGTGTCCATGGACAGATGAATGGATGAGCAAAATGTGGTATATACACATGATGGAATATTAATTCAGCCTTAAAAAGGAAGGAAATTCTGCAATACGTTACAACATGGACAAAACTTGAGGACAGTATGCTAAGTGAAATAAGCCTGTCACAAAAAGACAAATACTTTATGACTGCAGTTATTACGAGGTACCTAGAGTTGTTTAATGGATATAGAGTTTCAGTTTTCCAAGATGAAAAAGTTCTGGAGATTCATTGCACAACAATGTGAATATACTTAACACTACTGACCTATACGGTTAAAAATATTTCAAGATGGTAAAATTTACGTCGTGTGTATTTTACCACAATTTTTTGAAAATACAGGTTCCTGGGACCTAGTCACAAAGATTCCGACTCAGTAAGTCTGGAGCAGGGCTTGGGAATCTGAATTTCTAAAGCTCTCTGAGAGTTGCTGGTTTGCAGCCAGTTTGGATACATCCAATCCAAGTTCTTAACTTAGAGATGAGGGAACTTCAGACCAAGGAAGTGAAACGATTTGCCAAAGGTCACTCAGCTCCCCAGGGACTGCACTGGGACAAGCCTAGATCGGTAGTTTCTAACCCTGGCTGGACATCTGAGTCACTCACTGGGCCCCAATCCAGACCCACTGGATCAGGCCTTCTGAGGAAGAGGCCTGGGTGATCAGGGTTTGTAAACGCTCCGTGAGCTCTCAAAATTCTGACGTGTGGCCAGAATTGGAGACTCTTGACCAAGTCTTCTGGTTCTTTTCATACACACACCCTGGACACCAGATTCTGGCTGAGAATCAGGGATCATGTGTCTCCAATTTGAGAGCGCTGCTACCAGCAGAGCTTCCAGCCAATTTGGTGGTTTAGCAAACCGCCCAAGGGGTTCTCACCCTCTTGAGAGATAAAGTTTTTGAAAAATCAGAAGACCTCACCACTGCATATTTTGGGGTCTACTACACTACCTCTGTTTCCTTGATGCAATGGAGAATGTAGTACCTAGAGAGACACATGTGGACGAAAGGGCAAGATGTAACTACGATGTTCCACTCCACTAGCCTGGGATGCAAAAGAAAATCACATTTCTTATAAAGTCTCTAAGCCCTCAGCTGCCCAAGTTAGTAAGAAGCTAAGACCTACTTCCAGAACTTCCTTCCAAAAAATATTCCACAAAATCTCAGGGTTGCCTATGCAGATCAAAGGGCATTCCTGCCTACTCTCACCACATGGCAGCCAGGCACGCAGGCTTTGCTGCCTAAAGCAGGCCAGATTCCAAAGGGCCATGGGTCTAAAGTTAACAAGCCATCTCTGGATTCACTGCCATCAACAGGATTGTGATTCAACTGTGTGAAACTTTAACACCACTTGTGGACGATATGTGTCCTTTGGGGCAGTCTTCTCTAGAATAGGCCAATGTGGCTATCAGCAAAAAGACAAGAGACAAGTGTTGGTGAAGGTGTGAAGAAAAGGCAGCCCTTGGGCACTGTTGGTAGGATGTAAATTGGTGCAACCACTATGGAAAACAGTATAGAGCTTCCTCAAAAAGTTAAAAATAGAATAACTATATGATCCAGCCAGCCCCTTTGGGGTACATATCCAAAGGAAATGAAAACAGGATCTTGAAGAGATATCTGCACGCCCATGTTCATTGCAGCGTTATTCACAACAGCCAAGATATGGAAGCAACCTAAGTGTCTGACAGTGGATGAGTGGATAAAGAAGATGTGGTATATATTTATAGATAGAGTAGAATATTATTCAGCCATGAGGAAGAAGGAAATCCTGCCATTTGCTACAATTTGGGTGAATTTTGAAAACATTATGTTAAGTGAAATAAGTTCAGAAAAGACAAATACTGTATGATATCACTTACATGTAGAATCTAAAAAAGCCAAACTCAGAGAAACAAAGAGTAGAGCGATGGTTACCAGAGGCCGTGGGGTGGAGGAAATGGGGAGATATCAGTCAAAGGGTACAAACTTCCAGTTATAAGATTAACAAGTTCTGGGGAGCTAATGGACAGCATGATGATTGTAGCTCATAATACTGAATTATACACTTGAAAGTTGCTGAGAGAGTAAATCTGAAATGTCCTCATCACAAAAAAGAAAGGGTAATGACATGATGGGTTGAAGATGTTACCTAACGCTACGGTGGTAATGACTTCACAATATATACGTATCAGTATCAAATCAACAAGTTGTACACCTTAAACTTGTGCAACCCCATATGCCAATTATATCTCAATAAAGCTGGAAAAAGCAAACAATAGAATATCCAATGTCACCTACACTGAATACCTATTGAGGCAGGTAACCCCGCTCCTGGCTGATTATCTTAAGAAAATCCTTAGCAGCTGTGATCTCAAGGCCACTGTGTCTGCAATCACCCCTCAAATTCACTCTGTGATGCTGAGCAGACCTGAACAGGCCTAGAACCCACAGGGCTCTGATGGCTTGTGATGGTTCAGCAGCAACATTTCACCACCTATCGGTTTTAAGGTCCTAAACAAACTCCCAGCTCTTACCTGAACCACCATTAAGCCAAGACTTCCAACAATGGCACTCATCCTCTGGTCACAGCTGCAAATTTCTTTGATTTCATTAGTCACTTTTCCTCCTTTCCTTGTGACTTGACAAACCTCTCACACACTTGATTTACTCTTTGTCCTTCTAACCATCCCTACTGTCTAGTGATAATTTACTCTATATTTGCAAACACACGGTAAACTGAAAAACAGTGTGGCTGCTGTGAAAGGACTTTGCATGACCTCCACCACCGCCACCTGCTGGGGGTGGGCAGAAGTGGTGCACTTTGGCTCTGAGGCAGGACTCCTCGGGCTGGGGGTCTGCAAATGGAGAAACTTCTGTGCTCTGTTCAGTCAGCCCACAAGTCCTGTTCTCCATCCTTGATGCCTCTCTCCTCCTAAAACACGACATCACCTCCATTACCAGGGGCCCAGCAGCCCAGAACAGGCCCATTTATCCTGGGAGTCGCCAGGGCAGTGTAGTGAAGAGTCCAATCCATAGAAATAGACAGCACAAGGTATGACGCTCACAGCAGCGGCGGACTGTGCAGGGCCTCCTCATCCCCCAGCACTGCACCCAGTCACAGTCCATCCCATGAAAGGGGGCAGCAACTTGAACTCAAGTGTTACAGGTCCATTAACCCACTCTTTCTATGCATACATGCAGGAAGATACACACACACACACACACACACACACATACACACACACACACGCAGAGCAATTTTTTCCCCAAAGTCACCTTCATGGCTCCAAGATAGTTGGATCTAGAGTAGTTCCTGAATCAGCCAAACGTTGTGGCCAAAATTACCCCTCTCCAAGTCCTAAGCCAGACGCCCCACTTTATGGTGAGTTTTCGCTCAGAGCCTCCTGTTATCCTTTCCTGCCATCTGACTTCCATTGGGCAAGAAACAGTCAATAATAGATGTTGTAACAACATCGAATTTTATTTCTTTCCAGTTTTATTGGAATGTAATTGACGTATATCACTGCGTAAGTTTAAGATGCACAGCATAATGATCTGACATACGTATACATCGCAAAACGCTTGTCACGCTAAGTCTGGTGAACATCCATCATCTCATATAGTTACACATTGTTTTCCTTGTGATGAGAACTTTTAAGAGCTACTCTCTTAGCAGCTTTCAAATATACAACACAGTATTGTTAACTACAGTCCCTGTGCTGTACATTCAATCCTCAGGACTTACATCTTATAACCAGAAGTTTGTACCTTTCAACCACCTTCACCCATTTCAACCACCCCTCCAATCCCCGCCCCTCGCAACTACAAATATCATCTGTTTCCATGAGTTTGTCTTTTTCAGATTCTACATGTAAATGAGATTACATAGCATTTGTCTCTCTCTGTCTGATTTATTTCACTTAGCATAATGCCCTCAAGATCCATCCATGTTGTCACAAATGGCAGGATTTCCTTCTTTTCATGGATGAACAGTATTCCTATACATATATATATGGAATTATATATATATATATACACAAATATATGAATGGTAAAGAAAATTTGGTGTGGATATTCCATCCAATTGCACCTAGAAGTGGAATTGTTGGACAATATGGTGACGGTATTTTTAATTTTTTGAGGAACCTCCATACTGTTTTCCACAGTGACTGTGCCAATTTACATTCCCACCCGAATTTTCTAAAGAAAAGATTAGAATCTCAATCCATCTCCTCCCTGGAGACATCTGGGCTGCATATGTAACAATCCCCAAGCTCTCCCTGCCACCGGGAACTTGCTTTGCAAGTGTATTACTAAAGAGCCATTCCATCAACTTTCCTAGAGCAAGATAAGAGAAAGTAGCTAGATATATAAAAATGGGAAACAAAGAAGAAAAACATCACTATTTACAGATTCTATGATCATACATCAGGCAACCCAAGAAAATGGACAGAAAAACTACCCCAAACAATGAGAATATTTAGTAAGGTAGCAGGCTACAGAATTAATAAACAGACAATAACCAGTCAGAAGATGTGGTGGAGTAAAAATGCCCCGTTTCCAACAGGAACTAGCAAGGAAGAAAAGATAAAATAAACTGAACCCAGGAAGTTCAAGGCCTATAGGAAGAAAACTTGAAAACGGTTCTGAAAGAAACGAAAGAAGATTTTAACAAATAGACATACTATGTTGTGATATGTCCATATTCTCTAAATGAATTCACAAGTTTAACATTATATCGATATAAATAACACAGATTTTTCTTTTTCTGGAGCTGGACAAGATGATTCTAAAGTCCTCAGAGAAAAATAAAGTAGGAAAATTCTGAAAAGCAAGAGTAATGAGTGGTATTCACATATATTGCTAAGCCTCAAAAGTTTAAATTGTGGCACTAGTGTAAAATAAGCAGACAGACTAACGGAACAACAGAAAGCCCAGATAGTCTCAAGTACATAAAGGAGTTTGGAATATAGTAAATTTGGGAAATCAATGGGAAAAACATGGAATTTTCAATAAAAGATGTTATTACAAGTGGGTAGGCCATCTGGAAAAAGTTTGTAAGCCATATCTTATGCCACAAACCAAGATAAAACGTATCAAGAATTCAAATGTAATGACAAAAAAACTATCAGAAAACATGGAAGAATTCTTTTATAACCTCAGAACGGGTAAGACCTTTCCAAAACGATTCAAAATCCAGATGTCATGAAAGAAAAGATTAAAACTTTTTACTTTATAAAAATTGAAACTTCTGCATGGATACAAACAGATAGCCTTATGATCCAGCTATTCCAACTCTGGTATTTATCCAAAGAACGTGAAAACACTAATTCAAAAGGATGTATACACCCCTATGTTCATTGTAGCATTATTCACAATAGCCAATACTTGGAAGCAACCCAAGTGCCCATCAATGGATGAATGGATAAAGGAGATGTGGCATGAATATACAATGGAATACTACTCAGCCATAAAAAAAGACAAACTCATGCCATTTGCAACAACATGGATGGACCTGGAGGGTAGTATGCTAAGCAAAATAAGTCAGACAGTGAAAGACAAATACCATATGATTTCACTCATATGTTGAAGATAAACACATAGATAAAGAGAACAGATTGGTGCTTACCAGAGGGGAAGGGGTGGGTGAAGGGCAAAAGGGGTAAAGGGGCACATATGTACAGTGATGGATGGAAACCAGACTATCGAGGATGAACATGAGGCAGTCTATAGAGAGGCTGAAATATAATAATGTACAGCAGAAATTTACAGAATGATAGAAACCAATGTGACCTCAACAAAATAATTTTTTAAAAAACAGCCAAATAAGGGGCTGGCCCCGTGGCCGAGTGGTTAAGTCTGTGCGCTCCGCTGCAGGCGGCCCAGTGTTTCGTTGGTTCGAATCCTGGGCACGGACATGGCACTGCTCATCAAACCACGCTGAGGCAGCGTCCCACATGCTACAACTAGAAGGACCCACAATGAAGAATATACAACTATGTACTGGGGGGCTTTGGGGAGAAAAAGGAAAAAAATAAAATAAAATCTTTAAAAACAAAAAAAAACAGCCAAATAAACTATTATAAAAAAAGACGACACATAGAAAAATATTCACAACCCATATCCCATATATACAAAAATCTCTTACAAATTGACAAGTAAAAAGATCGATAGTCCAAAGAAAAATGGACGAAAGATAGCCTAGTAAAAAGGAAATACAAATACTCTACATCACACATAATAAAAGATGCAAATTAAAGCCACTGAGATACCATTTTTCCTACTTAACAAATTGGCAGGAATCCAAATGTTTAGTAAGGGGGAAGCTTGTAGTGGAAACAGGTCCTCTCACTTACGGCTAGTGGGCGTATGAACTGATACAGTCTGTTTGAACGCAATCTGGCAACATCTACTAAATAATCACAAAGGCATGCTCCCTTGGGCCCAGCAATTCCCCTTCCAGGGATTTATCCTACGGTTATTGTTTTACACATGCAAAATGACCTCTGTACAAAGTTATTCCCAGAAGCACTGAATGTAATAGCAAAAGATTAGAATCAACCTAGATGTACGTCAATAAGAAACTGATTAAACAAATTATGGTACAGCCACTTAATGGAATACTATGCATCTCTCCAAATAAATGAGAAAACTCTTAGCTGATATGGAAAGGTCTCCAAGATAAGACGTTAAGAGGAAAAAGTAAGGTACAGAATATAGAGAACACTATTAGTTGTTCTTAAAAAGTTGGAAGAGGAAAGACTGTATATTGACATTTGTTTGTACCTGCTTCAATAATACCTCTTAAAGCACACCCCAAGAAACTAAACAGTATCAGATACCTGCTGGAGGAATAGAAACTGGGAGGACTGGAGACAGATTTGGGAAGCAGCCATTTCACCATATCTATTTATAGTTTTCTTTCTTTCTTCTTTTTTTTTTTTTTTTTTTGGTGAGGAAGATTGGCCCTCAGCTAACATCCATTGCCAATCCTCCTCTTTTTGCTTGAGGAAGATTGTCGCTGAGCTAACAGCTGTGCCAATCTTCCTCTACTTTTTTATACATGGAACACCCCCACAGCGTGGCCCAGTGAGTAGGTCCGAGCCCAGGATCCAAATCCAGGAAGCCCGGGCCACTGAAGCAGAGCATGAACTCAATCACTATGCCACCAGCTGGTCCTTACAGTTTTCATGTTTGAACTGTGCAAATGTATTACCTATTTTTAAAAGAAAATGATAATTTTTTAAAAAAAAATATGCTGAACAAGGGAGATAAAATAGTATTTCCCTTGCTTAACACAAGTTGTTAAAGCCACTCTTACAAAACATCCTGCTGTAAACATAAATTAGGCCACTCTGCACATTACATAGGGGCCCACTGTGCTGGCAGTTTACTCCCCAACCCGTGAGTCTCAGCCCCCAGGACAGGGACAGTGAAATGTTAGTTCACATTCCATTCTTTGGAATCCCACTCCAACCATCCTTAGATTGGTAAAAAGGATGCAAAAATAGACAGCCTAGCCCAAGAAAGTCTCTGGAAAACTAAAGCTTATTTCCCAAACCATATAGTAAATTTTTAATGAGTTTATGCAAACTCAATACTCATTATGGAAATTCAACTAAATAACTTGCAATTATATTTTAAGATAAAAATTCCTTTTGGAGCAAGAACACAAAAGAATAAAAAGTCTAAATGCATCTGACATCCCCCACTGGTTCTCCGTAATTTGTACTCTTAAACACGATGGTAGCTTTCTACGGTTCTCTCAGAAGCAACGTTTTGTGCTCCACCCCTTGCTGGCTGACTATTTGATGTGTAGTGGTTAGTTCTCATGTCTTAGATACGACAGACACAGGCAAATTTATGAATTACTTTCTTTCCATGAGAACTGTGGCTATTTAAGCCATTGGAGCAACAAAACATCTTGCCTTGGGCGGCCACCTTCTGAGTTAAAATGGGGCAGTGGAGGCCCTTCGTGGTTGCCCACTGTTGACCTATCTTCTCCCCAGACTTGTGTGCTCAGCAAGAACGTGTTTGGAAAGGAGAGTTTTGCTCTCCTTCTGGGTGACTAAGCTCTTGCTGTAACGCATCCTCTATGCTCAGCCAGGTGTCCCAAGGGAGCAGGGAGAAAGGAGAGAACTGAGGAGGGGCGTGAAGGAAGCTCCTCCATCTGCCTGGAATCACCGTCCACCTCACTCCACTGCAATCTTTTGCCTTCTTCGCCTGCCCAAGTTCTAGTCATTCTTTAAGACACAAGTAAGGTGTTGCCTCCTTCAAGAAGCCCTCTCTGACTCTCCTACTGCATTGAGTGCCATCCTTAGTTCTGCATCAGTTTCCTATGCCTATCTTTTATCAAAGACTAATCATGCTGCATTATAATTGTCTCCCGACGTGTCTACTTTCTCCTAAACTGTAAGCTCTCTGAGGCCAGGAGCTGTGCCTTATTCACCTGAATCCTCAAAGATGAAAATGTATCATGTGTACACAGTAGGTGCTCAGCAAAGATGTGATAAATGAATGATGAAGATAGAGAGAGGAGATTTGACCTACCAATTGTTAGGAGATAGCAGAGTTCAAGCCTTTCCTTCTACCATCAGTTAGCAAACATAGGACAATTATTTAGGAAGACTGGGAAACGCCCAGTGACACAGGCTGTCCATGGGATTCAATCTCTGGTAGCAAATCTTGAAGTGGATCATTTTAACTCTCTATGGGCAGTGGGCATGACCAGAAGGGGAATGACTGCACCAGCACGTTCCCTATAAAGTGCCTGAGTCACAGTAGCACACCCACAGGGGCTGAAGGCGCTTGGAAGGCGAGAGAGTGAGGTGTTCCTAATGCAGAAGGCACCAAGGGAAAGCTGAGTCTCAAAGAACAGAAGTTCAAGACCTGGATTGTTGGAGAAGAGGGGGAAAGAGCGGATAGAGGCAAAGGGCGGCAAGGATGAGCCAATCACAGGGGTAGAAGCGAGCCCCTCTCTTCTCTACCACCTTCCTTCTCCTTTCCCCTCCTCATCTCCTATGAATGCTGGGCTATGAGCAGCAGGGGAAACGTAAAGTTGACTAATAAAGCCCAAATTATGATAAAGGGAGGAGACGGCCGAGACCCAGGGTCAAGGAGGAGGACTAGTGTGAGCAAGAGTGGAGAATCCCTGGCTGTCTGGAACAGAAAGCACACAATGAGTAACTGCAAAAAATAAGGTTGAAAGCAAGAGCCATGCAAGGAAAAACCGGCGGAGGTGACAATAGGGAGCTATTGTGAGTTCTTGAGTGAGGATATGACAAAAGCAATGTTTTTTTGTTTTTTGCATTTTTTAAGCAACTTTTATATGGTCTTTGCAGAGCATTCAACTTACTTTTCATAAAAACAGCAATTCTTTCTTTTTGTACATGTATTTCATTGGTTTTGTAATCTTTAAGTTTTATAATTACAAGTGCAACTGGCATCAACAGGTTTGAGAATAAACACCTCCGGTTGTTAGTAAACACACCAAGTAGTGTGGGCAGAAGCACTGGAGAGTGGTCTGCTGGCACAGTCAGCTTGCTAGAGCATCAGTCAGGATGTATAAAGGCAATGGGGAGCATCAGTTAGTCCAGTTAAAAAGGCTTCTACTGATCAAAAGCAATGTTTTGATAAGATCAACTTGACAAAGACAGGCCAGGGGTCAGAACAGGACCGATGAGGAGGCTGCTACCCTAATCAGGGGTCTCCGTGAAGCGCCATTAGGATGATGGGAGCCTGAGTGAGGGTTAAAGCAAACGTGTCATTTCTAAGGAAGAAAATAATTCTGCCTTGAGGACAGATTGAATATCAGGTGTGAAGGGCAGGAAAGAGTCATCACAGAAGATTCTGACTGAAAGACAGGCATTAGGTCCCCTGGTGGGAAGTGGGTAATTGGGAAAGGAAGCTGGGGTGTGGGGCGGCAAGATGATTAAAGAGATTCACCAATGAGATAAGTGAGATGGCAGAATCATCTATACCAAATACCCTCTGTGGTTCTCCGCTTGGAGGATGGAACCTGCCCTGCCTGTCTTCATGGTCTACTGTACTGTACTCCCTACAACGTGAGTACGTGTCTCCATATTCCAGCTCAACGACAGCTTTCATGTTAAATGAATTTTTAGTCCATTCCCTATAAACTCAGAAAAGGTTTCAAGATTCACTGCTATTTGGGGCTCGCTCTTTTTGAACTCAAAGAGTCACTGAGTTTAATGGACGTCAGATTTACAAGCTCTGAACGAGCTGCTCTCAGGCAGCCCCACTTGCCCCTTTATGAACAGGTCTGTTTTCACCTTTGGCCCTCACATAACCACGTGTGTGCGTCTGCGCGTCTGGCTTCACCCCGCTGATAGGACCTTGACCTCGATTGAATTCGGTTTTGAATCAGGTGTTCAAACTTCGTAGAAATCGCATCTTTTCCTACTGAATGTTTCACTGAAGTCAAGTGTTTTCAAGTGGCCTTACTTGGAAGGAAAAAGCAGCTCAGGATAGAAATATTATTCTTCCAGAAATACCCTTCCTATCCCAAACCAAGTCAACGTGGAGAGCGAGTCCCTGGAAAGCCGGGCCCAGGAGGGTGGGGACCAGGAGGAGGCTATTTTTAGGCCGTGATGTCGTGTCAGTGGGCGAAAGAGGGCCGGCCCATTGGACTGTGTTCCTCAGCCCACATTCCAGGAGCTGCTGGCTGATGACCGGTTATTTTCTGCAAGGAAAACCGCACTGTCCAGATGAATGGTGGGTCTGTCTGGGGACTCGATGGAAAAGGTCTCAGTGTATTTCAAAAGGAATCCTGGCTCAGGGCTGAAGAGCTTCATTTCCTGTGTCTCCTCCTCTCACATTCCCCTCACCTCCCTCCTTCCCTGTCCTCCTCCCCTTCCAGGTCCCACCAGACAGTGGCCTTGGCAAGGAGGAAGTGGAGCAGATGCGTGGGCCCCTCAACCGGAAGCAGGAGCCACTGCAGCCCCCAGGCCGCAGGATCCCTGCCCAGAGCATGACACTGCCAGCAACTGGGTCTTTCGGTGGCTCCACAGCAGGCAGGAGGTTTACTGACTTTCACTCCGGTTGTGCCCAAATGTTACCCGGTATACCTCTCAGATCATGTCCTAGCTTTAAAAATAAAAAATAGTATCACATCGGTATGATGAAGGTGAAAAATAAAAGAACCCTGGAAGCGGGGTGATTGGTTTGAACAAAACTAAATTCGTGTCAAGCCACCAAATTTGGCATTTAGGAGCCCATACATTTCCCTGCCCAAAATATGGCCTGACTCAGCCGCAGAGCCCAGAAGTGGACTGAGAATGAAGATTGGGAGTGTTTAACAGTCCCTCTGTTGGGATGGGAGAGTTCAGACAGCCAGGAGTTATTTTGGACGACCACTCGGATATAGCAAGGACCATGAGCAGGCCTGAGGATGCTGTGGTCCTGACTCAGGGTCCCCTCATCTCTCAGAGAAGCAGGTAAGTGTCCTCTGGCCAAAAGTGGTAGGCAGCCAGTAGCCCAGCCAACAGAATGTGTCTATTATGAGACTCGCCTCCAAAATATCTCATCATATATATGTATCCCTGAATGACACCTTGTGTGGTTTTTATATGTTTGCAAACTTAATGTAAATGGAGCCACTGGGGATGTGTTCATTTGTGAATGGCTCCTTTCACTCAACGCCGCTGCTGAGATTTTTTTTTCCAGGTTAATACAGAAACCGTCATTCATTTATTTTTCACTGTATTTAGCACAATTTATGTACTCATTTTCTCCTGGATGCACATTTGTGTTATTTCCAGTTTCTTGTTATTAGCAATAATTCTACCACAAAACTTCTCGTGCTTCTCTCCTGGTGCTCATATGCGAGAATTTCTCTAGGGGGCACAGAGTGGAATTTCTGGGCTTTGTGGCATTATGCATCTTTAGCTTGTCTAGATAAAGTCAGTTTTCTTCCCAAAGGACTAATTTACGCTTCTACCAGTACTGCCTTGCTCCACATCCATGTATTGTCTGAATTATTAATTTTTGCCAGTCTGGTGGAGTAAAATAGTATCTCCTCCTTGTTTTAATTTGTATTCCATGATTGATAATGAAGTTGCACATTTTTTATATATTCGTATCTGTTTCCTTTTCTACAATGTTCCTGCTCTATAATGTCCTCTCTACTTGTATATTTTGTGGTTTACCTGTTTCTTAGTGATTTTGAGTAATTATTTGTATATCCTGGATATTCATCTTCATTGTTTATGTGGGTTACAATGTCTTCTCCCCATTTGGAGCTTTAATTTTCACTCTTTTTATCGAGCCTTATAGCAGTTCTTAACTGAGCTGGTAGAATTATCTGTCTTTTCCTTGCTGGCTTGCACTTTTGTGTAATGCTTAAGCAATCCTCCCCTACCCTGAGGTGCTAAAGATGTCCTGTGTTTTCTCTAAAAGGCTTCAAGTTGTACCTTCTACCTTTGAGTCCTCAATCAATCTAGAATTAATTCTTGTACACACAATGATACGGGGCTCCAATTTTATTTAATTTCCATATGGGTAATCATGGGATAGTCTCACACTTACCCACTTTTCTGTAATGCCATTTTTGTCATTTATAGAGTTTCTAAATACGCTTCAGATATGCATCTACGTCTGGGTCTCTGCTTTGCTCCCGTGGTCTTTCTGTCTCTCTCTGAGCTGATGCCTCACTGTCTAAATTATTATTGCTTTATAATCAGGCTGCATAGCTAGGAGGGCAAATCCCTCCACTGTGTCCTTTCATCTTCTAGACCGTGTTGGCTCTTCTTGGACTTCTGTCCTTCCGCATAAATATTACCACCAGCTTGCCAACTTCCTTGAAAAACTATGTTGGTATTTTTATTGGAAATGCTTTAAATCTGGAGCTCAAATTTGGAAAAATGGACATAATTTCCTTATGTTTTTATTGCTATTGTAAATGATAGCTTTATCTAATTAAATTTTCCAAATGTTACTGGTATATAAAAATGCAATTGGTTTGTTTATATTGGGTTTATAATTGGCAACCCTATTAAACTCTCTTATAAATTCTAGCAAGGTCCCTATGACTCTATGCAAACAACCATATCATCCTTGAATAAACACAGCTTTGTTTCTTTCTTTCTAATCTTTATACCTTATAAATCTTTTTTTTTTTTTTTGGCATTATTGTACTGGCTAGGAAATGGTGAAAGCATTGGTATGGTATTGTTTCTGCTTTCTCGAGGATCTACTTTTTCTATTTCATCATTAGTGTAGCATTTGCTATAAGTTATTTTTCATCTAGAGATGTCCTTTGTCAGGTTCAGAAAGTTCCCTTCTATTCCTGGTTTGCTAAGACTCTTTATCATAAGTTGATGTTGGATTTTATCAGTTTTTCTGCCTTTACGAGAGAATACCACGTGAGTTTTCTCATTTGTTCTATGAATGTGCTCAAGTATATCAGTCAATTTCAAATGTTGAACCAGTCTTGGATTTCTGGGCTAAGCCCTCGTTCCAATTTAGTCGTGATTTGTTGTATTTTTATATACTGTTCATTCAGTTTGCTAATATTTTGTTTAGGATATTTGTATCTATGTTCACGAGTAAGATAACCCTACAACTTTCCTTTCTTATACAGTCGTGTGTTGCTTAACAATGGGCATACATTCTGAGAAATGCATCATTAGTCAATATTATTGTGTGAATATCATCGAGTAGACTCACACAAACCTAGATGGTGTGACCTACTACACACTAGGCAATTTGATAGTAATCTTTCGGGACCACCATCATACACGTGGTCTGTCATTGACCAAAACATGTCAAATGCCGCACGACTACATTGTCCTCATCTGCTTTTGGTACGAAGATTTTTTACTAGCCTCATAAACTGAGCTGGGAAATGTTCCCTCTTTTTCTAGTCTGTGTAAGAATTTGCATAATGTTTTAATAACTTGTTTCTTGAAATCTGATAAAACCTATAAAACTAGGCTTGGCATTTTCTTAATGGGAAGATTCTTTACTCCTAATTCGATTTATTTGATTCAATGTTTCAACGATAATGGAACTACTCAATTTTACTTTTAAGTCAGTTTCAATAAATGATACTTTCCCATTAATTTGTCCATTTCACCTAAGTTTCTGTTTTATTGGCATAAATTTGTTTATAATAGCCCAGAAATAAACCCACACATACATGGACAATAAAATACAATGAAGGAGCCAAGGACACAAAATGGAGAAAGGATAATCTCTTCAATAAATGATTTGGGGAAAACTGGACAGCCACACGCAAAAGGATGAAACTAGACCACTATCTTACACCATACACAAAAATCAACTCAAAGTAGATTAAAGACATGAATGTAGGACCTGAAACTATAAAATTCCTAGGAGAAACATAGGCAGTAAGCTCCTTGACATTGGTCTTAGTGATTTTTTTTTTGGATCTGACTCCAAAGGAAAGGAAACAAAAGCAAAAATAAACAAATGGGAGTACATCAAACTAAAAAGCTTCTGCACAGTGAAGGAAACCATCATCAAAATGAAAAGCCAACCTACTGAATGGGAGAAGATATTTGCAAATCATACATCCAATAAGGGGTTAATATCCAAAATATACAAAGAACTTATACAACTCAACAACAACAAAAAGAACAACCCAATTAAAAAATGGGCAAAGGATCTGAATAGACATTTTTCCAAAGAAGACATACAGAGGCCAACAGGCATATGAAAAGAGGTTCCATATCACTAATTATCAGGAAAATGCAAATCAAAACCAAAATGAGACATCACCTCACACCTGGTAGAACAGTTATTATCAAAAAGCCAAGAAATAACAAGTGTTGGAGAAGACACGGAGAAAAGGGAACCTTCATACACTGTTGGTGGGATTGTAAATTGATGCAGCCACTATGGGAAACAGTATGGAGAGTCCTCAAAAGATTAAGAATAGAATTACCATATGATCCAGCAATTCCACTACTGGGTATTTGTCTGAACAATACAAAAATACTTATTTGGAAAGATATATGCACTCTTATGTTCACTGTAGCATTATTTACAATAACCAAGATATGGAAATATGGAAACAACCCAAGTTCCCATCAGTGGGTGAATAGATAAAGAAGATGTGGTGTATACACACACACACACACACACACACACACACACACACACACACACACAATGGAATACTACTCAGCCCTGAAAAAGAATGAAATCTTGCCACTTGCAACAACATGGATGGACTCTGAGGGTATTATGCTAAGTGAAATAAGTCAAAGGGAGAAAGACAAATACCATATTATTTCATTCATATGTGGAATCTAAAAAAGAAAACAAAACAACTGAATAAATAAAACAAAAAACAAACATAGATATAGAGAACAGATTCGTGTTTACTAGAGGGAAAGGGATTTGAGGGTGGGAAAAAGGGGTGGAGGGGTCAATTGTAGGGTGATGGATGGTAACTAGACATTTGGAGGTGACCAGTTTATAGTACACACCAATATCGAATTATAATGTTGTACACTTGAAACTTATATAATTTAAAAAAGGTTTGTTCATAATAGTCTCATCATCTTTGTAATCGCTGCTGTATCTGCTATATATTCCCTTTTTTATCCCTCATATTGACAATTTCACTCTTCTTTGTCTTTATCAATCTTCCCAGAAGTTTGTTAATTTTATTAGTCATATCAAAGAACAAACTCTGTATTGATCATTTTTTCTATATTTTCTCCCATATTTATGTGAACTATTTCATTAATTTCTTCTCAATTTCTTTATTCTACTTTCTTTGGGCTATTTTAACATATCTTCACTAACTTCTTAAATTGGATGCTCAGTTCCTTGATTTTTAGCCATTCTTATTTTATAACGTAGGCATTTAAGGCTATAAAATTCCCTCCAAATACCACCTTAGCTGCATCTCACAAATTTAGATATGCAGTATTTTCATTATTTTATAAATCAAAGTATTTTATTTTTCACAAAACAGCATATAGCTCCATGATTTACTACAAAATGAACACTCAAGTAACCACCAAGCAGGTTGAAAAGCAGAATATTGTTTGTACCCAAAAAAAGCACTGAGAGTCCCTTCTTGGTCACTACACTATCCCACCCTCCACAAAGCTAACTGTTATCCTGACTTTTATGGTTTTCTTTTCCTTTTTTTTAATAGTTTTAACTCTTAAGTATTCACCCCTAAACATCACAGTTTTATTTGGCAATTTTTTTGGTTTGGCTTTATATTTGTTTATAAATGGATTCATTCAGAATATATTCTTTTGAATCTTGTTTCTTTCACTCAACATTACGCTTGTGAGATACATCCACTTTATTGTTTATAGCTAGAGTCTGTTCAATATAATTGCTATAGTTCTCCATTGTATGAATATATCATGATTTATCATTCTACTCTTAATGGACATTTGAGTTGTTTCTAGTTTGGAGCCATTATGAACAATGTTGCTATGAACAAGCTTGTAAGTCTCTCAGTGCATATGTGCATAATTTCCGTTAAACGTGTCAGTAGAATTGCTAGCTCAAAGGGTATGAGACTCTTCAACATTAGTAAACAATGACAATTGTTTTCTAAAAGAGATGTAGCAAATTACCCTCCCACCAGCAATGTAGCACTGCTCCACAGTCTTACCAACAATTGGAATTGTCTTTCTTTTCAATTTTAGCCATTCTGATGAAAGGCTAATAATTTCTATTTGCGTTTTTCTGATTATAATACTGTTGAACACCTTTGTGTACATTTATCGAGCAGAAGAGAATTAACCCCTGCTAAAGAAAAAATTAGTAAACTGGAAGATAAATTTGGAGAAATTATCCAGAATATAGCACAGAGGGGAAAAGAAAGATGATTAAATGACATGGAAGATACAGCAAGAAAATTTAACATATAATTACTTGGAATTCTGTAACAAAGTAATATAAATAATAGGAAGAAATAATATTTGAGGAGATATTAACTGAATTTTCCAAGAATTAAAAAAAAACACAACTCTTCAAAATCGGGAAGCCCTATGAATTCTAAGTACAAATAAAAAGATTCCACATTAAGATTCTTATAGTCAAAGTACAAAATGCCAAAGGGAAGGAGAAGATCTTAAAAGCAATTGGAGAGAAAACAAAAATTGCCTATGATAGAATAGCTATTAGATTGGCTTCTGACTTTTCCACAGCAACAAATGAAGCCAGAAGACAGTGGAATAATATTTTCAAAGGCCTAAGAGAGAGTCAACTTAGAATGTATATCCAGTGAGAGTTTCTTTCAGGAACAAGATGAAATAAATATATTTCAGACCAATAAAAACTGAAAAAATTTATTAACACAGACTCTCACTAAAGCAAAAGACTTGATCCTTAGTAAAATGTTGTGGAAGCCTTCAAAAAACAGGAAATTCACAGGAACCAAAAAAGAAGAAATAATAGATGCCTTAAGGTGTCAGCCCAATCCTCCTTCTCTTTTTCAGAGAATTAAACATATATATAATTTTCAGTAAGTTAACATGACTCATATGAATACAAAATAAACATACATCAAGATATGTTCAAGTCATTTATGAGGAAATAAGCAAGATAGAGGGGCTGGTTCAAAGCAGAAGTATGAAGGATTGATTACATAGTCATTAAAGAAAGAAAACGTTGTTGGGGCCAGCCCTGTGGCCGAGTGGTTAACTTTGCGCTTCGGCGGCCCAGGGTTTCACTGGTTCGGATCCTGGGCGTGGACATGACACCACTCATCAGGCCGTGCTGAGGCAGCATCCCACATGCCACAACTAGAAGGACCCAAAACTAAAAATACACAACTTTGTACCAGGGGCTTTGGGGAGAAAAAGGAAAAATAAAAAGATCTTTAAAAAAAAAAAGAAAGAACATGTTGGAATAAGATTGCTAAATTAGGGACAAAACTAGTTAATGTGCTTTGGGCAATAAAACTATAACCATTGCAAGGCCAGCCTGGTGGCATGGTGGTAAAGTTCACGCTCTCTGCTTCAGCGGCCCGGGGTTCCCAGGTTCATATCTCAGGCACAGACCTAGCGCTACTCATCAAGCCATGCTGTGGTGGTGTCCCATATGAAAAAAAAAAAAAAAAAAGAGGATGATTCACACAGATGTTAGCTCAGCAACAATCTTCCTCAAGCAAAAAAAAAGAGGAAGATTGGCAATAGATGTTAGCTCAGGTCCAATCTTCCTCACAAAAAAAAATTGTAACCATTGGTTGTATTTTCTACCAGAGAGAAATCATTTAAATATCTATTGGACAAAAATCTATAAACTATCATGTAACTTCACAGAGTCAAATAAAGATACATTCCCTAGATAGCTAAAGAACCCTTAGGCGGTTAAACAATGCCTCAATATAACATTGAAAGGATATATGCTGTCTTTGTTTTGCCTTGTTTCCAAAATTGAGATAATTTTGCTTAACAGAACAAATCCCTGCCTATGGAGTGAACCATGGCAGTGAAGTTGGTATCATATGACCCTGTCCCAGGCCATAGCCTAGGTCACAACTGACCCAACCTAGACTGTTCAGCTTCTCTACCAGGTATTGGGAATGGGGACATCCTCAAGGATCCTCCTTGAACTACGGAACAATGTCTGCCATTTTGTGGCAGCCATGTTTGTCCGTGCTCATGCCAAAGAAGTAAAAGCTGGTCTATAGACAAAAAGAAGCACGATCAAACGTGGAGAAAGAAGCAGAGATCAGATGAACCAAGTGGGAGGGAGAAAGTGAAGATGAAATAACCAACTGGGTTCTTGACGGCTTTCCACGCACCTCCTGCTTCCTGGCCTCATGAAGCTCAAGCTGTAGTTCCTGGCCTTGGGTTCTGTGAAGTATTCCAGTATTCTTCCAATAAATTTCCTTTTGTGCTTAAAGAGAGTTAAAAAAAAATAGTAATCTATGATTTGAAAACCCGGAGAATCAAGACAGAGAACAATGAGAGACTGTCCAATTAATGCAGCTCCACAGCTCCTGGTACGAGACCCCTTTGAGACGTCAGAAGACATCAGTTCTGACACGTTTCCTGTTAACCCAGGGCAAAGTTTCTCTGCTATGCAGCCAAGTGCCACACTGCAGACAGTTAAGGCTTATCGTGAGCCAAAAGTTGCACTGGGCTAAGCCCAGGAACTTATGTACGTGACCCACGTGGCAGATTCAGGAAGATGGACACATCTCTCCCCTTTCCCGCCCCTTATTAGTCATTCAGATGGCTTACAGCTGGTACCTCACAGCCTGTGGTATGTCCTCTGTTGACTATTTTGGTATAAAGAAAAACACAAGAAAATCTCCGCAGCTCTTTAGTCTGATTTATCAGGTCCATTTGGGCTGGGGGTGGAGGGAGCACAATTGTGAAATTGAAATACCCATATCTCGAGTGGTATTATCACTTTTATTGACCATTTTTTTCAATTTTCAAGCTTCCAAGCCAATACTAGATGCTAGGACATCTCTAGAAAGACCCAAGGAAAAAGGAGAGAGACCCACAGAGAAGAGGGAAAGGAAGGACAGTGGCGAATGAACGGGAAGGCGGCTGGGTTAGGGACAGACCTCTGTGAGAGAGGCGAGGCAGGGCCGAGGGGACATAAATTGAATCTCATAATCTATGGCAAACATGGGAAAACCAGATATTACCAATTGTTTGCCCTGTATAAATCTGTTTAAAATTACCCTGGTACGTGTGACAGCAAATAAGAAACTGGAAAGGGGCTTCTATGAAAAAGCTTTTCAGAATGTGTGAAATAACAAAAGGTCTAGTTTTCCATCTCGGCTCTTTTGTGCAACCACATCAAATAGAAACTCAGCAGGCCCACGGGCCACTGCTGCTTCTAATTAAGGCCTCAAGGTAAGGCAGCCCCTTAGGAGGCATCAGCCCAGCAAAACACAAATTCCACCTCTGGCTCCAGTGGCAGAAGGCCAATTTGGGCTCCGTCTGCTGTGTTTATTCTCAGCTTGCCTTAAAAGTGGCGGGCCGCACCTGCCTTCCAGACACCCTACAAGCAAGTTTATTCTAATGCAGATTCTCTTGTTCAAACCACACAAAGCACGGATCACAGACGTGAAACAGAGGAGGAATGAGAAGCAGAGCATTTTTCCCCTTTCTGTGTATTTTTGTGTGTACGTGTGTGTGTGGAGGAGGGGTATTGTACAAAAAGAATTACTATTGCTTTCCTTTGCAAAAATGATACTCCATCCATCATACGGGTGTCAGCTCTGAAACTGTGGGTGCCGGGAGGCTTTATCTCAGCCCTCTGTCTCCAGGAGAGTGGGTCTCAAACTTCAGCGATCATTAGAACCACCCTGGGGAGCTTGTCAAAATGCAGACTACCCGCCTCACGCCCAGAGTTTCTGATTCAGTCCGTCTCGGGTGGAGTGCGAAAATTAGTATTTCTAACCATTTTCCAGGTAAGGCCCATGCTGCCAGTTCAGGAAGCACATTTTGAGAATCACTGTTCTAGAACAACAAAGAGAAAGAGAAAAGGCAAGACTCATCAGCTTGGTAACCTCTGACCCAGCCTGTTTGATTTTTTTGAGACACAGCTGGGAGACAAAGAAGAGACAGCTGTGTTTGCATCTGAGCAGGTGTGTGAAAGGGTGAGCTGACAGCAGGCAGAAGAGAGTTTTTAAATCGTTTCCAAGAGTGGAACAGTTTGTTATGAGGAGGCGGAACTTAGCCAGAGGGAATGGAGAGCACATTTGCTGCAGGAGGGGGTGTGGGTCTCCTTAACCCCTGTCCCAGCTTCCTAGGCCTGTGTCAAGGCCCCGGGTGGGGCACCAGCCCTTCATTCCTTCTGACGCCCAGAAGCTGTGCATGCCGGCGCCCCACCCCACCCCCCCCACCCCCGCAGTTGCTGCCTCCTCTCTTGCTCCTCACTGCTCCATATCTCTCCCTGTATGAAAACCCAGCTGGTGGAGAGACGAGCTTCCTCAGCTTGGTTCCTAGTGAAGGACGGCTGAGAATCTTCTGGGTTTTGTTGTTTTAGGCCTGAACTGCAAGGCACTGTCTGCCTCCAACTTGTTCCCAGCCAAGCATCCCTCACACCCAGTCAGTCCTGCCAGAGGTGGGTCATTTTGTCAATTGTGGGAGGTGGGCGAGGAGACCTGTCATATGGAGGATGTCAAACTAATTCAACAAGGAGGCCATTAGACTGAGGTGGCTCTAAGCCCACGTGAGCAAACCTAGATCTAAGCCTATAAACGCCCCAAGGTTATGAAATCAAAACTCTAAAGACAACCAATCACAAGCAGCCACCTGGACTTTCAGCTACAGCCAATCAAATAATTTCCTTTCTTTGCTCCCGCCCTTTCTCTATATAAGCCTTTCCCCTGGTTCCTGTCAGCAGTGGGCTCCTAACCACTTCCAGTTTGGCACTGCCTGATGGAATTGGTTTTTGCTCAAATAACTCTTAAAATGCTTAACGTGCCTCAGTTTATCTTTTAAGCAGGGAAACAGGACTACAGCATTCATTTTGGGTGTGGTTTTTCCCTCCTTGGTGACCCCACCTCCCCACTGGTCCTCAGTGAGGTGGTAGAGGGTCTACTGAGAAAACAGCCCTGGCTCCTGGTCTCTACCACATGCAGCATGAGTTATGGGCAGGACCGACTACATAATTTTCAGGGCCCGGTGTAAAATGAAAATGCAGAACCCCTTATTTAAAATTCGTTAAGAATTTCAAGATGCAACAGCAGAGCATTAGACCAAGCACAGGGCTCCTGTGCAACCACATTGGTCGCCCAGCCATGGGGCCAGACTTGGTCATAAGATCATCTATGGGAGCCCTAGCATTCAGGTAGGAAGCTCTGAGCTCTCCCTCAGCTGGGCTGCTGCCCACACTGGGCTAGACGGAGCCTCTCCATGGTAGGCCCTGTGGATGGAATGGGAAGGGGAGTGAAGTCAGACAAACAGGAAATTCAGTTCCTGACCTCAGAGACTCTCCAGGCCAGGGGGAGGCAGACACCAACCACTGAAGAACAGAATCTTGGAATGACTTCACGTGGGCGACAGGATGTGGCCGACCATCTATTCGTCGAACTTTGCTTGCTGGAACTTTGCCAGCAAGGCTATTCAGGAAAGGTAAAAGAGAAGACCTGTCACTTTCAAGGGCAGGAAAGGTGAAACTGAGACAAGGAGGCCCAGGCACCTTCTGTATGATCCCTGCATTTTGCAGTCAGTTTCTGAGGCCTCGGAAAATATTCAGAATTCTCAGGTGCACATCAGAGAGCTGAACTGCCTGATCTCGAGGTCTCCCCCAGCCCTGTGTGAACCTCTGTTCACCCTTCTCTGCAACAAAGTTCTGGCTGGCTGGAAGGCTGAGCTTAGCTGGGACTGTCCTCTGGAGCCTTTCCAGCCTGAGGAACTCGAGGTAGTGAATTCTTATATGGGAGCTCCCAGGAGCCTCGTGGAGCTCAGGGCTCCCAGACAATGTTCCAAAGTTCTATATCTATTATACAACAAACCATCCTAAAACTTGGTGGCTTAAAACAACCACCATTTCATTATATCACCATTTTGTGGGTTAGGAATCCAGACAGGGCTCAGCCATTCAATTCTTCTGTTCCACATACTATCAGTGAAGGTGGACCCAGGATGGCTTCCCTCACATACCTGCATGGGGCTGGCTGGAAGGCTGAGCTTAGCTGGGACTGTCCTCTGGAGCCTTTCCAGCATGAGGAACTCGAGGTAGTGAATTCTTATATGGGAGCTCCCAGGAGCCTCGTGGAGCTCAGGGCTCCCAGACAATGTTCCAAAGAGCCCAGCAGGGATTTCCAAGCCTAGCCCTGGGAATCCCAGAATGTCACTTCTGCTGCCTTCTAGTGGTGAAGAAAATCACTAAGGGAAGCCCAGATTCAAGTAGAGAAAACCTGGACTCTACCTCTCCATGGGAGGAGTGGCAAAGGATTTACGGCCCTTATTGATCCATTATGAGTGTGTCTCATATAGGAAAGAAAATAAGGAACTCTGGTAAGCATACTCCCAATTCAAGAAAAACCCTAGACTCAACATAAAATATTAGAGAATGAATGTACATTTTATGTTTTTAATTTAAAATGCTTAATGGGGCCAGTCCGGTGGCATAGTGGTTAAGTTTGCACACTGCTTCGGTGGCCCAGGGTTCACAGGTTCAGATCCCAGGTGCAGACCTAACGCCACTCCTTAAGCCAATCTTTGACAGCATCCCACATAAAATAGAGGAAGATGGGCACAGATGTTAGCTCAGGGACAACCCCCCCACACACACAAAAAAAGAGTAAAATGCTTAAGATACATAGCTCCTTTTTTTATACTGATTCCTCAACCTATTTTTCTTTATTTTGACCAAATGTATGGGATAAAAATATCTCTATTGTACATTAAAAAAATTCAAGAACTTAGATCCATGACAATTCCTTATTTGTCCTTAAGGATTCAAAGCACAGTATGTGTTTGCTGATTCAGCACAAACAAAAACAAAAAACAAAAAATGGGTGTCCACTCTTTTTTGCCCCAGAGCTCCCTGCTACAGCCTCTGTGGTTTGTATTCTGAAGCACCAATTCCTAGAGCTAAATTGCCTTGATTGCAGGCCATTTTCACCTTTTCTCTCCACCATCACCTTGGCCAAACCTGCCGTTTTCCAGAGCACAACTCAGCCCCATTCCTCTCAAACACAGAGACTCTCTTTCTCTACCTGCTTCTAAATTAAGATAGGTAACACTCTTCACTCCTGAATTCCAAGGAAAACCAATGTTTTCCTTAGATGGGTTTAGAAATATCTGCCATCTAGCAACCCCTCGCATGAAGTCATTATTGCACAGGCCTCTGACAGTTTCACTAATGAGCCAACCCCAGGTGCCATCATACCCTCAGCTCCTGCAGACCCTATCAATGACCCATCAGACTTTGTACATCAGAGTCCTCTCATCCTTTGTTGCCACAGTAACCATCTGTGGGCTTTCACACCCTCTTCCTCATGCCTAGGGTACCTTCTCCAGTAGTCTCTGGCAAGATAGTACCTACACTTTCAGACTATCTTTCCCCATTAAGCCTTTTCCAGTTAATCTCACCCACGGCTACCCTAGCATCACCCAAAATCCCAATGCTCCTTCTGCCTGCTCCCCATGCAGACTCTCTCCCTGTAGACTATGAACCACATGAAGTCTGCTTCTAGCTTGTCACACACATGTATCTTGTCATTCCCCTAAATGCAAATCCTTTGAAAGCAGAGACCATGGTTTATGCATACGCTTTTTTTCTCATACAGTATAGAGAACAGGGCTGGGCTTCACAATATTTGTTCTAAAGATGTGTATTGAAATTAAATGTAAAAAAGTGTATGTAAATGGTGCCAGGGACTGAACTAAGCACTTTATGTTATTTAGTTCACTGAATTCTCATCCTATATCACTATTACCTCCTCTCAGGTCTAATTTTAACAAAATTCCGCCAAAAGGAAAGAATTTGGATGTCCCACACAGTTCCTTACAATGGGGTTTGGCATCTGGTACGAGCGCAGCTCAAGAATGCCAAATGAAGGCATGAACATCGTCAGGTGGTGTCAGTGGCAATGATTTCCTGGCAGGTGAGCTTCAGTTGCATTAGGAGGGATGTGGCTCAGAGTCCAGGCAGAGAGTGGAACTGACAAGCCTCAGCCGTGGGAACCAGTCATTTGTGAGCAAGGACAAGAAGCAGGTTTCCTGTTCTGGAGGAGAGGAACCGTGTGGGAGTTGTGAGGAATGAAGTTGTAGAAGTGATGGGTGGATCCCAAATCCCACACCCTCAAAAAAGTCAGGCTTTAATGGTTTTATTATATGTTTGCAAAAGTTGGAACCAGGAAGCAAAAGAACAAGCCACAGAAATTCACTGTTGGCTCCTGTCAGACAATTGAGCCCCAAACCACCATCTTCAAGTCTGTTTGCTATCGAACAGGCTTTTCGAGGACCAAAAGGCACTGGCAGGTCCAGTGGGCTCAGTGGCTCAGTGGCCAAGTTGGAGGGTTGGGAAGATTTGCCAGCAGCCTGCTCTGGGACACTCTGTCCCTGCCCAGATCTACTGCAGTAATTAGCTTTGCTCATTAGTTTCAAGTAAATAATCTCCTTGTCACAGCTGGGATCCTTTATCAGAACAGTGGACATGAGAGTTTGCAGAAGCAAATTATTTTTTTCCCTGGAATTCCCTGGAACACAAAGTCATGACCCAGAGATCTGAAAGAGGCGAGGAAACTTCCAAAGATGTCTAAAACTTCCAAGGAATCTCTCTGCCTAAAAGGTGGAAGAGTTGGGGATTAAAAACAAACGAAAAACAACAACAAAAAACCTTTGAGATGGATATTGATCTTTTATTCAATCCAGTTTAATGGTTCAGATCAACAAACATGCACAAGTATCTGCTGCATGCCAGGAAATGTGGTCCTGCTCTCGAGGAGCATCCGGTCTAGGGCGAGACTGACAAGTAAAGTGGTAATAAATGCTCTAGTAGCATTAGTGCACTAATAATGCACGCTGATAGCAGACCGCCAGAGTGGGGTTGCCCTAACCCAGCCTGGGTCTTCAGGGAAGACTTCCTGGAGATGTGACTCCAGCAGTGATGGAAGATGGGAAGGAGCAGCCAAGAGAACCTCTGCAAGGCTTGCAGAGGGAGGCGGAATGGGGTTGATTCTGAGCCTTTTAAAACAATTGGCAAAATACATGTTCTTATCCTTTTGCCCCTTGGCATCTCATTATTATGCCCATTTCAAAAAAGAAGAAGGGGAGAAGAGAGACTTCAGCTCTGCCGCTGGATTGCTTGTGGGGTTGGGGCTGGGGAGCCAGTGCTGGCATGGTGAGGCAGGACCCCTGCCAGCTTCAGGGAGTACTCCATGGTGGCAGAACATCCCGTCCCTGACCCTTTAAGCTCTGCCCCCCTCCCAGGGGCATCTGTAGCACCCTTGGTGCCAGGGGCCATAATCGTTGCCAGAGAGGGTGCTTATAGCTTCAAAGCCTGCCTGGGTCAGCTCCACACCAAATCCCATCCTGCTTTCAGTGTGGCAGAACCCCACTGTGGAATTTCCCCCAGGGCTGCCCAACAGAAGAAAGGAGACACGGGGAGGTAGGGAGCAAAAGGGCTTGGTTTTCTCTTAGACTGATTGGAAATTACAAGTTGGGGAGAAAACTAAGGCAAAGAACTAAATAACTGCATGGTGATGAAAAGCACGGGCTTTGGAATCAGACAGTCTGGGTTTCAGTCCCAGCCCTGCTCCTTCCTAGCTGTATGAGCATGTTCCTCGATCTCCCCGACCCTCGGTTTCCTCAGCTGTAAAGTGGGTATAATAATAGCATTTATCCCAGTGGGTCGTTGTGAGAATTAAATGCAGTAACATGTGTAAATGCTTCAGGCAAAGTCTGGCACACAGTGGCTTCTCAATAAATATTAGCCATTGTTTCTTTCTGTCCATTTGCATCCCCCATATCAATGCACAGGTACCCGAATCCACCAAGAATCTGACCTAAATCATCTGGACGTTGCTTTCATTTGAACATTTTTGAGATAGCCAATGATTTTTTACACTAGTATTTTTTTTTTTTTAACCAGAAATTAACAGATACTTTGTAGTAGTGAAGAAAAGTTCCTGGGGAAGATCAGAGCTAGAACACATAACGATGTCCACCAGGAAGTGGGTTCTCCTGTCCTTTCGGGCAGAAGGGGCTTATTAAATGGGACTTTGCCTCACTGGTGCCCTGCCCCTGCTCATGGGCACACTGAGTGATGTGTGATGTCTCAGAATGGACAATCCCTTTGAACAGCCTGGCTGGACCACAGCGTCCCGAGGCCTGGGTTGAGCTGAAGCAGAGATGAGAGGACCTTTGCCGTCTGTTCATTTGGACTAGTTCATGTCATTTTCACTTTTATTAGCAGCTACTACTGTAAAGGTGCTGCTTTAGAAATCACTGTCTTAGCAGGGACAATAGGGGCAGAGTCACTGAATGGGCTGCCCCTTGATTGTGAGATCAACTCTATCCACGGTTGTGATCACAATTGGAAAACTATACTTACTTCAGCTGTGTAAGAGCTCAGTGTTTGAAATTTGCATTCATATCCATGACCTTCCTCTGAGAGAGGCAATCCAGGGATTTATCCCTGCCTTACAGAGGAGGAAACAATCTCTGAGAACTTAAGTACTGATACAGCACCATTCAATAGACAAGGGAAGAGACCAGGGCTTGCTTCCTGATTCCAGAGCTCCTCCTATCACAAAATCAGGCAGCTTTTGTCACATGGAAGAGACACGCTGCATATTCTTTATCTTTGTCTTTTGAAACCTAGAGGATACATTTCTAAGACAGCTGGCTCGAGTGAGGGTACAGACTCTGATCCTGGAACCCCCAACCTTTATTTATACCGAGATCTAGCCATCCAAGGAGAGAATTTTGCAATCAGCTTCATCACACTCCAAATTCTGCTGTTACCTGAATTAGAAATATTCAATCAGCTGGCCAAGACTGAGGAAAGACTAGTCTCTGGGACTTACGGAACTTCTAGGGAGAGGGGGACAGCACAACTCATTCTTAATGGAAATTCCCTGTATTGCTCCAACTAGTCAAGAGTTCTGACCTTCAGGCCACACACTATATCTTTTCTCAGACTTCAGTCCTCAGGAATAAACTGAAACTGAACTGACAGTGGCCTAAGAACGCTTTGCATAGGGGGAGCAAGAGTTCAGACCACTGTTCTCGTGTAAAGTAGGTTTAGGGTGGAGGACTCAGGAAAAAGGTCATCCTGTGCCCGGAGAATCTACTGAGATCCATGCACCAAACTGGACCTGTCAGAGTTCATGGTACCCTCTCAGAGAGAGGGGCAGCCACAGGTGGCACCTAGATGGGGTCAAATATCTGCAGGGAGATGAAACATTCAACCACTCATCAAGATGAATGGCGCTGGAAACCACAACATCAGGGTGGTGGATCTTTCTTCAAGTGGCAGAGAGAAAGGCCCAGAATGCCAGAGCTATCCTGAATATGTTCTTGATTTTTCTTCTGGGAACTGCAGCCTACTTAACACTGATTCCAAGCCCTTACTCCTTGCCCTCCTCTACCGTAGGATGGTAGATGTTGTGTACATCCCAGATAACACGCTAAGTCACTAAGGCACTAAGTCACCCTATCCTGACTACACTGGACTTACTGTCACGAGAATAAGAAACTCCTCAAGGTTCAAGCCCCTGGATGTGGGTCTTCTCTTCCTGCAGCCGAATGCATTCCTCGCGGTGATAGCTGTGCAGGGGCCTTCCCTCTCTGTGCTCTCATTTGTCCTCCTGGCATTTGGGAGAAGCAGGTAAGAGAAGTGAGCAGAGCTGACTGGGTCCAACTCACACAAAAGAGCAGGCCAGGAATTCAGATGCCCTGACCTGGGCAATGCCCAACCCAGATTTGTCTGGAAAGTTGGGACCCTTCCGTTCACAGGAGCCCCAGCAGAGACGGTGGTGAGCAAGACAGCTAGCTTCATCCCACCCACCTCCTCTGTCGCTCCTCTCCCCCCTCCTCTTGCTCCTTCCCTCTCCTCCCTTCCCTGTTCTCCTGAGCTGCCCTGACCCTTTAGTTTGTGGCTTTCTTCATATTCTCTTTCTGTGGGTCGACCTCTCTGTCACAACAATTACCTGTCCTAGGATCCAATAACCCAAGACCCTGTGGAGTTAGAAAGACTCTAAAGAACTAATCCGTTCTAAAGGGATAATGTCTTACTATGTTGTGTTTCTCAGGAATCTGTGCATTTTTTTAAGAAGAAAGGTCATTAACCTTAAGACTTAAAGGCAGACCTTTGGCCGTTATAACAGGCAGTGGGGAAATGCTTTGCAGTAAGGGGCTCTATCACCATTGAGGGGGTTGCCTGTGTGGTAAATTTCTCCTCCTCCTCTGTCCAGTATGGTCAGCTCTAGGTCACTGTTTTTCCTCTGAAATCAGAATCTCTTCATCCAGCTGCTGGAAAGAGAGAACAAAGCTGCCAGCTGATTATTATTCAAGAACAAAGCAGACCATTTATTCTAGCAGGTTCAGAGCCATTATCTCCCCAGGACACACGCTACAGTGTGTGCTGGCTTTATCTAGCCACGTTTCCTTCTGTCCTGAAATCCTTAAAGAGTGTGTTGTTCCTCTTGCTGGAGTAAGACAAAAGAGAACCAGAGAAAGAAATTCATTGTAGCAATGACCTACGAAAGCTTCTCTCTCCTTCCTTTGCTGCCTGGACTTCCCCAAGGCATTAGGATTTCCGGTCTCTTTTAGAAACCCCAGGTGATGAGGGAAGGTATGAGAGAAGAGGCCTTGGGCAGCCATCTTCCATTTGAAATAGGGACAGCATGATGCCCTCACCTTCACTGTGATCATCAAGGACTCAGGCCTCTTTGCTGCTGAGTCTCAAGAAAGGATTGCCAGATAAAACACAGGACCCTAGATAAACTTGAATCTCCGATGAACAGTGAATAAATTTTTAATACATAAGCATGTCTTGTGCAATATTTGGGACATAACTTGTATTAAGAAATCATTCATTCTTCATCTGAAATTCAAATTTAACTGGCTGTCCTGTATTTTTATGTGCTAAATCTGGCAACCCCATCACGTCATCTCTCCCTGCCCCCTACAGCTCCTGTACCCTCCCCCACAGCAGGCTACGGCCACCACACAGTCCTGGACTGGTCACCCGCAGTGCAGCAGAATTCCTGTCCTGCGGAGGAAGGTTTATGGCGGTACATGTCAGAAGCATGTAGACTGATGTAGATCTGTGCTCAACATTGAAAAGCATCGGAGAGAAATCTTACTGCACGTCTGGCTGCTTCAGACTTGCTTGCCTAAGGTCCTGCTGAACACCTTAAAAAAACAATAAATATGTTCTCTGCTCTCAGAGAAAACACAGACCACTTCTCCAGAAGAGACAGTAAAATTTATGAGAGAGGCCTTTCGCTTGCATACATCAGTCTCCCTGGGCCCTATCTGAAAATTGTGAGGTTAAACTAGGTTCCTAAAGCCTTGCCCTCCTAAATTCTGTGAGTCTATACACCTCCGGCTCACTAGAAAGTCCAGAGTCCCCCTCCCTCTGGTGCTGTCCAGACCTGCTCCAGCCCCAGGACACCCAGGGGTCCAGCTCTGGCCCCAGCTCCTTCTCTGAATGAGGTCCCAGTAACAAACTGCTTCCCAATTCTTCCTGAAACATCTGATGCTTCTCCACCTCCCTAACTTCTTCCTCTCATCCCAAATATGGGTCCTGTGTGGAGGTCCTTATTGGGGTTGGAATCCCAAGCCTTCTGGCTTTCCCGGTGGTCCTGGTTTATCTCCTACTTCCTCAAGAGCAACCAAACAATAATAAGCAACAGTCATTATTCCTGATAGTCACCTACCCAAATTCAGGCTGAAAAGCAATCACATGAATTCTAACGCAGTGAAGGCCAGACGTGAGGGCTTTATGGCAGAGTCCTTGATGCACTTCAGCAGCTTGGGGAAACTCACTTTCGAAGTAATATTAACCCACTACTACACAATCATTCTTCTAATGTAATCATTCTTCCGTCTCACTGCCATGTCTTTATCTCCTTTTTTGTCCTTACTTCTGTTTCAACTGTGTTCTCGTTCACCATCTACGTTCAACTCAATTTGTCCATTGAAACTAACTGACCGGTAAAGTCCTTGAAAAGATCAGTCCATATTCTTTTAAGAAATTAATTCCCCTATAAGATCTATCTAACCAATAGCTTGCATTTTCTCTTACTCAGACTCTTCCATATTTTTTTCGGCCCAAAGTAAATCATAAAATATAAAGTTCCAGATTCTTAAAATTCACTGGAACTTTATATTTTATAACTTTGCATATAAGGTCTTCTGAAAGCATTTTTTTTTAAACAAAAGGGAACTCTACCTTCTCAAGCACTTTATTGTTTGGAAAACAGAGAAGATTTTAGTCACTTGCTCAAAGCCAACATAGGTGAAAATTTCTGGGATTAAGAAAAACAATAAGATAGGATTTTGTGGTAGAGATTTTTCCTTTTATATTTCACTTGTGACTATTCCAATGCCAAAATTTTTTGGCTCTATAACAAATATCCTCCCATGGTGTTCCTGGCTTCTCATGGCAGTATTTTGGGGCTTTTTCTGTTTAACTACAAGAATCTCAAAGCTTAACATGCTTTATACCCAGTGAGAAAAATCTCTGCAGTGCCATATCTATTTCTATTGTTTTGAAGGATGAAAAGAAGCCACCTAATTAAGCCTGGACCAGGAGAAAAGGAGCTCGAGGAGACATCGTCTCTGTGGAGCTGTGACTGTGGATGACAAAGCAGATGAAATTCCCTCACTTCCCTCAGACAGGTCATGCAGGTCATTCTCCTGCCTCTCCTACAATACTAGATATCCAGCAAATGAAAGTTTACATTTCAGGGTCTCCCAGGGACTTGGTTCATTCATTCATTCATTCATTCATTCATTTAAAACCATTTATTGCATGTCTCTTACATGCCAGGAAACATAAAGGTGGCCTCAGAGAACTTACAGACTAACACAGGAGACAGATCTATGAATAATAAGTGCATCCTAATGCATCTTTATGTGTTGAACTGAAAGAACTGGCTCTCTATTGAAGTGGTTCTCAACCGCGGGTGATTTTGGCCCCCAGGGGACATGTGGCAATGTCTGGGGGCATTTTTGGTTGTCACAGCTGGGGTGAGGGGTGCTACTGGCATCTAGTGGGTAGAGGCCAGGGATATTGCTAAACACTCTGCAAGGCATAGGACAGTGCCCCACAACAAGGAGTTATCCAGCCTGAAATGTGAATCGCGTGGAGGTTGAGAAGCCACGGCCTAGTGGGACAAATATTGTGTGGTCAGCTCTATCTGGTTGGCTCAGGAATTTGGGTTCACATAGCCACTTGTGTTCTCTGTCTGGTTCTGTCATTGATTGGCTTTTGCCCCTAAGCAAGTACTTTACCCCTCTCGGCTTAAGTTTTCTCATCTATACAATAGAGTTGGAGTCTCTGATCTCCAAATTCCTTCCTGTCTAAGAATTTATGGTTTTATTGGGCCATTATTTGTGCTTCCACTGAACCCTGATCCTGTTAGGAGAATGCCTTGGCCAATGACTGTTTACCTGGCTCCAGGTCAAGGAGATAAGCCGGTTTCCTGTGTTGATCCTGAGTCTAAATCAGAGAGGGTGAGTGTGACCTCTGCCCAAAGTGCTCCAGTTAAGAAACCTCTATCTTCAGAGCCTAAGTTTTCCCATCAGCAAACAAGAGCCACTTAACTTGCCTGCCTCCCTGTGTCAGGAGGAAAGGATTGAGTAAACGAAGCAAGATGGAAAATTACCTGGATGCTGCTCCAGGGACTAGGTCCAAACCATACACTCCACTTTTCTCTTTTTTGGGGCTCTGAGGCAATAAAAGGCCAGGAGAGACCCAGCTCAGGACCAGCTCTGTGGCTGAGGGTGGTGGGCGGGGCTTGGGAGGGACTAGTATCTCTTCAAACGTCTTTGGAATTGCCTCAAGGAAGACCTTAGTCATTTGTCTACCTGAGGGGAAGTTAGACTGGGATTCTTGGCCATATATTTTAGGCACTGGCGTTGGGTGTGAGGCAACTGCCCTCAGATTCTCTCTTTCTCTCTCTTTCCCTCTCTCTCTCATTCTTTCTTTCTCTCTCTCTCTGGCTTCAAACTCATTCACCAAACAGAAAGAGTCTTTCAGGGCCAACGGGTTGGAAGACAAGAGCGGTTTGGGAGCACAGGGGAAGCAAGGCTCCTGGAGGAGGGAAAGAGGCTCCCGTCTGGGCCTAAACATAAGGCCTTTTCAGTACTCCTTTGTGCTGGCTGAAACCAAAAAGGCAGGAAAAGGGAGGCAGGGTGGGGCTGGCATTGGCAGCTGCATTTATTTCTGTGTTACTGGGCTCACTGTACGGGCAGAATGGCATCAAGGTCTGTAATTGGAGTCTTCCTGTCCTCCCACTGCTAGACCAGCGCCATTTGACGTGGCGGATTCTGTGTGCCATGAACAAAGGAAGCCTCTTGGGTTTTTTTACAGAAGAAATACTAAAATTCAGAGACATTAAGTAACATGCCCAAGTTACCTAAACTGCTAGGCAAGGAGACTTCTATTCATTTATCAAATTTGCTTCAGTAAGCTTATCAATAAATGTTCCAAAGTCAGTTAGCCACATAGTTCCCATTCTGTATGTGTTCATTGTTCAGGTTTTGGTTTGGGGTTTTTTTTCTGGTATAATTTACATTCAGTAAAATGAGCAAACTTTAACTATATAGCTCAATGACATACACATACACACTCATGCAACATGCACCTGGATAAAAATGTAAAACCCTTCCATCATTCCGGAAAGTTCTCTCATGCCCTGTTCCAGTCAATAGCCACCCTCACCCCAAAAAGTAACCACGTTTGTTTTATCACCATGGTATAGTTTTGCCTGTTCTTCAACCTCATATCAACCTCATATTATTTTACCCAATATAATGTTTTTTAGGTTCATCTGTGATGTATCAGTAATTTGTTCTTTCTTATTGTTGGATAGCATTCCATTGTATGAATGTACCACATTTTGTTTATCCTACTGATGGATATTTGCAATGCTTTCAGTTGTGGGCTATTACGTTAACTTGATTTTTTTATTCATTAGTCTCATGTGCTTATTTTAATTCTTTATTCAAACTAACTTTAATAAAAGTCACCCTCCACAGGTCACATTATGGTGAGAGAGAAAGGGGTACCTGATGATCTTGAAGGTCCTTTCAGCCATGAAATCCTCTAACTCAATCTCTTCTCTAAGATCTTCTATCAAGCACCTACTTGCACACGATTATGACAATGCTGTCTCTGAATTGCAGAGCAAAGAGTGTTCATCTCCTGATAAACAGCGATGCGACTCCTGCATCCAAGAGTTCACCAACAAAGACTAGAGGCTTATTCAAGTGCAAGAAACAAACCCATTTTCCTCACGAGATGACATATATTCTCAAAGGACAGATGCTCTCCTATTCTACCCACTGGAAGCAGCTTGAGAGAGGCCAACAGAAATGGTGAGAGGTAAATAAATGTATCTACTTCAGCCAACTCTTCTGTCCTCCATGGGAAACAACAGCATTTCTCCCCTGAGATATGTGGGAAAGAGTAAGACCTACAGTGGGACTATTAACTATTAGGTCTCCAAAGCACTCCCACTAAGCAGAGTTTACAGATCTTTAAATGAATTCCTACCACTTATTCTTATTCTTTCTGATTTTTATTTTGTCTAACCCTAGCTCTAACAGATCCGTACTATACCTTGTGAATGCTAATGCAGTGCACAACCAAACTTCACCATAAAGCCAGGTATCCATTTAACCAGAGAAAAGAGTGTGTATACTCTTCCTGAGCATGCAAAGAAAAGACCGGGAACCATCATTTCAATATACATTAAAGAAAATAACTTTGCCTTAACATTTATTCAACAAACATTTATGGAACCACAAAGACTTGAACTCCTAATGGTCTGAATTATTCCTATTGTGTTATCTAACAGCCAGCCTGGGTACCAACCAATAAAGTCCTCCCCTCTTCACAAGTAACCCTTGGACAAAACATAGTATGGACAGGGCACTGGGGGCAACACAAATTCCATCTCATTCCCTCCGGGTCTTCTTTCATCATTCCTCCTAGCTCAGCCCTGGATCTCTCCTTCCACAACTCTCCTCTCCTTTTTCTTTTCCTAATTAATTCCATCTCTTTACTGATCTCCACTCTTTAGGAGTTCACAAGAAAAGGGAAGAAGACAACACAATGTCAATGTCGCAACTAAGTAGCCTTTACCCAAGCCATTCAGATTCCTACATCTCCCCTTTAGGCACTGTTTGTCCTCAAATTACCCTACATGTACCCCAGGACGTCACCCATCCAGCTGACCTGATGCACCACTGTTTCCCCTGCTCCTTCAAATCAAGACAGGCACCTCCCACAGCCCACCCACTTCGCTTTTCCACGACAGAGAGTGAAACTGTTCCCTGGGATCCTAGAGAGCAGGTGGAGGTCCCAGAGCTCACGTCTCTCTCATCCTCACAACAGGCAGGCGTGGTGCTTGTCTGTTACTTGGCTCCTTCTTGTTCCTTTCCCTCAGCTAGTCTCAGCCTTTTAGTAAAATGACAACACCTTGTATAGTCAGCTCCTGACAGCCCCATCCCAGCCCCTGGCCGGCATTAGCTCTGACAGCACCATCCAAAACCAAGGTATTTTTCTAACCTCTCCCCATCCTCCAACTGCCTCTTATTCTTTCAAGAACAAATTCTTTCCCCCAGCATTTCTAAATTAAGAGGAAAAGAAAAAGCTTTTCTTCCATTTTGATAGCTGATGAAAATAAACTGGTTGTCAGTTATTTACCAAAATCTGATTCAGTAGTGAACCAGTCCCGGACTGGGTTTGGATTTTAAGGACAAATCTAAAAGAGCTTCAGAAGTATTTTTTGAAAATTCACCAAAAGTGGCCAGGAGGTGAATTTGCTAAACTGTGGTTATTGGCATTAAGGATTGCAAAGACAGGAAATTCTCTGCATAGCTAGCCTCTCTTCCCGAAGCCTGCTGGGATCAGAAACTTCTGACTCCTCCCTGGCTATTTCTCTTCCCAGCCCAGCCACCCACTGGCTCTGAGCTGAGCCAAGGCCACTTACTGTAAGTTACAGCTTCACAGCGTAAGCGCACGTCGAGTCATCAAACCCCTTCAAGGCGAGAGGTCAGGGGAGACGAGGGGATTTAACTTGCAGAGACACCAACCACTTCCTCCATAAAATCTCAGCAGTCTTCTCCTTCTACGGAATCTAGCCAAAGAGTAGCCAAGATGCCCACCCCAGAGAACTTTCCATTCTGAGAAATTCCTTCCAGAGTCACCCCACCACCACCTCCAACTCTCTGATGCCAACTCCCACCTCCCCTCACCACACACACACACACACACACACACATAGTGTATTAGTCAGCATATGCCTAACTGCTATAACAAACAGCCCCAGCATCTCAGTGGATTAACGTACCGAAGGGTTACTTGCCTCTCACATGTAATGTCAGTTGCACTTGCCAAATATTGCCTTGATTGTTTTTTTTCTAAATTATATGTCTTGCCTTCTAGGTCATAATTCTTTGAGGAACTATGACTTACACATATTTGTGTAACTGAGATGTCCCTCTTTATAGTGTGTAATACAAACCGCATACCTCAGCCAGGTCCTGGAGTTGGTAGTAGCTTGAAATTAAGTCTTTATTTTCCAAGGCCCCAACTCCTCTGCCTTTATGACTGAAGACACCTGAGTTCTTATTAGTACGTAGGTAAGGGATGGGGGAGAAAATGCAAAGGAAATGAGAAGTCTTGGGGAGGAGTCAAATCTTACTTAGTCCTCTCGAGCTGTGCCAACAGCAGTGGCAGGTTAGTAGCTAAAGAAAAGTTTTTCTTCCCTGGGTAAAGTCAAGATAGACAAGATGCCTCCTAAAAGCAACAGCAGTGATCCCTCTGGGCTATGCTCAGTCCAGAAAACTACACAGAAGATCCGAGTCCTTCACCTAAGGATTCCTTCATCTACTTCCCAGTGTGAGCCAGTCCCAAGAGAACTGGGTCAGGATGGGCTCCAGCAAGCACCTCGTGGACCCAGAACCATTACCTCCTTCTCTTCGGTCCCAGTCAGGTGGATCCATCAGATTCTCTCTCTCTCTCTCTAGTTGTCTATCTAACTCAAATTTCCTAGTAACTTCATTTTGGGGATCCAGTTACCCGCCCCTGTGACCCACCATGCTCAGAGCCAGCCTCTTGCTGACCCCAATGGGTCTCCCTAATTCTGAATCTCAGGAAGAAGTTGTAAATAACATGTTGTAGTTGTATTAATGTTTCACCAAATATTCCCTTTTTCCATCCTATGGGAAAATTATACATCCCTGCCCTGCTAAACTCAGCAATTGCCTTAGGACTTTAAACGTGGGAGGAATTGAAATGTGGGCTGTGTGTCACTTTGGAGCAGAAATAGTATGAACCAGAGTGCGGTTTACATGACTCTTTTTCTCTCTGCTATGATCAAGCATTGCTTCATATGGAAGCTGCTCCACTAGCCGCGGTCCCAGAATGAAGAAAACGGAGTAAAGCCATGGCCAATTCTTTTTTTTTAAAGATTGGCACCTGAGCTAACAACTGTTGCCAATCTTCTTCTTTTATTTTTCTGCTTTTTCTCCCCAAGTTCCCCCAGTACATAGTTGCATATTTTTAGTTGTGGGTCCTTCTAGTTGTGGCATGTGGGACGCCGCCTCAGCGTGGCGCCATGTCCGCGCCCAGGATCCGAACCAGCGAAACCCTGGGCCACCAAAGCAGAGTGCGCGAACTTAACCACTCAGCCATGGGGCCGGCCCCCAGCCATGGCCAATTTTTGATGAATATATTGCATAAGTGAGAAACAAACCTTTGTTACTGTTTCTGTAAGCCATTGACCTTATATGGAGCAAAAAGTGCCTGATGTCCAAGCTGGATTTTGAAAAGGGAGAAGCACACAAGATCCAATTGTGATTATTCGTTGGCTACTGCAATGCTCCAAGGAATTTCAGAAGTTTAGTCTGTATTTTATACACTACAGTAAAGCCTTTCACTGCATGGATCATGAAAAGCTGTGGGCTGCTCTGAAAGAAACAGGTGTGCTCAGCACTTGGTTGTCCTGATACGTAACCTGTATTGTGGACAGGAAGCCACTGTCTAGACAGAATATGGAGGGACAGAATGGTGTCCTATTGGCAAAGTATCAGACGAGTGTGCATTTTATCTCCCTATCTATTTAATCTGTACACAGAACGTATCATACAAAAGAACTGGGCTCAACCCAGAAGGAGGGGGAGTGGAAATTGGTGGAAGAAATATCAACAATCTAAGATATGAGATGACACCATCTTACTGGCAGAAAGCAGCAATGACTTGAAACAACTTCTGACCAAAAGTGAAAGAAGAAAGTGCCAACGCAGGACTGCATTTGAACATCAAGAAGACAAAAATCAGGACTACAGAAGAACTACGCAACTTTAATGCAGACAATGAAGACAGCGAAATTGCTAAAGATTTTGTTTACCTTGGTTCGGTCATCAATTTAAATGGAAACTGCAGCCAAGAAATAAAGAGAAGACTGAGACTTGGAAAAGCAGCAATGAAAGAATTAGGAAAGATCAACAAGAGTAAGGAATTGTCATTAGAGACTAAAGCCAAGATCATCCACACCCTTGTATTCCCAATTACTATGTACGGGTGTGAAAGCTGGGCAATAACGAAGGCTGACACCGGAAAAAAATGACTCATCTGAAACATGGTGTTGGAGGAGAGCTCAGTGGATGTCCTGGACTGCCAGAAAGACAAACAAATGAGTCCTAAGCAAATTAACTCTGAACCATCACTGGAGGCAAAAATGATAAACTGAGGCTGTCCTACTTTGGGCACATCCTGAGAAGGCAGGATTCTTTGGAAAAGACACTGATGCTGGGAAAAGTAGAAGGCAGCAGGAAAAGAGGAAGACCAAATAGAAGATGGATTGACTCCATAAAGGAAGCCACAGGCAGGAGTCTCCAGAAACGGGGTAGGGCTGTTAAGGACAGGACATTATGGACATCATTCGTTCATAGGGTCTCCAGGGGTCAGAGCTGACTTGATGGCACGTAACAACGAAAGCCAGTGAAACTTTGGGGTTGTTTGTTAAAGCAGCATAACCTTGCAAATCCTAACTAATAAAGTGAATATCCAGCCCTACCCTCCCAGAATACCCTGGAACCCCTTGTGCAAATTAGACCACTTTCTCCCCAGAGCTTTTCATACCAAAAGAGGCTTCTCAAAGAAATCATTTTGCATCTTTTCTCCAGGTCTCCTGCCTGCCGTATATCTGCTTAGTAAGTGAGGAGTCTCAATATCTGCCCTGAGGTACCCTTCCAGATCAGCATCTGCGAAAACTGATTGGCCGTTCTTTTTGCTAAAGGAGGAAAAAACAGAAATTTCTCAGAGAGCAATGCCATCAAGTTATGTTTTCCCCACAGTGGCTTGCACATGGTGGACACCAGTGAATGTTTGCTGTCTAAAGACAACTGGGATGATTCTGAGAGAGGAATTAGTAGCATCATTTGTAAAGTTAGAAAGCCTAAGGAATGGATGGAAACATCTAGAATTTGTTCCATCTAAATCTCTACAAGTGCCATGTCCCTGTTTTAACAACATACTTTAAAAAAAAAAAAGCCTAGAAGTAAAGGATACAATTGGTTATTTTTGATGTGAGAAAGATCCCAGGCTGGACAAGTCAAACAAAAATGCACTCTCTTCTTCCCTCTGGCCTCCCCTAGATAAGGTACCTGCATTTGGAATGGAGATGTTGCCGTCTCTGGGTCTATACAAAGCCAAGCAGCTGAACTGATCGCATCCCAGATGTTTAGTGACATGTAAACCCAGCTTCAGACGCTCTGTCAGTGCAGCCTGATCTTGATGGTATTTCCACGAGAGAAGAGATCTGGCCCATTTTGTTCAATTGGCCCGCCAATTGGTGGGCCTAACCTTCACTCCCTGAATTACTTCTCTGGCTAGCAGAGCTGGCAACAACTGGATGTTGAGGCCTCACATTGACACAGGAGCTGAATTATTGAATGTTTCTTTTACTCTAAGCACGGTGGGCCTCTATGTTGCAGGAGGACATCCTGGCCTGGCACAAGCGTGCACATACTACTGAGTCATTTATGTTGGCAACCCTTGAGAGCTGATAACTTTTCTGCTTTGGAACCTGGCATTTCATAATTACAGCTGTGTTTCTATTATCATACCAAATTACCTCACTTACAGCCTTAAAATAGAATCCAGCCTAAAGGTGCTGGCTGCACAAACAAATAGGGAGGCTTCACAGGATTCAGAACCTGGGTGCTGAGCCAGATGGCAGAGCTTGAAGCTAGACACAAAAGTCCTAACTGTTCAAAAACCCATGACTCTTCTCTTCTATCCTCATGATGGAAACAGAAATACCATAAAATTTTCTGTTCCCAAACTAGAAACAAAAGTTAACTTAGATTCTGTCTCCATCACGCTCCCATTCACACTTTCATTCATTCAATATCCATTCAATGTTTGCTTACTGGACGGAATCTACTCTGCCTGCCCTCCAGATCACTCTCCCCCTTGGCCATCTGCTCTGTGGCTAGGAGGCTGACTTCTATAGCCACATCCCCAAGCTCCCTTGCCCTCTGGCTGTCCGATGGGTTGGGCTAATGGGAGGCAGGAGATAGAAATTAGAAAGTGGGAGAAGAGAGAAGTCAAGGCATTTATTCCCACTTCCCTCCTGGCTGGGCCATAGTTTGCAGCAGTTGTGTTTTCTACCTGGGCCACAACCTCTGGTAGGTGGCCCCTCTGCTACAGTTCTTTGCAAACAGGTCACTTCTTCCCCTGTCCCTTCGGTCCCAAGAGTGGTGTATTAATGTCCTCGGGCTGCTGTAATAAAGTGCCACAAACTGGGGGGCTTAAACAACAGGAATGTATTGTCTCATAGTTCTGGAGGCTGGAAGTCTGAAATCAAGGTGTTGGCAAGGCCATGCTCCCTCTGAAACATGGAGAGGAGAATTCTTCCTTGCTTCTTCTGGCTTCGGGTAGTTGCTAACAATCTTTGGAGTTCCTTGGATTATAGACGCATCACTCCAATCTCTGTCCCCATCATCGCATGACTCTCCTCTCCCTGTATGTCTCTGCCTGCGTCTCATCTTCTCTTATAAGGACACCAGTCATATGGATGAGGGCCCATCCTAATGACCTCGTCTTAACTTGATTACATCTGCAAAGACTCTATTTCCAAATAAGACCACATTCACAGAAACTGGGGATTAAGACTCCAAATTATGTTTTTGGAGGACATATTTCAATCCATAACTAGTGCTAACAGCCTCACACTGTGGCTTGTCCCTGCATTAGTCCCTTAACCTTTTCACTCCTTTATAAACAGTCCCTTCATTAGACTCTTTTCAACTCCTTTTTAGAAGGTACCTCCTGTCTCCTGCCAGGACCTTGCCTGAGATCCCTACTGCCTCACTGCCTTGACGGTGGAGCACCTACTGAGTGCCAGAAGGCACTGAGGATACAACAGCCAGCACAGTCCTTGCCTTTATAGGGCTTACAGTCTACAGTTTGATGGGCTTAATCAGAATATCACAAAGTAAAATTGCAATGCAGGATAGGTTCGCAGCACTTTGAACATGCTTAATTGGGGGAATCGCTCTAGTCAGGGGCGCCAGGAAGGGCTTCCTGAGGAGAAGGACACCTGAGCCAGAATGTGAAGGATGAATAGAGTCAACCAGATAAAGAAGGGTTCTTAAGGCCCTCTCTTGGCTAAGGGAGAAGACCCAGAAGAGTTACATCGTGGTGTGCATATTTCCCTCTAATGGGGAATCTATTTTGACTCACATCTCATGCCACAAGTCACTCTTCTCTCCAAAAGGAATTTACACTGTCTCTCATCCCCACAGCTGCAGATCACAGCAGAGAGCCCACAGGCAGAAGACAGTGCTCAAATTAGAGAGCAAGAAGGCGCTCCCCAGGCTAGAGCAGCAGCGTGTCCCAGAGGGCAGAGCAGAGAAACCATTAACTGAGGCCCAGCACACACCTCAACCTCAACATTGCCAACACTGAAATCACACTGTCCCTGAAACCAGCACCTCCTCCTTCTGTGTTCTCAGCCCCAGCCAGAGACACCCCAGAACTTGTCTGCTCCCACTCTCCCACACTCAGCTCCTCCTATGAGAAATCACTGCGTGTTTCTGATTTTATCTCTCCAACGTTTCTCAAATCCATGCCCTCCTCTCCTTCACCACCAGCGCCTGCCCTGACTCGGGTCCTTATCATGTTTCCCCGGAACTTTGCCTCTGCTCCCCACTTGACTGCTCTCTACTCTGTCAAATCCACCCTGAATGGCACAGCCATTAGCAAGCTAACCATGTCACTCCTCTGACGGTGACCCTCCATGACTCCCTGCTCCCAGTAGGGCACAGTCCAGGTGCGGTACACAAGGTTCTCCATGACAGGCCCTGCCTTCCCCCAGCCCACCTCCTGCTGCTGCCTGGCTCCTCCATAATCTTCCACCAAGGCCATATCACTTCTAGTTCCTCATGTACATTAAGTTTTCTCTCCCTTCTGGGCCATTTTTCAGGTCGTCCCATCCCTCACCATACCTTCTCCCACAATCTACTTAAATCCAACTCATCCCTAAAAACTTAATTCCAGTGTCAACTTTTCCAAGAAGCCTTCTCTGACACTTCTCCCCTCTCATTTCCCACCATAGCATCCTCCATCATTAAATCTAACGTCGCACATTCTAAATCTCTGTGGAGGTGTCTATTTCCCCAATTAGAATGAAGATCCTTGATGGAAGGCACTGTCATATTTGAGCATCACAGAGGAGATGATCAAAAACTAGATGAATGAATGAGCAAAGGACGAATAAATAGATGTTGACTGTGCTGCTTCTGTGCTGGAGCCCTCAAAATGAACAGAATGTCCCTCTCCCACCTAATACTATTATGGGGGACCCAGCCCAGCACTCCTGCTACTGCATCGTGCTTCCAATGTGTAGAGGCTGCTTCATTGGTGTTTTGTTTCTTCTCGGCCCCTGCAGGGCAGTGTATGGAAGTGTTTACCACTTAGTAGTGGTGTGGCCCAAGTTATTGATCCTTGCTAAGCTTCAAGTTGCCATACGTAAAATGGACTCTATTATAGCATCTACTGAACAGAATTGCTGAGAAAATTGAATGAAAGAAAATAAGGTGTGCGGTCAGAACTCAGTAAACGGTAGACGTAACTGAGTTGGAAAATGATTGGTGATGACAGATATACAGGTTGGTGCAGTGGAAGTTCAGAGGTGAAAATGAGTGGCCCGGTGGTGCAGTAGTTAAGTGCGCACGTTCCACTTTGGCAGCCTGGGGTTCACCAGTTTGGATCCCGGGTGCAGACATGGCACTGCTTGGTAAGCCATACTGTGGTAGGCATCCCACATATAAAGTAGAGGAAGATGGGCACAGATGTTAGCTCAGGGCCAGTCTTCCTCAGCAAAAAAGAGAAGGATTGGCAGCAGTTAGCTCAGGGCTAATCTTCACTAAAAAAGAAAAAAAGAAAACTGTTGCCTTAAGTAGAACATCCCCCTGACAGCAATCCTTACATAATCAATAGCTCTAGGAAGCGCCCTAGTCTTGGTTTTACCATGATCTGTTACAAAAGACAGTGCCTCCCATTAGCTTTCCGGTCTGAACCAGTGTGCGCAGAATTGCAGCAAGTACAAGAAAAACATGGAGAGAGAAAAAAATCAGTGCACCAGGCCAGGGTTTCCAAAGACTTCAACCAGGCTCCTTGAGAAACTGCAGACATTTGCCTCTTGCCACCAAGTTGTAGTGGTGGGAGAAGGCCTGGCTTATCATTTTACGAAATGAAATTAGTTACAAACTATTCCTTCCCAGCCCAAATCCAAAACTAATCCTCATCCCAGCTTAGCAATTAGTAGGTGACAGTTTACAAATGAAAAAGTTTAGGACTGGAGGCCAAGATCGTGATTTCTGGTCCTGGTTTCCCTGTTGCCAGGCAAGTCACTTCCATCTTCCCTCCTCAGCTCTTTCCTCACTCATGGGAGTGTTAGCAAGAGAACAGGAGAATCTGGAGCTTTCTCAGCTTGGGCATCAATCAAAAAATTTTCAATGGGCAATTACAGGACACCCAGTCCCACACCAGGTGCTTTGGGCAATCCTTGAAGACGTAAAAAGGAAGTACACTGCACAGCAAAGGAAACTGCCAACAAAATGGAAAGTCAACCTACAGAACGGGAGGAAATATTTGCAAATCATATCTGATAAAGAATTAATATCCAAAATATATAAAGAACTCATTCAATTCAATAGCAAAAATACAAACAATCTGATTTAAAAAGGGGCACGAGAACTGAATAGACGTTTTTCCAAAGAAGACATACAAATGGCTGACAGGTATATGAAAAGGTGCTCAGCATCACTAATCATCAGGGAAATGCAAATCAAAACCATGAGTATCACTTCACACCTGTTAGAATGGCTATCATCAAAAAGACAAGAGATAAGTGTTGGTGAGGATGTGAAGAAAAGGGAAACTTTTTGCACTGGTGGTGGGAATATAAATTGGTACAGCCACTATGGAAAATAGGATGGAGTTTCCTCTTCAAAATAGGGTTAGGGTTAGGGTTAGGGTTAGGGTTAGGGTTAGGGCAAGTCACTTCCATCTTCCCTCCTCAGCTCTTTCCTCACTCATGGGAGTGTTAGCAAGAGAACATGGAAACAACCTACGTTTCCATTGACAAATGAATGGATAAAGAAAATGTGGTATATATAGACAATGGAATATTATTCAGCCATAAAAAAGAAGAAAATCTTGCCATTTGTGACAACACGGATGGACCTGGAGGGCTTTATGCTAACTGAAATAAGTCAGGCAGAGAAAGACAAATACTGTATAATCTCACTTGTATATAGAATCTCAAAAAACCAAACTCATATAAACAGAGAACAGATTGGTGGTTGCCAGAGGTAGCGGATAGGGAATGGAAGAATTGGGTGAAGCTATAAACTTCCAGTTATAAGATAAATAAGTTCTTGGAATGTAATGTCCAGCCCAGTGCCTATAGTCTCTATTGTAAATAATAAATACTATATTGTATATTTGAAAGTTGCTAAGAGAGTAGAACTTAAAAGTTTTCATCACAAGAAAAAAAATTAGTAACTATGTAAGGTGATGGATGTTAACTAAACTTGTGGTAATCACCTTGCAATATATACATTTATCAATTCATTATGTTGTACACCTGTGTTATATGTGTTATACATCAATTATATTGCAATAAAACTGGAAAAAATAAGAATAAATTTTTTTTTTTTAAAGATTGGCACCTGGGCTAACAACTGTTGCCAATCTTTTTGTTTTTTTCTGCTTTATTTCCCAAACCCCCCCAGTACAGAGTTGTATATCTTAGTTGCAGGTCCTTCTAGTTGTGGGATGTGGGACGCTGCCTCAACATGGCCTGACCAGTGGTGCCATGTCCACGCCCAGGATCCGAAACCTGGGCCACCGCAGCAGAGCACGCAAACTTAACCACTCAGCCACGGAGCCGGCCCCTAAACATTTTTTAAGATAATTTTTTTAAAAGGAAGCACAAAAAGAAAAGCACACATCAGAAGGAGAGAAGGCGTCAGAGCCAGGAGAACTAACCTTACGAGTGAGCGGCAGCCGTGTGCTGAACTCGGCTCACAGGGCTCCCAGAGAGCTGATCGTTAATTATTCAGAAATTTTGCAAGCTGCCTATTAAACTATCAGCAGCTTGAAATCAGCCATAATGGGAGTATCTTCACCAGTGTTATTGGCAAGTGTTACAAATCAGGGCTTCCCTGCCCTCCAGAACTCTTTACCAGCACTCCACTAAGGCGTTCCCAAAATGTAATGCTTTGAGGCAGGCTATGGAATCACACGGACCTACATTAAAGTTCCAGCTCCACCACCTACCAACTGGGTGACCTTGGGCAGATTATCTGACCCCTTTGAGCCCCTCTCCTCATGTGTATGTACGTGCCAGGTATTGTTCTCAGCACTTGATTCATATTAACTCATCGATTCCTCACAACAACCCTGTGAAGAAGAAACTATTATTATCCCCATTCTATAGATGAGGAAACTCAAGGCAAAGAGAGGTGAAGGAACTCAGCCAAGATCCCACAGCCAATAAGTGGCAGAGGCAGGATATAAAGACAGGCAGTCTAGCTGCAGAGTCAGCTCTCTCGCTTTCTTGTCCTGAGCCGCCCACTACAGTAGCCACTGGCCACATGTGGCTATTGAGTACTTGAAATGTGGCTGATGTGAACTGAGATGTGCTGTAAGTGTGAAATACACTTTGGATCTCAAAGACTTGGTATAAAAAAAGAATAGAAAATATCTTTTAATACTTACATTGATTACATGGAGAAATGATAATATTTTGTATATACTGGGTTAAATAAAATGTATTATTATGATTCATTTACCTATTTCATTTTACTTCTTTTAACGTGGCTACTAGAAAATTTTAAATTACATTTGTGACTCACATTATGTTTGGTTTTTTTTTTTTTTGGCACCTGAGCTAACATCTGTTGCCAATCTTCTTTTTTTTTCCCCCTCTCTAGTAGAGGAAGATGGGCACAGATGTTAGCTCAGGGCCAGTCTTCCTCAGCAAAAAGCGGAGGATTGGCAGCAGTTAGCTCAGGGCTAATCTTCCTCAAAAAAAAAGAAAAAAGATCATGGATCTTAAACGTTCTCACCACAAAAAAGAAGTGATAATTATGAGCCATGATGGAGGTGTTAGCTAATGCTACAGCAATCATATTGCAACATATAAGTGTATCAAATCAACACACTGTACACCTTAAATTTATACACTGTTACATGTCAATTATATCTCAATAAAAATTAATTAATTAAATACCCCCCAAAAATGATCACGGAAAAACACTACCATTTTGCTTGGGAGAATCAAAGTGGTTTGGTCCCAGGTCTAGCCCAGAAACTGAGATATTGTGAATGTGAATAGGGGAGGGTCACCTACGGCCCCTGGATCATTAGCTGCTCGTCCAACACCTACACACCACGCACCTCTCTACTTCTGCCCCTTGCAACCGGCCGACACCCCACCCGCCCAGAGCCTGGGGACACTCTCGGAGCTGGCTCTAGACACCAACACCGTGAGGTCTAGCTCCAGGGAAGGGTGACAAGTGACACTGAGCCCAGACATCACAATGACTGTGCTGTCCTGAAGGCAACTCTGGGCTCAGTCCGCCCAGCATCTGCCAGGCAGGCGTCCCAGCTCTTCCTGCAGCCCTCGCCCCTGGCTCTGGTGTGAATGTGTGGACGGGGACAGCAGCCAACTTTTCGCCGGGCTCTCTAACAAGTTCTGCGAGTCTGTTTGTTAAAGAAAAATTCCAGTGGGTGCATCCAACACATGGAACTCAAGTACAGAAATTATATTTATCCGCCCCACTGCCAAGGAGATCACATGCGCCGTGAGTCACTCCAGATGTGCTCAAAAACAGAGTCTGTCTGTGCAAGCCCAGTGCCCCAATCCCGGAGAGAGTCGGATTAACAGAGGTCCCAATTTCTGCCCCAACCCCCCACCCCGCTCAGGAGGCAGCCTCTGCCTCCACCCTTCAGAGGCAGGAGAGGGCATCTCTGCACTTCTGAAAGGGAAGGGTGGTAAGAACTATATCGCCACACTGGGACGACCAGTACGGCCATACCTGTAGCTCCTGGGGTCCCACTGGGTTTGAGGGGTGACTTTTCACCTTTTTGGAGGAAAAGATGTGTTGGAAGACATTGCTGCTTCTGCTGTTGTGTTACGATGCTCAGGCTACCGTGTCCCACAGGTGGAGCAGGGGTGAGTTGCTTTTTATTTGTTTGTTTGATGCTCATTATTCTTTCTCAAATACTATTAGGAATTTGGCGGGGGAGCAGGGGGAGGAGTGGAGGAGGAGGAAGGAAATTAGAAGGCCCACGCTCTCCTTTTATCTCCTCTCTGCCAATTGCTTTATGCTTCTTGACATGTTAGAAGGTGTTAGAAGGTGATGGGGAAAATGACAGTGAAAAGAATCAAAGGGGACTGCTGAGGGGACTTGGTGGAGGGAGAGACGCCGAGGGCATCCCTTCTGACCTGCGGGAGCCAAGTCTTCTTTGCTTCACTAAATGTGGCCAGACCCCCTCGAGGTCCCCCCTGAGGCCGCTGCAGCTGGGCCAGGCAGGGGGAGAGCAGGTGCCCAGGTCTGATGCTAACAGGATGGGACTGGGGGTGTTGGGATGCAAAAGGGTGCCACCTGGGGAAACCCGACAAGAGGCTCTGGGCCTGCGCTGCTCATTATGAGGTCTCCACGCTGCTTCTCGACCAGAAGGGGACACATCTTTGCAGCTGGGTAGACCTGGCGCAGAGGCAGGAGAGGAAGAGTAACCCTCCAGCATCCACGTGTCTGCCCGCCTGCTCCTCCCGCCGGCCCACCGGTCCACCTCGGAAAGGATGGGCCAGCAAGATCTTTTCCCTCACGACCTGCTTCCTTTCCCTCGGGATGTGGTTTCTCAGAGCCGGCACGGCATCTTTTCTCTGTGCCCCAGGACTGGCTCCAGGTGGCCCACACTGGCAGCACCTCCGGCCAATTAGAGTGTATCACAGTTAAAAAGTGAGGGATGAATAGTGCCGATCACAACCTCCCCATCTGATCTGAAATCTATCCTCTGCCTAAAGTCGTCTGAGGTCTCTCTCCCGGAAAGAACTGGAAAAAGAATTCAGGCTCATAGGTGTTTCTAGAGATCCAAAATAGGCTGGCATGGCAGCAGGCGGACGAGCCTCCTGGATCTCAAGGAGACATTCAGGGAAGGAGGGAGCGGTCAGTGTGGGAACAGAGCAGTGGATGGATCCGAAATGGGGGAGGGAGGGCAACAAAAGCCACAGCACTTGTTGGGGTTTTTATGCTCTCATTTGCAAGCCTGAGATTAGGGACTTGCCAGTTCTCTGAGCTGAGCTGTGAAATGATTGTTGCGCAGAGACTAATAATTAAAGCAGCATTTTCCTTTTTTCTGATAACATTACACCCTCCCCTCCCTGCTCATCACATGCACAAACTTGGAAGCAGAGAGCAAAGAAACCGTGGCATTGTCTTCTGCCACTTACCCCTGTGTGACGCTGGAAATTTCCTTAATGTGCCCATTAAAAAAAGATGATGATATCCCCTCTTTCCAATGCACAGGCTGTTAGAAAACCAAATGAGGTGATTTGATTTGTAACAAGGCTTGTAAATACGATAGCTACATCATGAGCTACCCTGTAAGGAACTCAAAATTTAAGTCTGCCTCTAATTGGCTGTGTGATCACTGGCAAGTCTCTTAACCTCTCTGAGCTTTAGTTCACAAAGGTAACATTAATAATAACAAAACTTACCCTTACTGTGTTGTTCTGAGGGTCATAATCAAAAATGTAAATAAAATGCTTTGTAAATGATGAAAAACTATATAAATGTTAGCTATTACCTACCACTCAAACAAGTGAAAGAGATTCATTAAAGAAAGTTTGAGGTTCTCAACACGCGGTTTGATGGCAACATTCCGGGAGTACCTGCTCTGGCCCCACCCCTCCTCACTGGGGAAGGTCTGCCCCCGAGTAATAGTGACAGTCTCTAGAATGACAGGGAGGCACCACGCGAAACAGAGACCAAGAGGAGGCAGCTGGTGTAGCTGCCACCTTAGCGGTGCATGGCAGCGTCAGAGTCAACAAACGACAGGAAGCGCCTCCAGCCATCATCAAAAGTCTTCCACGTAAGAGTTTTCTTCATTTTTAACATTTTTTTCTAATTATAGAAGGAAGACACGATTGCCATATTTTTAAGACGGAATGGAAGCCACACCCCAATAAAAAACAATTTTCCAAACGTACTTCCTGTTCCTTTCACCTTGACGCTGACCCCAACCCCAACTCCAGGCCTAAGTTAGAGGAATGCCTTTTGGAAAGAGCCTGAGGGCGACCTCTCTCTACAACATCCTCGCCCTCCACCCACCGCAGCCCGAAGCCCCCTAACCCCCTCACCACCATCCCAGCTACCGCCCTCACCACCCCCACCCCCGGCCCCCCTCCCCACCCTCCCCCACCCCCTCCCCACTATCACCCCCTCACCACTACCACCCCAGCCCTGCCCTCCCCCACCCCCTCACCATCACCGCAGTCCCCACCCTCCCCCACCCCCTCACCACCACCACCCCAGCCCCCGCCCTCCCTCCCTCACCACCACCATCCTAGCCCGGCCATCCCCCATCCCTCTGCCCCTACATGTAGAAATGTAGACATAAACCTAAAAGGAATACACCCAGCTGTCAGGATGTCCTTTTTCCTACCATTCTCGCAGCCTCTCCCTACGAAGCGCTCTCTAGGATTCCGCCCTGGGAGGTGGTTTTCCACGCTAGGATGGCTGTTCCAGCCTCACCAACTTGATTAAGACCAAATGACTCACCTGCGGTTAGCGTGGCCAGCCCGGGGAAGCTGGACACACCTGGCCTAAGTCACAGCCAGCCCAGGTCCTGCCAGAGCACCACCTCGGGGGATGGGGGGGGGGGGGGCTAGCCAGTCTTAAAAAACACACATGTATTGATTACTATAAATATGTATGTTTCTATTAAATACATGTAAATTATTTCTTTCAAAAGCAGTTCCGTAGAGAAGAATGGCCCTTCAGTTATCTGGTGGAATTTGTCATTTGCGGGTGTCCATTTTAGCGGTGTGTTTCCAGCAGTGAAGGTTCTGTGATGGGAAGGGCCTGGGGTGGGTGTCCAGTAAGTATTGACTGACTGGGTAACTGGAGTAGCATTACTAGGACCACCACGGGTGGCCCCCTCGTTACTCCACAGTCACTGCCCAAGGCAGGTGCTATTCTGACCCTTCACAGGTAAGAACACTGGAGACTGGCGGGGGCACGTGGGGGGAGTTGACGTGCCCCAGGTCAGGCAGGGGAAGGAGAGACCTGGGCTTGGACACCCACCCCGCAGCAGGTGTATGGTGCTGGAGCCCAGCTGTCCTCCTTTATCCCCTCCCCCTCCGCTCTCCATCCTTCCAGGTGCTCCCCTGCCCCTGGCAGCCCTGCGCTCCCCCTGGGTGGCAGGAGGGTCTGGCCAAAGGGAGCTGCCTCACAGCAGCGCTTTCAGAAGTGTTCCAGGAGGACCCCAACACCCGGGCCAAGATCCTGGCTGGCTCAGAGTACCACTGTGTTTCTAAAGGGCTGGCCTGGGAGCAAAGAAGTAAATGACATCAGTAGGATCTGGCAAAGGATCTTTTACAAATGAGAGCTTGTCCTTTCTGCACCCGTGGTCGATTCCATAGTCTTGCTGCAACTGATTCATCTAAAATCTGGTTGTGTTTGTCTGGATATGTCTGTAGCTTGAATCCATTCCAACAAGCTCTTTGGCGCAGATGCTGCGCACGGTTACGTGGAAATCGTGGTCCGCCTCCATACTCTCTGTTACAGCCAACCGATTTGGGGGATGGGAGGAGAGAAGAGATCTTCATCCAAGATTATGAAAAGTCCTTCGAAGATCAGGCTCAAAGCAAAGACAGCCTCTTGCATTCAAGGAGGCTTCTGCCTGGTGTCAGGGCAAGAAAGCCCGGACCAGCTGAAATGGGGGGAGACAAGGGCCAGCCTTGACTGAGATCTTTAAAAGTGGCTTCTCCCAGGCCAGAACAGGGGCTCCTCAGACACAAAGGGAGGGCGCGGTGGAGACAGGAGAAAACATCTACTTTCTGATAATTAGCCAGCACCTGGAACTGCAAATAAGGTCTAGAATCACCCTGTTAGACAGAGAAGGATTTAGTGAAGCACTGCATTTGGAAAGTAGGGAGTTTGGTGACAAGGATAGTTAATGTGTTTCTATGTGATCATTTATTCATTCAACAAACAGTCATGAGCAGGATGTTAGGCACTGGGAATGCAGCAGTGAGCAAAACTGGCAACATCCCATGCCTTGTGGAGCTGACATTCTAGTGAGGGGAAATGGACAATTAACGCTTATATAAATAAGACATTTGGTTTGTTGGATGGCAATAAAGTAGGGACAGGTTAGAGAATATAGAGGATTATAACTCTAAATAAGGCAGTCAGGGAGGGCCTCCCTGAGGAGGTGACTGAAGACCTAAAGGAAACGTGGGAGTGAGCCATGCAGTCTCCGGGGAAAGAGTGAGTATTCCAGGCAGGAGGAACAGAAGTGCAAAGGCCCTGTGGCAGAAGCATGCCTGGTGAGCTCAAGGAACAGGGAGGAGGCCTGTGGCTGGAGTGGCGTGAGCCAGGGGAGAAGAGCAGATGAGTTCAAAGGGGTAGTAAGAAGTCAAGTCATGTAGCACCTGGTGGCCATTTGAAGATCTTTGGCTTTTACTCTGAGTGAGATGGAAAGCCATGGAGGGTTCTGGGCAGAGAAGTGACATCGTCTGACCTATGTTTTCACAGAATTGCTTTAGTTGCTGTGTTAAGAATAGAATGAGGGCAGGAGCCGCGGATGGAAGCAGAGACGCCATTAAGAGAGGGGCTCCAGGCTTGGACCAGGAGGCTGGCGGGGATGTGGTGAGAAGTAGCCGGATTCCAGATACATTCTGAAGGGCGCGCCAGCAGGCTTTGCTGCCGAGTTGAATGTGGGATATGAAAGCAAGAGACAAGTCAAGGATGACTCCCAGGATTTTGGCCTGAGCAACTGAGAGAGATGGGGAAGACCACAGACGAAGCAGGAGGGGCGTGTGTGTGTGTGTCTATTGGGAGCTGGGCTGGGAGTCAGGAGAGGGAACTATTACAAATCCAAAAGGAGACTCCTGCAGGCGGTTGGATACATTCTTGCCTGGCCTGGAGAGAGAAAGTGGAAAGTCAGTATGGAAGTGAGAGTGGCTGGAACTGAGGAGAGAGCCCCAGAGGAGGCCAGGACTCCTCCATAGGAAGAGGCAGGTGAGAAGGAAGAGCAGACAGCCAGGAGGGATTTTTTTCTTTTTTTTAAGATAGAAGCAGCAACATGTTTTCATGCTGATGTGAAAGATCTAGTGGAGAGGGAAAAACTAATGAGGTAGGACTGAAAAGGTGGAGGGGGGAGTGACATCCTTTTGAAGACATCATGGCCACATGGGCACCTTGCCTCTCTGTGGGAGCACGGACACAAGAGCAGGAGAGAAGGCAGCGTCTGGACAAGAGTCAGGAACCTGGCTTAAGGAGAGCGTAGAGGTGTGAGATAGTCATCTATTTCACAGTGACACAGAGCGAGAGAGTAGTGGGCGGGCAGCATTTACCGGCCGGGGCGAAGAACCATCATGAGTTTAAAGCAAGATCACTTAACACGGTTGTGTTTTCCTCCAGCCTTCGGTGCACAGGCGCCCGCGTGGAACAGGTGGAGATGGGCTGTGCTTTTGCCGAGCGGTTACAGAGGAACGAGGAGGGAGCAAGGAGTTGAGGATATGCGGGAGAGGGCTCACAGGCTTGTAGTCGTCGGACCTCACCCATCGTATTACGATAAACCGAAGTTAGAGATTCTTCTAAGAACGAGTGATTCATTTAAGAATATGTCTTATACCAAATGCATTCATTCATTCCTAATTAACTACACTATCCTTCCTGTAGTTATTCAGAACTGAAGAACCCCCAAGCTGTGAGGGATACGCCTACAAAAAGCTAGCGTTGTCCACCCCATCAGCGAGACAGGGTTTTGGAGCCCATGAGATGTGGATTTTAATCTCAGTCCCATGGCAAACAGGCTGAGAGGCCTAGGGCAAATTTCTTAACCTCTAAATGTCTTCACCTGTAACAGGGGATGTCGATACTTACATCATGAGGTACATGTGGAAAGCACAAAGCACGTTGACTGGCACACAGCGGGCTCATGAGCTGTTATTATGTCTGAGCTCCACATTTTGACAACTTCGGTCTGAGGTCCAGATGTGTCTCTCAACAGAAGACATGGACAGAACACGCTGGAACACATGAGTCTCTGGATCCAGTTCCTGGAGTAACTTAGGGCATGTGGCGTGACTTTTAGAAAGTGAATCAGCTCTTCCACGTGGGCCGATCCAATGTATCATAGAGACTCAGTTTCCCCCGAAGGCTCATTTGTCCAGGGAGTTGGGGGGAGGGGAGAAGCTCAAGCTTTCCCTGCCCCAGGGCCAGCCGGTGCAGAAGACCTTCGCACAAGGAGACGTGGGGACCTCTGGCCCCCTGGTCTGTGTCTACTGGTCACATTGAGTGGCTCTCGCGGGCACATTCACATCCTGAACAAATAGCTGGAGAGTGGGCTGGGTGTGGAACATTGAGTGCAGAAGAAAGAAACAAATTGGCCCAGCTTTGCACTAGGCAAAAGGTACACAAAGTCAGTGATTTTGACAAAATTGTACCAGCAGCCTTCCTGCCTGAGGCTCAACGCTCAGGCGGCACCCAAGGGAGTGGAATCCTTCTGCCAGTCTCTGGTCTCCCCACCCAGCTCCCCTCTGTCTCCACCCTCAGAGGAGGTGCCATCGTCAGTGGCCACCCAATGAGGGGCACTCAGGTCTCCCTCTTATCAGCCTGGTCAAGACTGCGCTGCGCAAAGCGATTTCCTTACCACTCACAGTGAGGAGGGGGCCCAAACTTAAAATGACCTCCATAAATGTAGGCAGTGGGACGGAAGGGAAAGGACGAAAACCTGGCACAGCCTGAATTGCAGAGTTTCCAGGGATGTTTTATTTTGTTGTTGTTGCTGTTTTCTGCTTTTTCTCCCCAAATCTCCCCAGCACATAGTTGTATATATTTTAGTTGTGGGTCCTTCTAGTTGTGGCATGTGGGACACTGTCTCAACATGACCTTATGAGCGGTACCATGTCTGCGCCCAGGATCCGAACCGGCGAAACCCCCGGCCTCCAAGGCGGAGCACACGAACTTAACCACTTGGCCACGAGGCCGGCCCCTGTTGTTGTGTTTTTAATACTTGGTTTATTTTTAAAATCATTCCAAAATATATAGATTGAGCCTGCACTCAGAGCCCAGCTTGATGCAGACAGCAAGGTCAAGCAAAGGAAGCACAAAACCCATTTCCTCCGTCCCAGGAGCTGGCAATAGCCGGCAAGACGTGAACTGTGTGGCACGGATGCAGAAAGCACGAGGAGACAGAAGGAAGACCACGGTGTGCAGCACGGTTGAGGGCCAGGCTTCCGGGGAACGAGGCTGTTTTCCTAACGATGTGGGAGCAAGTCTAGTTTAAAGCTTTGTGCATATACATCTCAGAGTTGGTCAGCTCTTTTTTCAGCCATTTGCATTTCTGGCAGGGTCCAGCCTTCACTGTTATGGACAAGAACATCGGGAGAGACAGTATGGTTAACTTTTTACCCAATTTTTGACATGGCCAGACACAGTCTATTTCTCGCCCACCACCTGCAGCGCCACCAGTGAAGAAGAATTTCTTTTCTCCAGGCCTCATTCACAGGGAATCAGATATGGGCAGCCGTGGACGTACCTGCCCCAGAGCTGCCTGCGCTTACACAGCCCAAAGGGGCATAAGGGCCCCTGCCCAACGCACACTGTCAAAGCAGCTACAGCAACCTGAGAGGGCCTGGCAGAAGGTGCTGGAACGATGCGGGGAATGGGAAGAAGGAGGGAGGGGTCCATCTTTTAAGATTCCCCAGCTCCCCACACACACTTTCTAAAGCAATAATCAGTCCCCTAGTCTAGCAGCTAAAGCTATTTCTAACAATCGTCCCCAAACTGTGTTATTATTTTAAATAGTGTGAGAACAAGGACTATTGGAAATGACCACATTTCCATTATTAAGCTCAGCCTTGAATCAGGAAGTGTTTTCTTCCCAGCTCTTTGAGAACTAGGGGTCCAGCTGGGGTGAGCATGTTAAAGAGAGTTGCTGTTCACAGGGAAACGATTGAGAGAAGAAAGCGCAGGTCTAGCCGTGAATAACTTCCCAGGAGGCAGCCATCTGAGGTCTGAGATGACGGCAGCAGAAAGCGCTTGGGGCCCAGGACGTTTATGCTCCCCAATCTCCTTCACCCGCTGGGGTGTGAATTCTATAAAGGGAACAATACCTTTAATTTCACAATAAGAGAGAAGAATTAAAGGAGTAAAGTTGCTCTCAGATCCTACCCTGAGAAGGGAGTTTTACTCACTTTTCACGGTAGGAAGAAAGGAAGGACATGCAGAAAGAAACAGGTCACCTCTGGGTCTGGACCAGTTCTGGTCCTAGAGTCATCTCCCACGAAGGGGAAAACAAGTTCAAAGTACACAGCCTCTTTGTGCCTCCACTCTTTGTCTCCGAGAACATGATGGCCTCGGTCTCTTCAGATGGCCCATCAGCTGAGAGTGAGCTCTGGGCACCACGGCTTGGCTGTGGATCTGGAAGACCCAATGTTTCTCCACCCTGCCTGCCCGTCATAATCACCTGGGCGCTGTAAAAAGTCCTGATGCCTACATCCACCCCAGAGATGCCCAGGAATTAGCCTGGGGGTGGCCTTGGGCATTTGGGTTTTTAAAAGCTCCCACATGATGCTAATGGATGTACGGTCAAGGTTGAGAGCCACTGGGCTAACCTGAGTGCGGCCATTACAGCCAGGCAGCTCCTTCTGTACAACCTCAGGTCAAGCTGCCTCTGATTCTCCACCTTGGCTGCCGTTAGAAGCACCGAGGAAGATTTTAAAAATCGTACTGTCCCAGTTGTACGCTGGGTCCATTAAATCAGAACCTCTGGAGTGGGGACCCAGGCATCGGTATTTTTTAAAGCCCCTCCAGTGATTCTAACGTGCGGTCAAGATTGCCAACCAGTGGAGCAGGAGATGCCTCCTTCTCCTGAGCTCCACCCCAAACGACAAGCAGAAGCAGTGAGCAAACAGAGGCGAGGGCTCCTCAAGCCCTGAGATCTATGATCCTGTGGGAAATTGGCAGTTTTCTGGCCAAGAGAACAAACTCTGCTAAAACGCTGGGCTAGGAAATATTTCTCTGGAGTTCACGGGCTCCTTCCCCAAAAATGGTCTGAGCAAGCAGAGCTGGTCACTCTGTCCACCAAGGCCTCCTTCAGCGTGGGGACTTGGTCACCAATAGCTGTGTCTAGCACACACCCAGGAAGGCTGCCAGGCTCTGCTGGGGGTGCAGAAACATAAAGCCATATTTCTCCCAGCCCCGGAGAAACTTGTGGTATAGAGAATAAAGGAGTTACAGGGAATGCAATATTACATCCAACCAGCTTTTTCTAGGAAATGGGAGATGCCTCCCAGAGAGCTTTTCAGGAAATATCTTTTAAGTTGAAGCTGTTTCATTTTTCTCTTCTGATAGAAATCCTTCTGAAACGCTTATGCAGTTCCCTGCCTTCTTTAACAGAGTATGCTGGACATCACGGGAACTTTTCTTGATGGTCCAAGGGCACCATTATCAAGAAGCAGAGCTGTCATGTATGGTTATTCAGATTGTGCTTTGCACAACTTCAGGGGGTGCTACTCACATTGAAGTCTCGTAGATTTTTACAGTGAGTGGCCGAGATCATAATCAAGGGTCTTGAAGAAGCTGCACCTTTTTCTCTCCGCTCACCACAGGCTTGCCCATCATTTCTGCACAGTGCCCTGGTACATGGAGAGGCCGTGGAGGTGCTCGGGCTGTCTGCTCCGAGCCTGATATGATCCCGGAGAACTGCAATTCATAATGACTCTTCCTACGCTCTGTAATATCCTGTCCTCTTCTCTTGTCCTCAGTCAGTTCCTAATTCTGGCTACCCCCTCTGCCTCTAGCTGCCCATCGTCTTCCTCCAGGTGCCACTTCTAAATGCAGCCACTAAGGACCAACACTGGCAAGTCATCGACTTTATACTAAATGCATTTCTAAGTCAGCTGGCCCTTGGGGGAAGCCCTGCGTTTGGCTCTACACACCCCTGGAGACAAGTATCAGGGTCTGCGGCATCTCTCTTCCTTTACTTTGTCACCTGTGTTCAGATGCTTGGCAGCTCTATTTCAGATGGCTGGGGCAGCCAGAGGTCTGATCCTCTGATTCGAAGGGTTGTGAATAAATATAAACCAGCGCTTCATATTGATGAAATAAAGCTAAAATGTGCAGTCCTATTAGGACACAGGATTATTAGGGAACTCGTTTGTTGAATTTGGGGTTTTTTGTTCACTCGTTTCTATTTTGTATTATTTTTTTTCGTTTTAGTGTAAATTCCCTAGAGTATACACACCCCCAGACATAGATATTTTTCTAAACTTTCTGGGATGGTTCTGATGAACAGCCAGGCTTGAAATCACTGGTCTGAAATAGTAACATCTGATATGCCTGGGAGCTCTCTGGGACACACCAGAGTTGCCTGTCACCTCTCCCCATTTGCTGTCCACCCCCGCTTCAAGTCGGTCACTCCAAGGCTGGCTGGCTAACCTCACGGGGAGCAGAGGAAGAAGGCCATGCATGCGCAGCAGCCCGGCGAGCTCACTCTTGTGTCTTTCAGCCGTGCTTTTCCCTGCTGCCCATCGGCCAAAGAGGTCCTCGTCCGTGCCGGCGAACCCTGTCCTGCAGACATCCCTGGAGGAGGTAGAACTGCTCTACGAGGTAGGCAGTGCCACGCAGTCAATTCCAGCCACCCGAAAGACAATGCACCCTCTCTATGTTTTTTGGAGAAGTGACCTGAGCCCCTGAAAACGAGTGACCTCTGCTGCCATAGGGACTGGCCTAGACTAATTTGTCAAGGTCGTCAAATTCTTCCCATCCCAAAGTAAGGTATTGCTGATACCCACTCTCCTTTCCCACATGCCATAACAGGGAGTGATGGCATTAGGAGCTCAGCTGAGGCAAAACTAGAGATTGGGTTTGGAGCCGTAGGAGCCACTACCAGCCCCCGACAGCAGGGTGGGGCAGTCCACCCCCGCAGCGGCTGGGAGGCAGGCTTGGCAGTAGTACTAAGGCAACGCCAAGCCAGTGTCTCAGTGGAGCCATGTGTCCAGGCGCTGCATACTGTGGGAGCTCCACTCCTGACAGTCTGGCGTCACCCACAGCTCTCTCCTCAGCCTCTCACGCCTCCACCACTGAGACCCCGCTCCTCCTCCAACACAGGTAAGTTTCCCAAGGGAGCTTGTGTGGTTCAGCGGTAAGATCCCAGGTTCAAGGGCTGAGCTTTAGTCCTGGTTCTGTCACTCGTCAGCCATGTGACCTTGCATAAGCCACCGTTTTTCTCTGGGTCCGAATCTCCTCACTGTTAAATGAGGGAACTCAAGTGTGAGCTCCAGAATTCCTTCCAGCTTTGACATCCTCCATGCACTGGAACTGTCTGGCAAAGAAGGAGCCTGCTGTAGCCAAGCAGGTGAGCCAGGGGACCGATTTCAAATCCTGCTGCAGGAGCAGAAAGGAAAATGCACAGCCTCTGCCAAGGCTTGAACACGGGGGTCGTATGAACGGATCTGTGTTTTAGAAAGATAACAGATAGCAGCATGGAGGATGGGTGAGAGCCGAGGGAAGATGGAGACAGAGGGAAGACTTGGAACTCCGAGTCCAAGAGGTATTAGATTCCCGATACGAGCCTGGCACTGAGCAGGGATGCACATGACAGGCACTGCCCCCACTCTTAAAGAGCAGGTGAGAGACGAAGACAAATCTGTGTATCCCACTTCATTCCTAGCACAAGTTTTGCATCTTTCAAATTCCTAGCTTCTGATAAAAAATTTTCCAAAATAATCTGTGCATGCTTTAGAATGTCTTCGGCGGGTGGGAGGGAGAAAGGGATGAAGGAGTTGACCTAGGACACTAGAAACAGTAAGCGGGCACTTCAACAGTGACTTTGTACTAGGCACAGTGTTAGATGTTGTCCATATTTGTCTTATTTACTTCTCACAATATCCCAGTGAAGTGTAGTTACTAATCATTTCATAGAGGAGGAAAATGAGGCTCAGAGAAGTTAAGTAACTCATCCAAGGTTACACAGTAAGTGGGAAAATCGGAACTGGAACCCAGGTCTCTTGGATTCTGAAGCTCTTTCCACAGCTGCCTCCCTAAATGAGCACGTGTGGTAATGAATACATTGGTGTCCTCAGCGATGCCTGAGTGCTTCATGTCTCCCCACGTCCCGCGTTTCTCCCCAGTTCCTGCTGGCCAAACTGGAGATCAGCCCTGACCTGAAGATCTCCATCAAGGACGAGGAGCTCGCCTCCTTGCGCAAGGCCTCTGACTTCCACACCGTCTGCAATGAAGTGATCCCCAAGAGCATCCCAGACATCCGCCGGCTGAGTGCCAGCCTCTCCAGCCACCCTGGCATCCTCAAGAAAGAGGACTTTGAAAGGACAGCGCTCACCCTGGCCTACACAGCCTACCGCACAGCCCTGGCCCAGGGTCATCAGAAGGACATCTGGGCCCAGGCCCTCCTTAGCCTCTTCCAGGCCCTGAGGCACGACTTGATGCGGTCCTCAGGCGCCAGAGTGTCTCCCTGAGAGATGCCACACCAGGACCACCGAGCAGGGACCAGCACATGCAGTAATGCAGAAATTCTTCATTCTCTACTCCATTTACAGACACCAGCTACAAAACACATACCACCAACTCAGAGCAGCAGAGATAAAATAAGCAACCCGATGCCCTTTGCCCCTTGTAGCTTCCTGACAAGCACACCTGACTCCTGTCACAAGGTGACCTGGGCTAGAGTGATAATTCCAGATGCCTCCAGAGGCCAAAGAGTTTATCTGGCGACATGCAGGAGTCTGAGGTATGCTCCAACACTGAGTGACTGCCACAAACACCCTAGTGTGAGGACAGAGCCAGAGGAGACATCAGAGAGGTTTGGGAACAGGGGGAAGATGGAGACAGATTTCTTTGGTCCTCAAAGATCAGGGTGCCAGGTTGAACATCTTCCCAAAGGTTCTATAGTAAGATACAAAGAAACTAGAGCTGTAGCCAAATAAATACATTGTTAGCCAAGGATAGACTTCCCAAAAGCCACCAAGAAGAATCAGTTAGAAAATCAGCAATTTCGTAACCTATGTGTCTTGACTCTTCTTTTCTGAAGGCTGGTCTAACACAGAGAAGAAACATGAAGGGGGCCTTCAGAAGTGCTACAGTCATGCCTTGTCTTTTGAACAGAGAAACCACGCTAATTCAGAGAAGGTCATCGTAGTGAACAGGTGGCACCAGCAGCCACGCTCATCTATCCTCATGCTAAAACTATTTAGCATCATCAGAGGTTTAAGTGCTCCACATAAAAATGAGTTTCAGGTGACAGAATTTTACCCTTTCAAATGACAAAACTTCCATTTTAGCAATATTGATATCTTTTTAAACTATATATATGAAACCCCTTAAGCTTCTATTTAGTATCTTTGCAACATTCTAATGAAGGAGTCAGAGGAGATAATCTCTAAGATTCCTCTACTTCTGAAATTTTCACAATCCTTTAACTAACTATGAGATATCACGGGGAGGTCACCTGGTCCTGAGAGGTGTGCTGGACTATTTGTACCAACCCTGAAAGATCCCAAGCTAAACAAAAAAAAGAAAAAGAAAGGTCGCAGGCTTTGCGATTTCTGTATCTGGTGTGAGCTTTTCTGCTGCCTTCCTCACTGTGAGGCTGTACAAGTGCACTTTTCTTTTGACCAACCTAACTCGCGCTTTGCAATTTGTTCTTTCTCAGCCGCCACAATCTAAAAAACAAGATAGCAAGCTTGTTATAATTCTATGTTAAATAAGAGTTAAGAGGGGGCCAGCCCTGTGGCTGACTGGTTAATTTCGTGCGCTCCACTTCGGAGGCCCAGGGTTCAGATCCTGGGTGTGGACATGGCACCCCTCATTAGGCCATGTTGTGGTGGTGTCCCACATACCACAACTAGAAGGATCCACAACTAAAATATACAACTATGTACTGGGGGGATTTGGGGAGAAAAAAGCAGAAAAAAAAAAGAAGATTGGCAACAGTTGTTAGCTCAGGTGCCAATCTTTAAAAAAAAAAGAAAAAAAGAGTTAAGAGATGAAGGCCTCTGCTAGGAGGAAAGTACCTGGTTCTAATAAAGATTCCTCACCAGCTCAGAGCTCTCGCTGGCGTCTCCTGGGTTCACAGCTGGGTTCTGGAGACTAAAGTTGCAAGAAGTCTGATCTTTGAATGAGTGAGGAATCATTGGGCTGAATTTGATTCTGAAAAGCATATTTAACAGCTGTCATTTGATGATGACGAAAGCTGGTCTGGACTTCTTTAAAATCTTTGAACAAGTGAGCTTTGCCAAGCAGCACAAGCTGCATGATCTTCGTGGAGAAATACTAGGATGCAGGAACAAGATATTCGTCATCCGAGGGAAATACAGCTTTGCGTCCTGATGTTCTCAGCTCAGAAGATGAATAACTGTCAGTCTCTCTCTCATTGTCATTCCCTCGTTTTACTCCTCTTTCACCTCTCTCGATGCAGACTCTGAAACACGCTTTTTTGTTCAATTTTTCTCTTTCTAATATTACGTGTTCTCTTTGACAAAAGCAGTCCTCTCGTCTTTCTCTTTTTATTTTCGTTGGTGTCTCTGCTGCTCTATCTTTAGGCCTGATTCTGTTTATCTTTGTACCCTTTCTTGAGGCAGCTCCAAGTCTCTCCTGGTTGACTTTTGCTCGCTCTGTCTCTGCCGGCCCGCCCTCTCCGTGAGCTCACTGTCTTTGGGTATCACTGTCTGACTAAAACAAAGGTCAATGTACAGACAGGGTTGGGATTGCCCAGAAGGCAGATTAGCCGCATAGCCTACCTTCCCTATTTGTACTTTTCCTGGATGTAGAGTGGGGAGGAGGTCAGCAGAGGCCTCAGTCTAGAAACTGTGCAAAACCCTGACAGTCATCCCACCCACGGATCCATCCCCATCAGAATGGATCTGAGAGCTCTTTTATCACCAGATGGAAAGACCCACCCTTATAGTCCCTGCCTGCCATGTTATGGTATAGATGGCTGCTACCAGTGGTAGGAGATCTGCAAATGGGAGGATGGTTCCCAGGACCAGTGATAGCAATGGTAGTTCATTCACCCTGCAACAAAAAATGAAAGGCACTTTTGTATTCATAAATCGGGGATCATATTTATGTGGCAATATATGACTGAAAAAAATAGAAACAAGAAAGGCATGACCTTTTTCAAAGACAAATGAAAATTTCATTTTCAGTAACCACATACTTAAACACTATTTTAGTCCAAATACAAATTAATTGTTTACCCACAAAAGTTTTATAACAATGATTTCACTTACATGCAAAATCAAATATTATGCTCACTACCACCACGCAAAAACCCAACCCTTTGCCCAGCGAATAGTAAGTTGTAGACTGGACAGAAACGGATTCTCCCATTTTGCCTCATTAGGACCACGCTGTACAAACCACAATCACAACCAAGTCACATTTTATCATATTTACTCATAGACAGAACAATCTGGGATGTGATGTTTGTAGTGGAAACTTGCCTGTGACTTATGGAACCATTTCTGCCATTTCTATACTGCTGGGAAATTTTAGGATCTAAAAGTTCTGGAAGTTTCCTATATGGTTGGCATCCTCATGGCTATCTCTGGTGTCACTCAAAAGACACTGAAAAACATCTGTGTGCTGAAACTTTCCTCTCTCTGTCATCTCACCTTGAATCTAACTAAAAGAGAATCACGTAAGTGGTAAGCCCACTCATGTGATATGGTAAATATGGAAGGTATTTCCATAGGTAAACTGGACCAGAATTAAATGCTTGTTAAATGACTTTACATGGCTCCACTTACTTTCCTAATCTATGTTAATGTCTTACTTTTTTTTTATTGTGGTCAAAAACAGATAACATGAAATTTACCATCTGAACCATTTTTAAGTGTACAGTACGATAATGTTAACTACATGCACACTGTTGTGTAACAGATCTCTAGAACTTTTCCATCTTGCAACAATGATACCTATGGGACAATATCTCCCTTTTTCCCTCTCTCTCCAGCCCCTAGCTCCTACCCTTCTACTTTCTGTTTCTAAGAGTTTGATTACGTTACATACCTCATATAAGTGGAATTTGTCTTAGATTTCTCAAGCATTGTACTCTGGAAAATGTCTTCTTCATCTGAAAAATGGATAGAGTCCTGAAGAACTACTGGTCTTACCGTGTCACTGACCTTACCTAATTTTATTTAACAAATATTCACTTACGGTGTAATAAAAACGTCATGATCAAGTTACTAGGCTCAGTGGAATCTTTGTTATCTCAGATGATCTCACCAAGGAATTTGAAGTGGTATGTGTGTTTAACAGTGGATGTTGACTTCCACAGCTGTTTATTATTATCCAGTCTTTAATATTTGCCACCAAAACATCACACATGTGGTATTGTTCATTCTACGCTTCAAAATCATCACAAAAATGAGGCCTGAATGTAGTAAATACGGTAGCCAGTCTTCCACATGCATTGAAAGAGATGAGTCATCATAGCTCATCCTACAAGGGCAAGATAATTTCAAAAGGGATCTAGGTAGTCCACAGTTGCACCTGCCTTAGAAGTCAGGAAGAACTGGTTTTCTGGAGTCACTTCTCCGGTCACTTTCCCTTTAGCCTGGGGATCATTTCAACTGGTTTTGCTGCAGATCTTGGAATGCCATTCCTTGTGTTCTGTGAATTTAAGAGAACTTGGGTAACCCTTAACTCTGCTCAGCTTCTCTCAGATGAAGGCAGTGCTGCCAAGGACCACCAACTTTAAAAGTTTTTAGAGTTTCCTTTCTTTTTTCCTTTTCTTTTCTTCCTTGCTCCAAATCCACATGTACTTTCTGAAAAAAGGGAAAAGCTTCTCCCCATCTGTAAGCAGCAGAAATTCCAGAGTCCAATGGCTACAAAGACCCTGTCCCTGAACTTGTCAACTTATTCCCTGCTCTTCCACCTCCTCCTTGCATACCCACCAAAGGAAGCTTCTGCTTCTTTTTCGGTAAAGAACCTCAGAGAAGAGCATCTGGGTACCTACTCCAGCCAGAAAGTCCACTCACATCTGGGCTGGAAGGGCCTCTGAAATGATACGGGCAGCTAGACTTTTCCAGAGAGGCATTCTCGCCACAAGGGTCTGTGGCCTTTCTCACAGGCTAACACCCTCTGCTGGTTTAGACATTTTGTGTTCACCCAGGTGCTGAAGCAAATGATCTTTGCCACCAGGGAGGTCTGAAAGGTTTAACAGTGTGCACTCTGGGGCAAATTTCTCCAGGATTAATATTTCCTTTTCTCCCTGCCACCGGACACATCGTCTTCCTCTGACTTTCATCAGCAAGCGGTCCCCCAGGGAAAGCTCCAGGTCCCATGGTCTGCAGGGATAAAGCAGTGCTTGGGCAAATGAGATTATGTTTACAACCATGGTCATCACTTCAGCCCCTAGGATGTCTGAGAAACAAAAATAAGCTTTGCAAGTTGCCTAGGTCTGCAGAATCAGCAGGCCCCTGCTGGGACCAATCCTGAACTGCCTTTGGAAGAGATACCGTCTCGTTCTTTCCAACGTGCTGATTGGCTGTAAGGAATGGGCGGGGCTACTGCCTCTGTCTGGCTTCCCATAGGTGAACGAAAGTTAAAGTGGGCCTCCAGCAAGATTTTGTCCCGTGACAACCAGGAATGTCTTAGGGATTTTTTTTCTGCTTTGGAGGCCCAGGCTCAAAGCAAATTATAAGTGGGAGACCAATTAGAAGGAAAGAAATTTGAACTGAGTTAAGGTGCCAGGTCCTGGGAGAGAAGACCAACCCCATCTGAAGGCTGCCTCCTCCCTGACAAACTCGGGGGGCTTGTTTTAAGGGAAGGGGAGTACTAGGTTTTTTTAAGGGAAGAGGGGTACAGCGAGCACAGGTAGGAAGTGACCCTGGTACTGCCCGAAACAGGGCATCAGAGAGAGGAGAGAAATGATGGAGGGCACGATATGCTCTTGGTCTTTTTAATTTTTTAAGCCTTTAAATGACTTCTTCAAGGCCAAACAGCAGCAGCAGAGGGGCAATTTTGTTGATGAAGGGGGCCTTTGCTGAGCCCTAGAATGAAGTTACTCTATTACTGAGCAAGCAGAGAGGGAACGCACTATGTCCCCATTTATCATCTTTTCCCGCTTCCTTGTTGCTGGGCATAAGACTATGCTGGCCAATCCCACCTAAAACAGGAGGCAAGGAGCCCAGCCTTTTGTGCAAACGGGCTGTCACTGCCCTCCTCTTCTGCCCCCAAGACGAAAGAGGACTTTTGGAAGCTGAGAGAGGTTTACGAAGTCTTTCTGGACTGAGCATTGAGCATCGCGAGGAGCAAAGGCATCGGGCCTGCGGCGGGCTCCAAGGGGAGGAGGAGAGCGCACAGGTCCAGGATGGGCTTGCTGAAGGGCCTTCTCCGGGCCAGGAACCTGCTGCTCGTTGTCTTCGTGCCGCTCGTGCTGCTTCCTCTGCCCATGCTCTACCCCAGCAGCGTGAGTACTGGCCTGTCCTCTCCTGGGGCCAGGGGGTCAGGCGGAAGGTCAAGGAGGGGAGGTGGGTGGACAGAACGGGGTGCTTATTGCAATTCTTCAACGTGGTTTCCTGTTGGTTTGAAGAAATGGAAGGGTCTTTCTGGAGGAGGCTAAAATACTTTCTGCCTAAAAACTGCCATTTTCATCATTCTGTCCTATTCCCATCCCCCAACCCCATGGCCCCCAGCCAGGAGTGAGATTAAAAAAGGGCTGCAGCTGAACCGGCTGATGTGTGTTACACAAATCTGTGGGCCAGGGCTGGCAGGGTGTGCTGATAAGGAGAAGGACACGCTGGTGAGCCAGGATTTGTCAGGAGTCCCCATGTGACCATGTGGATGTAAGGGTAACTACGGATGCAGGAAGACCTCCTCGTGATGATACTGAGGAGAAGGATTAGGCAGGAGGGGACTGTGGACCTCAGGGTGGGGTGGGGTGGAGTGTGGCCCCCGCGGAGGCTCTTTTGCACCTCACCAGGGTCTGTGGGCCAGTCTTGGGGGACTGATAACCAGGGTTTGAACCTCTTAATCTCTCAAGTTCCCTCTGAACTTGAAAGCAGAGCTTGGCATCTTGCCCCGGTTTCACGGACATGGCCCTTCCGTTATTTGTACCGTCTGTGTTTTCTTCTCTGTGCTCTTGAAGGACAGACACCAAATGACAGCCTAAAAAGACACAACAGAGGAGCAGAGGAGCCCCAGCTTTGGCTCTGCGCTCAGCTTGCTTCTCTCTGCCTCCCTTCCCTTCCTTGCTCTGTCCCCCTCCTCTCTTCCTCCCCCTCTCAGTGGCTTTACCCCTTCCCCGCTGGCACTGTCCTTGAGACTCTGGGGAAAAATAAGCTAAGAGAGCTTAATCGTGTTTGTGGGAGGGGAAGAGCGCCTTCCACGCAGCTCCCTGAGCAACTTGGTAACCAAGATTAAGTTATAAAGTGAAATACAGGGGATTAGGACGGTGCTTCTTAAAAACAAACTGGCTTAAATCTCGAGCAGAATAAATACCCCCAAGTGCCAGGGAGACGCTGATTAAACCCGGGCCGGGATTAGCAGACAGTGATTGCTGCTGACAGTTTTCCTGGCCCGTACACCAGTCAATTTTCTGCTTTGTCCAAATGAGCTGATTTCTTTTTTTCTTTCCTTTACATGGTTTTTTTTTTTTTTCCCTCAGTATCAGATGGGTTTAAGGGAATGCTAACCAAGTGGCGAGCAGGCAGCCTCCAGCCTGCTCTTCCTCTCCATAGCAGTATCAGGTGCCCCCTGAGTCCCCGTCTTTGGGGACCATGCCTCTAGGGTGTAGCGTTCCCCACTTTTCATTCTGGGACCCTGTCTTTGAGCTTCTTAGTTACCAATGACTAGTGAGAAGTATCCACAAAAAGAAAAAGATAAATTATTGAAGGAGGCAAAATAATCTATACAGTTGAGGGAAGAGGAATGTTGTGGAAAAAAGAAGAGAGGAAAGGAAAGACAGGTGTGCCTCTGCTCTGTTTGGGTCTATAAATAATTGATGAAGAAATTTTTAAAGCTGGACTTACTCAGAGCAAGAGGTAATGCCCTTTTTTGACCTAGCCCCTTTTTTCAGACTGTCTCTCACCTTTGGACTAAGATGGCTTCTCTGTGTGTCACAGTGTCAGCAAGAGGCCTGCTCTTCTTCCCCCACAATGATTTAGAAGCACCTTGAGGTCACCAGTGCCCACAGTAGGCACAAACCTACCTGTATAATGTCTCTCACCCATCCCTCCCCCATTGCATCTAACTTTGAGATTCCGATACTTCCTCCTTAAGTTTCCTAAATGGACTCGCTTGCTCTGGGCTGGATTTGAGAGATGTCACCCAAGCAGGAGCTCCCGGCCTACAGTTCTGATGGTTCTTCCAAGTGGCAGGCCACAGCTACATTTTAGGAATGGGTAGAATAACCTTCGCCTTTTTCCTACCCAGTTGTCTACAATCAGGGGCCCAGACTTGGTTTACCATACTACAGAAGAAGAGGCTATGAGAGGGGGCGTCCATCACTAAGCCCTGCTTCAGTGTCTCCAGTGGGATAAAGTTACACCCAACTCCCAAGCTAAATTCCAGTCCTTCACAGCAGCACATACACAGACCGCGAGCCCCCTCTGGTCAGGTTTACATGGGATACCACTGGGGTGGTCGGACCGTGTGGAAAAGGAGCAGATGCAAACATCAGTTAGCAGCAGTCAGGAAACATCAAATAGGAGGACATCCCACTTTTGAACTCTCTCCTTTATTTATAAACAGGGGCAGAAAAGAACTAACAACACTACTCCTTGAAGGCAATGCCTGAATACTCACCAACGCCTACACACCTGCTGACCAATGTCTGTGATAAGGGGCCTGGAGTCGCCAAAATATTCTCTCCGGTAGATAACAGAGACCTGTTAGCCAGCAGAGAAGCCCAATTCAATTCAACCAACACTGATTGAGCTACCTGCCAGACACTAGTCAGACACAGGGACACAGGACTCTTGTAATCAAACGTCACAGAGTATTTTGGGTTATCTGAATATAAGCTTACCTACTGAATTATGAGAAGGTTGAGAAGGGGCAAAAGGAAGATTATGTAAATTCCATGGATAAACTGAGGGGGAAATATATGGAAAGGCCTGAAGGTGGTCTCTTGGCCACTCTGCTGTAAGGAAAGGTCAGATAAAAATGATGGTAGTTTATCCTGTTCTTAAGACTTCTGGATAAAGGTACCTTGGTGACTTCCTCCGGTAGCCTTTGCTAATTCCTAATAGCAGTTACAATCAAAACGTTTATCATGGCTTACCTGAATTCTCTTCATTCAAACTAAAATGGTGCCTGGTAGAAGGAAAGTTCTCTCTCTCTCATCCTCTCTCTCTCCCTGTCTCCCCTTTTTCCCTTCCTTAACTTGTGGCCCTGTGATGACCAGGACAAGAAAGACTGATGGTCCTTAGGAAGGAATAAGGGCTTCTCAGTGAGGGACAGACATCCTGTCCCCTTGATCTTCAGCTGCAGTTAAGACCCACCATTCTGTCTCTGTCCCGGGAAAGAGATGGGAATTACTGGGCTCAGGTGGGCTAAAGGGCTTTGAACTCCTTTGGGTAGTTTTATTTCTGCAACAAAGGGAATTCTTCTTTAAATTTCATTCTTTTCAAAAGGGAGGCTTTTTTTTTTCCACTACTGATTCTGTTGTCTTATCAGCACTTCCAAAAGTTTTAACTTCTCTCTGATCTTTTGGCTACAGAGGAAAGCTCAGTAGGAGCTACAGTCAACAATTGTTGGGCCCAGTTCCCATTTCTCAAACCCCAACGCCATAATCCCTGCGTATCAGGAGGGAGCAAGGTCCCGTCAGCCAAGCTAAGTTAATCACCCCTGATGCCCCTCACTGATCATGGTGACCTTTTGTAACTTTTATGTAGAAGTTTGAGGACGCTTGTTCTGAATCCAAGGGAGAGATAAACAGAACAAGATTTGTCAGGTTCCTTGATCACCAGCCAGAGTGTCAGGGTAGGTCAGACCTGAGCCCAGATGGTTTAGAACTATGTCTAAATTGAAGAACCCACAGCCAACTTGGATCTTCTATGCTGTGGCCCCTGAGCCCATTGTTAAGTCCCTTGGACAATGAGCTCTCCCAAGAGTCAGCCAGTGACCTTTCTCAACACCATTAATCAGCACCCTTCAGGGCAACCAGCATTACTGGCGGCCAAGGTTAAAGAGGGCTGATTTTTATAAGGATGTTGTACTTATTTGTTCTGTGTGCTCCGAAGTTGTACAACCAGCAAAGTGAACGGGCTGCAGAAAATGCTGGGAATTCTTCAGGCCTTCCCTTCCAGGTAGGCAGCACTCTTTCTTCCCTTTGTCGGAAAGATGTCTGCATGAGCATCAGGCAGGTGGAATGACGTCCCAGAGCAATGAGAACCAGACAGTAGTCAGGACACTGCTTCTCAACCAGGGACGATTTTCCCTCTGAGGGACATTTGGCAATGTCTGGAGACATTTTTGGTCATCACAATTGGGGAGATGCTACTGACATCTAGTGGATAGAGGCCAGGGATGCTGCTAAACATCTTACAATGCACAGGATAGCCCCCACAGCGAAGAATTATCTAGCCCAAAATGGGCCAATCTCAGAGCTCACATGTGAACTGGTTAGATAAATTAATCCTTACCTTTAACTCTGCCAAGAACCTCTAGTGTCCAATCAACTTGACACCAAAATATTCTGCCCCAGTCCAAGTTAAAGCTGTGAACTCCACCTTTATGGTATATGACCTTGGACCTGGACACTGCAGTTAATTTCAGTCCCCACCCTATACAGTTTCTGGAACCAGCAGAGCTGTGATATCATCACAGTCCCGTGGCCTCTGTGCTGCAGGCCAATGCAAACATCATGCCAGGCATCGGCCCACCCGAGAATCAGCCATTACTTCACACACCAAAGTATGGGCCCTGCCATGGATCCACCACACTGCCCTGCCAAGGCCAGCTTTGCACCTCCCAGGGCTGTGTCCCGGTGCCCATGTTTGAGTCCGGGTGCCTACTGCCTCTGCCCTGGATCTCGTCTGGATGCTCAGTGGCAGTGGCTGTCCCTGTGACTAACTGCCCACTTTCCTCCCCTTCCAGGAGGCTGCCTGTGCTTACGTGCTGATCGTGACTGCTGTGTACTGGGTGTCCGAGGCCGTGCCTCTCGGAGCTGCAGCCCTGGTGCCTGCCTTCCTCTACCCGTTCTTCGGAGTCCTCCGATCCAGCGAGGTTAGACCACTTGTGGCCCAGCCACCTGCTGGGGTTCCTCCCGGGCCAATGAAAGAGGGCTTGAGGTGAAGGGAGATTCACAAAGCACTTGAGGAGGGGGCTTTTTTGCTCTCTGAAATGGCCCCTTAGCACTAAGCCTTTGTACCTGCTGTTCCAGACCCTGAGTTCCTCTCCTTCAACCCGTGACCCTCTATCTCTCAAACTGCCTCTTTCAGGCAGCCTTACTTGCTTAATCATATCCAGTTGCTCCTTCAGTCTGAAACTCTCTAGGAACTGTATGATATACAACCAGGCTGCTGTCGATCTTTCTCAGTCTTGTGTATGTCCATTTAGCCTACAAGCACTCAAAGGCAGGAACCAGGCCTCCCGGGTCTTTGGAATCTGATTACAAAGCTGAGCCCATGTAGAGTAGGTGCTCAATAAATATTTGTTGGCAGAGAGACTTACCATGTTTCCCTGAGTCCTGACAGTGTCTTCATCCACTTCCCCTAAGAAGACAGTTCTGTTCCTTCCCCAGCTCAAGATTACTGCACTTCCTTTCTGTGACTGCTGTCTATCTAGACTCTGCCCTCTCTGTTCACTCTCTCTCTGTGGCATTCTTAAAATCTCAGACAGAAATTGTCAATATGAAGCCCAGGTTGGGGCCAAATTTCCGGGCAAACACTTAAGCATATCACAAATAGAAAAAAGAACAACACAGCAGGAACCCGGGAGCAAGATAAAGGATGGTCCTCATTCATGAACATCTGGTTCCGTTTGGACTGTCTTGTTCTGGCACCTGGTCTCTGGCTAGTTTCTGATGAAGATGGAATGGTAGAGGTTTGGGACAGAAGAAGGAAGAAAGGGCACTAATGTTTGAATGCCCACTAAGAATCGGGCACTATCCTGGAAGGGCTGTATTCGTTATGGAATGTTCCCAAGATCTCTACAAGGTGAGTGTTAATATTTCCAGTCTACAGACGAGGAAAGCGGCTCAGGGAGTTAAAAAAACTCACCCAAGATCACAAAGTAGGAAGTAGCAGAACTAGATTCCAACTCCTATCTATTAGATTTCAAAGTCTATACTCTTGCTCACGATACCAGAAGGAAAACACTCCATGAAGTATTATGTCGGTGCACAATGAGTTATTCCTAAGAACTATGGATCTCTTTTCCTGTGTGCTATAAGGAAGGAATGATGAAGCGGGGCCTACAGGATGCCTTAACCACAGATAACAGAACTTTTTTGAAAGTCCAAAGGTAGAATTAGGCGATCTCCTAATTGTTGAACTTGACTGCTGATGAAAAGGTTGTCTTCCTACTGCATGGACTCAACTGGCTGTTTTTTTTTGTTTGGTTGATTTTTGGTGTTTTGTTTTGGGTTTTATTTTTTTGTTTTAGGGGTTTTTTTTTGGTGGCATTGAGTAGCTATAGCGGCCTCCGGCATTCCAAAAGGGGTAGGACCCCCAAAACCCTCAGCAGTGCTTTTATTCCTGGAGATGGATATGCTGGGGGCCCATAAAAGCCAGCCTGTGACCGGAATTACCCAGCAGTGGCTCCAATTTTCCTCCTTCCTTTGTGGAAAAAATACGTAGTTTGGGTCTGTTTGCATACCTAAAAGAACAATCAACCTTAAATATGACTTTTCTTAAGGGAAGTGTATGAACTTGTTCTGTAGGTTTCTCCTTAAAATTGTAAAACCAAAAGCCAAGGAGTCAGGGGGTGAAAGTAGAGGTCAGAGGAAAGAAATGAAGTTATAGAAAGAATTGAATCTTAAGTAACATTTTTAAGTGAGCTAACTATTAAGTGAGAGACTTAGATTTTTGTGTTTCACTACAGGCAGCCCCAAAGCCAACAGCAGGCCTCAGCCTTAAAGTAGATGATGTCTCTGTTTCTCCAAGGGCTGCCTGCCTTCCACGGGAGGCAATCAGGCCCTTCCGCACAGTAGAGAGGTTACTAAGCAACAGTTGATCCAAGGGCCCGCCCCTTCACACAAACAGGAAGGCCAAACCTGTAAGGAATCTAGGAGACAGTAGTTTTCAAGGGTATCTTGACTGTGAGGAGAAAAGAAAGACTGTCCAGTGAGAGATTGCGTGGTGTTATTGCTGAGGCTGGAGATGGGAAGCATTAGGAAGAGCGAGAGGGCAAAGTTTATCATTTTAGATGAAAAATCCTACCCATCCATCTCATAAAGTGGCTTTGGCTGGTGATGATATTTAGCAGTTTGGCTACAGCGAGCAGCTTAGGCCAAATATAGTTTGTTTAGCTGGCCTTATAAACTCAGATTCGAGGAAAATGCCAGTAAGGTAGAGGACGTGGGTTGGAGCCCCTTGGGAGCCAGTTACCTTTGCAGACAGAGAGAACACCTATTCCGCAACCACTGGCCGCACTCCTACGCCAGCGTGTGCCGTGGCTCACCGGGAAAGCTGGGCTGGGCGTCTATAAGAGCCCCCTTTTCCGGAAATATCATCTACTTGTCGCTCCTGAAACCCTCCTTGCGCCCAGCCCCTTGCTGTGACTCAGGCCAGTCTTCCACAGGAAAGGTGTCTCCGATTCTTTCGACTTTAAAATGCTACCCAGTTGCCCTCTTTGTGGAGCCTTTCCAAAGACCTTGGCTAAAAGCGTTGTTCCCCTCCTTCGGAGCCTATTTGATGTCTTTATCCTTTAAATGGTCCATGAGACACACCAGATATAAACTTCCTGCAGACATCTCCTCTCCACCAAGATTCACGCCCCCTAGGACTTACGATGTCTTATGGCCTGTATGCAGGCACTGGCCCTCAGTTAACATTTCTTGATTACAGTGTTTCCTGACGCTGTATCAATAGTGTACTCTCCACATGAAGGCATGTGAACAGGATCAGTGTGACTCAGGGACTGCGGCTTTTGTCCCTTATGTTATTTACTCAACATTCAGAATAATTTATCTGAGTTCTCTTCCTACCATGTGCAATATGGGGTGTTACAGGTACCCGGAGGGAGACAAAGATGAAACACATAACTTCTGTCCTTTTGATTCCCACAGCGGACCCTTCTGAGTTTCCCGCTGTCGGCTAGATGTGTGCATATAAATGGTTGGTTTTCATGGTGACGTGCTGGTCAGCAAGCATTGAGAGTTGTCTGTGTGCAAAGCTTAGACTGCCTTTGCTCTGTGGCACGCAGGTGCTGAAGAGAGACATGAAGTGAAGTAAATGACTCCCGACCTTGGGAAGTTCCTATTCTAGCAGAGAGAAAGGATAAACCAAATGGAGAAACACAGAAGACCTTTGCAGTAATGTCTCATCTTCTGGCATTGTGGAAGACTTACACAATTGCCCATGAGGGACTGTTCTAGATCAATGAAATTTACCCTGTCAACTGCCCAAACTATGTTGACCACCTTTTGATGGAGGTCTTTCTAAAAGGCTTTATAATTTCCTGGCCTTTTAAACAGAAGTGATTGAATATAAATTAACTTTTTCTCTGGAGCCTTCAAAATTTCTGGGGGAAAAAAATTTCTCAATCAGAGAAGCCGATGTGGACTGGAGGACAGCACAGTTGAGTAACTTGAGTGCTGGTTGAACAGCTGACCCTAAAGAATTTTGAGTAACATATTGGCATCAGACTGGAGAGAGAGCTCAAATAAAAATATAAAAGGCGTGTTGTTGGGTTTGCAGATGACTCAAAGATGGATGGGCTAGCCAATGTATAGTGACAGAATGAATCAATGTGGACAGGATGAGACAATGAACTGAAACTGACAAAATGATGTTTAATAAGGATAAATGTTAGCAGTTTGTTTGAAAAGACCCTTGGCTTTTAGTTGAGTACAGACTCAGTATGTCATTAGTCCAATATGGCTGCCAAAATTTTGAGCATTTACCATATGCCAGGCACTATGGGCGGTCCTTTACGCGCACTGTATCACTTAATCCTCTATAGAGTTGTTATTATTTTTATCTTCACTTTACAGAGCAGGAAACTGAAGTTCAGAGAGGTTAAGTAACTTACTCAAGATTACAAGCTAGTAAGTAGTGGAGCCAGGACTTGAACCTAGGATAGTATGATCCCAGAACCTGTGCTCTGAACCGGTTGCGAATCTCTACTGAAATCTGCTGAATTAACAAACAGTTGTGTCCAGAGCATCAAATTCTGGATAAGGAGCTCATTCAGAGGTGGGCAGCCAAGACGTCAAAACTCTAGAACGTGAGTCACATGAGAAATGAAGAGGAGATTCAAGAGAGGTGTGACTTCTGGCTTCCACAGCTCAACACACCAGGCTCAAAGGGTCAGACAAGAACCAAAGCGGCAAAGCGCTCTGTGTGAGGGCAGACTCTGAAGTGAGCGCCACGCACGGTCCTGGGGTCCCCGTCCCTGGAAGTGAAGCTGGATGGCCTTGTCAGGGATGTTAGGGATAGATGTCATATCTTGGGAAGGGGTTGGCCTCTAAGGTCCTTTTCACTTTAGGATTCTCTGATCTTGTGAGCATCCACCACCTCCCTCTGCTGGTATACAGAGCCCAGGCCTGTATTTTAGTTTTGTTTTGCCTCCATTGTGATTCTCACTACTGTCATTCTGTCTGCTTCTAAAGCCCTCCAAGCCTTCTAATGTGTTGCATAGCCTGGAACAGTACCTGTGTCAATCAGGCTAGCCAAGACTTACTGCTTATGGGAGAGCAGTGTAGAGGTGGGGGCAAGGGGCTTTCTGGGGAGTACACAGCATGGTTTAAATGAAGGGGCTTGAGAATAGTCTCCAGGATGCCAGGGTCAGGAACAACTTCTGGTAGTGATTACCTCTCTCTCTCTACCCCTCCCCAACACACGCACACACATTCTCACCCTCCCCTGTCTAGTTGCCCTGCACTGCAGGCCCCAGCAAGTCTCGTTCAGATACTGGCTCCTGCCAGAGCAAGAGAGGCAGTGAGCAGCTCCAGCTGGGTTAGCAAAACAGCCTTTGCAGCCGAGTGACGCTTGAGTCGGATGTCATGCATCTGCTTCCCTGTTTGTTCCTGATCTTTCTGACCTGCTGGCTCAGGAGACGAGTGCCTAGACCCTGACTTTCTCTGTCTGTTAACCTAGGGGCATTTCATACGCCACTCTCTGCTCTGCCTTTCTGGCCTCTACTCACCATGAGGCTGACTCCCTGCATAGAGGCCTGTGGGGATGTAGGTTGAGCATCCAGCCCGGCCACTTGCCTGAACCCAGATTACCCACAGCCATCCAGACACAGCCCAGAACCGAGCTCCAAACCCAGGCCTTGAGTGAGGCCTGGAACCAGGAACCGTCAGATGTTGCAGCCTTTTGAGGCCAAACTAACATTTCTGTGGGAAGAGCTACTCCCTGTGTATGAGCCAGCCCCTTTGCCTCTGGGCTCGGAGCCCAGCCCCCTGCCTTAGGTTCCTCCACTGAGGCAGTTCATAGAGTTCCAAAGAGGAAACAGGGGGTGCTTTCTGAGTCAGCAAGTCAGCATCCCCAGCATGCAGGAGCTGCACCAACTTCTGGGCCAGGTCAGCACCCACCGGGTCTCTCTGCTTTAGATTTCTCTAGGGTAGAGTTTGCAAAGAATTTTTTTTAAGCAATAAAACCTTTTCTTTAAACCAAATCTTAGGAGAGTGAATACATAAAACAGATGGAAGAAGAAGTCCTACTCAAATTGAGAATAGGGGCCCAGAGCCCTGGCTGCCTAGGCCCTTCCTGATACCTCATGGCCAACCGCTTCCCACAGTGGCCCCTGAAGTTTCAGAGACAGTGAAGATGGTTTGTCAACCTCTGTCCTCCGGGTATGCAAATCAGGCAATTAGGCAAGTGTCTGAACCCACACAGATGTCCCCCACAGAAACAACATTCCTGCCCCCAGCCAAAGGCCGAGAGCCAGCCACACTGGATTTGGCTGCATTTCTGGGGCACTAGCTGGAATCCTGCAGTGTGGGGCTTCAGCTCTGACAAGGGCCTTAGTTCAGCGCTAAGAGAGAGCCAGGCTCGTATCTAGAGGATTTCACAGCAAAATTGTTCAGGTGAACCAAAAATTCCCGCCATTTGCAGAGTCCCACCAACAGCTGACTTGCAGAGACAGTTTGGATGCTGATGAGCTGCATTTCTGCTGGGACACCCCTATGCTGCCACATGCCCACATCAGGAGAGTGGACACAGTTGGATCCATACATGCTGCTGGTCTCTTGGCTGCCACTACCGTGAGCAAGTAGAGTGGCAATGTAGAAAGGGTCAGCATCCAAGTTGGCAGCAGGGTAGAACTGAGTTTGAATCCAGTTTTGTCACTAACTAGTCTTGAGCAAGTTGTGTAACCTCTCTAAACAGCCATTTACTCATCTGAAAAATGAGAATAATGGAAATACCTACCTCCTTCGGGAGATGTGAGGATTTTAGATGATTCTGAGTGTGCGAGCGCTGATCCAGGTGCCCAGAGGCAGGAACGATCAGTTGGTCCGCCTCTGTCTTCCTCCGTGGACCCAGCGAGGACAAGTCACATTCTTAGTGAGAGAAGCACTGGTCTGAGATCGACATCCAGATCTCCATTCTCCTCAGACTTCTAGGAAGAGAACCCCAACTCCCCCCTCCCCTTTATAAAAAACTCTTTTAAAAAGTATAAACCTAACATACCTAGAAAGTAAGAAATAATTCTATGTCCAAGGAAAGTAATGTTTTTAAAAGCTCACTGCTAACAGATGTCACCTGCAATTCACTAACAATGAACTAGTCCGTAAATAGACCACATTCGCCAGCACTTCTGTCCTTGTATCTCTGCCCAGGCTGGCTCCGAAAGCTCTTCCAATGCACTCACCCTTCACTTAAGAAAATGTGGAGGAATCTTTTTTTGGGTCCACTTTGTTCCCTCTTAATTCATTTCTTTCTCTTATCCCCTCATTTGGTCGTGCTGGCATACTCGATTCCGGGCTCAATCTCATCTTGCAGCTTGTTATCTTCTCTACTTCTCTAAAGATAATAATGGACATTCACTGAGCACGTCCCACATGCCAGGCACTGCTCTGAGAGCTGGCCTGCGTTATCCTATTTAAGGCCCATGTCAGGATGGGTTACATGAGCTCCGTATCATTACTGTTGCCACTGAAAAGGCTGGAGGGACGGGCCACAGGGGCTCAGTGGTTTGTCCCAGAGCACACAGCTCATCTGCGAGGCAGCGATTTAACCCAGGTAGTCAGAACTCAGAGCCCAAACTGTTGCCATTCTCTGCTCCACCTTTTCACAGCAACCTCCTCGAGCCCATCTCTTCAAACCACAGTCCAGAAACACCTCTGCTCTCCAAGCTCAGGAAACCACAGAACGGAAAAACAGAAAGGCCATAAAAAATGCATATATCACAAAATCGACGCACTAACAAGCTTCGTTATCTAGTTTTCCAACTCACAGAATATTAGTCTCAGAAATGAGACAGCGAGGAAGGGGACCCTCACAGCAAGCCTGAGTATGCAACACGTTTCAGAAAACGATTAAAATAATCCTCCGGAACGCTGGAACTCTGGTGTTCCCAGAGGGGTTCTGAATAACCAAGGTTTTATTGTAAAAGAAAAATCAATGGGCTAGAAAACTAACAAACACCCGCAGTGGACGGGATTTTATTTTTAAAGGGAAAAAGGCAGCCTTGTGCCTGGGCCCTCTCTGCATGCTAATGGCCTCAGACCAGTTCAGCCTTTGTGTGGACCACTTGGTAACAGGAAGAGCCACCAGGAATCCTGGCTGTCAACGTGGCAGGCCATGCCAGCTGGTTTGTATGTGTCATTTAAGCTTCACAACAGCCTTACAAAAGGTAGGGACTCACATAATCCTCCTTTTTTTAAATTTTTTTTTATCGTTTTTTTTTAAAGTTTCGCACCTGAGCTAACAACTGTGGCCAATCTGTTTTTTTTTTTTTTTTCTGCTTTATCTCCCCCAATCCCCCCTGGTACATAGTTGTATATCTTAGTTGCAGGTCCTTCTAGTTGTGGCATATGGGACACCACCTCAACGTGGCCTGACGAGCGGTGCCATGTCCACGCCCAGGATCCGAACCCTGGGCCACCGCAGCGGAGCGCACAAACTTAACCACTCGGCCACGGGGCCAGCCCCCTCATTTTTTTTTTTTTTTAAAGATTTTATTCTTTATTTTTTTTCCTTTTTCTCCCCAAAGCCCCCCAGTACATAGTTGTATATTCTTCGTTGTGGGTCTTTCTAGTTGTGATATGTGGGACGCTGCCTCAGTGTGGTTTGATGAGCAGTGCCATGTCCACGCCCAGGATTCAAACCAATGAAACACTGGGCTGCCTGCAGCGGAGTGCACGAACTTAACCACTCGGCCACGGGGCCAGCCCCTCCCCCTCATTTTTTTTTTTAGATGAGAAAAGTGAAGCCCAGAGAGGTTGAATAACTTGCCCAGGGTCACACAGCTGAGTCCTGGCTGACTCCAGAGTCCACACTCTTTCCCATTTGACTGTGCTCCCTCATTATCACAAACTACACCCAGGCTGCATTGCCCAAGCACATGGCATCACTTACAAGGGGGCCGGGAGGGCACGTGAATAGACCTGAGCCCACCAAACACCAAATAAAACAGCACAGGGCCAAGATCCCGCTAAAGGTGGGTCTAGGGCTTACAGCATCCCAGGCCCAGGTATTTAGGGCCAGTGTCAGGACTGTGATTATGAATGAAGGTGAGGAATGTGTGCTGGCCCATGCTGTCTGGGAGACCAAGAAAATTCCCCTAGAGTTGAATGCGATGCCTGGTTTCCAATTAGCCCATCCTGAGTGGCATGTTGTCTAGTAGCTTTGGATTCAGATGGACCTGGATTGATATCCTGACTCCATCCCTCACACTGTGACCTTGGAAACCTTCTGTAACCTCTCTGAGTCTATTTCCTCACCTGCGAAGTGAGATATTAACAGTACCTGCCTCCTAGGACTGTTGTGGGTCTCAAGGGAGATAGCGAATGCAAAATGCAGAATTCCTGGCGTGTCTAGAGCACTCTTTACATGTTGGCTCCTCACTCCTTCCCTTTGAAAGGAACCCAGAGAAAGTAGCCCCATCTCTCGTGTAGGCTCTGAGCCTCCTAAAAGGCCATCACAAACTAGTATTCTCCTATGACACGTACCAAAGAGCCAAAAACTAAAATGTTGTCGGTCAGTCCCCTGGGGAAGTAACCGTGCTAAGCACTGCCTCTAAAAGCTTTGCAGAGGGCTGCAAGTCATGGGGCCAGGGGAGGGACCGTTACCCAGGACTACCGTGTCCCATGTCTTCTGTGGGTTTTCTTCCTTGGTAGACAGAGGAAATCAAAACACCGCTTCAGCTACAGAGCTGCCTCCTACAAGCCTGGGAAGGTAAGGGTGCAGCCAGAAACGTCCTACGCCCCAGCTCAGCCGTAGCCCTCAGGCATCCCAGCGGCTCTCCCACCTCCCGCTAGGGGGCAGCATCTCCCCCCACGGTCAGGGCCCCCAGCCTTCCTGCCTCTCCCAAGGGGAACTCTGCCCCAGAGCCACAAGCCCAGCAGAGCAGGGGGCCTTCTCTGCCCTCCGGGAGCATTAGTGACACTGACAGTGAGGACTGGGCTTGGGAACAAAACTAGATTAACCAGAAGCAGAGGGTGCTTCCTTCGGAAATGGTCACAGAGAGATGATCCTTCCACTGCTACACAAACCTTGTCAACCGGACACAACGACATCTCCCTGGGGCGGAAGAGAGAAGGGGGAAATGGAGCAGGTTGCCTTTATTTTGGCTTTTACGTTAGCAAAGTGTTATGTGCAGAGTTTAAAAATCAAATAATACTGGGGCTGGCCCCGTGGCCGAGTGGTTAAGTTCGCGCGCTCTGCTACAGGCGGCCCAGTGTTTCGTTGGTTCGAATCCTGGGCGCGGACATGGCACTGCTCATCAGACCACGCTGAGGCAGCGTCTCACATGCCACAACTAGAAGGACCCACAACGAAGAATATACAACTATGTACCGGGGGGCTTTGGGGAGAAAAAGGAAAAAATAAAATCTTTTAAAAAAAAAATCAAATAATACTGAAAAGCTGATAATGAAAAACCAGCAGTCTCCTTTCCCACCCCTCCCCCCTGCACCGCTCACAGGGTCCCACCTCTCACTCCTAGAGTCAGCAACTCTTAACTTTGTTAACTGCTTCTGCTGGTATTAAACTCCACATCCCTACCTGATATTCTTATATTAATTCTCGAGTTAGCACTTTTAGACATTCTCAGTTGACTTCCAATTACACCAGATGAGGCTTTTGTTCTGGTTCCCCTCCCTCCATCCTCGCAATATACGAATATCACCATTTTTGTTAATTCCATAATCAAAGTTTAACAGTATGATTATGTAAATATTGTTTATTTCAAATGCTACATATTTCACTATATGTTTCCTTCCCTGTTCAATTCTTATTTTTTCTGCAGTTAAAAATGTTCTTGTTTTCTCATTTAAGAGGGTTTCTAAATCAGAGGTTAAACTTTTCTATATCTTTTGCTCTCAACTTCTGTCATGGTTGAATTTTGGGGAACAATTCTCGTGTATGTGACAAATATTTATTGAGCATCTTCTTTTGCATATCATTCTACTCAGTGTTTAGAGATCTTGAAAGGTCTTTTGCAGCCTAAAATTTAGTTGAGAGACGAGAGAGGTACACATGAAAAATAAACAATACAATCAGGAAGCAACAATTCAAGCATTGCCTAGTGCTCTGTGAGGTGTGGAATTAATGGTGCCCACAGGGAATGTTCTGGAGTCAGAAGCTAGAGTCACAAAGGAAGGTTTTCTGGAGGGCACCAGGCCTGAACAGGGCTTTGAGGTCTGCTGGGTCTGTACAAGCAGAAATGAGAAGAGAGCATTCCAAGTGAGGGAATCAGTGAAAAGCGGGTCCGCGGACCCCAAACACACAAAACGTCTTTTTAACAGGCCTATGGCTCAATTTCCTCATCATTCAAAAGCAGGAAGAAATTGATGACTGGTGCTGTGGTTGTGTAAGAGAAAACCCTATTCTTAGGAAATATACACTGAAGTATTCAGGGGTAAAGGGCCAAAATGTATGTAACTTACCTTCAAATGTTTGTCAGAAAAAATATATATATAGATAAAGAGGGTGTATGGGTGTTCCTTGTACTATTATCATTTTGGAACGCTTTGGAACTTTGGAATTATTTGGAGTCCTTTAAATTTAAAATTTTTTCTAAGGTTTAAGGCAAGTTATAAAGACACCTTCAAGAACTTTATCCTAAGGAAATAATCACATTTATATAAGGTTAACAATTAAGCAGAAAATTATTCTTTGCTCCATTTGTAGTAGGGGGGAAAAAGGAATCAACCTAAATATTCAACAAAAGGAAAATGGCCAAATAAATTCTTTGATACGTTATGCTGCCATTAACATGGCTTTTTCCAACAAATTTAAGTCTCCTAAGAAAATGATCAGTGTATGATGTAAAATTTTAAAACGCAGGATATAAAACTGTACATATTGTATAAATCCAATTATGTATCTACATAGATATTAAAAAATTATTAAAGAAAATATACCAAAGTATTAACAGTAGGAAGATTAAGGGTAATTTCATCTTTAAATTTGTCTATATTTTGAAGTTCTCCATAATGAACATGTATTAACTTTCTAATAACAAATGAACATAATTTTCCCAAAAGCTAAAAAGAGAATAATGAGATCTGGGGACAAATCCAAGGTTATTTTAATAATTTTTTAGGATTAAGATAAAATTATAACTATGTTTATTCTTTGACATCATATTCATATCATAATTACAGAGTGTTTTTATATTTCTTTTAAAAAGTGGAGAAGAAGATATCTACCCTCTCGGGTTACTGGCAGGATTAAATGAAATAATTTCTGTGAAGTGCTTAGCACAGTGCCTGTCCAAGGTAGGATGGATGGATGTGTATATAAAAATTTTTTAACATTTTAATATATATATATATATATATAAACGAGTTGGCTATTTTAATATCCCTCATCTCCCGGCTGCTTGTCTGCCAGCATCCGGTTGAGAATGAGTTGTGTTGGGCACAGCCTATGCTCCCGGCCAGGACTGGGCCCTGGGTTGGGTAGGGGGTAACTTGCGCTGGCCTCCCACAGGTGGCGGCCGAGTACTTCAAAAACACCACGCTGCTGCTGGTGGGCGTCATCTGCGTGGCGGCTGCCGTGGAGAAGTGGAACCTGCACAAGCGCATCGCTCTGCGCATGGTCATCATGGCCGGAGCCAAGCCGGGCATGTAAGTTGCATTCGGAGTGCCTGGCCGTAGTGCGTCCCCACAGCTCCCAGTGGGCCACCTGGACAGTGGTCCTGGGCCACAGAGGGACATCCACTTCAGGCTGTTTTTCTACCAGTGGGGATGGGATGACACCAGTGCCACAGGCTCTGGCCTCCTCCTCCAGTGAGAGGGCTGGTGACAGATTAGACTGTCACAATCTAAATAACTTACCTGAGCAACCCAGACTGCAAGGGCAGCAGGTTACAAAATACTAGGGTCTCATTCGGTAAAACAAGATGGACCAACGTAAATTGTTTCCCAACCTTTTTCCGGTGTATCAGGGAGCAAGTTGGACACGGAAGTGGTGTCTTCTCCTTTGTCATTTAAGGAGATGTGGAGGTTCTCTCCCATCCTCCCTTGAGTTTTTGTTGTCATTGATTCAGACCATAGACCTGTTAGACACGTTGCATTTGACCCAGAGTCAGCAATGTACCGCGTGGCCTCCGCTGCTTCCTCTTTTCTCTCTGCTGAAGGCCAGCGGAGGGATTCCCAGCCTTGGAGGGTGGGTGGGAAAGTCAAGATGACAGTTGTGTGTTAACTTCACCTCTGCTTGGTTGGATAGCCCACTCTTATCTTCCGTTTGGAATATCTATCTCACCTCCTTCTAGTTTACAACCTTCTTGCAACATTTTATGTAAGCTGCCCTGACTCCTTCGGGAGTCCCATATAGTGTAAATAAATAATATGGTATTAGTTTTCAACATCAGTCATTTAGATGAATACAGGTTATGCTTAAAAGGATGTTCCCATCTCCCACTTAACTAGAGCTTATTGTAATTCACCCCCTCACTCAGTAGTAATCTTGTACGCCACACTCAACCTCCTGGGCACACAATGGCATTTCCTCACATCGCGTTGGGACTCTGTGGCTCTTTAAAACCTCGGTGTACTATCTTCAAGAACTTTTATCCCCTTGAGTTTCCACTCATCTCTGTTTACATCATCCCCCAGCGAGCTTCCACCCACTGGTGCTGTCTTTGCCCTGCGAGTCAGGGGCAGACAAACTCATGTCATGGTAAGCCTAAACAAAAACACCATCAGGACTCTGGCCTACCCAGACGCAATCTACATGATAAGTATGCTGTCCTCAAACTGTGCAAAGTCCATGATTCCACCTAAAATAATAAACACAGGTAGTCTTTATGTTGGCTTATCTCATGGAAATAAGAACCGAGTCTGTACAAACACACATTGCATGTTTTCAAAGTCAAAGAGAAGTCACTTGAGAGTTATCTTTGAGAGTGTGTTCCTCCAAGTGTTGACTTCTTAAGATACCAGCCGAAAAAGGCACACAGTGCTGTGGGACACCTCTGTGACTTTGGGGGCTATACTTTCAGCATATTGACCGTGGGACGAGTAGTGGGCGGAACTGTGAGTTCCATGTGTTCATCTCTATTTGGTCACTAATAACGACAGTGGCTTGGCTGCAAAACAAGGAATGTAATGGTACTCACGGAACTGCTGGGTGCAAGGGAAAAGAAAATAATTCCCTTATACACAAAAATCACACACCATCACCAAGCTAATGTGCACAGGAGAGACAAGCAATCAGTAAGTCCACACCCTGTGAGCCTCCTACCAAAGCTATCCTTTGCTTGAGTAAGGGCTTTTTTCTGGCTAAGGCCAGTAGCCCATCAAGTATGATTCCTTCATTCAACAAATATTTATTTAATGTTTACTCTGTGCCAAGCCCTGGGAGTACAAAGCCGAATGGTGCCCTGTATGACATAGAAACCTGATTTTCTGGAGAAATGCCAGGCACAGTTCTCTAGGCCAGCACCATGTGGTCTGGAGGAGGCCTCGAAGGAGCTCTGAGAGGTCGGCGGTTGGGCCCTGGGAGATGGCCACACTGCCCATGCTCAACCGGCCCTCCCTGCCTTCCAGGCTGCTGCTCTGCTTCATGTGCTGCACCACGCTGCTCTCCATGTGGCTCTCCAACACGTCCACCACCGCCATGGTGATGCCCATCGTGGAGGCCGTGCTGCAGGAGCTGGTCAGTGCTGAGGAGGAGCAGCTCGTGGCCGGCAACTCCAGCGCCGAAGAGGCTGAGCCCATCAGTACAGTTTGCTGGAGTTCACCTACCCTTTGCTCCTCCATCCTCCTCTTGTGACACTGCCCAGCTCGGTGCCCCCACCACCACCCCCTCACCTATGACCCTCCCTTCACCTTCCGCTGTGTCCCCTTCCCTCCCCTCTATCCCATACCAGCCCTGGGAACTTGATCTTGCCGGTGGCCCCCATTCCCACTCTTCCTTCCTCCCCCACTTACAGCGGTCACCACTACTCCTTTCCCCAAACGCTCAAAGGTTATGACAAAACCCTGGGCCTGTCTGTGTCCAAGAGCCCGCCATGCCCTCAGAGCAGAGGGAAGGGGGGTCGTCATGCACCACACCTCTAGCAGGAGCCTTCATGCCCTTGTTTCCCCATTAGGCCCTGAGCCCCTGAACTACCCTGTGACTCACAGGGTAAGCTCCAGCCTCCGGATCTCACTTCCTGCTTTCCTTTGCTACTGTAGGTCTTGAGGTAAACAACAGCCAACCTTCTCTGGAACTCATCTTTGTCAATGAAGAGTGAGTATGACTGCCCTCCTCCCAGAGAGAGCCTCTCTGAGTCTATTCCAGGGGTCAGGAAAGCTAGGACCGGATCCCCTAAACAGCTCTTTTAGATGTATGGGTCAAGCTCACATCTTGCCACATTACCACCTCCTCCTGCCTCAATTTCCCCTCCACACCCAGGAGCCACTCGCCAAGATCTTGAGGGCAGCTCCCTTACCCACAGGGTGTTGCAGTGAGGAGAGAAAAGATAAAATGACTACAACTGAATCTGAAGGGGTACATCAACTATCCATACATCTCCCAAGTAGAATTTCATCTAAATTGATGTCCCTCTTAGGAGAATAATATGTTTACTCTATTAATGGAAGAATACTCGCATAACAGATGTCACTGGAGATTCTTAGAGAATCACAAAGGATTTTATTCATATTAGATATGGTCTTAGTAGATTTGGTCTTGTTAGATACAGCAAAGAAAAATTAGGTGACAGGTAGGAGATTAGAGGACAGCTGGTGAGACAGTCATGTGATGGTGGAAAGAAGCTGAAAAATGAGAAATACAATCTCAAACATTCATGTGAAACAGATCTTAACAGCTCATTTCTTATGGAGAATCTTGTCAAGGTGTAGTCTGCAAGGAGAACCATGATGAATGTTACACTTTAAAAGCCGGATTTGTAATAGAGCTCAGTTTTGCAATTTGGCCTTTTCATAAAAAATGGAGGATTCACATTGAGTGAAACCAGCCTATCTAATGGGATGGACGCAGCAGGGGGCCATCAGGAAATGCCTTTATTTTCTTCCCACCACTGTCTTCAATCATAGCATATTGGATTTCCCTCCTTGGCCCTTGATGATATCTCAGGCAGATCCCAGAGTTCTTCTGGTTCCTTTCAGATATTAGAAAAATCTCACTTTCAGATATTCAGCAGTCTAGTCCAGACTCACATCAAAGCTTCAGTCTCTCATCCAAAGCTCCTCCCGCTCCTCTCCTGCTCACACCCACCCCCTTCAGCCGAGGTCTGCAGAATAAGAGGTAAAACTGAGTCCCCTCCCCTTTCATTCTTCCTCCGCCCCCTCTTCTCCTCTTCCCGCCCACAACTGCCTCGGCTGCTTCTGAGTCTCCAGGGTTAGGGCAGAGGCTGTAGGGTGCAGGAAAGATAAAGGGGCAAAAAGGGTCTGGGCCAGAGGTCTTGCAGAGTGGGGTTGGTGCCGTCTCTGAGATTAAGACCCCAGCTCTTTCACTTGTTGGGCACCTACCTTCAGGGTTTTGGAGTGTCCCCTTGAGGCCACGTATGCATAGCCGAGGGCCTGATGGTGGTGGTGAGGCGTTCCGGGAGGACCACTGAGCCTCCCTTTGGTTCTGGGCTCTGGTGGCTCACTGCCCACATCCCCTTTGCTCCTGTCGCCTCTGCCTCTTGCATCTTTTCAAGATGGCTTTAGCCCAGCTATCCTCCTGTGCGTCCAGCCATGACAGGACTCGGCACCGTTGCCCTGCTGAGCACTGAAAGCACAGGCTGCTCCCATTGCAGGGCTCTTTCCTCCTCACTCTGGCCTCGCAGGCAGCACCCACTGGTCTCTTTGTTCTTCTCCAGACAAAAGTACATGCCCCAAACTCCAAAGCAAGAGCTCAGTTGTCCCCAGAACTCTCTCAGCCAGGTGCTGGTGGGAGCCGGGGCTGTTGGCGGCATGAGGATGGCAGTCTTCTCCAGGGCGGCCAGTTCCTCCCGTGCTGTCTGAGGGGCTCCTTGCCTGCCCTCCTCACCGACTTGGGAAGGAGGGATGGGAAACGTCACAACACTCTACTCCTCCTAGACTAATGACTCTCTCCAAAGAATGCTTCCCTGTGAACCCCTTCAACCCCTTATCCTCCCCTGATGTAGCTGGAGATGGGTGATGGCCACAGGACCCCAGGCCTTGCACGTGTGTCCAGCACCTCGCTCCTCTGTCTTCACAGTGGGCGAGCTCGTAGCACCCACTGTCCTCAGAACTAAGACACAATGGAAGCGTAGTACTCAGTGCAAGTCAGTAATGCTGACAGTTAAATCCTCGCCTTCGTCTCTCTATTCAAGGCAAAGACTGGGACAGACCAGCAGGTGTGGGAGGGACTCAGCACGCGGTTGACTGCCACACCCTGAGGTCCAGGTTCTCATCAGAAATTCCCCCCATCTTATCTCACTCACCCTTCACCACGTGCAGTCAGAGGCCTCCCTGCTCCTGTGGGCTCAGATAAGCCTTTCACAAATTTTTCTTTCTAGATAGTGACCTTGACCCCGTCAGCCAGTGAAGACGTGGTCAGGGTCCCAGACTGTCCGGGCAGAGACGGGTTCCTATCCGGAGCCACCACTTAGCACCCCGGTGCCCTCAGGAAGTTAGTAACCTCTCTCTGCCTGGTTTCCTACTCTGTAAATGTAGGTAGTGATACCTGCACCATCGATCTGTTATGAGGATTAACAGTGTCCTGAGGATTAAAGCCCATATTTGAGCACTCAGCACCTACTAAGCACTCCATGTTAGCTCTTATTAGGATACTTATCAGTATCACTTCAAAGGAAATGCGCTGCCCTGGCCTTAGGAAGGAGCAGGCCCCTGTCCCCACAAGTCTTCACAGCATGTCCAGAAGGCGAGGAAGACTAGGGTGAGATTCCTCTTCTTTGCAGCCTGGAACACCAGAACCTAGAGAGGTCACTATACCAAACACTGATGTGTGGGGAGAATTCTCATCTCAGGAAGTCTGGACCACTGTTTGTTCTCTCATTTCCTTTGCTTTGTTCCAGCACATCCACTGCAGACTTCACTTCTCTGGTGCAGAGCAAGGTATGGCCTTGGGTTCTTTCTGTGCTTTGGGATCACTTGAGAGTCCCTCAAGATAACTCAGGGACAGAGATGCCTGGCAGCTTGTCCTAGAGCCCAGCAGCCTCCACTGATGTGAGAACAGAGAGGGGCTCACACGAGCCTGGACATAAAGAAGACTAGACGGGCCCCTAATGAGGGCCTGGGTAGTTCTAAACCCCAGTGGGTTTAGCCACATACAGGATCGCCTTTTTTCATGGAAATCCAATACTCAGCCACCCAGATTTTCAACAGCCACAGATTCACCCTTAGGATTCCTTGCAGTGGGGATTCCATTTGCAAAAATGGTGTAATAAAAAGGGACACATTTATAGGAGAAAGCAAAGTTTACCTACACACTGCTGCCCCCAAAGCTGGTTTTATATCTCTTCACCAGTCCAAACAGATGGACTTTAATCAGTCCAAACTGTGGACGTTGTTATGGTGAGGTTTTTTTTTTCCATTTTCTTTGTGTTAAGGAAAAAATGGAGGATTCTTCATTAGCTAATAACATTCCAAAGTCAAGCTCTTCTATAAGGACAGAGCCATGTTCTGCCAAGTTTCAAAAGCCACTTCCAATGGGGTCCTTGACCCCAAACTGGACGGGAAGCTGTGAAATGGAGGCAGGCACAGTTGGGGTCGCTCACAACTGCACGCTTTCTCTGGCTTCTGGTCTTTGATTCCCTCCGTGCTGAGGTGTGGGGCGCCCCTGGGACGATTGGTGGTACTTCTTAAGCCCCACCACATCCTCTTCCTGATAGTGTGATGGTCTTTGTCCCGACAGAACCTGAACGGTGTGCCCACAATCACCAACCCCATCAAGACTGCACACCACCAGGGCAAGAAGCAGCTCCCATCCCAGGTAATGCTGTTGCACCTCCTGACCCTGTTTCCTACATGAAATGCCTTGAGCTTCCCAAGGGCCACTGGTCTTGAAGTTGTGAGGCCATCAGGCTAGTGAGCTGTCACCAGGAACTCTATCCACATACATGTCCAGGCTGCGTGTGCCATGGAGATAAAATGTCTAACTCGCTGTTGACTTCAGCAAGTCATTCTACCGTCTGAGCCCCAGTTTCTTCAAGCATAAAAGCTGAGGATTGGTCTAGATCAGAGGTATTCAACTATTCCTTAAAAGTGCCTCAGGGACATTGCAAATATTTTGAGTACTCTGAGATTTTAAGGCAACTGCTTTGCTGTGCAAATAAGGATTTTCCTGGTACTATATCACTGAAATAAAATGCAGAAGTAAGATAGATGTTGAAGCTGTAAGGTATAAAATTGAAACTATCACTTATAACCCTTGATTTCAAATTTTTGTGATCATCAAAATAATCTCGATTATTTAACATCCATCATCATCATAAATCACTGCCACCTTTTATTAAACACTTATTATATGCCAAGCACTGTGCTAAGCATTTTCTCTCTAGTCTTGACTCAATGAGGTAGCAATTTTGAACTCCATTTCTACAGATGAGGCAGGGAGATGACATCACGTGCCCAAGGCCTCAGAACTAGTGAGAGGAGCCTCTCGATTCAAGTCCACATCTCCCTGACCATATGTATCTGCTTTCAGTTACAAAATAGATGTATGCCAATGAAACACTACATTTATGTTTTATATATTGGCGGTCCATGCAAAACTGCATTAGAAGAAAAGACTGTAGAAAACCACTGGACCAGAGAATCTATGAAGTCTCTTCCAGTTCTGATAATTGATGAATCTTTCAGGAAGGTTTGGAAGGGTCCAGACTTACCTGGGCCCTCCTAGAAAGATGGGGCAGTGGTTCAGGGCTTTGAGAAATGTGGCAAGGTGGCCTCTTCCCCATGGTTTTCCTATGACCTGGCCTGCTGACATTTGGGCCAGACTGCTCCTAGTCTCATGAAGACTCAGTGAGGTGAGGCAGGCCTGGAGGGGCAGATGGCACTTGCTTCTTTAGTCCATACTTATGACCAGAGGTCAGCAGCCTCTGACCCTGAAAGGCCATCATCTGGACCAAGAAGAGCCTGCAAGGACCATGGCAAGGCTTACGTGCAAGGGGAAGGAAAGGCAATGGGCAAGAAGGAAGAAAAAGTGAGGAAGGAAGGGAGGACCTTTCCTTCCTACATTGACCCTCTTACCCAATGAAAGGTAGATTCCTTTTGTAATCCAAGCCTTATTTTTCAGTCATCTCCCAATCAGGACTGTCATTTTAACTCCAGATAGAACAACCATCTTCTATTTGATCTTCAAACACAAAGTGGAGAAGAGCCAGTTTTACTGGAGTTCAAGCAAAAAACAGAACAATCTGTTAATATTAATAACAACAAAAATAATAATAGCTTACCATTTGTTAAATGCCAAGAAGTGTTCTAAATGCTTTACATATATTACTTTATTTACTCTTCACAAGAGTCTAGCAGAGAAAATAGGATTTTCTCTATTTTACACAAAAAGAAACTGCAGCTTGGTGGGGCCACCCAAGTTGGTGAATGGCAGAACTGGGGTTGGGACTTGTCTTTCTGACACCCAAGCTCAGAGCCTTGCCACTGCACCAGGGGGCCCCTGTTTTTCATGCTTTGAGTGCCAGACAGCTCAAGCTGTGTTGGAGAGACTCACTGATCTTCTTTTGGTAGGAAAAGCCACTAGTCCTGACCCCTGGGCCCAGGAACCGGGAACTCAACAGAAAGTACAAGTCCCAGCATGACCAAATGATCTGCAAGTGCCTTTCTCTGAGCATATCTTATGCTGCTACCATTGGGGGCCTGACTACCATCATTGGCACCTCCACCAGCCTCATTTTCTTGGAACACTTCAACAAGTAAGTAATTCACTCAGTCAGCAAGTATTTACTAACCACCCACTATGTGTCAGGCACAGGATCATGTGCTAAGGATACAGCAGAAAATGATAATAGAACGGTTTCCATACCAGAAGGAAAAGAGACGATGAAGTCATTACAGTTAAATGGGACTGGAAAGGGCGAGATTCTGCCAGGAGAGCCCTGCTAGGGGAGCTCACCCAGTCCAGAGGGAGGAAATGCCTTCCCGAAAAAACACTGATGAAAGTAGAGACCTGTAGTATGAGCTGAAGTAAAGTAGATGAAGGGAGATTTTTCAGACAAAGACAACAGTGAGCAGGAGGGCTCAGATGCAAGAGAGTGGAGCACATAAGAGAAATGATAGAGGGAGGCGGGGACACAGACCACAAGGCCCACTAAGGAACTTGGACTTCACCTGAAAGGTCATGAGAAGCCTTTGAAGAATTTCAGGCACGGAGTGAGGTGATCAGACTTACAGTTTTGAAAACTCATTCTGGATTTAAAAAATGGAAAATAGTTTGGAAAGGAGAAGGCAGGCAGCAGGAAGACAATTTAGGACGCTGCTGCAGATGCCCAGCAGAGAGCTGATGGTGGCCTGGACAACAGTGGCAGTGGGGAGGAGGAATGGTCAGTTTTGAGAGAGATTCAGAGGTGGACTTGACTGGCCTTGGTAGAATGAGAAAAAGCCTGAGAGAGGGAAAGCCCAAGTCTGAGTCTCAGGCTCCTGGTTCGGCAACTGGGGGAAGAGTTGCCCTTGACCTAAATGAGGGGAAAGATGAGGAACTATTGACGTAGGGGTTGAGACGTCCAGTGGAAATACAGCTCTGAATGTCAAGAGAAATTTTTAGGCTGAAGGCATAGATTTGAAGTCAGTAGCTTGCACGGCTATCTTCATAGACATGCAATCTGTGCAGTCACACAGGGCCACCGTGCTCAGAAGGGCCCTACACTTGGCTTAATGCTGTGCTATCACCATCCAGAAATTCTTAATAGTTTTTGAACAAGAGGCCCCATACTTGCATTTGCACTGGGCCCCACAAATTAGATGGTGTCAGTCCTGGTGGCATGCATGTGGAAATTGAAGCCACAAGAGTGAAGATCACTCAGGGAAAACATATAGAGTGAGTAGAGCAGGCAGCATAAAAATTAGGCTTGAACATTTAAAGTACACTACCAAAGAGAGAATAATGTGGTATCAGACAAGAAAGAAGAAAATCTCCTGTCATTCTACCCAAGGGAGAAAGTGTTTCAAGGAGGAAGGAGTGGTCCACATTGTTTAAAGTTGCTGAATGATCAAGCAAAAATAAGGGGGAAAATGCGTCCATTAGATCTGGTGACTTAGAGGTTACTGGTGACCTAGGCAATAGCAATTTGATCAAGTGGTGGCAAAAGAAGCCAAATTTCAGTGAGCTGAGGAGTAAGACAGAGGTGACGAAATGGAGAGTTGGCTGTGGAGGGAAGGAAAGATATGGGATGAGAATAAAGGGAGATAATAAAGGGTCAAGAAGTGGGTTTTAAGATGGGAGATATTTAAATGCTGATAGGGACATTCCAGATGAGAGAAAATTAAAGATTTGAGAGAGGAGATGATTGATAGAGTGATGTCGCTGAGAAAGCAAGAAGGGATGAGATCCAGGCAGAGTGAAGAAATTAATCATGGACAAGAGGAGAAACACACCTTTCATTTTAGCAGGAAAGGGAAGGAAAGAAGGAAGGAAAAGGGAGGAAGGAGAGTGGGAGGGAGGGTGAAGGCTCAATGAAGGTTTAAGACCTAATCCCCGGGACCTGAGCTTCAGAGACTTCTCACACCACGTTACTCTGAGTTTCTGCCTCTAATTTCTGGTTCATATTGTGATTGAACCAATTCATATTCCCTTAGTCTCCTTCTTGGGTCATGAAATGGTACATTTAGTCATAATTGTAACTTACCTGGACAATAGGGATTCTAGGAAAGGAAGGTAGGCTCACGGGATCCCCACTGGTCTGAAGGTGCCACCATGGTGTTTTTCTTGGCATTGGCAAACAGACCACCCCCAAAGTTCACTTTGGCTGTGTTTCAAAAATCTACAAATTAGTTGTTACAGTCAGTATATATATTCTCACTTTTAAAAGTGCTATAAATGGTATTAGGCCCTCACATTTATCCACAAAAGTCTATTTAATCTATTCTAAAAGTCCATTCCTTTTCCTGGGTCCAGGAGCAGGGCCTGGGCTTTTATGTACAGAGAAGAGATGATGCAACAGACTTTATGACTGTTAGCCCAGGGCAGCCCATAGTAAGTTACTGAATGATTTATGCCCCCGGGTGTCCTCCTAGCTCCAAAAGCCCTTCTTCCCAGTGCCCACTATCAGTGACCCACTCTGGCCTTTAGGGAGGGCACGAGCTGTCATAACTTCTCCAAGAGGCATGTGTTAGTAAAGGCAAGTCCACAACCAGGGCACAGTGCAAAAGAGTGGATGTTCCTGTGATGATAAAGAAGATGAAACACTCTTGCATCTTGTCCTTCCATTGCATTCTCTCTGTAGGGGATCTTGCTCTTGGCCCTTCTTTTTCCAGGCAGTGCCTAGCGTGAAAAGAGGGGCACAGTCTCCTCCCACCTTAGAGGAGTTCTGTGCCCAGTCCCACAAGAAGGGCCCAAGGGAAAAGAAACACAGGTCTTGTCTAGGCTAAAGTCATGGCTCACATGTGGTCCATCTGGCTCCCCAGTAAACACCTGGGCTGGGGTGACAGCTCTGCCTGATGATGAATGAGGCGTCCTTTGAGCAACTTCCCTGGCACCCTAAGACAGAAGCGGATGTTGACAAAAGATGTGGAGATTCCAAGTCATGGTTCTCATATGGACACAGTCAACACCTGGAACCTTCATGAGGCTCTAGAGTTCAAAGTTCTCCAGAATTGGCACCCTTTTTCCTCCAGTCAAAACTCAAATTCCATGGGGCTGGCCCTGTGGCCAAGTGGTTAAGTTGGCGCGCTCCACTGCAAGCGGCCCAGTGTTTCGTTGGTTCGAATCCTGGGCGCGGACATGGCACTGCTCATCAAACCACGCTGAGGCAGCGTCCCACATGCCACAACTAGAAGGACCCACAACGAAGAATACACAACTATGTACCGGGGGGCTTTGGGGAGAAAAAGGAAAAAAGAAAATCTTTAAAAAAAAAACAAACTCAAATTCCTTCAGTGACTTTAGAAACAATGTATACCAGACTGCCCTCTCTATTGTCTACTGTCTTGAAAACCAGATGAGTAAACCTAACCACCATCTTTACGTAAATTAAGAGCAAACAGACCCCGAGTGATTCTCCTGAGTGCAAACTATACACAGTTCAATGATATTAGATGCCTTTTTTAGCTTACTTCATAATTCTTGGCTGGGTTCTGTACAGTTGCACCTATCAAAAACGTGAGTTCTAGCTAATGTTTCACCATATTGTTATCACTGTCTCTACCGTTAGCTCTGCTGTATGTCTTCTTAAGGAGCATTTAACTTTTTATCCCCAAAACACCACATGGAAATTCACCCTTTTCTAATCACTGACCTGGTTCTTTCCCCTTTAGCCAGTATCCAGCTGCAGAGGTGGTCAACTTCGGCACCTGGTTCCTCTTCAGCTTTCCCATCTCCCTCATCATGCTGGTGGTCAGCTGGTTCTGGATGCACTGGCTGTTCCTGGGCTGCAAGTGAGTCCCAGGGCCCTGCCAGCAAGGCACTGAGGCTCCCCTGTCTGTCCAAGGCCATGACACAAGCCCTGGAGGGCACCACTCAAGGGGGAGCTGCTGAGTAACCATTGAGGATGCTCTGAAGAGAACGCAGTGGTCTGCACAGGGAGTTGGGCATTGTCTGTTCTAGACACTCCAAACCTACACGGACTTATAGTGATAAGCTCTACAATGAAATGTTCTTAATTACAGCTAACTGGTTAGAGGAACTATCCAATTTATAAAAAGTCTGAATTGGAGAGTGTTTAATGTAGTTTCATTTCTCTGAAAGCATAGAATAATTTGAATTAACTTCTAAAGAAATATGACTCCAAGTAGAAGTTGCCTTAGGCTAAATTTTATAGACATGAGTGATTTATACTTAGTAATTGTATGGAATATGCTTATGTCCCTCAAAATGATGTTAGACATTCCTCTTGCACTATTATTTCTAATACTAATCTGCTTAGCAATCCTTTTCTTCACAACCAATAACTACTCCAAAGTTGATCAGCTTCAGACACTCAAAGGGAAGACATATACAATGTTTTGCTGTTAGTCCGTGGAACCCAACACTCCCATTGGTTAGGGAATGTTGTCTGAGCTTACTTTTTTTTTTTTAATAACTCAGAGACTGTTGTCAATTCAATGATAGCTGGATATTTCTATACTTCCAGTGATGCTAATAGAAACTCAGTGCCCACTTTCACCCCAGATAAGCCTTGTCCCTAGACAGATAAACAAACACACATGTGTGTGTGCAACACACAAATATATAAACATCTATACCCATATGCCACATCACATTGATTCTCAATTATGTAAAAGACAAGTTTGTAGAAACAACCCCCCATAAATATACTTGCACAAGTCCGTAAGATGTAACTTCACATTGATATACCACAGGGATATGCCTGAAAAGCTAGGGGAGAGGGCAGATGAGAGGCTGTACAACTTGGGAAATAAAAGTCGTATGATAGGTGGGGTTGGAGGGGCAGAGCTTGAGTGAAGAGAAGAAAAGTGCCCACAGCAAGCCAGTGCTTTAGTATTTGCCTAATGCCTGATCTCCTCTGGGCCTCAGAAGAGTGTTTTCTTTACTCTTTTGCTCATTCTCCCCTCTCAGTTTTAAAGAGACCTGCTCTCTGAGCAAGAAGAAGAAGACCAAAAGAGAAGAGTTGTCAGAGAAGAGGATCCAAGAGGAATATGAAAAGCTGGGAGCCATTAGGTAAAAATCAGCCATTCACCTCTCTCCTTCCCCAGGAGAGAAAGCAGGGCAGGGAGAGTGAGCACAGAAGCAGCTTTGTTCTCTAGAGTGCCTTCAGCTGTCCCACAACTATGATTCCAGGCATTTAGAGAAGCTATTTAATGCCAAAGTCCAGCTGGCTGATTCCAGATCAGCCTATTCCCTTTGCTATATTCCAAGTCCAAGGTATAGCCATGGCATGGGGCTAGAATGTCACAGATGAGGCAGCTGGAGAAAGAACAATGCAGGACAGCACAGCCACTCTCTTGGGACAGGCTGAATGCTCTCTAAAGTCAGCACTCCCCACATTGCTCACAATGGGCCACCGCACGGTCCAGTGGCCACTCCTAGGGAGCCGGGCACTTTGTACTGCATTTAGAGCATCAGGCAGCATCATATAAGACTTGAAGACAGAGTGTCTGAGAAATCACTCACCAACCCTCAGCCACAACCATCAGCTTTCCCACAGCGACCCAGCATCCTATATTAGGGCTGTTTCTCTTTTTATGGCAATTGGCATGTACAACTTTGGGTAATAGGATTCAGGTATAAGCTGTATTTTTTAAAACTTTAATTTATAAAAGGAATACATGTTCACTGTAGAACATTAAGAAAATACAGGAAAATATAAAGAAAAAATTAAAATTGAGTTGTATTCCTAGCATCCCAGTGTTAACAACTAACAAGATGTACGTTTCCTTCCACGCTTTTTTGTGCAAAATTGTATGTATTTTTGGTAAAATTCAGTCCATACTGAACACGGTTTTATATCTTGCCTTTTTTCACTTAATATTATACTGTCATTATGTTCCCTGGTCCTTAATTCTGCTGTGGAAGCATGATTATTAGATGCATCTCATATTAACATATAGTTATACCAAAATGTATTAATCTTATGGAATATCATTGGATATGTAGGGTTGTTTCTACTTTTTAATGTGTAATTTTTTAATAGGTAATGTTTCAATATGCATTGCTGGTAATTTTCTTATTGAAAGGAATGACTGAATGTAAGGCTTGTGATGTGTATCGTCAAATTACCTCAAAAAGGTTGTAGCAATTCCTACCCCCACCAGCAGTGTTTGAGGGGCTCATTTCACCACATTCCCCCTGCAGGCTGTATTTTATTTTATAAATGTATGGTGCTGTGTTATCGCTCCCTTCCCACCTAAATTTCTCTGGTGAACGTGGTTAGTGTCGCATTTTCTGGCATCATCTCAGCCCTCTTCCCACTTCACAGTCGTCCGTTCAGGGGGGTGCAACAGTTAACCAGTGTTGGAGCTCTGAACACAGGAGTATCCCGAGCAAAGTGAAAACATTAACAAAAATTCCCCAGTTCCTGGAACGGGTCTTTCTGTGTCATTCTATAGCTACCCTGAAATGGTGACTGGCTTTTTCTTCATCCTGATGACCGTGCTGTGGTTTACCCGGGAGCCTGGCTTTGTTCCCGGCTGGGATTCTTTCTTTGAAAAGTAAGTGATACTGTCTCCTCCTTAAGAACAACCCCCTCACCCAAACTCTTCAGGCAGTTCCCACTGGTTTCCCCTCCTAGACTCTTAGGGGCAGTCAGGAACCCGGGAAGCACTTTGTTCCCTGGAAAGTCCCCTTTTTTAAGGGAAGCTGCAGTGTGGAGTCAGGAAGAAAAACAGTCTTTGGAGTCTGAGTCTGGGGTTGGCATCTGGTGCTGCACTTACCAGCCATGTGACCTTGGTCCGGTTCCTTAAGCTCTTGGAACCTCAGTTAACTCACAGGTTGTTATGAAAGTTAAAGGAGAAAATGTCTATAAAGTAAAATAACAACTGTAAAGAGACTGGCTGTGGATTGGTGAGGCCAGCAGAGAGAGAGGCAGACACAGCCTCCTGTACCTCCCCTGCATATTCCCCCGAGGGCCAGGCCACAGCCCACAAGCTCCCTCAGCACCAGGTTCCCATTTGAGAAAAGACACATGGAGATGTGACCCTCACAGGAAAGAGGGCTCATCCTTTTCTGTTCTCTTTTATCTAAGTGACTCCTGATCCCTCCTTCTAATGGGCCCATAAATTCATACTAAGACATCTAGCCTAGCCAGGCCCTGGCTCTGACATTAACCATTGCCCATTAAAACCACAGTTGGATAGCATGGCAGCAATGGCAAGAAGTAAGGCTGATGTCCTCTCTAGACTAGGTCCTAAAAAGAGGCACTGTGTTCAGACTGTCCTGAGACCTCGTGTTACCCCTGAGGCTTCCCAAACCCTCTCCTCCAGCTCTGCTTGTCTCTCTGCTAGGAAAGGCTACCGCACCGACGCCACGGTCTCTGTCTTCCTTGGCTTTCTCCTCTTCCTGATTCCTGCGAAGAAGCCTTGCTTTGGGAAAAAGAATAATGGTGAGAAGAGGTCAAGGGAAGAAGTTGAGGCTGACTGTAGTCAAACACCAAGTCGGAATTTTCAGAAGGAGCCTGACCAAGGCCCTTCTGATTCCCCCCCAAATAGCAGAGCAGCCTCCCAAATTATCCAGATCAGTTAGGCCCCCGTCTCCACAAATCCCACCCATCAGGGTTTATGGGGCTGTACCTCTGTCTGTGATCCAGGGGAGAACCAGCAGCCCTCACTGGGGACGGAGCCCATCATCACGTGGAAGGACTTCCAGAAGACCATGCCCTGGGAGATCGTCATTCTGGTGGGAGGAGGCTATGCCCTGGCTTCTGGCAGCAAGGTAACCCTTGAATTCTGTTCTTATTGGGCCAGATATGTTTCCAGCAGCTTTACCTAGCAAGTCATTATGGTTCTGGGAGAGAAGATTCAAAGGATGTGAGGGAGAGGGAAATGTTCACCCAGGTCACTGGGAAGGGAAGCAGTACAGCCAGGAACAGGTACCCTGTCCCACCCTCAGCTTCTAAGCTAACGCTGTTGGGAATAGAGAATTTCAGATCAGCTGTGCCACGGAGTCACACGGGCATTCACATCTCATTTACAGGCCCACACTGCCCTAAGCAGAAGGTTTATCGGATTTGCAGCCATCTTCTTCTGGGGATTTAACAGTGGGGATAGGTGATAGAAGATAGTGTCTGTAAGGGCCCAGAGATGCCCCAAGTGACACAGCAAATTGTCCCTCAGTCAGTCCATAAGCATATACTGAGCCCCTTTGGAGAATCTATGCTAAAGCTGATGTAAATACTTCTTGATTTCCTGATTGGGAGGATTTGAAGTGAAATATTTTAAGGGGGCCTGGTAGGAGATAGTTGAATTTCTTAACGTGTTAGCCCTTCTTGAAATAGAGAATGACCCTAAGAATGAATCAGGTTAAGGTTCCCACTTGTTTCTCCCTCCACCTTCTCTATATACATTACCCCATTCTAATCTTGGCTCTAAACTTTGATTGCCCCTTCAGTGAGGGCCTAAATGCTATCTGCACCATTAATAAAAAGGTTATGGGGGCCGGCTCCGTGGCCGAGTGGTTAAGTTCGCGCACTCCGCTGCGGCGGCCCAGGGTTGGATCCAGGGCACGGACATGGCACCGCTCATCAGGCCACGTTGAGGCGGTGTCCCACATCCCACAACTAGAAGGACCAGCAACTAAGACATACAACTGTGTACAGGGGGTTTGGGGAGATAAAGCAGGAAAAAAAAAAAAGGTCACAGAATCCTACACATGGAAGGAACCTTGGAGGACACTGAGTCCCATCTCCTACCCAATGTGAGATTTCCCTCCATGATGCTCCTGGCTTGAACACCACCAGTGACAGAGACTCCCTGAGCCGGAAACAAAGAATAGTTGTTCTTTACTTTCACCTTGGGTCTTCTGAATGTCTTCTACCATTGGCTCTTGCTCTGTTCTCTGGAACCCTGTCTTAGGTCTTAGTTACTAAAATAATAAAGACTCATTAGATCCCCTCAGGGGATTTTTTCCAAGTAAAACTCCCTAGTTCCTTTAACCATTCCTCATAGAAGTAGTGACCCCTTACCATGCTGGTTCTCTCCTCAGGAATCACTAGTTTGCCTTTGGCCGTATTCAAATATGGCCCAGAGGCGGTCAGTTTACTGCAAGCAAAGTAGTTCTATTACCCAGGCCCCATCTCTCACCTCTGATCTAAGCACCATCGGGATTTTTATGGAAGCTTTTACAAGGCTTCATTGGCATTCACGTCAACATTTATGTTGAAATTGCAGTCAACTAAAACCCTTCATTCTTTTAATTGTTAGCAACTAATAAACCGCAAGTCCTAAAACTAATCCTGTATATGTGCTGGAAGTATTTCTAATTCCAGATTCAGGATATCATATGTATCTTTACTGAATTTCAGTTGTTAGTTTTGGCCCCTGAGTCTAGCCTAGAAAGATCTTTTTTTTTTAACCAAAATTGTGCGTGTATTACAGACAGTATAGTTGATATTTCTGTAAAACCTGCTGACTCTACTAATTTTAATAATATAATTCAGGTATAATATATGTGAGTCCTACTGAGTTTGAAATAATTTCAGAGTCTTAACATTAGTGAGGAAAAATCAATGTAAAATGTTTTCATACCAAGGTTTTAAAAAATTAAGACTTCCTTTGTTGTATTTCTTTCTAACTTTGCAGTCTAATTTATCAATTTATAAAACAGTTCTACTGAAAAATACTGTCATTAAATTATTTTACTTTGAATATTATTTGGATAACATGATAAATAAAATTCCATTTCTTTATAAAGTGTAATTTTTCGACTCAGCTAATTGCTCTTCCTCCCCGGTCTTTGTCCAATGAGCAAGGTGTAAGGTGTTACAAGAGATAACAATTACGGAGTCCCTGTAGGCCTTGAGGTTTTGTACCAACCGTTAATTGATATAGTCCCCAAGTACTGGATTTGCAGCTCTCAAGTTGAGAGAAAAAAGAGAGTGCTCCAAGGTGAAAATGGATACAACAGAGAGAATTCTGAAGGCCTTTGGTCATAGTTGTCTATTAGGTGGCCAGGGTGCTGTGGAGGTCAAATGAGCTTTTGATGGATTTAGAAAAGAGGAGAAAAGGTACCCTGCTGGCAATGTAGTGAGGCTGTCTTTAATAGTAAAACATGAGTAGGACTTACAGCTTGAGGAATCATAAAATGTCTGACCTTGCTTTCTCCCCTTCTCACCATTTCTTTATTACAGTTGCTGTCTCTAAGGTAAATAGGAAAAGTTAGAGCATGTCAACCACAGAAGGGAGAGGTGGGAGGGCAGGAAAATGCATACAGCAACCTGGAGTTTTGAGTACAAAAACTCAATGGTGCCCTTCATTTTTTAGGGGAGGGGCAGAGCCCTCACACTGCACAGATGAACAGCTTCCAGCCAAATGAATTATTCAATTCTAACATTATTCTAATGTTGCTAACGGAAAAGGTTCAAGAGTAGCAATATGCCTTCACATATTGTGTCACAAAAAGCACTAGCAGATTGTAGATCCTGATGTCAGCCATGATGGGATTTGAAACTAAAACAGATTGGGGCTGAGTGACTACGCTTACGGGCCAGCGATGCAGCCAGCACCTTCCCCACTAAACAGGGATAGACTTATAACCCCTCTCTCTTTCATGACTCGGGAAAACTTCTAATGTTCAGCCCTGCCCACTCATCCCCTCAAAACCACTAGAAAGGTTACCATCCAAAGATGTTGTGAACTTTCCCCCTTTCTTGGGTGATAAAATAAGAGAAATTGATTTTGAAAGCACAATTAAGGACCACGCTTGGTAGTCTGGGTAAAGGGCACTGTTGATTGGATGCACAGAGTGAGGGTGTCAGGGGCTGGAGAAAGAGTACTGAGATTGAAGTTGAGGGCCTGACGGCCCCACAGATCTCCAATCCCTGCCAAGCCATCACGGCAAAGTCCTGAGAAGAATCATGGTAGTTAGCATGGGTGGCTCTCCATGCCCCGTGAGACTGACCAGGAAACCTAAGACTGAATGTTGTACACTCATAAAAAAGAATTTTCCAGGCTACAAAAGCGTTCTAATCATACCAATCAGGAATGCTGCTGGGTCCAGTCTGCCTGAAAATAGGGAGGCAAATTAGATGACTCCTGGTGGTCCCTTCCAGTCCCCCAGCATCCCTGACCTTCAGGAGTCTAAGAATTCCAGTGTAATGTGCTTGTTCTCCTTTCTTCTAACTGTATCACCTTGTCTTCCTGCAGAGCTCAGGCCTTTCCACATGGATTGGGCACCAGATGTTGTCCCTGAGCAGCCTCCCACCATGGGCTGTCACCCTGCTGGCATGCATTCTCGTGTCCATTGTCACAGAGTTTGTGAGCAACCCAGCCACCATCACCATCTTCTTGCCCATCCTGTGCAGCCTGGTAAGTAGAACAGGGCTCTCAGATGTCCAGATGGGCTGCCCCATGGGCCTGAGGTGGCAGAGAACAGTTCCATGGCTGTACTCTCTCCTCTGGTCACTGCCACGGCCTTCAGTGATTGGTGTTCAAGTCATAGTTTTTAAAATGAAGCTTTTCAAATAGCAACGGAGAAGTAAAATAGATAAATTAATAAATCAGAGCAAGAGTTCTGGAAACCCTTTCCAAAACACTAGGATTAGTTTAGGGGCAGCCCTGAGTGAAAATAAGAGAACAGACAAAATAACCTTAAAACCCTAGGATTCCAATTCCCCACAATCATTATCAACCTTTCTCTCCTGAGATAAGATCTAACAGTAGACCCAGAAAACTACAGAAAGTGGAGGCAAAAATGCTCCCAGAAATACACATAGCTATGAAGACCAAGGCTAAGCTCTAACTATCCTCACCACTTCCACCCAATTTCTCTGTCCAGGAGGTTTGGAGAATTGTGAGCAAGACCAGCCTCATTCCACGGTCTCAGAACTATTTCTCATTAATGGAACAGGGGAGCGGAGCAACTGCCAGATCTTAGGCTGGCTAAGCAGCTCCAAAGGGAATGCACCAGACACAACACTGCAAGCGTCCCATTCTGTGAGGTGGGACCTGTGAAATGACCCTCCCCAGCAAAATACAACCTCCTCCTCTTTCTAACACCAAACTGCCCCCTAGCCTTACTCTTTGCTGATTGCTCAGATGTCCCCCTCCAACTTCTCCCTTCCATCATGTCGTTTGTATGAGCATGGGAGTGCACTTAGTTAAAACCCAGCAACACTGAGGGCAAGACCATGGTTTCAAATGCCATACAAAGCAAGCATCTTAGCTAGAAAAAAAATCCTTAGTTCTGCACCCCAAGGGTGAGGTATCCCTACTTCAATCAAAGCAGCTTACTCATGAGATTTGAGTTTGAAGAAATAATTTCTCAACTAAATAAAATTAGATCAGCACCCAGAATTGAAACATCCCTTCTAGGAAGTAACTCTTAACCCATGTTTCCACGGGAAGTGAGTGAGCAGCATGAGCCCATTGGGTTGGCCAGCACTGCATGCCCTTGAGAGCAGTGATTTAACTACCCTAGCACATGGTGTCTGGCCAAGGTTAGCCAACACCAAGCCATCACTTAAAGCATGTTTGTGATAAGAACAGGAAATGCCAAGGCTAATGTCAAAGCTAATGTTTCTGTGAATTCTCTCTTCTCCTAGTCCGAAACGCTGCACATTAATCCACTCTACACCCTGATCCCAGTCACCATGTGCATCTCCTTTGCAGTGATGCTGCCTGTGGGCAATCCCCCCAACGCCATCGTCTTCAGCTATGGGCACTGCCAGATCAAAGATATGGTGAGTCATGGGTGCCCTCTTCCTGCCAGGCCCAGCTGTCATGAGGACAGGGATGACTGGCTCCACAGCCTTCTCCTAAAGTTTATTATTTTATAGCAGTATCCTTGGTTCGTTGAAACACTCAATCTGGTGTGGCAGAAAGAATGGTACTGGTAAAAGGTTTTTGGTTGGTCTATAAGCGCCAAGAATAGCAATAATGTGCTCTCCCCAACCCTTATCTGGTAGAAAGTGGGTACATGGACAGAAAGGGCTGGAACAGACACAGGATGTGGCCTAGTTCCAGGAGGGGTGAGCTTACACAAGTCTTTGCCTCAGTTTCTCTACTGGACAAGTGGGGATATTCATTCAGAGTTGCCGGTTTATTCATAGAAGGTGAAGTATGAGAAAGTGTAGGAACCTAGGGTGACAGGCATTTTGTGAGAACAGGGTGCTTCTGTTCAGCTCTCTCCCCAAGCAAGAAGCCCCTGAAGCAACAATGCAAAATGAAGCATCCACAGCTCATTCCTTACTTTCCAGCTGGGCTCACAAAAGATGGCTGTGAGGAGACATCTTGCTGCTGATTTTAGTGTTGGGCATATCCACCCTCCACTCCTTAACCTATACTCACAGCTATGCTTAATATCCAGGGCTGCTGGGGTGGGGGAAGGATGAAAAAAACTAACACAAACTACTGGGGCCCAACTGTCTGAAAATAGGGCCCATTCACCCTTGCTGAGGGTCTTACACATTTTTTTTTTTTCACTAGAGTCCAAACTCGTTATCAGCTGCTCTGTAAGTATCAAATGGAGGAAAGGAAGAAAGAGCTATAGGGAGTCTCAAATATTCAGGTCCTTTCTACCATTCAAACTGCTCAGCCAAGTCATCTGTAATACTCCAGGGAAGGGCGGTCACAGCCACTCCTCTCTCCCCCTCATATCGTACTGTACAACCCTCAGCCTGCTCATACTGAGCTCTGCCCCAACTCTCTTGCCCCCCACTTCCTCTGCTGTGTGCCCCCACCATTCACCCTCAGCCTTCTACCCTGGAAGCAAGTGATCAGAAGCAGCAATTTTCAAAGGTACCGATGACAAGAAGTGAGCCAGCTCTGGGTTCTATTCCCAGCCTAGGCACTGATCTGAGACTTCAATTTCCTCATCTGCTAAATGAGGAGGTTCACACTAGATGCCCTATGTGGTCCCCTTCCACTCTAAGAAAGCTTAATTTAGCTCTTTTAGAACCTGTCCCCTCTCACCTGTGAGGAAACATGGACGGTTCTCCATGCCAAAAGGCCCAGGGGGCCAGGATGATTAATAAGTCCAGGGCTCAGGCCAGAAAGCAGAGAGGCAACACATGTAGTCATTTGCTTGGAAGAATTTCCTAGCATTTGCTTTTCCCTTGCAACTTGCCCAACTGAATGCCAACTAGTGGACTTGTTTTTGCTACACACTGTATGCTTGGTTTCTCCTTGGTAGGATGCAAGCCATCCTTACTGTAGATTTTTCCATCTGGCCCTGGCCTGTTATCCATCATCCCTCACATCCCCCCTCAGCCTGGGAGTGTCAATGCCATGGCAGAAATGAAGGGGTCAGAGTCGCTGAGGTGCCATTCTCTCAGAAGAAGGAGGCAAAGCTAGCACACTGTGTCACCTTCCCGTGGAAGGGCTGAGCAGAGGCAGCTGACCTCTTTCCACGGGTTAACCCAAGGTACACTACTTCCGTGAGCGCTTCTTTGGGAAAAAAGAAAATGTAACAGTGGCAAAGGCTTCATAGAATACAGCCCCTCCTACAAGTCCCCCATATGTGTCAGCACCTTAAAGTTTGAGGCATTCCTGCTTTAAAGAGATTTGGTTAATTTTTTTAACACATTTCCCTATCACGTAGCTGCAGCACCCTTTTTCACTGTAACTCACATTCCGAGATGTGGTCTTCCAATTATATAACTTCTAGGCCTCCACTACATAGTGGGAATGCTGCAAGTAGAGGTGGAGGCTAATAGCCCTCTCCCAGCCCCAAACGTTCCCTGCCTTTTCCATCCTTCCACAATCCTGTGCTACCCTACGAGGCAACACTAGAGCACCCCAGGCAGTGACTGGAACAAATGAGGGCCACGTGGGTGGGTTGTGATCACATCAGGGGCAAGGCTTAGCTGGGGGGCATGGATAGGGAGCCCTTGGGGATCTGTGCTGCTGCCTGCTCAGAGTGACTAGGGTGTGCTGGTTTGTGTCCTGCAGGTGAAAGCTGGCCTGGGAGTCAATGTCATTGGCCTGGTGATAGTGATGGTGGCCATCAATACATGGGGAATTAGCCTCTTCCACCTGGATACTTATCCAGCCTGGGCTAAGGTTAGTAACATCACTGATCAGGCCTAACACAAGTGGGCAAACAGCCCAATCAAAGGAGCTGCCAGCACCCAGCAGAATCTGACCAACAGGCCAAGAAAACCGCCAGGAGCACACAACCCCCACCAGAAGATTCCATCGTCTACCACCAAACGTGAAGCGCAGGAAGCCTCCAACAACCAAAAGCACATGCTTGGATGTGTCTTCTTCTCTGCCCTCCATCCTTAGTACCAGAGCTCCAGAAAACGTGCACTCTTTCTCACTTCCTTGTATCTAGTCTCTCCAATCAATTCTTTCTGATGACAGGATGTCTCAGTTGCCCCTCAGAGGCTAAGCCTCACAAACTGGCTATCCTCACTAGGTTTTATGTTGTTCTTAAGTTCATCCCTTTTTAGGAGCTGAAGGAGAAATCCAAACCATCCTACCTATGCACAGAGAGTGAAACCAGTGACATCTTTCAGGGGAAAAATCTCACCCAGAACTTGAGACCTAATGCCAGCTACTCTCTCTTAAGTGTTTCTATCCTAAGTTCTCTCCACAAAAAGGTAATTCTTAGTAGGTCCTCTTTGCGGCAGTCAGTACTCTTTTATCACTATCACTATCTCATTCCCTTTTAAGCGTCTCTTCTCAATGGCTTCTCTTTACCTTGGCACCAAATTCCTGTAAAGAAATAGTGTTCTCTTTAGAAGAGGCTGGTGCTGTTCTTTTTGTGAAAGGAAAAGGAAGCAGAGAGAGAGGACACGTTGGGATTAGTATCTCTCTCTTCACTCATCACTAACCATCAATACTGCTGCATTGGTTAAGTGCTGAGAGGGAGAAAAAACTTTCGTATTTGTCTTGTTAAGGAGGCCAAAACGATAATTAAACCACAGCACTATTAATGATATTTGGCTGGCTTTCTTCTGGATGTAATGAGTAGTTCATTCCTGAGAGGACACGTACAGAAGAGTCCAACACATCAGCCACTTTCTACATGCTGACGAGCCCCTCGAGGGAAGCGGAGATGTCTTATGTCTCTTAAAGCCCCCAGCAACTTGTGCAATACAGTAAACTGTAACTGCTCAGTAAGCGGCTCCCTTGAGAAGAATCACTTTGGAATGAAGGCCTCCTTCTTCCTCCTGAAGACCATGCCATTTTCTCCATGACAGACTCCTTGCTCTCTGACTGGATATAGCTCCCAATCCCCCCAGTTTTCGAGCGTTACGTATTTCCAATTTCTACCATCAGTTACTTGCTAAACACATCTTATGGGAAAAGGAGCACCCCATAGTCATTATACTGTTTTAATTATTTTAAGTTACTACTGACAGCATGTGCAGTTTTCCCACAGCAATAATTGATCAATAAAAATCACTCCCTTAGTTGATCAAGTACCTGTGAGTTGTAAAGTTTCTTTTGTGCCAGTTAACACTTGCACGCTCCCATCTCAGCATGTGACTGACCAGGTTTAACCAGGAATATTACTGCTTCTGCCCTGTCAACTGGCTTAGGCCAGATTATTCGACCACTAGAAAAGCGAAGACCTACTGGGCCCAAATGAAATACCAATATTAGGTACACAACAGCTGGTTTGATTAAGCCAGCATCTATACGGTTATTTTGCTTTAAAATGTTCAGAAGGGTCAGGATGTTACTCCTATTGTCGGGGTAGCCAAATGGTTAAATGTCTGTCCTGCTACAGAACTTAGACATTAAGCTCTGAGTCAGACAATACGACAAAGGTGCAGATAATAAGATTCTGGGAGTATAAATAAGTAAAAAGAGAAAGAAAAGTTGACTTTGAATTAAGCTGACTCAGAATTATTGGCCACTGTTCAGCTACTTGAGAAGCTGACTCACTCCTCAAGGGAAAGCGGTGCAGCTCCCCACCACAGTTGCTGCCAGGCGCTCCAAGTGGCTAATGCACTCAACCGGCCGATTGAGAAAGAGCATCTATTTCGGTCTGGTCTACTGACCACTCTAAACAGCAGGACTGTTCTTTCCCAAAACCTGAGATTCAGGCCTTTCATTGCTCATTCCAATGACAGGAAATGTCAGCTATGAGTAACAACTCCTTGTCACCTAAAATCACCCCACGGTTGGACAATAACTAATAGCTCTCCTTAGTAGTCTTGTGTCTCTTGCAAATTTATGACTTGATTTTTATCTGCTAAGATCATTAACACGTTATGGATGGAAAAGCTGAAAATGATCATCTTATACTGGCTGATTTGACAGACGAGGAAACTACGAAATAAAGACACTTAGTTGCATCTTATTCTCAAGTCAATTATAAATCAAATTTGCTTAGTCAAAGCTGCCTCTGAAATTCCCTTAAGTCACTCATGAAGTACCCGGTATACAATCTTTCATATTAGCATTTACGTGGCCCAAAGACTCATGTGCCATCTTTTAATAAACAAAAAATAGCTAGTTTTCTCTTCAATGTCAGAATAGATCCCTCTTTCTTCAGCTGAACACCAAATAAACTAGTTGGCTTCACATTTAGGGATCATGTTTGAAAAGGTTTAAACACTAGAATCATTCTCAGTATAACAAGACTGCAGGAACCATGAGTACACAAAGGGAACAGAGACCACCCGTGAGCACAGGTGGCTCGTTCTGGGGCTGCCCTCACTGAATCCATGCTGAGCACAATGGCCCACACTATTTACATGGCCCCTTTTCTTGTCCCAATCCTGGACAACTGTACATGTAAGAATGATGCAACCACACTGCACCTTTCATAAGGTCTTACCGCACAGACAACGATTCGAGCAGGCTTAGGACTCAGGTTTTGCAACGCCCTGCCCTGAGTACCTCCCACAAAACCTCACTGTTCTGGTCTTGTTTCTTTCCCAGTGCCTTGTAAAACATGCCATCCATTAGATCTTCAGTACTTGACTAAATAAGCTGCATCTAGATTTAGGAAAGGTATAAACTGAACATTTGAAAATCTAAGTGTCTGTCACAAACTCCCTAATGAGACCAGGCAAGGTCTCAAAAATACTTTCCCTTCACCACCTTGTTCCTTTCCACAAGGCAAGGCCCTAATGGTCAGTAGGGAAAAAAGAACTCATTCATCTGCATAAGGAATGGAAATACTACGTGCAAAGTCCAAGATGAGAAGTTTCAGAATAGCCCCATTTACTACAGTACAGTATACAGTGTTCCTTCAGGAGAAATAACAGAAAAAGCATTAAAAATGTGGGAAACTTCAGCAGAAAAACAAACACCAGCATAGTATCTAGGGAGTAAACTGCTTAGTGGAAATGAAAACATGGGGCATGTGGACATATGCTCTATGAACCCCTAAGTATAGACAACAGGATAAATCACACATCTTAACCTTCTCTAAAGTCACACAAATGAAAATTGAATAAATGAGTTAGAAAAAAGGAAATAAAATTGTTCCTCTAAATCAGAAGCAAGTAACTGCTTAATTGCATAAAACACCAAATTAGAAGTCAAAAGACATCAACTGGTAACTTCAACTCATAAAATACAGCCCCATTTGGCGATTTTAAGCTTGTTTTGGGTTTTCTCTCCCTTTGTTTTTTTGTTTGGGAGGGGGAGAGTTTAAAGATAAGCTTTCAAGTTCCTTTATTAAGTTCCCTACATCAACTGAAGTCTTATTTTTCACACGCGAGTAACCTTCAGTAGTATTTTACGTAATCCTCCTTTTACAGCCAGGTGTGCAAAAAAGTTCTTAAATCATATCAATAGGAGTTTTCAAACATTTTTTAAAGGAAAAAAAAACCACATGTCTTGCAGTGGTTCTTCCCATCCCTCAACTGATTTGTGACGTAAGTGTCCTTACAAAGCCCCCAGGGAACTTTCAGTGTCAGGATAATGATCACAACCCCTATCCGCATTACGAACTTGAAACTACACCCTACAATCTACGATGTTCTGGGTTCCTCCAACATTTATCTCAGTGAAGATAAACTTGCCTGAGAACTCTGAGCTCCCTGTCACTGCTGCAAGAACCTAAAACTATGAGAGGGTATCTGAATGGTGACCACTAAGTCAGCCTGTATTCACTGTGTAGCAGTTTACACGGTGAAGGTGAATGCAAAGACTGATTTGCTGGATGGCTCCCGCTGGTAGAAATGATCCTATCAGCAAGGTTGAGTGTCACCCTTGAGGGAAGCCCTAAATTCAAATGAGCTTTGTTTACAAGATATAATACATAGAGACGTAATCTTATAACATCCAAGTGAACTTCATCCCTAAAGCAACCACTCTGGGAGATCACATACACAAATAACAATCCTACCATGGCTGATAACAAGGAATCCCTCTGTGGAAACAGATGTCTAAGCCTGGGGCATTTTGAACACCCTCAAGGATGGTAAGCCTTATCCTTTAATGCTGTAGTTCATTCTCATAACAATTCAGTCATGCATGATCAAACCTTGTGAGCCAGGTAGTATGATCAAGGTGGATACTACAGATTTTCAACAACCAAGAGAGAGACCACAGAATGATGACAAATTTTGCATGGTTCATACCCTGGTTCCAAAAGTAACTGCAGAAAAACAAAAGTATTCTGACCAAAAGCAGCATGATTGGACTAATATCTACTATTTATTGGACAATTTGCAAAGCACTGTGCAACACATCACATACATTATCTTAACTGTGTCTCATGGAAGCCCTATGAGGTAGGTATTGCATCCACATCTTACAGAGAATACAACAGTTTCAGAAAAATAAGCTGCTTTTCTATGATCACACTGCTAGAGAGAAGCCAAACCATACTATGATCTTAATCTATCTCACACCCAGGATGCCCTGATAGGGATAAAAGTTATCTCCATATATGAGAGATCCATGTTTTCAAAGAGACGCAGAATCACTTTATTTTATAATCACATATAGCATTAGTGTCATCACTGTCTGAAAAAAGGTGTCTCTAACTAATTCTTCCAGGTTACTGATTCTGCTAAAGTGTCTTCAGAAATGGCACTACCAGTGAAGCTGCCCAAAAAGCCTTCTGAAACAAAACACCCACTGAAGTGGGACTTTATCTATATTTAGTGGAAATTACACTTTTAGGACTTTAGCTTATAGCTATACCCCGCCCAGATATGCATAATAACATTATGTTCAAGGTTATCACTGTAAAAGCAAAAGAAAGGAAATAACCTAAATGTTCATTAGGAGCAAAGTAAATTAATTATGGTATATCCATTCAATAGAACCTTATGTAGCCAAAAAAGGAAAGAGGTTCTTTGTTCCTTACATACTGATATGGAATGATCTCCATTTTAAAAAAAGGCAAAGGGCAAACATTCTATATAGCTTGTTATCTGTATAAACCCCCATGCAACGTGTGTTTGTTTAGGCACAGAATCTTTCTCAGAGTATACAGGAAACTGGGGACAGCACTGGAGGACGGGGAGGGGGAGGGCCCTTAAAACACTTTTGTATCTTGACCTGGAGGAAAAAGTTAATTTAAACCTTTTTTTCCAATTAAAAAAATATGGACTGATTCTATGTTTGACAAATACAAGGGTAATTTCTGACTGCAGAAAAAAACAAAAAAGAAAGTTTTCTTATAAGAATCACTCTAAAGTTATAATGTACATACATTTCTTTAAATGTGAAAAGGCATAACATTTCCTTTATAGACAACTTCTCATGTATCCACCATGTAATATCAAATGCACCTGTAATCCCTTAAAACAAGTATGATTCTTTTGAGGGAAGAGAGCCAGATGAAATGCATCATTATGGAAAAACATGCATACTAGACTATGACTTCTGAGGACAAAAGCCATCATTTTATGTATATTTAAATTCCCCAGTTCCTGACAGGGTTCTCAGAATATAGTTTCTCGGTTAATGCATAGCAAAACGATTTACTGGTTAAATTAGCAACTATGGAGCTGCCTGACAACAGTATAAAAAAATAGATAATTCACCAGAAACTGGCTTCTAGATTTTAATTTTAATTACTTTGAAACAACATAATTTAGTACCAAAAGTTTAAACACCCATTATACTTGCTAAACTGTGAAATCAGCATCATTTATATCTAATCAGCTATATAAAACTCATCAATTTCTCTTTTGAAAACAGGTAGCAGAGATCCAAAGAATAAGGGGAGACTAATTAAAGGTCATGTTTACTAATCTAGCACCATAATTCCAGTCTTAGGACCTCCCAAGAGGCTGGAAGGAGGAAGGGCAGAGGTGAGGATGCTGGAAAAGTAGGGTAGTTCTTAACTGCGGCTCCACTTGTGCTCTAAGGCAACACAGGGTCCAGCAAAGAAGAAACTCGCTGAGGCTGGAGATGAAAACAAAAGCTTTTGGTTGAGATAGCAAAGGAGGCCCTCAAGAGCAGCAGAATCAGTACATCCAGAAGGCAGTACTGGAGTCGGCCTCATGAACTAGGAGGTTTCTTCTTGGCATCCAAGTCCTTTTTAATATCTTCAAGTTTTTTAGCCAGGTTTGGTATCTTTAAAGAGAAAAAAGATTATCATAATTTTGCATCTATCTAATCAATACTCTTTTACTTTTCTTCCTTCCAAGATGAATGGTTGTACAACTTCTTATTTTCCTCTGAAAGAGGCCTGCTTAATAGTGATATTTCTTAGCCTCACAACTGCATCAGAAGGAGATTAGAAGTTGTGAGTTAAAATATGCTCCCTCCCAGAAAGCCAGACCCTGACTTCTACTTTACCCATTTAGCCCCTCAATCCAGTTCCAAGTAAAAGCTGTTATATAAATAACAAATGCGATACAAATTAATAAAGCCCCTGCCCAGAAAACCACATGACTCAAGTGAAGGTTCCCAAAGGGAATCCCCTTTGTCACCCTAAAAGCTTCACTGCAAAACAAGTCAGAAGTTACTATGAGGTTTCCCTTCCTTGACTCTTGAAAACAAACATTACCTTTCCAGGATCCCCATTCCTGAGCAATTGTGTCACCTGGTTTTCAACTTCCCCATCTATAAAGTGAACTACTGCAGCTCCCCACTTCACAAAACTCTGTCCTCACATGTGCTGCACTGGATAGGTCCACCTCCAAAGTTCTAGTCCTCTTTACTACTGGGTAGGGAGGCTGAAAAGATCATCCAACTAATCTTTAAATTCTCACTTCACATGATTTTCCACGGAACTGTAAACTCTAACTTAATAATTACTCTGGGCTAACAAACGCAGTTCAGGATCATCATGAGACCATCGAGACTGATGGGTTTTTGCCCTCTTGTGGTGACATGGAGGACAGATGCTTCCGTGAGTTCCATTATTTTTTCAAACAATGGAAAATCTTTCTGCAAAATTCAGAACCTTTTCCTCAGACCTATGGACCTCATTTATGCTGGAATGCACGCTACTTCAACAGGTACAAGTTACTACAAATTAGTTTACATGGAATCAAGGAGGAGGTGGATATGGTCACTTACGTCGTAGTTCTGAGCCAGATACATTCCAACCACGTTGCCAAAAGCAAATCCAAGCTGAAAGGATAGAACAGGAAGAGTTACACTGGATAGCAAGTTCTGTGCCATCTGATACCAAACCAAGCCACACAGACGTTCTCCTAAGGAGCTCAGGACAGTTTCCGAAAGAACCCAGTGTCCAGTCTGGGGTTGTGCACAGGATGAAATTCACATCTTTCTTCTATAAAATAAACACAGAAATATCCTCCCAAAGGCTAAAGTACATAGAAAATAAGTGGCAACGCTGAACAAATCTATCCTAAATTCTCCTTGACCCACAGACTCCCCTAAAAACTTGACTGCAAGTTCTAGAAACCCAAGCCAAAGTTCTGATTCTTGTTAAAAGCTGCAATTTTTTTTTCTTTTTTGATTATGAGTATTGTTATTCCTTGCTACATCAATAAAAAGTATTCAATTAAAAAAAGTATTTAGCTAAATCATAGGATCTTACAAAGTACTGTTATTCCTTGCTTCATCAAATAAAAAATATTCAATTAAAAAAAGTATTCAGTTAAATCATAGAATCTTAGAAAATGAAGGGACTTTCACAGTTCAAGTTCTTCATATTTCCAGAGGAACGACCGGGATAGCAAAGTAACTTGTTCAGGGTCATTCACAACAAGGAGCAGAGGACAACCTAAATTAGATTCACACTCAAAAACTAAAATACTGTCCTGCGTCACTTAACAATGGGGATACATTCTGAGAACTGTCTTGTTAGGCAATTCATCATTGTGCAAACATCATAGAGTGCACTTACACAAACCTAGATGGTATAGCCTACTGCACACCTAGGCTATACGGAACTAATCTTATGGGATCATTGTCATATATGAGGTCCATCGTTGACCAAAACGTCATTATGCAGCGCATGACTGTATACAATGACAGAAAAGAACAGGAAACTCTAACATCCAACTGAGAGATCATATGGCTTGGCCCTCTGCCATGGGTGGAGTCTAACGGGCAGAACAGTTAAGACGTGTGGGGAACACAGGTCCCCTAATCAGCTCTTACTCAGCGACAAGAGAGACAGGCATGATCTTTAGAGAACTATAAATATGTATCCCACTGGATAAACATAAACTGTTTCATGAAAATTTAAAGCACTCCTTTCACATCAAAAGAGCCAAAGCTCCATAATCTTCGAGTTTTAATGATGGTCTATAATTACCCGAGGTCTTTTCCCCCAATAATTAAGAATCTCCAACAGGATGCCTAATTTCTAATTTCATAAATTTAAACTGGCACCTGATTTTTTCTCATCACTTTCTTTAAGCCAACTTGCTCCTATTCACTATATAGAAGAGGTTAACATAGAAAAACAAAGTGTGGCACTTAAGACCATCAGTCTTACATGGTGTAGTCTGACCTTGTCTTCCAGTCAGAGATGCATATGGGAGAACAGGATATAGCTTGGTCCTTACTAAGCTTTACGCTTACTAAGCTTTAAACACCAAAAACATAATTTAAATTGGTTTGTTGTTAGTAAATTAAAAAGCATAAAAACAGGCTATCTAGTCTCTAATCACAGACCATTTTTTGATCATTAAGTTCATCAGTTACATCTTGTGAAATAATATTTTTACCAAGGTGGTACTAAGAAGCAAAATGATTTTTTTTCATTCCTGTGGGTTGAAACCAGGTAGACAGAGGTTTTTCAGAAAGAGTATTAACTTTGCTTAAAAGAAGAGAAAAAAAATCAACTGAGAATGGTAGCTCCAACACTGAACAGAAAGAACAAAGGGTTGAAAAAATTTCAAGACACATAAACTAGAGTTCTGGTTATACCACTATCTAGTTATGTGCCTTTAGGCAAGACACTTGACCACTTTGGAGCTTTGCTGCTTTGAGTTTCCTGGTTTATAAAACCTTACACTCACGACATTCCTTCCAGCTCCACCACTCTAGGATTTCTGGTTCTTACTATGTGTGTCTCAGAATAAATATGGCCTATCTAATGTGGCTTCACTTTGGCAACTTCACCAGGCATAGGGCACATGAAAAGATAGCAGTTATTTTAAAACACAAAACAAAAATCATGGGCTTCTAGATAAGTCATAATCCAATTCTGGTTTCAGAATACTGCCAGATCTACCAATGGGATAATGTAAAATTAAATGCACAACATAAGAAGAGAAAAGTCGCATATTAAGAGAAATGTTGGGGAAAAGGCATGAAGCCAGAAAAGCATTTATATATTGTTCATGGGATGGTCAATAGGCAAGTTTAGACAGAAAAACATAAATAACTTAAAAATATAAAAAAGTAAAATCTAAATCTGAGGAACGGTGACTTATTAGTCTGAAAAGTTAGACTGGAGCCAGATGATACAAGGTCTTGAATGAGTCTGAAACCTCTCTGCAAGCCAAGAATGCTTAACTTCTTCCAGGCCAAGACCTGGAAGCCTCATCAGTAGTCCATCCAAAGGGCTGGCTGCCATCACCATGGTTCCCCTTCACATCACATGGTCCCCCTCATAGTATTCCCTGCAGAGAAGTCAGTGCAGAAAGAAGGGGAATGCCTTCTTCCCAAGCTCAGCACCACATACATGACTATCACAGCCTCTCTGCAATCATTTTGAGACTTTAAGAATATGGAGCTGCTTCTCACAAACACATCGGGGACAATAAATGGTAAAGCACCAAAAGTTCGGGGACAGAGGAGTGACATGATGAAAGTGATGGAGAGGACAAATGGGTGGGGAAGAAGAGGCTGCAGCAAAGAGCCCAGGGAGGGAAGTCAACTGGCACACAGCAGTGCACACTAGAAGAGACACTGTTTTCCAACCCTACAATTACATGGTACATTCAGAATCGGTGAAGTGCCACAATCCACCATTCTGAAACTCAAAACTCTATTCAACACATTTAACATAACTCATTTGGCAGCAAAATCACACCTGACCTGAACTGCCATGAGACTATTTATAGTCTATTTATCACACTTTAGTACAAATACTCACGCTTCGTGATAGAAATAGTAATCTTTAAACACAGGATCCCACCCTATACCCCACTGGAGAATATGTTTAACAGCAAAAATTTAAATGTATTTGATTACAGAGTGCTATCCCAGACCCTGCTGGGGTTATTAAGTAAAAAAGTACTGTATATGCAGTTTAATACCCTTCTAATATCTGAAAAAATATCTGACTTCCCAAATACATCTGGCTCCCAAAGGTTTTGATTAAAGGATTGCAGACCCTTATATACTAAAAATTAACTTTATATGCAGCCCTGTGAAAGGATTATAACATGGTCTCTACCCTTAAAGAACATATACAACGTATATGAAGAAAAGCTACATATAAGTAAAATAGTTATATATCAACAAGAAGGCAGCTGCCAAGCAGGGGACCTTGAATGTAACAAACGCAAGAAAAACTAACCAGAATTGGGTCCTGCATTAGTAGCAAAATCACTTACAGAGGTGATTCTCTTAAGAAACCATACCTGAAAGAGACCGATGTACTGAACTTGTTATCAAAGGCTCTAAACATGCTGAGGAAGTCTTAAAACTCCAACCAGGAAGGGAACTGAATGTGGAGAATCAAGGCACAAGACAGGAATGAGGATATGATGATCTGAATAAAAGAAACAGGCCTGATAGAAAAGAGGATTTGAATTTAAAAACGGAGAGCTGGGCAGGATTAGCTGATGGACCTCAAAAGGCAAGCAAAGTTCACAGGCAAAAATGGTAGAGAGCCAGTGACTACTCTTTACCAGCAGCAACACGATGAAAGCACTGCTTTGTAAGCATTCACCTGGCAGCTGTACTCAAAAAAGGCTGAATAAATACAGATTAGAGAAGGTTCAGATTAGTGTGGTGGCACAGGGGACAGCAAGCAACACGAATGGTTTTTCTTCTTAAAAATCAGGGGCTGGCCCCGTGGCCGAGTGGTTTAGTTGGCGCGCTCCACTGCAGGCGGCCCAGTGTTTCGCTGGTTCGAATCCTGGGCGTGGACATGGCACTGCTCATCAAACCACACTGAGGCAGCGTCCCACATGCCACAACTAGAAGGACCCATAACGAATAATATACAACTATGTACCGGGGGGCTTTGGAGAGAAAAAGGAAAAAAATAAAATCTTAAAAAAAAAACATCAATGAAGATCAACAGAACAGAATGTGGAGGGTCCAAGAATAAACCTTTACACCTACGGTCAAGTGAGTTTCAACCAGAGTGCTAAGACATTCAAAGGGAGAAAGAACAGTCTTTTTAAGACTTGATGGTGGGACAACTAGATATCCACATGCAAAAGAATGAAGTTGGACCCCTACCTCACATCATAAACAAAACTTAACTCAAAATGGATCAAAGGTCTAAATGTAAGAGCTAAAGCTATAAATCGTTTAGGAGAAAACATAGGAGTAAATCTTCAGGACCTTTAGGTAGAAATGGTTTCTTAGGTATAACACCAAAAGCTCAAATGACAAAATAAAAAATAAGTTGGACTTCATCAAAATTAAAAATCTTTGTGTTTCAAAGAATACCATCGTGAAAGCAAAAAGACACCCATAGAATGGAATAAAATATGTGCAAATCATATATCTGACAAGGTACTTGTATCCAGAATGTATAAGGAATTCTTATGACTGAATGATAAAAAGACAACCCAATTTAAAAATGGGCAAAGGATTTGAATAAACACATCTCCAAAGATGATACACAAATAAATGGCCAAGAAGCACAGGAAAAGACACTCAACATCATTAGTCATTAAGGAAATACAAATCAAAACCACAATGAGGTGTCATGGCACACCCACTAGGATGACTTTAAAGGAAAAGATGAACAAGTGTTGGCAAGGATGTGGAGAAATTAGAACCTTCATACATTACTGGTGGGAATGTAAAATGGTGCAGCCACTTTGCAAAAGAGTCTGGCAATTCCTCACAAAGTTGAGCAGAGTTACCATATGATGCAGAAATTCCACTTCAGGGTATATATCCAGGAGAACTGAGACATATAACTACAAAAGACTTGTAGACAAACATTCATAGCAAGATTATTCGTAACAGCCAAAAGGTAGAAACAACCCAAATGCCCGTCAACTGGTGAACGGATTAACAAAATGTGTTATATCCACACAATGTAATTATCAGCCATAAAAAGAAATGAAGTACTGATTCATGTTATAACATGGAAGAACCATGAAAACATTATGCTAAATGAAAGGCAGTCAGAAAAGATCATGTATTGTATGATTCCACTTAAAGAAATGTCCAGAATAGGCAAATTCATAGACACAAAATAAATTAGTGATTGTCCAGGGTTGGGGGTGAGTGAGGGAATGAGAAATGAATGCTAATGTATGGAGTTTCTTTTGGGAGTAATGAAATATTAGATATAAAAATTATATTGTGGTGATGGTTGCACAACTCTATGAACATATTAAAAACCATTAAATTCTACATTTTAAATGGGTGAATTGTATGATATGTGAATTGTATATGTGAATTATATCTCAAAACTATTAAAAAAATCACTAAGACTTGGTAAAATGTCAGCTCTATGGGATAAAACTGAGGAAATCAAAGACAACTTCAAGTTTCCCAGACTGGACGACAATTTAAAAAGAATGGAAATGTCAGAGTGAAAAAATGAGGACCACTGAGATAAGTGGTTGGCTTTGTATATGAGAGTTCCATGGAAAATGTTGTCAGCTGACTCTTTTATGTATAGACACGCTGAGCAGGTAAGTCACAACACTGTTATCTATTAACATAAAGAATCACTGCGTCTTAAAAAGTAGAAAGTCACTCCAAAATCAATCTGATTCTCCTCATCATTTGCTGCTCAGCTCCCCCAGTCAAAAAGTTGTTATGTGGGGCCAGCCCCATGGCTGAATGGTTAAGTTCGAATGCTCCGCTCGGTGGAAAAATAAAACAAATTAAAAAAAGTTGTTATGTGTGTAGATCAGCAAATAAAGCTATAATTTTTGTCTGGGGATGGCTCCTGGCAAGAACCCAGAGTTAATACTATCTGACAAGTCTGAAATATGACTTACAAATTACATTTTCAAAAAGTATATACCCAAACCCAAGTTATGACATAGAATTAGATTTACTGACAAGGGTTTAAGAAATCCACAAATCATCTCATTTTATTTAGCAAATATAGTTACCACTAGCATTCAAAAGGACACTTAAAAATGTTCTATGGTCTCAGGTGAGAAAAGCTACACAGTGACAAGAAAACCAAAAACACACATTATATAACATTAATAAAAGATAAACTGATAATTTTATTTCTCAGTTTTAGTCTCAGCTGGATAAACAGTCAGAAGACCTCTCCATTCCAAGAAAGCGGAAAAAAATGCACCCTTGTTTGTGCCTTAGTCTTTAAACACTCAGGACTTGGTGTGAAGAACATTACCCAATGTGTCTAACAACTGCTTCAAGTAATAATAAAACCCACATTCTACACAGTAAAACAAAAATCTGCTGAGGATATAACCTATACCCCTTCTACTACCACCACAGAGAAACACATTTTTAAGAGATAAGCTAGGTTTTATATTCACTAATTTTCCTTAGAGAATGAAGAAAGGAAAAAACCAAACTTAATTCTTCAATTGAGCCAGTAAATTAAATAGGGACATTCTCGAAAAACTTAGGCAGTAACACTCCAGAAAGAGGTACATCAGGTAGAAGTGGTTTGCCTGTTCTCAAGGAGGCTGACTCAAATATTCACATATCTCACGAATATCTGAGAGCTGTAATTAGGCAAAAGAGGACTATCTAATTAAATAAATGAAATCAATCACAAAGTACTGACTAAGTGCCATGTGCTTGGGAAATCTAAGGATAAGCTATGCTGCTCTTTCCATTTACTTTATGGTCTCTTCTAGAATGACAAGACTAAAATACAGGAAGGTGCAGTGAACAAAACACAGCACATCACCAAATGACAGTCTGAATGGGCCAAAAGGTTTGAGTGCTTTGTGTAAGAAATCAAATGTCAATCATATTAACATATTAAAGGAGAAAAATCATATGATCACCAGATGGGGAAAGAGCATGATAAAATTCAACAGCCAATCACAATAAAAACTAAACTAGAAATAGAAGAGAATTTCCTTAATCTGTTAGAAAATATCAGATACAGAAATATCACACTAAAACTTGAGAAGCATTTCTACTAAAAGCAGAAACAAAACTAGGATATCCACTCTCACTAGTGGAAGTCTTGAGGGAGAGAGATAAAAAATTGGAAAAGAACACAAAACTTGTCATTTTTGCCTTCACTGGAGATACGACTGCCTTCACAGTATTGCCTCCACTGATTCGCTTCCAGGTGAACCTACAAACTACTGGAGCTAAAAGACAGGCAAGCTTGCTAGATACAAAATCAATACACCAAAATTATTAGCATTTTTATACATCAGAAACAACGGATTTGAAAAGGTAATTTTAAAAAGGATGCCATTCACAACAACTAAACAAAAACTATCTAGAAATAAATCTAACCAAGAAGGTGCAACTATTACTGAGCAAACAATAAAACGCTGACGAAAGACATGAAGACCTAAATAAATGGGGAGATGGATCATAACAGTATAAAGATCTCAGGAGCTTAAACTCACCACGGAGGCTCACAGAAAAAGATGAGAGCTGGGACATTTAAAGTAGTTGGGAAGGGAAAAAGGAGGATAAAGGGAAAACCACACGGGAAGGTATGAAGGCAAGAAGGTCCACGGGTTGGTATGCATGGTAAGATTAGCCTAACCAATCTAAAACACAGGACAGATGCTGAAGGACAGGGGAAAGGAAAATGGGGCCAGATTAGCAAGAATACTTGAGTGGTTATGACCTGATGTGGAAGGACCCAGGGATCATTGACAGTTTCTGAGCGTGGGAATAAGGCAATTAATCCTGGATGATTACTCTGGCCGCTGCAAGACAGGACAAAACCAAGGGCATCAAGGGAAACATACACAGAACCAGAGGCGACAGTCTTGCTTTTCTCTGGCTGATCAGACTAGTGGGAGTGGCATGTTTTACAAAGGATTCACAAACTAGAATATTCAGAGAAGGGTAACTAGCATGAACCTAAAATCTCGAAGAATGGGTGGAAGAAGCAGAGATGTTTAACCTAAAGAGACTGGTGGGGGTGGGGAGATAGAGAGAGGTATCAAGATAATGCTCTTCAAATATGTGAAGCCTTGTCATGTGGATTAGAATCACTCTTTGGGCTGGCCCAGTGGCGTGATGGTTAAGTTCAGGCACTCCACTTTGGTGGCCCGGGGTTTGCGGGTTTGGATCCCAAACACAGATCGACATGCTCCTCATCAAACGATGGTGTTGCAGCATCCCACATACAAAATAAGAGGCAGAGCGGCACAGATGTTAACTCAGGGACAATCTTCCTCAAGCAAAGAGAGGAAAATTGGCAACAGATGTTAGCTCAGGGCCAATCTTCCTTGCCTCCCCCCCCCCCCCCAAAAAAAGTTAGACTTGCTCTTTAATATCAGGGAGTAGAACTCAGTAAGGAAAAATCAACCAAAAATGAAAGAGATTATCTGAAGAAATAGTGGGCCTGTTGTAATTGGAGGCAACCAAACATAAAATGGGTGTCCCCTTAGCAGTGGAGACTGAAGCATCAGCGTGTTAGTTGGACTAGAGAACCTAAAATAACTCTTCCAACTCAAAACCTACCATTTCTACACTAGCTAGCCTAGTGTAGCTAGTCCACGGGTGGAGTGAAAAGGATCTGCTCTAGGAACTTGGCAGCAGGAAGAGAAAGAACTTTTCGTAAGGTGAGGAATGGAGGCTTGATGTCTTAAAAGAGAAGCTAACGTTTACTGAGTGCTTGCTGCGAGCAAGGGAGCGCTCTAACTCTCTCACGAATGAACTCATGCTCTCCACAACCTTATAAAGCAGGAACTATTATTGTCCAGTTTATGTTGGGGAAACCGAGGTACAGAGCAGCTAAGTAGCTTGCCCAAGATTACAAAGCAGGTAAATATATGTGCCAGGCACACAGCAGCTAAATGAAATGGGGAATGAAGGAGAGAAATAATCAAAGATTATGTCAATATTTCAAACTGTGAAAAAGCCAGAGACAGGGAAAGGAGAAAGAAGTTAGGTGTTGGGCTGTGGATGGTGAGGAAGAGAAGAGGTAACGAGTCCAGACGTGATGGGTCTGAGATAGAGGGATGACAGAAGACGTTCAGTAGGCAAGTGACGGCAGGCAAGTGGAACACAGAGAAAGGGGCTCAAGGTAGTTTTGGAAGCTGTCAGCAAAAGAAGTGAACGTGACGGCATAACAAAGAACACACCTGCTAAGGGTGGGTTTCAAGAGCAGAGCAGAGAGGCAAGGCCTGAGCCCTGAGAAACAACCAGTAACCAAAAGAAGGGAAAACTAGCCAGTACAAACAGGAGGCATTAGATAGTGCCACTTCCCAACTGGTGCCCCAAGATACGGACCCCTTCAGCCCTGGGAGCAGCCAGCACCCAGAGCTGGTCACCTTCAGTCTGTGTAGGTTCTTTCTAAAAATAATTCCCTGTGTGTTACAACGTGAAGGAACACTGGAAAGTACTGAGACGCAGGATCCCAAAGCCAAGGGTGGAGGGATTAAAGAGGAAGTGATTAAGAGTACCAAGTGCTGCTGCTTCAAGAGGTAAGAAAAGCAACATGTGACCCCAGTCACAGTACGACAGGCAGCGTACACAGAGCCCCCAGCAGCACTGTCATGTTAGGCTTCCCGTCAAAACCTTCAAGTTTCCTTACAATTGTAGCTAAAACCCTACTGCAATTACAGAAGCTACTGCAGCGAAAGGAAGGGGAAAAGAGGCAGCAGGACCACAGGCACAAGTTTTCGAGACCGGGAGGACGGCAAACATTTTAATCCAAGAACGAATGAATGTATAAGCAACACAATCAGGTGCACTGGTTTTCAGATAGTGTTCCAGGAAATGACAACTGTAGGAAACAACCTGGAGGGTTCCAAAATGTGTGATGACAGCACACGTTTAACTTGTGACTGTTCATCACTTCCAAAACTTTTCCCATCACCTACCCTTCTGAGAGTAAACTAATCCCCATTTCTGAGAAGAAACTAAATCAGAGTTCAACTGATATCTTGTAACAGAGAAAGTGAACAATATCTGTGTCCTTATTGTCATTTTTTTAAGTACTTTAATGTATTAACTCATTTTTAACCCTCACAACAAAACCATGAGGTAGGTTCCCATTCTCAGATGTGGAAAGTGAAGCATGGAGAACTTAAATAACCTGCCCAAGTCCTCACAGCTTAAAAACGATGAAGCTGGTGTTCAAACCCAGGAGTCTGACCTCTTCAGCACTAGGACATGATGTCGCAGGTTAAAAGCTGGAGGAGAATTTAGGGACCATCTACTTCAACCCCACTGTTTTATAGATGAAATGCCTGAAGGCAAAGAGAAAGACTTGCCCAAGTTCATAGCTAGTAAACCATTTGACAGACGCAGAGTCAAGGCGAAAAGTAATGCTACCCACTTTTTTTTAACAAATGCAATGAGGAGGTGGAAGAACAGACGGCAAGAGAACATCCATGTTCCAGTTCCTTCTGAGTTGGGAATTTAATGAATGGCTTCAGCATCTCTCCTTAAATATTGAAAATTGTGTATTCTCCAATCAGTCACATCCATATTTATACCCAGCAAAAGTTTACTGCAAAACCAAATAAACTCACTCTGCAAAAGCACTCACAAAGTTAAGGATTATAACTGAATCAATGTCCTCCCAGGTTACCAGTGAGCTACAGCTGAAGTAGGTGGCTCGATTATATCATCTTACACTTTACGGCTGACTGATGCTGTTTTTAACCTGAGTGTTTCCTACAACTAAGTGACAGTAATTATTTTTGTTGACTCCTAAGCTAACACTAGGGAAACTTCCCGAGGCAGAGCAGCTGCCTTGTCTTAGTTGGGCAGTTTATGTCAAGGATACCTCCTTTTGGCTTAAAGAACTAAAAATCAATTACCATCTCAAAAAGGACAGAAGGGGCATTTTTTTCTTCTTTAATTTCCTTGATAAAGAATATAACCTTTGGGAAAGCATCTCTTCCCCAGAGCACCAGACTTTCACTGGCCACCTAGAAGATGCTAGAATACCTGCTTCTTATCAGAATTGGAGCTTGAAAGCATCAAGTTTGAAGGCACAAAAGCTTGGAAGAAAGACTTTCACTTGGAAATTTGATTGGCAAGACCTCCTGAAACCTCCACCGGCAATCTGAAATACCCTGAGCTTTGCCAGAAAACCCGTTTTTAAGTGAAATAAAGAGCCCTGAGAAATAATTTGTATACTCATGGTAACACTCATTTTTCCCCAAAATGAGCATTCTGGAAAAATTACTTGCAGACCAGGGTCAGGGTCTGACTCATGCCAGCAAACAGCCCCCCGCAAAGTCTGGAAGCTATAAAACGTCTGACGAGGGCCCCCTAAGCCTCTAGCTCCGACCTGCTGCTTCTGCGCCTCGTGGGGCGGCTTACTAATTCCGAATTTATTCCTGGCCCCCCCGCCCTCCTACTCTCAAAACTGCCAACCAGCAGCGCTCCAAGTCAGGAGGGGGTACGTGTCCACGCGGGGGGCCGGTTACGGAAAGTCCTTAAGGAGCCCTAGGCTTTAACCAGATTTAACACGGTGCACGCCGGGCACGGCACCATCAGCAGCAGCTCTGAAAACGCATGCTCTGTCTGACAAGTCAAAGTTTCAGGGATTCGAACGGCTGCAGAAAAATACTGGCAAAGGGATGTGGGCGAGGCCGAAACAAAACCCCGCAGGCCAGCCTGAGAGGCGAGGCGACGAGCAAGCGCGGGGGCTGCGGGTACGCGGGACCCACGCCCAGGCCCCGGGCCCAGGCCGGCCTGGGGGGTCCGGAGACCCCGGCCAGCTCCTCGGCAGCGCCACTCACCAGGAACTGGAGCATGGTGTCGGCCGGGAGGGCGCGAAGGGCGGCTGCAGCTCTGTGGCCCGGTACGAGGCCGCCTCCCGCAGCGCGAAGGGCGGACCCCGCCGTTAGCTTCCGGGTCACGCCCCGCCCCGCCCGCTCCTCGCACCGCCTCACCCGGAAGCCGCTCCGCGCGCTTCCGCGCCCCCTGGCGGAGCGCCCCGGGATTACCGCCTGAACTGTCAGACCGGCGGGAAGGCCTGTGAGGAGTAGCGGGTCCAAAACCGAGCTTTGAACGTTTGCATTCCGGGGCCCCAGTCCCAAATCCCGCTTGTGTAAACCTCGGTCGGGGCCCCGGACTCTGCGTTATTACCAGCATCCCAACCATTCTGATGCACAGCCAGGCTTAGGACTTCCTGACCTAGACTGCATGGGGGAGCGGAATCACCTGGTGATGCTTTTGCAACATACTCTACCAGGGCCCCACGCAGAATCTCTGGGAGGGGAGGAGCGTTGTATTTTTCAAAAGTTCCACGGATATGCTAGGTAACCTGCATGGAGCGCCTTTAATAGAGGTTAGGTGCTTAAGTAGTTAAGACGGAGGCCTTTGGAGTCTGTCACAGCTGGGTCCAGTTCATGACCGCCTTGCACTTCCTGGCAGCCGTGAGCAAGTTACTTAACCTTTCTGAAGTTTGCTTTCCTCCTCTGTAAATGGGGCTAGCACCAGCTCCCTTGCTGAATTGTGGCAGGGATCAAATGAGACAATGTGAAGGATCAGTAAATGCTTGTCATGTGTCTGGTGTGGGCAGTGAGCTCTGGAAGACCCCTCGGGTCCTCTCTCCACACAGAGCTACCCCCCATGCTGTGGGCCATCTCCTGCTCCTGGTCTTCAAATCTCTCAACAACCTCCACCAACATACACACTTATGAAGCAAGACCACCCTTTTCTCTTTGTTCTCAGCCTTCTAAATTCACCCGCATCCGCTTTATTGAGTAGAACTCTGGTTCCCAACAATAACCAAATCATATTAGCTTACACCATGTGGGAGTGTAATATAGAGATACAGGGGACAATGATAGAGAACAGGAAGGTGATCAGGGATTGAAGCAGCATTTTCTCTTCATTTCTGCTTTTCTCCATATATCTGCGTCATTGTTCTCTCTCTTTGCTTTCCAGTTTTTTCTGCTTTCCAGAATATGGCCACTGTAACTTACTTGAGTTTACTCATTCAGTGGTCCAACCAATAGAAAGACTGAATCACTCTTTCCTTGCCATTTTCAAATACCTGGTAAAGGAATGCTGATTGGTTAAGCTGGTGTCAGGTGCTCCCTGATCAATTATAGCTAGAAAGGGCAGGGTCTCTTTGAACTAAAGTGGCTACCAGGACGAAGGAGATGATGATAGATGGCTATAACACACTCTACTTTCTAACATGTCTAGTTTAAAACTTGACTCAGTCAAGTCTTGACCACTGCTTCTCAAACTTAACATGCATTCAAATCACCTAGGCATCTCCTCAAACTTCAGATTCTGATTCAGCATATCTGAGTTAGTGCCTGACATTATGCCTTTCTACTAAGCTCCCAAATGCTGCTGCTACTGATGGTCTGTGGACTATCTTTTGAGTTGCCAGACACCAGACTGTGAGTTACATGAGGGTGAGGACTTCATCTGTTCAGTTTACAACTCCATCCTCAGTGCCCAGCAAGTGCCTAGCACAGCCTCTGAACACCATAAATATTTATTGAAGTTCCTTGCATAAAACTTTATCTCCTTCTTACAGATATAGCCTTAAATGAAGCCTGTCTTTTCTTCTAAAGCCTTTTTGAAAGCTCTTTCTCCCATAACCCCAAATAACCACAAGTCATGGGGGAAAAAGGCAGATTCTTTTGCTACTTTGAGATTATTACTTAAATGTCCTCATATAAAAACACCTCCTTGGGCCTGCCCGGTGGTGCCGCGGTTAAGTTCGCACATTCCTCTCAGCGGCCGAGGGTTCCCTGGTTCAGATCCCGGGTGTGGACATGGCACCACTTGGCAAGCCAGGCTGTGGCAGGCGTCCCACATATAAAGTAGAGGAAGATGGGCATGGATGTTAGCTCAGGGCCAGTCTTCCTCAGCAAAAAGAGGAGGATTGACAGTAGTTAGCTCAGGGCTAATCTTCCTCAAAAACAAAAAAACAAAAAACAAACAAAAAAACCCTCATTTAAGATTCATGTCCTTCCTTTACTACTTCACAGTAACCTAATCTACTGAATTCCTAGGCAGTCCCCTCATTCACTGTAGGCTTTGACATCTAACAGCTTTCCTTTTAGCCCCAAGCTATTGTAATAATGGGTGACTTCAAAGGCCATCTATACTTGTATTTTCTAGAATCCTTACCTCCAGTGACCTTCATCCTCACCCCAATTCAGCAATCCACTACCATGCTCATAACCCACACTTTGTTGTCTCCTGGACGTGCTCCACCTGTGAAGTAGTATATTTCCAAATCCTACCTCCTAACCCATCAACTCTTTGACCTTAGCCATATCTCAGTCTCTCAGCTGCTCCATATTCTCATAAGCTGGGAGTTCCCTCCTGATTTCACTCCTTTTCTAGCTGGTCAAAACCCTAGGAAATCAGAATTTCAATCAAGGAACATTAGCCTCAGTTCTCTTATTCATTGACCTTCTATGATACTTGCCTTTTAAAACTCTAAGTCATGATTAATCTGCCTTTTTCAGTCCCATACCAGTGATTCTGAGCAACAAATGGAGAAAAGATGGCTCATTCGGCAAATCACATTGATCTAACTAGGTTTGCTGGTATTTCTTCCACCTGGAAAAAAGAATAATTTTGGGTTTCTACTTCATACTTTACACACAAATATGTCAGATAAATAACAATTTAAAACAAAAAGAAACATTAAAATTGCTAGGGAAAATAGGGAGAAATTCTTTTATAATCTCCAAATTGTAGTTTTTCACATGACCAGCATAATACAAAATCCAGAAGCCACAAAAGAAAATATTTGTAAAATGAACTATATAGAAATAAAAAATTTCTGTATGGCAAAAAGAAAGAAATAAAAGCATAATTTGTAAAACAAGTGACAGACGAATTTCCTTTATAGAAAAAGCTCCTACAAATCAGTAGACCTACAATCCAACAAAAGGTGGTCAAAGGATGTGAAGTGCTCTTAGAAAAGGAAATACAAATAGCTCGAACATATGGAAAGATACTCAGTGGCATTCATACTAAGAGAGATGTAAATTACTACCATAATGAGGTATCATTTTTCTCCAGATTGGCAAAAATCAAAAAGCTTAATAACACACTGTATTGGAAAGAGTGGAGAAACAGGCACAGCTATACAGTACTGATAGTAATACAAATTGTTAAAACTTTCTTGGAGGACAATTTGACCAAAACTATCTTATGTTTAAATGAGCATACACTTTGTCTCAACAATTGTGTGAAACTGTGTATACTCAAAAACATTCATTAGAGCAAAAGATAGGAAACAGTGTTAATCAATAAGTAACTGATTAAAATAAATCATGCTATATAGATACATTGCAGTATTGTGTGTGTATTTGAGACAGAGAGAGGAGATTTTTGGGTGTTGATATAGAATGATCTTCATGATAAGTGAAAAAAGCAAGGTGTTGGTACAGGAAGAAGAAAAAAAGAAAAGGAAAACAACATTTGTACACATGGCAAAGGCCTAATTTCTTTTTTATAAAGAGCTCCTACAAATTTGAGGCATATAACAGAGGTAATATTATTGATCAGTGAGAAAGAATGGGCTACTCAGTAAATCATAAAAAGAAAATTGATTATTCATATGGGAGAAAAGAAAAGTAAAATTAGATCATACCATTCACAAAAGTCAATGCCAGAGAGACTAATGGCCTAATGAGGAGGCAACATTTTAAAACTGTCAAAAGATAATATAGAAGAGTATCTTTATGATCTCAGGTTGGAATAAAATTTAAGATAAAACATAAAGAACACACACCATCAAGGACAAGACAGATTTGACACATTAAAATGTAAAACTTCTACACCATAAAAAAGTTGAAGAGATAACCCAACAGACTGGGATAAAATATGTATAAACTGAAAAAAGCCATTCTGAATTTATAATTACCTCCTACACATCAAAAGGAAAAGACAACCCAATAGAAAAACGGATAAAGCTTATAAACGGAGGGAAAAAAAAGAACGATCAACAATACACAAAATATTGCAAATCAATAGAGATACCATTTTACAGCCATTGGATTGGCAAAAAAATTAAAAGTATGACATGATTGTCTATGTAGAAAATGCGAAAGAATCAACAAAAAAAATTCCTGGAACTAGTAAGTGATTATAGAAAGGTTGCAGGATACAAATTTAACATAAAAAAATCAATTGCTTTCCTATATATCAACAATTAATAAGTGGAATTTGAAATTAAAAACACAGTACCAATTACATTAACACCCCAAAAATGAAATACTTAAATATAAATCTAATGAAATATGTACAAGATCTATATGAGGAAAACCAGAAAAGTTGGATGAACAAAATCAAAGAACTAAATAAATGGAGAGGTATTCCATGTTCATGGATAGAAAGATGCAATATTATCAAGATGTTAGCTTTTCCCAACTTGATCCATAGAGTCAATGCAATCTCAATCAAAATCTCAGCAAGGTATTTTATGGATATCAACAAACTGATTCTGAAGTTTATATGGAAAGACAAAGGACCCAGATTAGCCAATGCCATATTGAAGAAGAACAAAGTTGGAGAATGAATGCTACCCAACTTCAAGATTTACTAGAAAGTTACAGTAATCAAGACAGTGTGGTATTGGCAAAAGAATAGACAGATAGATCAATGAAACAGACTAGAAAGCCCAGAAATAGACCCTCATAAATATAGTCAACTGATCTTTGACAAAGGAGCAAAAGCAGTACAACAGAGCAAAGACTGTGTTTTCAGCAAAATGGTGCTGGAACAACTGGACATCCACATGCAAAAAACAGAATCCAGACACAGACCTTATACCCTTCACAAAAATTAAAATGGACCATAGACCTAAAGTTAAAACACAAAACTATAAAACTCCTAGAAGATAACATAGGAGAAAACCTAGATGACCTTAGGTATGGTGATGCCTTTTTAGAGACAATACCAAACTCATGAATCCATGAATGAAATAATTGATAAGCTGGACTCATTAAAATTAAAAACTTCTGCTCTGAAAAATGCAATATCAAGAGTTAGAAGACAAGCTGCTGACTTGAGAAAATATTGCAAAAGATGCATCTGATAAAGAACTGTTATCCAAAATATACAAAGAACTCTTAAAAATCAACAATAAGAAAACAAACAACCTGATTAAAAAATGAGCTAGAGATCCAAACAGATACCTCACCAAAGGAGATATATAGATGACAAATAAACATGAAAAGATGTCCATGTCATATGTCATCAGGGAAATGCAAATTAAAACAATGAGATACAACTCTACACCAATTAGAATGGCCAAAATTCAGAACACTGATAACACCAAATGCTGACAGGGATGTGGAGCAATAGAAGTCTCACACATTGCTGATGGGAATGCAAAACGGTACAGCCACTTTGGAAGACAGTTTGACAGTTCCTTACAAAACTAAACATACTCTTACCATATGATCCAGCAATTGCCCTCCTTGGTATCTGCCCAAAGGAGTTTAAAACCTATGTCCACACAAAAACCTCCAGAGGGATGTTCAGAGCAGCTTTGTTCATAATTGCCGAAACTTGGAAACAACCAAGATGTCCTTCAGTAGGTGAATGGATAAATAAACTGTGGTACATCCAGACAATGGGATAATATTCGGCACTAAAAAAAAAAAAAAGAAAGAAAAAGAGAAAAAAAAAGAGCTCTCAAGCCATGAAAAGACGTGGAGGAAGAAGCTAATCTGAAAAGGCTACATACTATATGATTCCAACTGTACGAAATTCTGGAAAAGGCAAATCTTTGGAAACAATAAAAAGATCATTGGTTGTCAGAGGAGATTGAGAAATGAATAGGCAGAGTGCAGAGGATTTTTAGGGTAGTAAAAGTTCTCTGTATTACAATGATGGATATGCCATTATACATTTGTCCAAACCCACAGAATGCACAACACCAAGAGTAAACCCTAAGGTAAAAACCATGGGCTTTGGGTGATTATGATGTGTCAACGTAGGACCATCCTTCGTACAAATGTATGGTTCTGACGAGTGATGTTGATAATGGGGAAGGCTACGCGTATGTGGGGGCAGTGGGTATATGAGAAATCTCTGTATCTTCCTCTCAATTTTATTGTAAACCCAGAACAGCTCTAAAAAATGAAGTCTTTAGGAAAAATAAAGTATGACAATTGGAACTGTTACTGATGGTATGGACAAGCAGAAACTCTTAGTCCATTGGGTAGGAGTAAATTGGTGCAACCACTAAGAAAAATATTGCAATATTTTAGTGAAATTAAAGCTCTTAATCTCTCCCTCAGGATTTCCATTTCTAGCTATATAATCCAGAGAAGCCCTTACATGTCATGTGTCTCATCCAAGGAGACATGTATGATAATGAACATTCCAGCGCTGTTTATAATAGCAAAATATTTGGAAGTTAAATGTATAACAGTCCACCAACAGTAGAATGCATAAATTAAGGTGTTTGTACAATGTGATACTACTATTCAATACCTGCAATAAATGAGCATGAGGAATTATCAAAAACACAATGTTTGGGCCGGCCCAGTGGTGTAATGGTTAAGTTCACGTGCTCCGCTTTGATGGCCTGGGTTCACCAGTCCAGATCCTGGGCGCAGACCTACACACCGCTCATCAAGCTATGCTGTGGCAGCATCCCACAAAGAACTAGAAGGAGATACAACTAGGATATACAACTATGAACTGGGGCTTAGGGAAAAAAAGAAAAAAAAAAGAGGAAGATTGGTAACAGATGTTAGTTCAGGGCCAATCTCCAAGAAAAAAAAAAACCCCACAATATTGAACAAGAAAAACAACCCGCAAATTGCTCCACAGGATGATGACGCACATATAAAGATTAACAACCTGTAAAATAATACTTTTTAATGCCTAGGAATACACACATTTGTAGTGGAAATATAAAACGTGAATGGTGAAGATCAACAATGAATTCTTGAAAATGGTTCTCTGGGAGAGAAGTAGGGGAATGGGACCCGGGAGCTCACAGGCACCTCACCTGTATCTACCATCATTTATTTCCTAAAGAAAAAAAAAAGATCTGGAGCAAATGTGACTAATTTTAAGATTTGATCAAATTAGGTATATGACATGAGGATAGAATATCTGTGTTTATTATACAGATTATATTATTTGTACGGCTGAAACAGCACACAATTTTAAAAATTGGAATAAATGATAAAACCAATAGTTGAAAGGTGTTTTTGGAAACAAGATATTCACAGTCTCAAAGTATCGACCCAAAGCAACCCACCCAGATTACTTATTCATTACACTGGGGAAAGAATAAGCTTTACAACGGAGATATGTGCCATACACTGCCTTAACTACAAGACCAAACTTAATGTAATAGAACAAACTGACATGTACCTCCTGATATGATATGCTGAGGGCAAAAGATTACCTGCAGAATTGTAATATTCTTGCCAAAAATGTTCAAGCTGAATTTAATTTAAAAAAATCAAACTAATTGTGAGAACTTTTTCCAAACAGCTCAGAAATGTCAATGTTATATCAGTCTCCTTTCCCTCCAAAAAGGGAGGGGAACTGTTTCAGAATAAAGGAGAATAAAAGGATAACTAAATGTAATGTGTGAGTGATTAAATCCTGGGTAAAATAATAAAGCTCTAAAAGTACCTTTTTGGGGCAATTGAGGAAGTCTGAGCATGGTCTGAATATTAGAAAATTTTACTGCATTTTATTGTCAAATGTCATAAGTGTGATAATGGTATTGTGGTTAGGAAGGAAATAACCTTGTTCTTCTTTGCTGAAATATTACAGATAAAGTGTCATGATGTCTACAACCTGCTTTCAAATAGTTAAGGAAGGAAACCAGTTATACACATACAAAAAAAGCTAAAGCAGATGTGCAAAATGTTAACAATTGGTGAAGCTAGGTGAAAGGTATATGGGTTCACTGTAATTTTCTTTAAACTCTTGTGAAGAGTCAAAATTTTTCCAAATAAGTTGGGAAAACAACAGACAAATATTTAGAAGTGGTTAGATTGCATATGCTCAGATTAAGTTCAGGCACAAATATTTATGCAGCACCGTTTTATGAAAACTACAATAACAACTAGCAAGAAAGTATTCACTTCTTTTGATTTTCTAACCCCATCAAACTGATTAACTCAGTAAAAACAACACACTGAAGATCTGATGCTTATTTAGTATTGTTGAAGAATAGATGACCCTACCCTTTAAATGCTAAAACTTTTTTACATTGAATATTTAAAATTTATTTTTCTCCTCCTTGCCTTGCTGAAGAGCACGTGCTGCAACCCACAGCCTCTCTCCAGGCCCAGGTAACAGAACGCTGAGTCAGGCGGCAAGCGCTCCGCAGTCCTGATTACTAGCCTCTCCCCGCTGTATTTATCATACAAACAGTATTCTGGTCAGCCTTTTAAGCAGCACCCACACAGCTGCCATCCTTCCTGCCTCTACCTCCCACACACTTCTCTCCTGCCCCAACTTCTGATCCATAGTCTGCTGTAATTTTGGAAGAAATGATGGGAAAACAAGCTAATGAAGTTTAGTAAATCCAAAATCTTAAAGCCAAATTTAGCTACTATCTCTATCCTGTGGAAGGCTTCACACTTCAGAGGTTTATAAAATGCTTTGATTCTGTGCCCCAAGCTCTGTTCTGATTATTTCTGGGTTCAAGCCTGTGTTCCAGATGATAAAGATTACCATATGCCTGACCAGTGGAGCGACAGTCATTACTATTACATTTTGGACCCACTTATTCATTCACAACCCTCTAAGATTTCTATTTGTTAACAGGATGCTTTCCAGTTAAAGATTAATGTTTGTAAGTGGTGGGCAGTAAATTAATTTCAAACTCTAACAATGACAAAGCCTTTTTAAAAAGATGTTTAAAAGCCAAGGCAATTTTATTGTTAGATTAGAAAAAAACAGCAACACACTAGAACTAAGTATTAACTTCCTGCTACTACAGGAGAGTCGAGACTCTTCCCCTCTCGGCAGTCTCTCCTACATACTAGGCTGAAATAACTGGTGGCCAAAAAGGGAAAAATGGACTTTCAGATGAGGTAGTCACTTAACATAAATACAATTGGGCAAGAAATAGAGTGGTGATTGTGTTAATTCTTTTGCCCTAATTATAGCCTTTATACTAATTATATGAGAAATATAGGCAGACGATTAATTTGAGAAATTTCACAATCATTTCTAAGGAACAAACGTAAATTATTATATCATCACTTATATGCAGAAAAGATAAAGATAAGTTTAGGGAAGAGAAATTTAACTTTTTGAGACATTTCTATAATATACCATTCATAGTACTATTCTATTCTATTCTGTTAAAGGGCATGAGTATAGTTTATTATCCACTCTACCCCACGGAGTAACATTCAATATCACGGAAGTGTAGTGTAGGTACAAAGGGAGAAAAAATTAAGACTTTCCCGATTATGCCTTTAATTTAGCATTCACAGTAATATCCCTGGGGGAAAACCACCAGTGACTGTGGAAGGTTTGTTTGTTGGATTCCCAATAATGATCATTTTCTAGGTAAAATTTCAAAAGACCCATCATACATTTGTTTTGTTTTTTTAAAAAGCATTTATTTTTCACTAGTGAGGATGAAATCAGGCACAGAAGTTTACAGAAAAGATGTCCATATATAAAGAAAGAAATAGCAAAATATTTTTTGGTCATAATTTAGAAACAAACTAATCTATAAAACGGAGACAGTTTTCCCCAATTCATCTCTTCCCTAGAAGAATATTAGCACAGGCTCTCAGTTCCGTGATATCCTCAGTAAGCCTCGGATACGTCTGACAAGAGCTTGTATGAAACTATAGCGAGATCGAACTTTTGAATATAATCCTTCAATGTCCAGAAGTTTCTTTTGTAGTGATTCTCCAAAAGCGTTGATGGCGTCAGCCTGAAGCTAGAGGCAACACAGATGACATTTCATTATTAAAACTGCAGTCTCACATATTTCTTTTATTCTGTCTTCCAATTTAAAATACCTTTGAATTTTTGTTATGTGGTCCTTTCTCACATACCAAATTAACTAAACATTCACTTTTTCCACCCTAGAGTTTATTGGTATGATACTGCTTTTCCCATTCCTTTCTTATATAAATGTATAAAAATTTAAATTTGTTTTTAAATAGCAATAACTGCTGCTGCTGCTGCTGCTGCTGATACATGGACATATACAAAATGGGCCTGAAGGGCCATGCAAGAAGTTAAGAGTGGGTGCCTTTGGGGAAAGAAACAAAGGACAAATTGGAAAGATGCTTTTACTTCATTTTTCAATTAAAAAAAAAAAAAAAGTTTGCATGCTTTTACTTTCAAAAAATATAAATGCGAGGAGGGAACCCGGTACACACTTTAGAATTCATATGTATTTTAGAATGCATATGTCATTTCAGATGGATCGTTTTGGTATACTGAAACACTAAAATTAAGAAAAAATTAGTGAACCTACCTGCCTTCAGTTTTGCATTAAAATCAGAGCACTGAGTGAGAAAATTATTTATTAATCTTGTACTTCTTCTAACTTTATAACAGACCAGTCTAATGAAACAGAAATGGTCATTAAGTCCACATACATTTATTTAGTTATTATTAATGTTTTTGGTGAGGAAGATTGTTGCTGAGCTGACATCTGTGCTAATCTTCCTCTACTTTTTCTATGTGGGATGCTGCCACAGCATGGCTTGATGAGCAGTGTGTAGGTCCACAGCCGGGATCTGAACCTGTGAATCCTGGGATGCCTGAAGTGGAGTGTGCGAACTTAACCACTATGCCACTGGGCCAGCCCCAACATATATTTTTTAGACATCTTCTGGAAGATGTTTTTTTTGGCTAATTATGCACATGGCCTCACTTAACATTAGCTTCTCTAAACAAGTCTAGCCAAAAAATGAATTCCTGCTATAAAGTCACTAAGGGGCAAGTGTAGTCAGGGCTAGGATAAGAGTATGGTATCTATGATGTCTGGCTAAGTGTGGTCTAGAGGATGCTGTAACTGCACCTCTCTTTCCCGGATAAGGCCCAACCTTCAGCTTTAAGAAAGGCAGTGACCAAGAGGGATGAGGGAAGAGCAGAGACTTTGCCAAATCACGGCATGGACAGTCAGATGTCTAGTAGCTGAGCTAGCTCTAATTCATTTTCCCTAATATCATACACCCTGGTAACTACTTTGTTTCTAAGACTTTGCTATTAGTTTCATATGAGGTTTCCATTTTAATTGTTTTTGGAGTGTGCTTCATTCATTCCAATACTACTGATCAAATTGTTACTAAGTACATAATGCTGTACGATATTATACTCTACTACAGTGGAATTGTTAATGGCTACTTATGATCTCTCCATTAAGTTATTTTCTGAAAAATTAAGTGTTGAGTGATACTTTGAGCCTAAAAATTCTACAAAGTTAATCAAAAGAAATTAGGAGTTTCCAGATCATAATGCTTACCAACTATTGAACTATATTCTAGGCACTACCCTACGAGCCTCGCATATGAAACCTCATTTAATTCTAACGAAACTCTTTGAGGTTGAATTATCATTCCTGTTTCTTACGAGAAAATGAAGGCTCAGAAGTTAAGTAAGTTGTTCAAAGTCACGTATCTGTTAGGTGGCTATGCCAGAATTCAAATGAAGTCTTTGTATGCAACCGTGAAAACTATAATCTTGCTAATATATTAGGCTTTTCCTTTTCCCTTCAAAAAGAAAAAAAAGAGAATGACAACAGAATCTTACCTGGTCTATGTCATGTTGGCTTACCACAGTCAGTCCACTTCTAAAATCCAGATTGGTTTCTGAAGCAAAGGAATCTAGAAATAAAGACACAGTCAAACCAGCTTTGCAAGTACATTTCTACTATACGGTGGAAGAACCTGATGACAATGAAAAACATGGGTCAAGATTGAGAACTCTATTTTAACTTTCAGTAAACGCAAGCCCCTGGGAAGCATTTCCCTGTTCTAGGCCAGGGTTCTCACGCTTTTCTTCTGTTTCTTCCCCGCTGAGGGTTCCAATACATGCTCATCAGTTAGAGGCTCAGACCAGCAACAAGAAACATGGCCTAGGCTGACCTGCTTCCATTCTTCTGGAAAATTATCTGTGACCAGGGGACTCTGGAGCTCTGGAGCTGGGTCAGCAACCTGCAAGAAGCTGAGGAGCAGCCTCCAAGAAGCTCTTATGCTGCCCATAATTTCCCAGGGACAGAGGTAAAATATAAAAAATAGCTACGTCTAGTAACTAAACAGCTCTCAATTACCTAATTCACTCTTAGTTACATGGAAACATAAAAAATAAATTAAAATGTAACTGTTTTTCAAGGAGCTAAAATCTATAGGCATTTATGGTTTACTAATTTTCAGAATAAAGGTTACCTTGTAGTCTTCTGCTTTTAAATAAGGCCCTGGAGGCAAATAAGGAATCTTGAGAATCCGTGGGTGTACAATGTAACAAGTAGTACTCCAAATGGCGCCAAAGAATAAATAGGCAGGTCTCTATGATAACTACAGATAAAGGCTCAGATTAAAGGAAAACAATGTCATCACATGTTTTTTTTACAAACTAGTTTCTGAGGAGAAAAAAGGACTGCAAGTACTGAGTGATGTACCCATGGCCTCAGTCTAACAGACAGGGTAAGACTGCACTGACGGCGTCTCCCCAAAAAGCAGCAAGGTGTGCAGAGAGGAAGGAGGTGGGGGCTGCGGAGTATGTGAGATAAGGATCTCCTGCCCAGACAGAGATTACTAGCTACTCTAAAAGGTAAGAAAAAAATTTTAATTTGGAAATACATCAGGCATTTACAGTAATTATGGCCCTTTCCATATGGTTCTGAAGTCCAAATAAGGTGAGAATAAGTAAACAGTTCCTACATTTGAAGATTTTCTTAAAGGTCACCATTCAAGTCCCCCTATGATTTCAGTAAGGATACAAGAACAGAGGGAGAGCAGTTTAGCTCGATTATTGATCAATTTCACCAAACGCCTTCTCGCTAGAACATACTTCTGGGCAGTGGAGATTTTATCAACACCAGCAGGCATCACAGACTGACACAACTAAGAAAAAGAAACAAACACAGTATTAAGAACAACATAAATTCTAACAAAAGTTTAATGAAAATCTACTATAAAACAGGTTGCTTGTGATAAGTACTGTGAAAAACATTCAGATAAGTTGAACCATCTTTGCAGACAAGACTTATTATCTAGTTAGGACACTAGCGACTTAAAAAAACAAGAGCCAAAGAAGCAGTTGAATTCACAAATGAATATTCATCTGCTGCTTTCTGAAAAAGTCCTGCCCCTGAAACAGATATTTCCAATCTGCTGATGGGCCAACCAACCCTGAATTTCCTGTCAAATTAAAACAAAACAGGTTTTTTCAATCAGTAGGTGTAGCAATGCCATAGAGAATTTCTGTAACAGCTGTCACGTATCTTCTGAAGAAAACGTAAAGTAGACTGCTAGAGCATAAACAATAGGATCATCAACCAGAACCACCCCACTCACTCTTCTATTTGGCATACTGATAAGCACAGCGGTTCAATTGAAAATTCGGACACTGGCTTGGGCAGAGGGCATACTGGGGCTGGTGGAGTGCCACATATTTTACCGTGATGCTACAGTTCCCCTTGCGAGCATTAGCATCGAGAGGGGGAAGGGCTGCCAGGTGTAAACAACACAGTTTCAGGGATTACCTGAACCCAGCCAACAACTCCTGCCCCAACCTGTACTGTACTTGCTGGCTGCGTGGCTTTGGGTAAGTTATTCAACTTTCAGTGTCTCAGCTTCCTCATCTGGGAAATGGGAGTAGCAACATGTGTCTCACGTATTCAGGTAGAACTTGTGGCTCAGGGGCTGGCAGATCATAAACGCTCAATAAATGCTCCCTGTGATATCAGAAGAGTGGCAAGAGGGAGTGGGCTTTGACTACTCTTAAGAGTGACATGGAGTTTTTCAGGACAGCTGGTGTGAACCGGGAATGGCAAAATGGTTCAACATCCAGGCTGCCACAGGACACCACGAAACTTCAGCACTGGCCAAGAGATGCCTAACAGTGCCAAACAGGAAAGAAAGCAGACTCCTTGGGAGGCAAGCCTGGCAACTCAGTATCTCTAGCTACAATAAATGCCAGGGAATGATTCTGGGTCATTGAGAGCAGGCAGTCAAGTCTGATACACCATCCCGTTTGTCTGAAAAATTCACTAAACAGTGAAGATGCTGAAGGCACAGAGACATCTTACCTATGGAATTGCTTTTACTGAATAAGCATCTGCAATAGAAACCTAAGTTTCTTACCACCGAGTCTAGAGTATAAATTACCAAAACTACTCAAAGGCCAGCTGCCGTGCTACCGAATGGCACGTGGTTTTCTTGAATGGTGCAACTTCACTGTCTCTCATTCGAGAGTTTCTATGTTTATGAGGTGTGGTGCTAAGGTGAGGGACTCTTCTTCAAGCCGCAGAGAAGAATCATTTTAATTCTTTTTGTCTCATTGCATACGTCATCTTTACTCACAAGTCTGACACCAGTACCCTGCCCCTTATTAGTACAAGTAATGGCTTTTCAAAAGTCTCCACAGATCATTGTAAGATTCATACCTCTTTTATCTCATCTGGTGGAAGCTGCTCCACATTCTGTAGCTTATTGACACTCCGTCGATGACTGTCATAATAGCTGAAGAAATCATTAGCACTCTGTTTCAGCAGGTAGATGATAATGCCCAAACCAGGCAGGCGCCAATACGGAACTACTGGAGCTTGGGTATCTAACAGTTGATGATAAAAAACAATGTTCCACTTAGAAGCATTTTATATGAATTTCAAATGACCTGTTTTAAAACAAGGAACGCCCAGGAATGTAAGGGCATGTAAACTATTATTAAAACCAACCCAAGACTACTTTCAAATATCACTGACAGTTCAAGAGTGGTTAGGAGCTACTGTACATACTGTATCAGGTATGTACGTAAGCTGGAGACCTTAAAAGAATAAGAAAATTTGGCTGATGGACATACACAGAGCTTACCCTTTATTGGGTGAAGACCTCTTGAGAACTCTATGTTAGTTATCAACCTTTACACCCGTATCCCCCCCCCCGACCAATATTCACACATACAGAAGCCATATATACAAGTATGCAGTTTCCTGACCCCAGGTGAAAAATTCCTGCCTCACCCTACAGCTCTAGTCATATGGACTCATTTACAGTCTGCATCTTTCTGGTTGCTAAATTCCCAGCTCAAAGTCATTCTTCCAAAGAGATAAGGAGAACGCGAACTTAAATATTAAAAAATATAAGTGGATTTGAACTTTAATAAGTCTTTTACCACAGTAACTCCACTTGGGTAGCAAAACAAAATGGTCTGCCTTTTACTTGACTACCTTCTGGTGAAGGTGCAAAGGACAGTGGGATGTTGGAGAAGTTATCCACAGAGGGAAGAACAACTAGAGAATAATAACACTACCATTCCAGAGATAAGTTTGTATAGTGCAAATAGAGCAATTTCCTCTTACGACTGAGGGATTTCTTCAGAAATACCTACGTAATTTCAAGGTCAACTTAAAATAATCTTTCTTTCATGGCCAACTTCCATGAATACTGAAGGAGAGATCTGCATTTGCTTCTTTCACTACCATCTCCCTTACCCTTGCTCCAAAGTCAGATCTCACAGATCTTCATGTGGAGGGGAAGAGAGAGAGCAGGCCCCTGTCAGGGGATGTTGCCACCAACCAGGATACCTCAGACTCATCTGAATTGCCAGGTTTCCCTTTCCAGTCTTCAGTGAAGATGTGACAGTCTCAACGATATAGGTCATTATAGAGAGACTTCTCCTAGTGAACTTAGGTACCCTGGTCCCCAGATCACATTTATGTGATACCTACTAGGAGGAAGATATCCACAAAGAGGATAACTTAATGCTGAGAATACTCCAAAGCATTTCAGGAGTTCTCAAACACTAACTTGCTCAAGTCTAGAAAATATTAGTTCCGAAGCTCCAGACTTAGACATCAGATGAGGATGGCTCCTGAGAAATTCGACTACAGAAACAGATTCTGCAGGAAAGATCACGAGGTCTAGGCACTAGAAGTGCTATAGGAAAGGGTCCCTGGATCACAAGTAATGTAAATATACTAAATGATAACAGCAATAACAATAGCAATAATGGAAATAATAATAGCTAACATTTAGGTAGTGCTAAGTGCCAGGCATTGTTCTAAGGCACTTGACATATATTAACACATTTAACCCTTACATTAATTCATTGGAGGAGAGTTGGTTATGACTTCCACTTTACAGATAAGGAAACTGAGGCACAAAGAGGGTAAGTAATTTTTCTGAAGTCATACCAATAGTCACTTGTAGAACTGGCTCTAAAATCTAGGCAATTCATCAACAGTCTGTGGTCTTAACCACTAGGTCAAATTGCCTCTTTAAAACTAAGTATTCTCGAAACTACCACATAGCTACTGACTCTTATGCCTAGAATTGGCAGAGGAAAATATGCTTATTAACTCTTTGACAAGTCTGATGAGAGATAAAGATCAATTTATAAGGCTTCATAAAGTTCACCTTTAAGTATTAAAGATCATATGGTATGCGAAAGATTGGCTCAAAATGAGAACAAACTAAATGAAATTTTAATAATTACTAGGGATATATTATTAGCATATGATTAATGTTTTTGAAGAATACATGACGAAATTACAATTTGGTTTGAAAATCTTATGTTCAGGTTAAATTTGTTTTTAAAAGTTATATTCAAGGGGTTAGAAAAAGATTGTCTTTTTTTTTTTTTGAGGAAGATGAGCTAACTACTGCCAGTCCTCCTCCTTTTGCTGAGGAAGCCTGGCCCTGAGCTAACATCTGTGCCTATCTTCCTCTACTTTATATGTGGGACGCCTACCACAGCATGGCATGCCAAGCAGTGCCACGTCTGCACCCGGGATCTGAACCAGCGAACCCCCGGCCGCTGAGACGCGGAGCGTGCGAACTTAACTGCTGCGCCACAGGGCCGGCCCCAAGATTGTCTCCATCAAGCTATAGATCTACAGGGATTAATAAACAGATTCACATTCATTTACAACTGCCAGATAGAGAGGAGACAGATTAGGTTAAATGTCGCTATCAGGTGACAGGAAAACCACTGTTCTGAATGAAAAGGGGTCTTTGGGTAGGATTCCCAATCATTCCATACCCTTCCAAAGTGAAGATGAACTCTTTTCACATTTGCCAAGCTACCTGGACTAGAAAGGTAACTTTCCCCTTGTGCTGGCAAGGGCAGGCAGGGGTTGAAACCTTCCCATAGTAGCATCTTCTTATTCTAGTGATCTTCCTGGCAGCAAACTTTTCGAATATAGGAGAAAGCTAGAACTATGTAAAATTAACTTGTTTATTAAGTCAAAGGAATTGTTTTATATCTCCAATCTAAATGACTTAAGCATTTACCCCATAGACTATAAGTCTTTTTTTTTTTGAGGAAGATTAGCTCTGAGCCAACATCTGCTGCTAATCCTCCTCTTTGTTTCTTTTTGAGGAAGACTGGCCCTGAGCTAACATCCATGCCCGTCTTCCTCTACTTTATACGCAGGACGCCTGCCATGGCATGGATTGACAAGCGGTGCACATGTCCGCACCCAGGATCTGAAACGGTGAACTCCGGGCTGCCAAAGTGGAATGTGCGATCTTAACTGCTGCACCACCAGGCCGGCTCCACTATAATCCACTATAAATCTTCATAGCTACTTCTTCAATTTCTTTAAGACAAACCCTCACCTAAGTAAGACTACTCCAAATGAATCACTAAGTGAAAGGTATCTTTATGTAAAGGTATCTTATTAGCTATTAAGGACTTCTGCTTCCAAGTATGACAAACTAAAACCATATCAGACAACAGCCCATTCCCCACCTCCTGCCCATAGCAGACAACTAAAACACCTAGCTATAATACAGAAAATAACTGCCTGAAGGCACCAGAGAGTGAAGAGAAGCAGAGAGACACTGGTGGGGAGGAGGGCAGACAGAACCTATACAACTGCATGAGTAAGTTCCCATCTCCACGGCCTTCAGCCTGGGGCTAAGTAGAGCTGGCAGTAGCACAAGCACCACAGTGCAGGGGCAGGAGTGCTGATGGAAAAAGCAGTTATTCAAGCCTGCGAAACCAAAAAAGAAGCTAGGAAGCTGGGAAACCATGACTGCTGAAAAAGTTGGGGGAATCTTGGAAGAGCTAGAGAGGGGATCCCCAAGGCTACCCACATCACTGACTGAGCCCTGAACCAGGTATGCATGGAACACACTCAAAACAGCTCAGCTAAAGGCAAAAGACTTAAACTGAGACAGCACCTGCCACCTCAGGATCAGTGTTCACAGTTCAAATATAGCCAAGGTAATTGCCAGCTAAAATGAAGGAAATAACACTCATAGGGGAAAACAAAAAATAACAGAATCTAGAAACTTTGCAACTTCATAATGTCAGTATACAATTTAAAATTACCCAACATATAAACAACTAAGAAAATGGAACACATTCTCAAGAGACAAGAAAATCAATCATGAATAATCGCAGATGAACCAGATGTTGGAAACTAGTGAATGAGGGTTTTAAAGTAACTATTATAACTATTCTAATTTAGGGAAAACAAAATATGCTCATAATCAATAAAAACCACAGGAAATCTCAGAGAGAAAATAGAAATGATATAAAAGAACCAAACGGAAATTCTAGAACTGAAAAATACAGCTTTTGAAATAAAAAGTTCACTGGATATACTTAACAGCCAATGGAGTTTATTGAGGAAAGAATAAGTGAACTTGAAGATGGATCAACTGAAAATATTCAAGGAAAAGAACAGAGAGAAAAAAGATTGAAAAAAAATGAACAGAGTCTCAGGGACATATTATACAGCATCAAACAGTCTATAATACATGTTTGGAGAGAACAGGGCTGAGAAATATTTCAAGAGAAAATGGACAAATTTTTCCCAAAATTGCTAAAGCAAAGAAATTTATAGATACAAGTTGTTCAACAAACACCAAAAAGAATAAAAACAAAGAAGCTCACACCAAGGCATAAAAGTCAAACTGCTGGAAGATAGAGCACATGTCTTAAGAGCAGCAAGAGAGAAACAACACTTGACATATAGGGGAACAACACTGCCATCAATGGCCACTGCTCATTAGAAATCACGGAAGCCAAAACAAAGTACAGAAATACCTTTAAAGTACAGAAAGTAAAAAACTGCCAACTCAGAATTCCATATTCAGCAAAATTCTTCTGCAAAATGAAGGCAACATCAAGACATTTTTAATAAAAGAATCGAAGAGAATTCATCACAGCAGATGTGTACTATAGGAAATTTTTGGCCTGAAGAAAAACGATACCAGATGGAAACTCCAATAATCAGGAAAGAATGAAGAGCATCAAATGTGGTTAATATCTGGATAAATGCTAAAGATTATTTTACTTTTTACCTTTTTGTTCTTAGTTTCTTTATAAACTATTAAAATGTTTAAAGTAAGAATTACAGTATCCTCTAATGGGATTTATAATGCATATAGATGAAATACATGTAACAATTATAAAGGAAAGGGGGTAGAATATGGACCTATACAGTTACAAGAGGTCTAAATTTTACATGAAGTGGTACAATATTAACAATAAATAGCCATTAAAAAATTATGGCACCTCCATAAAAAATTATGGCACCTCCAAAAAAAATTCAAAGAAGTATAGCTAAAAACCCAATGGGAAATTTAAATTCTATAAGATACAATTTTTTAAAAAGCAGGAAAGGGGGCTGGCCCCATGGCATAGTGGTTAAGTTTGGCATGCTCCACTTCAGTAGCCTGGGTTCATGGGTTTGGATCCCAAGCACAGACCTACACCACTCGTCAGCCATGCTGTGGTGGCAACCCACATATAAAGTGGAGGAAAACTGCCATGGATGTTAGCTCAGGGCTAATCTTCCTCAAGCAGAAAAAGAGAAGGACTGTCAACAGATGTTAGCTCAGGGCTAATCTTCCTCAGCAAAAACAACAACAACAACAAAAAAACAGAAAAGGAGAAAAGGAAAAACAAAAAACCCAGAAAAGGCAGTCAGAAAACAACAATAGATAGAAAATAATTAAACATTAGACTTAAATCCAACCATACCAATAATTATATTAAAGATTAAAGGACTAAACATTCCACTACAAGACAGCAATAGTCAAAACAGATTTAAAAAGAAAAAAAGACCCAACTCTGCTGTGTAGAAGAGATGCACTTTAACCAAAGACGTGGATACCATGAAAGTAAATGGATGGAAAAAGATAAACCAGGGAATCCGTAAGCAGACAACATTTTGAAAAAGAAGAACAAAGTTGGAGGATTTACAGTACCTGATTTCAAGACTTACTGTAAAGCCATGGAAGATAGAGAGTATAGACCATAGAAAGACAGTGTGGTATTAGAGAAAAAACAGACACAACAGATCAATGGAACAGAACTGAGAATCTAAAAATAAACCCCAACTTATGTGGTCAATTGATCTTTTTTTAAGGAAGATTAGCCCTGAGCTAACATCTGCTGCCAATCCTCCTCTTTCTGCTGAGGAAGACTGGCCCTGAGCTAACATCCGTGCCCATCTTGCTCTACTTTATATGTGGGATGCCTTCCACAGCATGGCTTGACAAGCAGTACATAGGTTCACACCCGGGATCCGAACCGGTGAACCCTGGGCCACCGACACAGAACACGCGAACTTAACTGCTACGCTACTGGGCCGGCTCCTGTGGTCGATTGATTTTTGACAAAAGTTCTCAAGGTAATCCAAACAGACAAAGAGTCTTTTCAACAAATGGTGCTAGAACTGGACATAGGCTCACCACTAGTAATCAAGGAAATGCAAATTAAAACCACAATAGAATATAACAACATGCCCACTAGAATGGCAAACGTTTAAAAAGACTGACATTATAAGCACTGGTAGGGAAGTGGATCAACTAGAACATTATACATTATACTAGAACATTATACATGGCAGGTGGAAATGCAAAATAATTGTCACTTTGTAAAACAGAATGGCAGCATCTTATAAAGTTAAACATATCATACAACCCAGGAATTCCATTCCTAGGTATCGACTCAAGAGATGAAAACATAGGCCTACACAAATTTCCATATGCAAATATTTGTAGCAGCACTATTCATAATAGCCAAAAAACTGGAAATAACCCAAATGTCTTTCAACTAGTGAATAGATAAATTGTGGTATATTTTAACTATGGAATACTGTTCAGCAATAAAAAGGAAGAAAATAGTGATACATACAACATGAACGAATATCAAAAGCACTGAGCTAAGTAAAAAAAGTCAAAACACAAAGACTATGTACTGTATGATTCTATTTATATAAAATTCTGTAAAAGGCAAAACGATTGTGACAGAAAGCAGAAGAGCAGATGCCTGGGTCAGGGGTCGAAGGAAACAATCAAATGCAAACGGGCAAGAAGAAACTTCTAAGCAAGGAATTATTCTATATTTTGATTGTGGTGTTAATTATATACTATATATAATTACCAAAATTATTGAGACTGTATGCCTAAAATGGGTGAATCTTGTTGTATATAAATAATACCTCAATAAAGTTTTTTAATCCTACTAGCTAGGATTTTATAATAGAATTAGACAAGTAGAGTCCTTGGCACAATTTATATAAGATAGAAGTTATATGTTGTTAAACTAATATTTTTTTATAATATCATTCTATTAAATATGTATTTTTTGTGATCAAGCAATTTTCAGGGAAAATAAGATCTTAGAGAGGATGAAATGTGACAAAATGATTTTCAGAATTTCAAACAAAAGACTTCCATTCCATTCCATTCCATTCCCACCACCAAGACCTGAAATGGGCTTTGTCTTTTAGGTGTTCAATGGGCTAACAGCTTTTATCAATCCATAACCCTGCCTCATATTCCAAATCTTCCCTACTGTGTCATTAGGAAATCACAGGTTACGTCAGCTTACTCAGTATCTAAATTTTACTTTGCTATGTTATAGAAATTTGGAGCTTTGACACAAAACCCAGTTTAGACACTGTATTCAGCTTAACATGATTTAACATACAAACCGTCTGTTATATTTTCGTATTTTTCACCCAACTAGCTTACTCTCTAATACTAGATCCTTTCTTTGGGATCTCAAGTACTAATCAAAACTATACTCTCCCCACAAGGCTCTTCTAGATTTATCCTCAGAAAATCTTCAACTTCTCTATTCTCTTGAGCTCTCCAGCTTATCTACAGATCTGACAAGAGTACCTCCTCATCACTCCTTCCTAAAATCATTTAAAATTTTTTCCATTAATTGCTTGTAAAGAAAAAACTGCATCTTACTGGAGCCAACTAGAGCTTGTCATAATCACAGCAACTAAATTCCTCAAATACAAAAAGAAAGAGCTAGGCTCACCTTGCCGGGGGCCATCTCTATTAATGGTTTCTGACAGGCTAGGGGTAAAGAGACACACAGCATGCTGAAAGGTAGGGGAACTCTGTAACATGAGTGACTGGCAATATTCCATGACGTTGGCACAAATCTACAATGGAAAAATAGCAGCAACAAAAGTATTAGCTTTCCAAATGCCCTAATATCATGGAGATCCAGACTTGAAGGAGAACAAAATTAGAGATCAATTTGTAAAATTACAACAGTTAGAAATCAATTTGTAAAACTACTCACATCTGTTACCAAATATTTCCAAAAACAGTAAAATCTTAAAGAATAGTTACATAATTCTCACTCCTCTTACCTGTTGCATAGCCAATTCAATCTCATCTTTCTTGCTCACTTTATCTCCCTCCACATTATCATCTTGAAATTTAAACTGACGTAGTCTGTCGGAGCCACCAAAGCGACTTAGTAACCCTAAGCACTGGCGCTAAGAAAGAAAAAGATATTTGTTCATATGTAGTTGGATATGTTTAAAATTAGTGCCCTCTCTTTCTTGAGGGATATAAAAAAGAAAAAACTCAGTGGGGAGTGGAATCACTCTTTAAAGTGTCTGATTTCTTACATCCAACCGAATCAACTAAAGTTAGCACTATTAAAATTCACCTTTTTGCAAATGTATTTGCTTGGCAGTCAACTCATTAAAAGAATGTCAATTTTCAGCAATTAATCCCCACTATAATCTATGTTTGCCAACAAATTTTCTCTACCACATCAAATAATTCTTTGGTAGATACCCATTAAATAAACACAAGTTGATAAACAATGAAAAGCAAAATGAGATGGCAAATAGGAGATGGTTAGTAACAAGCAAGGGGCATGATAATTCTGTCTTCTAAGGCTCAAATTTAAAGGCTGTTACTCCTGTGGCTGCTCTTGGGGACTTCATAAAGGGGTTGGGAACACACAGGTAGCTTTGGCAGGTAAAATGGAAATGTCATCTGCTTGAAATGTTGCTACTTTTCACCTGAAAATACAATTTTTCCTAAAGTTCTCAGAGAAAAAGGACAAGCTTTTCAAAATTGGCAGTATATCTGGTGGTTAGTACATGGGTTTGGAAGCAGCGGTGTGGGTTTCCATCGCAGGTACATGACTTCTTGCTCTGTGACCTAGAACAAGTTACTTAACTTCTTCAAGCCTCTATTTTCACATTTCTAGAGTGATAATAGTAATTCTACCTTACAAGATTGTGGTCACGATTACCTAAGACATTGAATTGTATTTAAAGTGCTTAGTATAGTGTTCTGCACATAGTAAGTGAACAATAAAAACAAGTATTTTAAAAATTAGTATTACACATACATAATATATAATATCCTATTTAAACTGACATTAGTTTCAGTAGTAAGTTTGGATAAGGCAAAATATATTAAGGAGCCTATAATATAAACTTCTTTTGCCAAAATAGTTGTATCTATTTTTAAAACTTATAACAGGCTGTTTGTCACTCTTACAGATAAAATAGATAGATTAAAACATTTCCAGAGGTCATCTTATGAAAGATCCATCAAAAATACCTCTCTACCAATGAAAAAAGTTAAAAGACTGAGGGAAAAAAAGGAGTCTCTGGGTTGTACTGGAGAGAGTGCAGCCCTTTCTGGAGTGCTGCCTGCCAGTGACTCAAATGTACAATGTGTATACCTCAGACCCAGCTATGTTATTTCACCTATGGGTTAAAAATCTGTGCACAAAAATGCTGATTGCAGAATTTTTCTTTTGAAAACTTAAAAAACAATACATGAAAAGAAGATTGGTTAAGTAAATTACTGTATCCAAAACAATGAAATATAAATTCTAGAATATAATTACTCTGCAGCCAATAAAAAGTAAAGATGTTCAGATCAAAGAAGGCCAGAGGCTCCGAGAAAGACTATGATAAAATATCTAATTGATAAGCTATCTATTATGTTTGAATATACTGAAAGGAGAATATAGAATGGGAGGAGAGTTTGGGAATAACTTAAGAAATAAGTACATAAAAACAAAGCAAATAAAAAAAGAAACAATTATTTACTCTAGGGAAAACATAATGTTGCACAGAAAAGTAACATACTGTCCATGGTTTAATCATAAATGATATTTACATAATAACAATAATGTAACACTAAATATCAATCTAATTAAAATTACGATACAATTATATTGAGTTTCAAGGGGGTGTATGAGAAATGTACATGTTGTATGGTGGAAGAAAAGGAGTCAAGAGATCTAAATTCTCACTTCCTCAATGGAAAGTCATTGATGATTCCTAAAATTGGAAAATTGATTAGTAGCAATATAATCATATTTAGAGATATCAAAGAATCAGTTGAAACAGTTTGCCCAAATCCAGGGAGAACAGGGACGGGTGAGAGGACTGTTGTATTTTCTTACAAGTCTTATAGCTGCTCTTTAAAGAAATACAAATTAGTTACCTGGAATCTTCCAATATGTCCCTGTAGCTCCATTAGAGATCCTTCGTTTACGTCAACATCAAGTTCACTTAATATACCTATAAAATTTGGAATGCTTTTAAATGTAGTTTTATAATCAACAAAATAAAAACATTTTTAAAAACTAGGAATGGCAGTTCTATTATTTTATATTCTTTATGTGCATAAATAGTCACACAATGCCATGAAGTTTTCAGAAATATGACTTTACAAAGATTGTAAGTGCACTATCACATATTCACTCATATGCAATCTAAATCTAGATTGAATTAGTGCTTTTAAAAGGCAGTTTTTAAAGTTTTTGAGAAAAAGCTACTTTTTATTTATTATCATAAAAGTTAAAATTTTCTAAATTCAGCAGTAAATTACTTTCTCATGAAAGAGTTTAGAATATAAAACACTAAGAATAAAATGCATTTATTTTTTCTTTTAACTCTTCTAAGTATTATATCACTTGATTTTTCCTTTTCCCTTAGGCAAAGTACAGTTTGCATATACACAAAAAAAGTTTCCATTCTACTTCTCAGTTTGGACCTGTTTCAAATTCCTAAATCAAGCTGATCAAGCTCTTATAGTACCACGAACTCCCTTTATTTCTATCAAGCCCTCCAAGCCAACCCACAGTCATTCTTCCCTTTGATTTACTTGTTTCACGACTGTAGTTGTGCTGAGGAGAACCCACCCAAACCTGTCCTAACCACCCTAACTTTCCATGTGTTTTCACAATCCCTTTGACTGATTTCTCACTTCCAAGCATACACTCCATAGCACGTAACCTAGAACCTTATCCTTTGCTCCTTACAATGACAAGCCCTCCTCTTTCTCGATTTCTCAACCCATGAGCTCAAAGCAAACTTACAGAAGATACTCCCATCATCTGGCACATGCCGGCTTGTTATACCTCACCTGGGCCTCATTACTCCACTAGATTCCACCCCTTTCCACCTATATCTCCTCTGAGAGGCTGCTCCCAGAATCTCTTTCTTTTCTGACATAATACAATATACCCTGCCACAGAGGATTTTTCCTCACCATTTGAAAATATGTTTAGGTCTCCCTTGTACTCTAAAACAAAACAAAACAAGCAAAACCCTGGTTAAGATCAAATTCTTGAAATATTTTTTCTACATTAGCTGCTTGTAATCTGCATGCCTTCCTTTCCAATCTCAATCCCCCTAGCTGGGTTTTGCACCTAACACTATCAAGGAACTTTGGCTTTTTCCCCTTTGTCCTCAAACTTACTGATCTCTGCAACATGTGTTGCTATTCCCCAGTTCTTTTTTTCCTCCTGCACATCAACTGCTGCCTCTACTTAAAAAGATTACCAACTCACGGTTTCTATAAGACCCTTCTGTTAGATGCCACCTGCCTACAGGTACCAAATATCTCACTCTCAACTCCAAACATTTTTCACTATCTGTGGGTCCTAGAAGAAAAATTAACCTGCTGATAAGTATTTGAGGACATATTTAGTGCTAGGCTAGGCAATATGGGGGATACAAAGTTATATAGGCTTATAAATTAATGGGAGCATTTAAGATAAAAATATATAGTAAGTTATAGGATAACAGAAAATGATACGCAATCAGGACTAAACCGTGCAGAGTAGGGCTGAGAGGAGTGAAAACTTTTAAAAGCTATTTTAAAAATTGGAGAGGGTATTTGGCATTATCTTAAAAAAAATTTAAGTACATATATTTCTGACCAAGCACTGCCAGGAATTTATCAAGCATAGCAGCTCAAATCTACAAAAATGTACATGTATACATATGTGTACACACACAGTTATTAAAAGCCACACTGTTTGAAATTTTAAAAAAGATTAGAAAGAGTCAACATGTCATAGGGGACTGGTTAAACAACAGAGGTCTGGTTATCTCACAACTGGAAAACTATGCAGCCAATTAAAAAGAATGAGGTAGGAGCTATACGTGCTAATGAGAAAAGATCTCCAAGACACAACGGGAAAAAAAATTACAGAGCAATGTGTTTGGTATGATTTCATTTGCGTAGAGGGGGGAAATTCTACAGAAACATACATAGAAATTTATAGAAAAATAAACTAAATTGATAACTGGTTCCTTTTAGACAGCAGGAAGTGTTGGTCAGGGTAATTTTACTCTCTTCTTTTATTTCGTTTGAATTTATCATGAGCATATTAAAATAAATTGTGCTTTTCTGAATATAATCTTAATAGGCTGACAGGGTCAAATGCTGCTATTAGCAAAATACATAATTTTTAGGCATTTTAAAAAATTCAAGAAAAAAGACTTTATCAATAAAACCACTTTGCCAGAGGATAAGATAAAAGGCAAATTTTCTTTATATCTAACTCAGAGCTTCTGGGTTAAGATGGCAGAATGAAGTAGCATCCTAGAATCTCTCTCCTGTCATCAACGTACACAATGAAAGAAATTCACCAAAAAAGGAAAGGGCCAACTTATGCCATAAATACCCAAAAATGGTGGTGGCTAAGGAAAAAAAAAAAAGAGAGAGAGAAAATTCTGGTGGCGCAAGCAGCATGATTCAGCTCATGACCTTTACCCTACCCCTCCGAAGCAGTATGGAGGAAAGAAGATAAACCAAGAGACTCTTGCAAATTCTCATGGAGACACTACAATTTCAAAGAAGCCTATTAGAGTAACTGGGTAAGCCATGGAGAAATCGAGAGAAACACCATTAGGAGAACAACTACATAGCACTATGGGACCTCAGACACTAGAAGAGTGGCCTGACTTGGCATCATCTAAGGACACTGGAATGAGTTGGGAAAATGAGCATAATAAGCCCACAGGACTGAGACACGCCAGAGTCGGGTGCAGTGGAGGCTGGGATCTCCTCAGCATGAGCATAGGCCCCAAGTGCCTCAGTAGGTAGTGGGATTTTGCATATTATTTTCTTGAACTCTGAATTTTTTATATGAGTATACATAATTTTTATAAATATAAACTTATTACTTTTAAAAAAGGCAGTTAACTCTGTGAGTACCAATTTCAAATAGGTCATATATAGCTGCAAAGTAATAGAAACCTCATTCTATTAAGTGTATGTCAATCTGTAAAGAATTCTTAAAAGTCCATTCAACATAATCAACTCACCAGGAAGTCCTGCTTTACTTATAATTCCTGTCAGTAGAGCCAATTCCTGCAAAGACCCAGCACTAACATCTTGACAGCGCAGGATTGCTTGTATGGTATCAGAATGCGAAATGAGAAACTGCAGCACCTACACAAAGGAAAAGGAGGAGAAGAAAAAGGACAAAGAAAAAAAGAAGGAAAAGGAGGTGGAAGAGCAGAAAAGTATATTATAAATAAATTTATAACTCATCTTTTTAACAACATGGAAGCCAGTAATTCAATGTAATGAAGAATTTTAGATAAGCAATTGTGTTTTGCACTTACATAGTTTTTTCCTTCAATAAGTAAATATTTACCTAAAATTCATAAGCTAAAGATAAGGATTATTTCAAAGTTTAGAAATTAATATATTTAGAGGCTACTATAGAAGAGTGTAACTTAGAACTACTGTATGAAAACTATTATTTGACCCCTATTTTATTTCCCTTTTTTTTTGTCCAAATGGAACTAGAACATGAGTTTAAAATAAGTGAGTACAGAGACCAGCCCTGAGAGCCTAGTGGTTAAAGTTTGGTGTTCTCACCACTTTGGCAGCCCAAGTTCAGTTTCTGGTTGTGGAACCACACCACCCATCTGTCAGTAGCCGTGCTCATGATATGACAGGCTCACACAGAAAAACTAGAAGGACTTACAACTATGCACTGGGGCTTTGGGGAGGCAAAAAATAAGTAAGTGGGTATGAAAATGACTTATTATTTAATGTGTCACGTTAGAAACAGCAGCATTCTACCTTGGTGAGATAAGCCTGAAGACTGACAGCAGGGAAAGCAGGTAAAATTACCATAAATCATTAGGACAGAGTCCCTGAGGGTATCACAATAATAGAGCAACACAATAAAAGAATGCAGATTCATAATGATAAGCCTAAATAATCAGCGAAAGGCTGTTATATATTGTATTATTAGTTTAAAGAAACAAAGAAATATATTTCTTGAAGCTTTCACTGAAAATCAATGAAGATAAAACTAATTTCTGGTGCTCAAAGAAAGTTATATTAGTTAGAAAATTCACTTATTTAAATTACTTCATTCTCTAAATATCACAACTAAATATGGTGTTATCTATCTTTCGTATTTTTTGCAAGGCCTAGTATAATGCACAGCCTCTTCTCAATAAATACCTGGTTAAATTACATTTTAGAAGCCAGCTTATTCCTACCACAATAATTGCTTCCTTTTACAGAAGAACAAATTTAGATCTCTTGCTTTCCATCTCAGTCAAACAAGAATACAAAAATGGGCCAGTGACGTTCAGAGCAAAGTACAAGTGGCTTGTTTTTGATACCCAGGACTGCCACAAACAGTATGACCAAGGGAAATTCACTTATGCTTTCTATGCCTAGCGTTTCTGCATATGTAAAATGAGGACTTTACACTAGGTGATTTCCTCACTAAGGATTCCTCTTACCTGCCCTGCTGCCTGCAAGTGCTGGGCCATACTAGATGTGAGGATAACTTGACACAAGCGGAGAGCTGGAAGGAGAATTTGACGGTACCGGTCCACCGGAGAAGGGATGAACACTGGGGGATCTCTCATGCCAAACATGCTGCATTCATTTCCACCGAACAAGGAGAGAGCAATGGTCCAAGAGTTAAGGTACTCCTAGCAATCCCTGACCATCTTCGTGGCAAATAATCACAGGTGGCTGATTAAAATGTGAGTACAAATGAGTACTCTGCATCCCATATAGACAGTTAGTAAAAATGGAGTTATTTGAATTTTGAAAAATCTTAGTAAGAAAATCTGTATAATTTGAAAGGACAATGCTTGAAATTTCCTAAACATATTTATTCTATTCTAAATCTTCCCTTGGGCCATAGAGACTATGAGGAAGAAATAGATAAAAACAAAAGTTACCTTCCCCAAATTTCCCTCTCCTATACCCAAAGCCAAAAATGCATCTACAATGTCCATTATATTTTAAAAAACAAGATTTTTAAAAGTTAAAAAGACGTTGTAAAATCACTTAACTTTTAACATTAGATCTCAGAACACTATCTTAATAAACCAGTTATTTATTATAAATGTTTGTATTCAAATTTTTAGACAAAAGAAAATGGTTGTGTGTTGAAGAGAAGGGAATGAATGCAGAATATGGAAATAAAAGGAAAAGAGAAAGGCTTTGCACAGAAAAAGTGATAATAATATGCCATGAATTGAGAAATGTAATTAACTCAATCCTCTTCACCTAAGATGAAAATAGTAACTCTCATGTTTAAAACTTTAGAAAGCAATATAAAAATTTTTTTTCTAGAGATAATCTAGTTCTATAGTTAAACTCAAAGAACAACTATTCAATTTAGCAAGGGATCTTTCGAAGAAAATTAAGCGTTATTTACCACTAGGAGGGTATGCTATCTGCCTAACAATGTTGTAGACAAGTAGACAAAAAAGGAAAAGAAAATCCATATTCAAACTCAACTGACAAATGTGCTAAAAAGCGTGAAACTTTAAATAATTTGACGCGAAGGTTTCAAATTAGCAAGTAGTTGGCAAAACGTCAAAATGAGAAAAATATAAAATTCTATCAGAATCATCAGCAATAGAAAATTCACAACAAATTATAATTTCATTATAATACTTTAAAAGACCACCAGAAGTTAAAATATGTATTTCTATTGAGCAAAACAATAAAGTTGGGGAAAAAAAATTTACTAACAAAATGTTCTTCCATTTCCCTCTCCCATTACTACTCTGAAATGGAAAGCATTAGGTCCCTACCCACTTTTACCTTTATTAGCAACTTGCACTTATTAGTAAATGTCAGGGGTATATGACCAAAAAAAATCATCAAGTTGAAAGAGTACTGCTCAAACAGAATTATACATCAGTGGCAAAATTACGTTTGTAATTTCTTTTTCCCTTAATAATCCTCTAATGGGAACTTAACAAAACCAATCTATAGGGACACTTACCCCTGCGGGTCCATTTCCGGGCGCATGTCATAGACTTGGCATTGTGCCAGTCTCACAATGACCCCAGACCTCAGCAGCTCTAAAGCGCCCTGCTGTATCTTAGCCACTCTTGTGAGAAATGCCTAAGAAGTTACAAAAGGAAAATTATCAGGACAGAAACCATATCCAAGGGCCTCAGATAAAAATAAGACTCATGGCACATGTCTGATCTTTAATCATCACTGAAGAGAAATTCTGAGCTAGCTATGAAGGGGCACATTATACCTATAGGATTTTTATGAAGATTAAATGGCACAGCATATCTGAAGTGCTGCATACAGTATGTTGCATAAATATTCAACTCAACTGTAGTTTCTGTTATTATCATCGTGTGGGCTTATGGAGGGCAGGAAACACTGTTTTGCTCACAGCTGTATCTCTAGTACCTAGTGCCATGCCTTGCACGTAAGAGGTATTTAATAAATACTTGTTGAATAAATGAACAAAGGAGGGAAAAAAAGAGTCAATAAAGAATCTAAAGACTTTAGTGCTTCTATTATTATGACATTGTGATATTTTTAACCAGGAGGAAACAGAGAAATTAAAACAGATTTGGGGGAAAGGAAATGATGAATTATATACGGTATGGAAAATCCTGTTTAAAGTATGACCAGCACATCTGCACTGGAATGTTCAACAGGTAACTAATACAGACTGAATTTTGTGGTGAAGGACAGTTTTGCTCACTGCTCTCCTCACAGAGCACTGAGTGTCATATCATTCATCATCAGCAGCAACCTGAGTGAGGAGGCAGCAGACCCATTACCCAACTAACCCTCTCAGGATCTTTTCAACTCAACCTTGGCATGCCTAGAAGACACATTTCTAGCAGAGGTCCCCAAATTTAAAACTCCTTAGAAATGATTACAGCTTACAAGACAGAAATATTCAAAACATAGGCCACGTTGCTGTTCTTTAATACATCTACAGCCCTAGGCAGAAATGAGCTATCGATCTAACTGCAAATGAATATAAAGCCTTACCATTTTAGATTCGTAAGTATAAAGGGCTTTTAAAAGGGGAGGTTGTGGAGTGAGTAAGCTCTGCAAAGTATGGTCATCTTCTACCAAGCTGTCCACAAGCACCTTCAAATAGCCACTGTTAGAAAGATACAAAAGCCACTGCTGCTGCTTATCTACAGAGACAATCCGATCAAGGAGAGCCAGTGCCAGCATCTGAAGAAAAATAAATCAAAGGCCAAAACATAAAGATGGCTACCAAAATCAACAACAGAAAATGTCTTTATCTGGAAATATTCAGAGCTTTCCTTAGAAAGAGAATGGGTGCTTGCAATAAAACTTTCTGTCTCTGTTTTGTTGAGAAATTGAAAGCTATATATATACAGAATCTCGATTTATTAATAAAAGGAAAAATTTCTGGGTAAAGTTACATTTCTGAAACAAAACCTAATACATTAAAATAATGGTATGAAATATATTTTAGTAGAATCTAAACATTACTTGTTAGAGGAAAGGGATCTTTAAAAAAAGCTTTTTTCCCCCCAATTGTGAAGTTTTACATGCTCATTATAGAAAGCATAGAAAAGTATATAAAATACATATTCTGATAAACACAGTTAATCCATTTTGGTCTATTTCCCCCTAGTCTTTGTTCTATGCATAAAAACACAAACATTTTTTAACATAAGTGACAATTCACTATAGCATTTATATTTTACCCTTCAAAAACATGACTCAAATGCTACGTTGTTTTCCACTAGCAGGAAGTTATCTTCTCACTGTATTATCACCAGTATGGCACAATATTTTAAAGAAACACAAGTGCAAATTCTCCTCCACAAAGCAGAGAAAGATATATTCAGTATAAAAGCTGTTTATCCAGCATTCTCTTAACCAAAGATCTTTATTAAGCAGCATATCTGTTGTTTCTACTAGTCTAAGGCCAACCTCAAAATCAGCAGAAAGATTATTCTGAGGGAAAATTCCGAACTGAGATTCTGAACAGAATTAAACAAAACATATGAAAAACAAAATATAAATTCCAAATTATAGCAAATAAGCAAATTCACTGAAATATATTGCAGAAAATAATCTCAATATGTAACATACATTTGAAAAGCTGGTTCACTTTATACCTTAATAAGTCAGAATATTTATTCAATTATAATACTAAACAGGAGTTACTGTACCCTTCCAATCTCATGACCATCACAAGCGTCTCGACAGACCACTTCCATGAGAGCAGCACCGTAGCTCTCAATGATGGCTATGTTTTCTCGCTGTAATTTACTAAATACATCTTCAGGGGCTGTCAGCCTTTCCCACATGGTTTTCTTGGCTAAAAGGGTTACAACAGAAAAGTTTAAAACATTCCCAAAAATAAGCAGTTTGGTAACTGAGTAATTACACCTCATACACAACAACAAAAAAATCCTTCCATTACTGCATGAACACAAAGATAAACCAACCAATGAGTCCAGGCAAGTAAACTTTAAGAGTACAAAGCACATATTCCATGCATGTACACTAAGACAACAATGCTATCAGGAAAGGGATAAACTATTCTTAAAGAAATCAAAATGAATTATGCAATTCCAAGAAAACCAATATCCTGTATTTATTCTGCTAATCAACCTATTTTTATCCTTTATTGAGATCTATGAGAATTGGGCTAGAAAGAATCGGGTACAAAGCAGACAAAAATCTGCTTCCAAAAAATCAGATATTTTTATTCTTTTATATTTTTAATGGAAAAACTTTCAAAAAGAAAAAGCATACCTATTATGAAAGTAATTTAAATGTACAATGGTAATTAAAGATATGATCACATATTTTACATAAGATTCATGTAAACTTTTTAGAAAAGTTTCACAGATACATAAAGCAATAATCTCTATTTGAAACTAATCTTCTAACTTTTTTCCAACTACTGTATAGCAGCAGTGTTTTTTTTTAACTTTTTTTATTTTTTAAATTGCAGTAACATTGGATCATAACATTATATAGCTTTCAGATGTACATCGTAATATATTTCTAATTCTGTGTAGATTACATCATGTTCACCACCCAAAAACTAATTATAGTCCATCCCCTCACACGTGAGCCTAATCACCACTTTTGCCCCCGCCCGCCCTCACCCGCCCCCGCCTATGGTAACTACCAATCCAATCTCTGTTGCTATGTGTTTGTTTGTCACTGTTTTTATCTTCTACTTATGAGTGAGATCATACGGTATTTGACTTTCTCCCTCTGACTAATTTCACTCAGCATAATACCCTCAAGGACCATCCATGTTGTCACAAATGGCCAGATTTCATCATTCTTTATGGCTGAGTAGTATTCCATTGTGTATAAATACCACATCTTCTTTATCCATTCGTCCCTTGACGGGCACCTAGGTTGCTTCCAAGTCTTGGCTATTGTGTATAATGCTGCAATGAACATAGGGGTGCGTGTACCTTTATGCCTTTGCGTTTTCAAATTCTTTGGATAATACTCGGCAGTGGGATAGCTGGATCATATGGTAGATCTATTCTTAACCTTCTGAGGATAATCCATACTACAGCAGCAGTTTTCAAGTTGGGGAAAGATTCTCAAAATAAGATCAGAATTGATCTGATCAATCAATCAATCAAGGTACTTCAGAATGGAGAGTAAAAATGAAGCAGGTTTAATCATGAAAAACAAAAGTAATGTTGTGGTCTACATTCTACTATAAAGTTTGCGGTAGGTACACCTTCAGAGTTTTAAAAATATTTTTCCCTAAAATATTTCTACTTTGGTTTTTAATCATACTTATTTTTAATTTCAAATAGTGTCAAAGGAGATTTGGAGATTTTTATGTTTCTCAATCCTGTCACTCCCTCAGGTCATCTGGTCCCATCTACTCCTCAACCTCATCTCCTTCCACTCGCGGCCTCCTCGACCAGCTACCGCCACACTAGCCTTCCTGCTCCTCAGATTCTCCACTTCCTTCAGTCTCAGCATCTCTGCACTAGCAGTTCTTTATGCTCTTCCCCAGATCTTAGCGTGGCTGTCTGCTCTTCATCATTCCAGCCTCTAGCAAATACCACTCCCTCAACTACATCCAACACTCCTACACACACAAATATCACAGTACTGCTTGATTTTCTCCATAGTACTTATTTACCTCAGATTGTGCTATTTTTTGGTTTCCATGCTTTTCTCTATCTCCCCACATTGGATGTAAGCTTACTGAACAATGGGATTCTGTCTTGTCTACCATATTTTCCCAGTATTTAGCACAGTGGCTGGGACAAAGGAGCGCAAATATTAATTACTGACTGACTGACAACTTAAAAGTTCAGAAACACCGCTCCAGAGCTGCCACCAGATGCCCTCGGGGTGGGGTGCCATGGGTGGGTTTTCAGGAAGCCGGCCTGAGGAGCTATGGCCATCTTCTCTTCTGTTTTACACACAGGATTGCCATAAAATTCTGTTTGACTAAAGGCTTTGAGTAAGTTTGAAAGCCACTACGTCACAGATTTAACATTTCTAGCCACAGATTCCTTATTCTAAATTGGCTGAAATGAGGGTACAGAGATGCTGGGATATCACTCTGCACACTCTTCCACACGACCCCTGAGGCACCCTGCAACAACCGCTAAGGCTTCACAGCGAAATCTGAAAAACAGTGGTTTGCAGAAGACCAGTGAAGTATGAAAACAATGCCTGATTTCTGTTTTCAAATTGTGACTGGATCTCGAAGTTCCACATGTTATTTATGAACAGTACTACCTAGAAATAAGAAAAATCTAAGCCTGCAATTTAATTAGAACTTTGTTTTAAATTTTCATTTTTGAAGGATAAATTAATTCATTAGAAACTACCAAGTTGGTTTCTTATACGCCAATCTGTCCCTTCTTCCAAAATACCTTATAAATCACTGCCATACAAATTTTTCTAAATACCAACTTCTTCATATCACTTTTCTCAGTAATTTTAAATAGCTATCTATTGCTTATTCAACTAGCTTTAACACTGCAGTTTCACTTGCAAGGTCATTAATAATACGGTCCTACCCTCCCAACTTGACTTTCTATTCCATCAACCCTCTCCCTTGCTCATAGCCAAGACATCCTCCTCATTCTTTGCTCCCTCCTAGTTTGGGCCTTGCCTGAAAAGCCCCCCCATTTATTCTTATGTAAATGCAACTCTCCCCACAAACTCTAGCAAAAGTCTTTATTTCCTTTCTCTTAACTCTTATAATTTCTACTTGAGGCTGGCAAACTAAGGCCCATGCACAAAATCTGACCGGCATGCCCCCTGTTTTTGTAAATAAAGTTTTAATGCAACATAGCCATGGTCATTCATTTGCACATTGTCTCTAGCTGCTTTCATACAGTAATAGCAGAGCTGAGGAGTTGCAACAGACAGCATATGGCTTGCAAAGCCTAAGATACTTACTATCAGCACCTTTACAGAAAAGGTTTGCTGGCATCTGGTCTATATCATCTAATTTAACACTTACTGTTTTATAAATACATATATTGCCATTTCTACTAGGATATAAACATAATGAAAACACGAACTCAATTAATGTTTCCTGCTTCTGGAAACAAGTGAAAATAATCAACCAGCAAATGATTATTGATTTCTGTTTGTGTTGTGAAAAACTGGAAATAATCTAAATGTCCAAAACCGAGTGGGCTAAATAAATTATGGTATATCCATAAGTAGCAAAACCTATAGAGGTATTAAAAATGTTATTTAATGAGGGGGAAAAGTTCATAAAATACTGAGTGAAAAGGGAGGTTATAAATCAATACAAAAAGATGACTAGCTATAACCAAACTGTTGTGATAGTTATCTTAGAAGGGTAGAATATGGGACATTCTTCTTCCTCTTGTTTATTAGGATGTTCTAAACTTCTTAAAATCAGTATTTATTTTGAAATACAAAATAAAAGCTAAAATAATTTTTTAAATACCTGATTTATTAAGTTTTAGAGAGGTTCTAAGATTCTAGGACCTGACTCAGGTCATAAAAAAATAAAAGGAGTGGTGAGAAAAGTACATCTAAATTCACATCAAGGAAAAAGCCTGCACTTACTATAGACACACATATATAGAACCATAGCTAGCGTTTTTAAGTCACTTATTGGAGTCAGACTCAAAAGAACAGAACCAACAACAGTCAAGATGCTCTATAAAATCCTTTTAGTCCCACTACTTTATGACTAAAATCATAGCTGTACTTGTACTGTAATTCCAGATCATACCAATGCCTAGACCATAAAAACTGAAAATCTCACTATAGGATTCTCAAAAGTTTAATAATGGCAATACACTGCTGTTTTCTAATCTACTCTTTTGTTTTTTGCTGGGAAAGAGTGGCCCTAAGCTAACACCTGTTTCCGATCTTCTCTCTCTTTTATTCTTCCCTTCCCAAAACCCCAGTACATAGTTGTATATTCTAGTTGTAGGTACTTCTAGTTCTTCTACGTAAGCCATCACCACAGCATGGCTACTGACAGATGAATGGTGCAGTCCCACACCTGGGAACCAAACCTGGGCTGCTGAAATAGAGTATGCCTAACGTTAACCACTAGGCAATCAGGGCTGGCTCTCTAATATTCTCTTTTAAAAAAATGAATGGATATCATAGTTTCATAAAAAAATAAAAACAAGAATACTGGGACCAGCCCAGTGGCACAGTGGTTAAGTTCACACATTCCACTTCAGTGGCCTGGGGTTCACCGGTTTGGATTCCGGGTGCAGACCTACACATGCTTATCAAGCCATGCTGTGGCAGGCATCCCACATATAAAATAGAGGAGGGTGGGCACAGATGTTAGCTCAGGGCCAGTCTTCATCAGCAAAAAGAGGGGGTTTGGTGGCAGATGTTAGCTCAGGGCTAATCTTCCTCAAAAAAAATAAATAAATAAATAAAAGAATATTCTTGCTCAAAGGTCACAATAACCCCCAAAAGCTATGAGCAGAGCAGGAAAAAAAAAAAATATATGTATATATATGTATATATATACACACACATATATATATAGTTAGTTTGTTTGTTTGTTTGTTTTGAGAGGACTGGCCCTGAGCTAACATCTGTTGCCAATCTTCCTCTATTTTATGTGGGATGCTGCTGCAGTATGGCTTGATGAGCGGTGCTAGGTCTGCAACTGGGATCTGAACCTGTGAACCCAGGGCCGCCAAAGCAGAGCGCATGAACTTAACCACTATATCACTGGGCTGGTCCCTTATGTTTACTATAACTCCTAATTCTTACTTATAAATAAAACATACTACTGAATACCATTAACTTGTCAAATGTAAACAAAAAGAAAAGGCAATTTAAAAGAAAACAGAACATACCAGAAAAGGTTATAATAAAAGTGCTTAAAACTGCAACAATTTAAACAATTTTAAAATTAAGAATTCAAACTAACATCTTCCATACAGCTATGTCATTCAGTTACAAATTAAAGTTGAATGATAAGCTCCTAGAAAATGGAAAGTTAATAATGAATCTGTTTTAAAAGCAATATAATCAATTTTACTGAAATTACTACAGAACACTCAAACACGGCTAGTCCCACGGAATTAAACCCAGGAGGATGCACTACCTCGTCTATACCGAAGCGTTAGCACAACTTTGTTAATCTGATTAAAAATATCCTGAAAAATGTATATCTTTGTCCTTATCAATCTATCTTTAAATGTGAAATATTTTTATAATACCAGAGCTTAAAAAAACAAACCAGTAAAGAAATTAAGAATATAACAATTAGGCTTCATATTAAACATTCAGGCTCTGGTCAAAGTATTCACATTTTCTCCTAGTGGTCACTGGTAGAAAAGAGAGAGAAAATAAAAGGTGAAATGAATACAAAGAGAGATATTCATAATGTCAATTAACCCCCAGGGATTAATACGCAAAAGCAATGTCAGATTTTAATTACACTGTTTCTAATTAGGGAGACATAAGAATCCTCCAAAGAATTTTATCAACAGAATATGTATTTTGCTTCCTCTCCAGATGTACTGCATTGCCAACTTGAGCAACAGGATCCACCCAAAGGGATTTTCTGAAAGGAAGCTAACTACAAATAGCTTAAGAGCTATTGGAATTTCCTTTTCCCTAAACTGTCTGCTCATAGCCTTTGCCCATTTTCCAACTGCAGCATTGACTTGTAGGTGCTCTTTATGTATTAGAAATTAGTCCTTTGTGATATGAGTTACAAACATGTTATTGGTAGGTATTATCTATAAAATCACAATAAGAAAAAATTACAAATTACAAAAAGACAAAAGATGAAGATGTGAGGTGCTAAGGTCAAGAAAAACAGCATTCTGCTACAAATTGAGAAAACTGAATTCTAATTCTCATATCTATCACAAACAAGCGAGTCATTTAGTCTCTGTAAGTCAGATCCTTTTTACACAAAACAGAGAAAAAGGCCACCCAGTATCCAGTATCCAGGGGTTATACTAAAAATAAAGTAAAAGGGGGCCAGCCTGGTAGTGTAGTGGTTAAAGTTTTCACGCTCCACTTTGGCTGCCCAGGGTTCATGGGTTTGGATGTCGGGCATGGACCTACACACCACTCATCGAGCCATCCTGTGGTGGCATCCCATATACAAAGTAAAGGAAGAATGGCAGAGATGTTAGCTCAGTGACAATCTTCCTCAAGCAAAGAAGAGGGAGATTGGCAATAGTTGTTAGCTCAGGGCTGATCTTCCTCAGCAACCAAATAAAAATTTTGAAAAATTAAGTAAAAGTAAAATATGGTATGGAAAAATAAATACATAAACATTAAAAATTCAGTTTTTCTTTAAACAAAAATAAAGTAAGTACAGTGGCACAAAAGTGTGTGCAAAATAAATATTAAATTTAATATTTCTAATTTGAAGCTTAAACACTAGTAACTGGGAATAAAGTACTTTGCTATTTAAAATAAGTCAAAATAAGTGGTAATTATGACATGAATAAAACTAATTAAGGGATGAAATTACTCTAAAAATACATCATTTGAAAATTAACAACAAAGGAGAATTTTCTTTTATACTCATACAGTTTTACCATATCTTGATATCTTCTTATAAAAAGCATGTGTAGAGCTCCACCTAGTGGTTAAGTGGTGATTGCACATTCAATTAAATGCAGTATTAAAAAAAAATTAAGATGGGAGAAAAACAAGGGAGGTGTGTAAGGGGGAGGAGTGGGGAGTGGAATTCCTATTACTATCTCTCTAAAAAAAGCTCCTATTTGTTTAAAAAGCTTCTCTGAACTATTCTTTTATTTTCAAGGACCTTAAAAATATTTTTGTGCATTATCCAAGTGGGTAGGACGTTTCTATAAACACTTCATTTGGCTATTATTATCTTCTAAGGAAGAGATTAGATACACAGCCAATAAAGAATATATATATATATAAAATGTATAGCCAGTAAAGAATTAATATGAAATAATCCGGGTCTTACACACAGAGTGGTTTTTAAGAATCTGTGTACAAAATAACAAATACTCATAAAGGTTCTCAAGGAATCCATTATCAGAAGGTGCTTATGACAAGTTCTTAAACAGGAGAATAACTCTGGCAGAGAGTACTATATATCGGTCTGCTGAATAGTTAAAAACATTTTTCCTATCTGGAAACCAAAGGGTCCAGGTTATTACTCAATTAAAAACACTAACTATATTACAGAAAGCAGCATTTATCAATATTTTACATATACACATCTTTTGACAAAGAAATTCTATTTCTGGAAATTTGTCCAAGAAAATCGTCACATTAGTACAAAAAGACATATGTACACTATTGATGAGAGTTTAAACTGGTAGAAAGCCATTTGGTAGAATCTATTAAAATAAAAACGTGCACACTCTTTCATGTGGAAATTCCACCATGAAGTACCCTTCTTGAGAAATACATAGGCACATAAAAGAATATTTGGTGCAGCATTTTTGTGATAGCAAAAAATTAGAAACAAGTTAAATGCCTATGAATAAGGCAAATGGTCAAATAAATGTTACGTCCATACAATGGAATAACAGAGCCGTTTAAAAATTCAACTAGATACATTCTGTGAAGTACTGCAAAGGGAAGAAAGCTGGTGTACACACTGCATACAGCACACAGCATACTGTTTAGTGGAACCAGAGGCAAGAGAGGGAGTTACATAAATATATAAGCTAATGAGGCAGTATTTGAGGGTTTGTTTTTACAGTACTCATGTGTTAGCTTCATAATTTTAGAAAACTAAACATTCTTCCTCGACTTCAGAGCAAGTGCTTTAATGATCCCATAAAGACTCAATTTCAGCTTTGCTTGCCAAAAGATGGAAAAGCGACTTTTTAACATTTAAAGTAACCAATCTCTAAAAGCAGAAAAGATTAGAAATCTATCAAATTCTACCTGCTTCTAAGGTGTCTGGTTCATCAGGTCTCTGGGCGATCTGTAAGTAATAAAGCAGAGAGCCATACAGGTGTGTCCTCACTCGCTGGAATCCGCCACCTAGGGAGACATAGTAAAGTAAAAACCTTTTTTCAAATTAAAGTTAAAACAAATACAAAAGTTATAATTTATAGAATATTTAGATGAAAAAACCTGTCTTCAAAATGAAGTCTAACAGTTTCTTCAATATGATGTGAAGTGAAGAATCTCCAATAGAAGCAAAACCCACCAGTGGGTTCTCTGCTGGAGGAGGTGAGGTGAAAGAGCTATCAAGCATAAAAGCGTAAGGGGCCTCTCCGGGTCCCAGGACCAATGGTTGCTTCTGTTCCGTGCGAACGGCTTGGCTTAGGTGAGCCGTCAGGGTGAACACAGCACCTGCTACCACTGGCATTAACTCCTGTGCTGCTTCGTCATCCAGTATCTTAAAGCAAAAAGACAAATCAGAGTGAGGACCCAGCTTTCAGCTACAATCATTAACATGTTTTATATATGTTTAGCTTTTCAGTTACCATAAGAACGTAAGAAAGGAACTATACTGATCAAAGAAAATAAAAGCTAATGTATAGAGAGAAACTGAAATATGATGCTGGGTAACACATGTTCCTAAACCAGAAGGGATTCCTATCAGAATTCTGTAGAGAGGTTTCTTAATGGAAATTCATATAAATGGCCTTGCCACTAAAGTGTCTCATTCAGTAGGTCTGTGGTGGGATCTGTCCATGAGTATTTTTAATTTTTTTATTTTTTATGGTGAGGGAGATTGGCCCTGAGCTAATACCTGTTGCCAATCTTCCTCTTTTTTTGCTTGGAGGAAGATTGGCCCTGAGCTAACATCTGTGCCCACCTTCCCCTATTTTGTGTATTGGTTGCCACCACAGCATGGCTTGATGAGTGGTGCACAGGTCTGGGCCCAGGATCTGAACCTGAGAACCTGGGCTGCCAAAGCGGAGCATGCCAAACTTAACCACTACACCACCAGGCCAGCCCATGGGTATTTTTTAAAAGCTTCCTAAGTAATTCTAATACACACTCTAGTTAGCCACTACTGTACAGAATTAATAGGTTTCTCAAGGGAAATCTTAACAGTGGCATTCCACAACTCTATTGACTCCTAATCTAAAATGGAAAAAAAGGAGGTGGCAAACTTTATGTTTAAATGATACATAAATATTTGCCCAGCAGTATAATGTAATTTAGGAAGTATGTCACCTTATCATGCACATCTTGTAAAATATCACGAATAATCAGTTGTCGATCCTCTGACTGAATGAGGTCCTGGGGACAAGCTGTCAGTATAATTTCCACCAGCTGCCTCCATGACTCCAGCGCATGCCGCTTTGCATGAAGACACTGCAGCAGTTTGTTTCTTCCTACCACATACTGAAGTATTGTGCTGATTTCCTAAAGCCGCAGAAATTAAATCACAAGGTTAGCACCTAGACAGATGATATCTTTTACCAACAGGTTCCTATTTCTAACACTGTCCATTAATCTGAAAACATTTTTAGTATGCTTTAAAAACCTGCCATAAACATGCCAGTCAACAGATATGTTTTCATGTTATACTGGTGTCCAGGGCTATGAAAATTAATATATAAGGCTGTGTGTGTGTGTGTGTGTGTATGTGCATCAGACAGGAAGCAGAGGTGGTATGGGTGAAAACGAGCTTTTTAACTCTATCTTCTTTCTCCTTGCCAACTGTCTACTTATACTTACTCTGGAGCACCAGAGTTGCCTAAAACCCAAATTCAATGGTATGTTTCCCTGACATGTCTTTTATTTCTTTGCCTCTTACTTTGGCCTAGCCAGCTGTGTTTCCATGTATGTGGTTCTTCCCACCTGACCTCTTACCCATCACTGCTCACTTGTGATAACAAATGAATCTCTCCTCCTTCACTGATAGGGAGCAAGTGAAGTCTACTACACAATATGGACAGGTTGCAAATCCTTAACTAGCCTAGCAGAAAAGATGTTATTTTTTCTGGGGACTAGACATTAACTTAAGTTCAGTTTATAAAAGTTATCGAGTCAAAAGTGAAAGATTCCATTAAAATGTAATTTTTAAGGACTTCACTAATTAATGAACTACATGTCAATTTACTGTTTTATCACATACCCAGCAATTTAAGTAGTTAAAAGGTTAAAACTAACATACACTCAATAGGGCTTACCTCCATTAGTAGAGGTCTCTGTCCTATGGCTGCCATACCCTGAAGAGCATTGACTTCAGCTACAAGAACCCTATGAAGAAGCTATATAATTGCAAAAAAAGAGGAAAAACAAGACCATTCAGACACTAGTAGAACAATAACACCTAGAAATTATTATAGACTGCCCTGAAGGGAAAATTTTGGATATCTTAATAATGTTACAGCAGCACCATCCAGTTTCTAGTCAAAACATTAGGGGCCGGCCCCATGGCCTAGTGTTAAGTTGGGCACCTTCCACTTTGGCAGCCCAGGTTCAGTTCCCAGGCATAGACCTACACCACTTGTCAGCAGCCATGCTGTGGCAGCGACCCCACATACAAAATAGAGGAAGATTAGCACAGATGTTAGCTCAGGGCAAATCTTCCTCAAGCAAAAAGAAGACTGGCAACAGATGTTAGCTTAATGGGGGAGTCTTCCTCAGCAAAAAAAGTTAAAAAAAAAAAAATTAGGTATCCCTCACATTCCAGAGAGTGGTACCACAGAGCCTCTGTGGCAGGTAAGTTAGTGTAAATGCCCTGGTTAACTTCTTCCTACTAGTGAGGCAGAGAGTTAAACAGTTAAAATCACTCCATAGTTATAGCTGGGTAAGTTGACTACTAAGAGGAAGGTGAGGGGGAATCTTTTAAAGAGGTATAGTTAGGGTGGCCTATTCAGTTTTATTTCCTGGCTATTTGAAAAATGAAAACCACAGTCCAATAAACCAATATCTCTAACAGGAAACGACAATTATATGATTATATTTTTTTCTGATGACTCAAAGTCTGAACCATACAATACTGCAAACACTTTAGAGCAATCTTCACCTTGACATTGCAGACTGTCTGTCCCCGTAAATTCTTGTGTTCACAGTTGGCAATAACTTGTTCAATCTGGACCCGATCAAAGAAATCCAACTGCAAAGGCTCAGGGATCTCCTGACTGAAGTCAATCGAGTCGAGAATGCTTAGAATTTTTCGACGTACTAGAAATAGTAAAAAGTAGTTAAATTTTACTTGGGACATTGAGGAGAAGAACAAACCATTGTACTCAGCTCACTCTCAAAGGTAGTGCTAATTTCAGAAAGGGCGTTAGTCTAGAAACTGAAGACTGTATTGAAATCTAAATTTGATTTTATTTCTAATACATCCATTTACAATGATACGTTTTTCCCATCCTTTCATCCTAGTTATTAAAAAAAGTTTTTGGATGACAATCCTTTATATAGCTTTTCTATACCAGTCCAGAATTTGCAGATACAGGAATAATAATCCATTAAAATTTTAAGAGCTATCTAAAGATTTATTACCAATTCAAAGGGCTTTACCTTTCGTGGCAGTGTCAAAGTGAAGGAACCCAGAGATGGACCTATTTTCATCTTCTAGTCCTCCTTCACCATCTGTTGGAACATCAATAATAACGGATCAGGAGAAAAACAACATACTCCTATAATTTATTTGGAAATAGCAAATATAAGGTATTTTATTTCTAGGTCATTGTTCCTAAGTCAAAGAGCATTTTGCAAACGGATAATTAAAACACAATGGTGATGAGGACTTACCAATAACATTCATCTAATTCTTTCCATCCCTATGGGATCCACTTCACAATCATAAAGAGGACAATCAGAACTCCAAAAGAGGCAGGACCCAATCATGCCAATGAGGTGATTAGGAAAGTTTATGCTTAATTTGCATATACAATACATATTAAAATATCTTGGGTCATGCTGGCTCAGTGTGATAAACTCCACTGAATATTTGTGTATATGAATATAGCAAAATGTGGCTGCTTCAAAAAATAATAAAATGGCAATTGTGGAATGATTTTTAAATTTCATGTTTTAAGGAAAAAAATTCTAAAGGCAGGAAGAACTCATTTGGTCTACGATCACATACTAAGTACAAGATTCAGATTTGTGCTTGCATTTACACAGACCAGTCAGTAGCCCAATAAAACAAATGCCAACATTCACATGTTCACCTGAGTATGGTTTTACTGGCATGTCATCCAATAAAAGGTGCAGGAGCCTCTGGGTATGTGACCGTTGACGATTCAGAGAAGTTACCCTCAGTTCTATTGAAGCAGTCTTCATCAGCCATGACATTTGGTTCAGCATAGATATTTCATATTCTGGAAGTTAAATACTTAAGTTTAGCTCCCCAGAATAATAAGACAAAATCAGAACAGACCTAACTCATCAGACATCTTCCCATGTAAAACTGTCAATAATTTATGAAACTAGGCAACATAATAATTTATCACTCTGTAAAATTAAAAAAAAAAAAGAGATGCCAAGGGAGAAAAAATAAGCTAGTATATATCTACAAAAGATAAGCAAAAGCAAATGAAGAACAAAAGAGAATCAAGTTTGTTACCAGGATTATTTCACAGAGATCTACAAAACTCTGAGTCTGTCTTACTTTGACATTAATACAGAACTTAATACCCCCAAAAAACCGCAAGTAATTCTCAAATATTTAACTTGCAAAAAGAAAAAAAGTATCATAGGGGCTGGCTCGGTGGCACAGCAGTTAAGTTCGTGCCCTCCACGTCAGCAAATTGGGGTTCACTGGTTTGGATCCTGGGTGTGAACCTACACACTAATTATCAAGCCATGCTGTGGCAGGTGTCCCACACACAAAGCAGAGGAAGGTGAGCACAGGTGTTAGCTCAGGGCTAATCTTCCTCCAAAAAAAACCACTATCATACAGTTTGATTTCACACATTTTTAAAAATTAAAATAAATTTAAATTGCACAACTTTATGATATCTCAAGATAATCAAGGACATTTGGTTTAACATATAATTAGATTTGGGAATGACTTACACAGTAAAAGTTTTTGAATCTAATATTATTTTAATATGCCTGGCTAAGTTATGAGCATAAACATAAAATTCACCAAATACTACTACTACTACTAATTATAATAATGGGCAAAGCTAGAATGATTTTAAAATAACAGATATCATAATAGGCACGATATTAACTTTTCTTTCTAATTAGGTATAGAAAAGGGTTTCTTAAAACGCTTCTTATATAAACAAAATCTTAGGGCTAAAAATAAGATACACTTATTATAAAGTGAAAATTTTTTTGCCATTAGATAATTACCAAGGGTCTCTCACACCATCGCTCTAAAAAGTACATAAGAAGCTGATAATTACTAGTAATGGAAATTTAGTATGAAAGCTGTGAGCCCAGATTTCCTAAAACATAAAAATGATACAAAATAAAATTGAAAAAAAAACTCAATAGACCAACACTGTCTGGACATAATATGAACTCAGAAAATTGTTGGAAACTGATCAAGAAGAAAATTATATAAAGTAGAATCCTATAAAACATAGGTAGTCTAGGATAATTGTGTTGGTCAGGTCAATAAACTAAGTTATAAATAGTTTCCACCATAATTAGTTTTCTATTTTTCATTTCAAGACCTGAATTGGTTTCAATATATACACAAGAAACAAAAGTAAAACAGAGAGTTTTATAAAACAGTTATCACTCAAAAAATCTAAATTTCCAGAATCTTCTTATATATTTTCTTATCCCTTCAGCATAATTTTTAAATTGTATTCGTTAGTAAAAGGACCAAATTCCATCCTTGAAAGGCTATTTTTAAAAAATTTTATGCTAGCAGCTAAAACATCAGGTTTCTTTAGCACAAATTACAAAAGGAACCCTAAGTAAAGAAGGTGCAAAATAACAAAATAAGAAAATAATTCCACAAACACTGTAACTGCTAACCCCAAATGTTGTATAAATAAAATCACTCAACATGGACTTTACAAATTTCTTATAATATTAAGGGAAAACAATGTCCTACCTTTGTTAGAAAATGGTAAATGCTGCAACTGAGAAAATAAGAAATCCTGGCTGGTTCTCAAGTATCTCATAGTAGGACCAGATGTATCAGAGCATGCACATAACTGATATATCACCTAAAGAATTATAATAAAACAAGAAAATCCCCAAATCAGCTTTTGTTTTTAAAGATCGGCACCTGAGTTAAAAACTGTTAACCAGTCTTTTTTTTTTTTTTTAAATTGCTTTTTCTCCCCAAAGCCCCCCAGTACACAGTTGTACATATTTTAGTTGTGGGTCCTTCTAGTTGTGGCACATGGGACGCTGCCTCAACATGGCCTGATGAGCAGTGCCATGTCCGCGCCCAGGATCCAAACCGGCAAACCCTGGGCCGTCAAAGCGGAGTACGCAAACTTAACCACTCAGCCATGGGGCCGGTCCCAGTTTTTTTGAATTATACATTTTAAGATAAAATGTGAACTTAAATATAATAAGTGGAAACTAAGACCCATCAATAACTCAAGCAAAATGGATGAACACATGTGTAAAACAGAAGCTGAGGGCTGTAAGTAGTCCTTCGCACCCTAATTCAAGAAAATGTATTGAAATACGGTTGAAGAGTGCTGATGCCATTATTGCAGGACTAAACTTGAAATCACCCCCAAAGTATTTATTAACATACATATACATATACTTAATTATCAAGTTTGAGTATTTTAACTATCACTAGTAGCAAACTACTTGGAAGTAACTTCTGAAGACCAAGGTTACGTATTCATCAGCTGATGACAATGTGGGGACCAGAGGAGCTCTTGCAGGAATCTAACCCTACATTTTCCCCAGGAGGAATGGTTCAGCATTTGCTGTGACTTTATAAAATGAATAATGACAACTGACTGTAAATCCATGTCTAGAAACACATTCTTAAAAAAAATACAAAACAACAAAAAGTAACTAAAGATATTCACTAGAGCAGAGTAAAAAACTGGAAACAACCTAAGTGTAATTTACACTGTAGAAGCATAAAAAACTTTATGAGGGGATACAAAACTGTATGTCTGCTGAACATAACTAAATAATATGTCTACATAAGGAAAAAGATAAGAAGGGAACACAAGGTAACACAAATAGTTCTGCTCTAGATGTATGTCTTTCAAACAGCTTTGATATTGTTTTTGATACTCTATAAATAAAAATTTAATAAGCTAATATTGAACTTCTCAAAACAAAAATTAGTTATTCACATTAGATGGCAAGTTAAGAAGATACAAGAACACAGCCTCAAAGACGTGGGAGAGGTAATACTGTTAGAGGTAGACAGACACAAAAAGTGCGTCCCAGAAGCACAACAAGCCGTGTTACAAGGGTACGCCCAATATCCTTCCTTGTTCCCAAGGCGAGGCAGGAAAACTCTCCATCCTTAAAGAGCAGAGAGCAAAGGCACAAGGCTCAGTCTCAACTTCTTCACCCAGAAGGCCTTGTATTGCTGGATGATGAAGGTATCAATAAGGCTCAAATTATTTCTCTTTAGTATAATGAGATTTATTTTTAAACTAAAAGTTCTTCTTAGAAGTTTACCTTTTTTTTCTGAAGTAGAGTATAAACCTGTAGGTGCAGGAAGAATATTTCATAAAAAATTAAGCAGTGCTTCTTGTTAAAAATGCAGATTCCGACTCAGCAGGTCTGCAGTGGGGCCTGAGATTTTGCACTAATAAGCTCCCAGGAGATGATGTGAGGATACCAGTCCACATCTTGAGTAGCAAAGTCACACAGCATATGTAATAAACGGGCAGACTGCTAGTACAGACATGTTTTGTTTGGCCAATACAATGATTTAAAAATCAGAGGCTATGGCAAACCAGGGCCTGCATTCCGACATGGCAAAAATGAGCAGGGGCTGAGTAGCAGGGCACATGCTCTCCTGTCTGTCAGATTCTCCTCTCCCTCCCTCTCCCCACACTTTTGTTTTAAATCTGGCTTCATTCACTTAATTCACTACCTAACTCCTTTAGCCTAGATGATTAAGCTTATCAATTGCTTCTACCTAAGTATGCCAAATTCTGTAATACCATACTAAAATGTACATCAAGTGTGTTCCCTCATGAAGGAATAATTAATTTTGATTCACAGGAAGACCTCGCTGTAGTACCGTAAGTAAAAGGCTATTTGGACAACCAAGGGGCAAAAGAAAATAGTAAAGAATCACAAAAAGAAAAACAGGAAAATAACAAAGAAAAATTTCTACGTTACTAGAAGTTGATACATTTCTTATCATGAAAATTGAAGCAGGGTGTCATTTAAATTGAGAAATCAGGCTTATCTTATAAAGCCTAAATCTTAAAATACGTATAAAATGAATAAAACAAGAAACAAACACAAGTAAAACAAAAGTTCTCATTACAGTTTAAACTTTACACTAATTTGACTTTCTACCACTTTACATATATGTATAGGGCTGCATAATTGACGTGATTCTTAAAAACTGCTTTCACTTACATCCTTACATTCTCATTTAAGTCTCATAACAGCCCCTTTCACAGATTAAAAAAACTCAGGGAAGTGTCATGGCATGCCCAAGGTGACTTAGCTAGTTAAGGGGCAGAGAAAGGAACCAGAGGTCTTCTGACCCAAATTCACTACCCTCTCCACCAAAAAGAAACAACTTGAAACACAGCATCATTGGAAAGTCTCTACATTATCTGGTCGAAATTCATCACAAAAATCCAATTTCCCTCACTTTTTAGGTGATCAACATATAGGATCTGTAGATCTATAGGATCTTGGGGTTTGTGCTTTACGGATTTTATCTATAAGTGAGACTGGTCAAATTACAAAATGAACCCATTTCAACTCGGTCTTGTTATACTTTCGTATCTGTGGTCTATTGAAGTCTCTAGTTAAGTTCCTTCTATTAAGTGTTACAAAGTGCAGCCTCCTATATACCTGGTAACACAGCTCAGCGAGTTGAGGAGATTCTCTCACTGCCACCGGGCCTGTTCTCCCTTCAGTTCCTTTCTCCAAGATGTTTAAGATGGCATGAAGGCATGTCCGAGGGCAACCTAACACTCCTACATGAAATCAAAAGGAAATTCAACTTTTCTTTTAAAACTTCTGCATTAAAAACCTTAAAATACCTTTACAAAAGTTAAACTCCATAAATATATGCTTACTGTAAACATTCTTTCAAATATTGATACAGAAAATTGATAAAGACTAATTTTCTAAGGCTTAGTGTGTCCAGACTTGATCTAAGTCCTAAAGGTTGACCCATTACATTAGATTACCTTTCATACATTATTTATTTCTTTCATTAATTATCCCATGAGCCAAGAATTCAATAAATGACCATTTAGCTACATAAATATGAAAAGAAATAAATGCCTGTGTGTCTTATGGCTATACCTGGATCTTGTAGGTTTGTGGTACTGACAGGTTTCTTCAATTCAAAGCCCAACAGATAGAGAGCAAGATTCGGTGGATTGCGTTCCAGAGAGGTGATAAGAAGATTCAAGATGTGGATTCTTGTTTCATGACGGATTCCAGCTAATTTCTTTTCAAGTTCTGATCCTTAATGTGGAAATCACAAAACAAAATTACAAAACAATAAAAAGTTAACATAAGTCAAATTTAAAAATATAAAACTTGTATTCCAAATTTCCATGTTCTCTTTAGTTTCAGTTTACCTAATTAGCCATGATATTGAGTTCAGATTTGTTTACAGGGTTTCCCAAAAGTTCTAAACAGTTAGGCTAGAAAATTCTCAAATTTCTCATATCCCCACTAGACAGTTAACAGTTTTCCTTATATTAAGAATTTACATAAAGTAAAAAATATATACGTTTGTCTAAAACATACCCTCTTCCAGACGTACAAATTCTTCTGCATCTTCACTATCCAAGCACTCCACAAACCCAGCCATCAGCTTCTGACTTACACTCTGAATCAAAGATTTTAAAAATGACAAATTATACACTTATTCTCAGAGAATTTTTCCACAAACAAGAATAAGATTTCTCCATAGACACTGTGACTTCTGTACGTGCTCAGAATGCACCAAAAAACAACAACAACAACAAAATCAGTTACCTGGTCATGTGTGAAATCTCCAACCAATTTTATCTGAATGTTGGAGTTGCAAGAGATACAGCAGAGGATCTTGGCACTTTCAAAAGCCAGTTCTGGATTAGTATTGCCATGATAGAGATATCTTCAAAACAAGAAAACATTTGAGGATTTGAGGAACAATGTGATGAACCTTTTGGCTTCTCACTATTCTCAATAAAGAACATTTAGAACCAGTGCTTCTCCTACCCATACGCACTATTGGGTAAATTAGACAAAGCTTTCCCCTTCTAACCAGATACACCCTATTATGAGTTGAATCACGTTCCTCCAAAATTCATATGTTGATATCTGAACCCATAGTAATTTTATTTGGAAGTAGGGTCTTTGGAGATGTAGCCAATCAAGTCAAGAGCAAGTCATTCGGGAGGGCCCTAATCCAGTGACTGGCATCTTTATAAAAAGGGGAAATTTGGGGACACACACACACACACAGGGAGAATGCCATGTGAAGCTGAAGGCAGAGATCAGGAAGATGCTTCTACAAGTCATGGAACAGCAAACATAGCTAGCAAACCACCAGAAGCTAGGATATATACAGGAAAAAGTTTGCTCCCAAGCTCTATCCTCCATATCATCCAAACATCCAATTTCCCGACATAAGACAAACAATATTATGTCATTTTATACTTAGAAATGTTTAGGACATAGAATAAATTAGGAAGAAAAAGAACCTTTAAGGTTCTGTGGAGCTGAAGAAGGCAAGAACAAAATGAGCCCTGCCCCACCCCCCCAAAGCACTGCGTGAGGGATCTGACTAGATTTGGAAATCAAAGCCAGAATGCCCATCTGATTCATCATTTTTCTACCTACAAATGTAACTTACCTGGCAATATTCACCACATTATCAGCCTTCTTAGTTCTGGGATTGATTCCCTGCAGCAGCTGTTCTAAAGGAGAGACTATGAAAGCCAGCTGACTCTCTCTCAGAAGATCCATAAACAGATTTTCCTTTTGTAGAGTAAGATTGAGAAGTGCAAGGCAATGCTGTACTGCTTTCTCCAAGTGTTTCTTCCCTATAAACCCAAAATTGAAGTTAGAAAGTTCTATATGAATCTTAGAAACTCAGTCACTTCTTAGGAAAGCAAGATAAAGGACAAATTCTAGGCTCAAAAAGCCCTCAAGTTTTCAAACTTTCAGCAGCAACTACACAAAACTGCTCAACCTTGCAAGTCATGATTACTTTTATGCAATGGCTTCTCAATTATTTTTCTTATATCTTTACCCTGATTATTTAGAGCAATGGTTCTCAGATGGGGGTGATTCTGTTCCCAGAGGACATTTGGCAATGTCTAGAGACACTTTTGGTTGTCACAACTGGGGAAATGCTACAGGCCTCTAGTAGGTAGAGGCCTACAACGCACAGGACGGCCCCCACAACAAAGAATTATTCGGCCCAAAATGTCAATGGTGTCCAGGCTGAGAAACTGATTTAGAGTAATACATACACACTATGGAAAATAAAGAAGCTGAAAATATAAACAAGGATCACCTATAATCCCTCCATTGAAATTTAAAATACATGGGCTCTGGAGCCAAACTGCTAGGTTCAAACCAAGCCCTGACACTTACTGGGGAAAGATATGAAACCTTTTTGTGCATCAATTTCTTTATTTGTTAACTGGAAATAACAGTATCTATCACATAGGGCTTTTGTACAGATTAAATGTGTTAACACATGTAATGTGGTTTTAAAAGCACCAAATGCATAGTAAGTACTCAATAAATGATAATAATTAGTAGTAATAATGATATTAAATGAAATGTACTGAACACTATGCATCAGGCCCTACAGTAAGTACTTTTACAAATACTATATGGAAAACAAAACAAAAAGTACTTAGATTTAAATGTAGGCATGTTAAAGATTATTAAAGTGAAAGAAAGATATAATTACGTATAAAAGACCCTGCAGTGAGACAGTTATAGTGAGAGCCGGTGTTTTAGTCTGTTTCACTTTTAATATACTTCTACTGTATGATTCACTGAAAATACCACTGTTGATAGAGAGAGAGAATCTTACAGTGAAAAAGAGCTTCAGAGATCATTTATTTCAAACTCCCAGTTTACAGAAGATAAAAATATCAACACTGTTTTCAAGACATGAAGGCACTCAGGTACATACCAGGGAAAGGGGCATAGGTATCAAGCTGCTTCACGCCTTCTTCCAGTAAACTAAGAGCAAGCTCCAACATTGGTGACTCATTCAGAAGATGATACATCAGACTAAATCCTGGTGGCTTATAGGCTATGATTTCTTCTCCTAAATAGAACATAACATAGTCCAGGAGATGGTGAATTAGTATTTTTGTCACATCCTTGATTTATATGAAATGTATGAGACTTGTAAATTAAATGGAAGGCAAGTTTCAATTTAGAGACAATGATACAAACTGTATATACAGTGGTAATTCCCAAAAGGGCTGATCTGCTCATAGCAGTTAGTCACCTGTTATATGTTAACTCATTAAAGAATCTCTAAAGTGGTGTCCTTGTCTTCCATTCAGTAAAATTTTACTTTATTTCCTCTTGCTCAGAACAATTAAAATGACTAAAACAATGCAACAAGAAAGATTAAATTCTAATTTAATTTATAAACTTAGAAATAATTTATATCTCACATAATTTATAAATTATAAATAGCTTTATAAATAGCCAACATTTTGTTTGAAAGTAACAGAATTAAATTACCTTGTAGCTCCACAAACTGGTCTACAAAATCTTCGAGTTGAGGCTCATAATCTCTGAGCAATTTATAAAACACCTCCAAAACAACCTCAGCAACTTCCCACTATAGAAAGACACAAATATTTCAGTAACAATAAAATAGCCCAAGGTGATAGCCTTCCTAGGCTTTTTATTCCTCCCACTTTTCTCCAGAAAATGAGTGAAGTCCCTTGTCTACTTTATTCATTTATGATAAGCACTATAGAAATCCCAATTCATTTTGCTTTATTTTGCTAGAGGATAACGTATTGGCTAATTTTTCAAGGTAAAACATTTGTAAAAGCATTACTCTTAAAGAAACATTTCTATAGCAGATATTTGGGCTTCATTCACAAATCTAAAGCACTTAGTAAATCTAGTCATATTGAATTTATAATTAAATAACACCAGATTTGGACACTTCTCCAAAGTGTCAAATATTTCATAATGTTCTCTAAGAATCTCAGCTGGAAATTATCTGAGACATCATCTCATCTAATCGCCCTTATTTCACAGGTGAATCAAGTGAAGCTGAGAGCAATGAGTGATTCCCCAAGACCATAAAGCTTGGCAGCAAATGTACTGGAAGTCAAGCCCTGGCCTTCTAATTCCCAGAACAGCGTTCTATCCCATGGCTCTAGCCAAAGAAATTAAGAAGACACAATCATTGGTAGGCTTGCCCCAAATGACCCCATTATCACCTCTTTGTTAAAAATACTTTTAAAAGCTATGCAACAACAAGGAAAAATAATTATGCCAAAGGAAAAACATACAAAAATGTACAGTGAAATTAGAACTTTGTTTAAAAAATCCATTGCATAGAATTTTAATAAGGCTGAGTATGGTAACCGTTTGACAGGATGGTTTTTAAAATCATTATTTCCACTGCACATAATTTTATCAAGGCTAACTTCGGGAATTGGGACTATACAGTGTGATTTTTTAATTATTTTTAAATTATTCACTTTTCCATATTTTGCAAAATTTTTAAGGTCACTTATTTAAATAAACAAGGTTTCGCACCACATAATGTTGGATTTTAGAGTTGATAAATATATACACTGCCTCTAACACTGTTATTTATCTCAATCCAAATCACAGTTTTAGTGCTCTAAAATCTAGTGATACAAGTTAAACCTGAAGAACACTTTCAAGTGAAATAAATTCAGAAAATTGAGGGAGAATTTCTTAGGGTAAATGTGTCGTGTGGAACTGAAATCACTGGTAGCCGGGGAAGGCAGCAGCACTTGAAATGTAGATGTGCACGGGTGCAAAATAACACCAGGAAAGAACATGGTGACTTAACCTCTGAACACTTGGGTCATAATGACCTTTTTAAGAAAAGACAAATAGGATATTTAAAACAAATGCAAAAAAGTACCAGAACACTTTGAAGAGATCGAAATTATCAGCAGCCATTATTCATCTGAAATGACTTATGAATAAGGCATAGTTCTGTTACTATTTTCACCCAATAAGGAAATATATGTTAACGAGGCAATTCTAAGGCTTAAATAAAACGTATACCCCTTCAGTGTTTATTTTTACTACCTGAGAAGCAAAACTTATAAAGCAATTGACAAAAAATGAACTTTAGTTAATTGGAACTATTAGAAACAAATTATGTCCAATGATAGGGTAATGAATAAAAACACTATGCTAGATACAAGTAATGATTATGCAGTCATTAAAGAGATTGTTTTCAAAGAATCTTTTAATGGCATGAAAAAAATCCTCATGATACTATGTTTAGTGGCCAAAAAAGGATACAAATTAATGTAACTAATTATCTCAATTTAAGTATATATGCATAGGAAAAAGATTAGAAATAGTTATCCTTCCTTTGGCAATAGGATTATGGGTGATATAACTTCTTCTTATATTTTTCTGTATTTTCCTAATTGTCCCAAATTAGCATGAACTAAATTATTTCTATAATCGCTAATACAACAACAAATAAACCCAACAGGTTCGAAAACAGCAAACTATAAAAATAAAGCAGAAATGTCTCTACAAGATACATCCAAGGGTATTCTGTGAGGTAGTAAACAGTATTATAGACTAAAGTGAATTACGTCAGAACCTGGAAGGGTCTCTTACATAGCTTAGCGGTTATGAGCTTGGATCTGGAATCAGAGTCCCAGGTTCAAATCCTGGTCCTGGACCTTAGGCAAGTTCCTTAACCTTGCTAAGCCTCCATCTGTAAAATGGGAATATTAATAGTACCTGCCTCCCAGTAATATTGGAATTACATATGATGATATACACGATAAGCTCTGTTGTGAGTGTGTTGCAACCAGAGCAAATATGTACATATATGTCAGCGCTCCCTCAGCTTCTATCCATCCATAGCATCCATACCTAATAGATCATAATATGCTTTCCCTCTAAGCCAAGAATCCACAACCCAGAAGTGCTATTAATCAATAGAAATTGGTGTGCAAGTTTAAATTTGTTTCAATCCCTAATCTAAATCATCCCATTAAAGGATAGTGTTTTCAACTGACAAAGGTGTAACATTTTTGGTTCAATTTTGGTCAAAATGTGTTCAATTAAGGATCTGAATGACTATGAATTCATATCAGTTAAATTACTGATCACTAAAAAAGTCAGTGCTTTGGTTTAAATGTGCAAATTTATGTTTTTGATGCATATAAACTAATCAGACCATGGACATTTCAGTATCAAGACTATAAATTTTACTACCTTTCAAAAGCTAAAATGAATTTATAGCATCTTATACTTTTAATGAAAGAAAAAGCAGCAATAAAGGAATAAAGAGAAAAAAGTTTTTCTCTGAACATAACCTTTTCAGCTGCTCTCCGGTAAGCTCTTGTGCGGAATCGGAGAAACACAGAATCTCTAAGGAACTGCAAATAAGGGTCAAAGCCAGGGGGCCGCAGTCCAGCGCCCAGATTAGAAGGAAATGAGCTCTCCACCAGGGTACTAATAAGCTGGCAAAAGGCCCGAGTCAACGGGTATTCCTCACACCGCGATTCTATTTCATTTAGTTCAACCTTCCAAAGAAAAATAAAGAAAATTTAGTAATATACAACTATCAGCTATAAAGTGCAAAACATTTTGCAGACATTAACTCATTAATATTGCTAATAATATCACAACAAAAGACACTTAACAGATATTACCATTTTTCATTTAGAGGAAAAGACACAGAAGTATTATATGAATCTAGATCAATCGGATGGAAGAATTTAAAATTCCCACATATTGTTCCCAACTTTAAATAAAAAATATAAATCTTATATGTTTCTTTAAAAAAGAGAGAGGGAGGGCCTGTTTGGTGGTGCAGCAGTTAAGTGCGCAATTCCGCTTCTCAGTGGCCCAGGGTTCGCCGGTTCGGATCCCAGGTGCGGACATGGCACCACTTGGCAAGCCATGCTGTGGTAGGCATCCCACGTATAAAGTAGAGGAAGATGGGCATGGATGTTAGCTCAGGACCAGTATTCCTCAGCAAAAAGAGGAGGATTGGCGGTAGTTAGCTTAGGGCTAATCTTCCTCAAAAAACAAATAAAAAGAAAAAGAGGGAGCAGAGACAGAGAGAAGAAACTAAAACATGTAAATTCATACCTCAGGTTGACCCAAGTAACCTAATTAAATTGAGTTCAAACCAAACTTTCAGTGTGGATGGCTGCCATGTAACTAACATCCTTTTCCAACTCTGAAACCTAAGGTATTTTGGTTCTTTTCATAAAAAGTTTCATTTCCATTTCAATACTGATCAGAAAACCCTTCAAACGAAAATATGTTAAATTTGAAAATTACAGGAACTTAAGAGGGTAAGATAATTTTTCTTAGTCTTTTTAGCATGTGAATATAGCATTTAAACTAAAAGGAAAACTTTACCTCAATACCAATAGCTTGCCTCTGGCTTGGAACCCTTACGGTCTGAAGTATCTTAAAAATAAGAATGAGATGTTAGGAGCACTCCTCATTCAACAAGGAAAAGCAGTGGCTCTGCAATATAACAGTCATGCCTTACCCACCACATCCACACATCTTACAATGTCAATTAGAAATGACAAGCGAGAAGTCTGATGGATTTTCATTAGCAATTGTCTCAGGTTCAGGTAGAACTTCTAATTATCCAGGCTTCAGAAAACTAGTAATTTCTAAGTGCACACAGGATATGTTTCCAGCAAATTTCCTCTCAGATATTCTAGAAATGAAGCTTGAAAGGATTTATGAGATGAAATCTCACCAGTTTTCAAGGCACTGATCTGTTTACAACCCACTGTTCTGTTGGCACCAGAAAACCAAGAAGTAAATTTGTTAAGAACAGGTTTCTTATGTGGGCAGAAGTTTGAGTTAAGATGTTCTGTCCTGACCTTGCTAGGGGCATAATTAACTATACTTAATGTCATTTTACTTAACTATCTTGCAAGTTGAGAATATACTATTAGGTGGAATCCTTTAAAAAAAGTATTGCTCTAAAGATAGAAATAATCTAAACCCAGTCACATTTCATCTTAGGTATAAAGAAGCACTAAGCACTTAGAACACTGACAAGTACTGATACACTTCACAAATGAAAAAATAAAGTATCGATACTAAACAAAAAGTGGCTCAGCCTCTCAGCACATATCAACTCCCTTAATTTTTGCTTTTTTAATAAAGTATCATTAACATCTTCAGGACACATATGTTAGAAAATAACTAGAATACTCCTTCAAAAAGGTTGCTTCTATGAATGCATTCAAATCACAGACTTCCTTATGTTGCATTATTTCTAAGACAAACACATTCCATCTAACCATTTTCCTAGAGATAGCTCTATAGAGCACATTCTTTTTCCTCTTTTACTTTACCACATATAGAGTAACTATAGATTGACAGAAAAATTCCAATAGTTCTTATATCTAAAGAAAGAGAAGTTGATAGTTCACTCTTCTGGTATGGGTCAGGAAGGGTGCAGAAGGGAGAAGCAGAAAAGAAAAACAGGCATTCCCCACATGTAATGAGGACAGATGACTTCTGAAGGCTTCTATCAGCCTGGTCTCAAAGAGAGAGTTGAGGAGTTCTGTCCACTTATTAATATCTTACAGACACTGAAAAACAAAGTCTTAAGAGAAGACCCAATCTCCAGTAACCTAATGAAGTTGTCAACAGATCCAAGAGAAAAACCCAAGCTTACTTTCTGATGTTATGCTCGGTACCAAAACCTTAACTTTCTAAGTGGGAAGTTTATGGTATACTACAAGTTTCAAATTGGATGTTCTTGCTTCTATTATAAAGTCTCACTTTCCAAACTGTAATAATATAAATAAGAGCTCATAACACTACCTGAGTGTATTCCAATGACTGCCAGAGGGAAGCAGCAATTTCAGGAGATTTTCCAAAAGCTGCAAGTGTCTTCAGTAGTTCAGCTTTTAGAACAGGGGGAATACTGCATTGCAGGAGTCCCAGGATCACCACAACAGGCGTCCACTGAGGATGCTCACAGAGTGCCAGACGAGCATTTTCACTCTGAGAATTGAACACAAAATGGACAAGAAAGACTTTCCAGTTTTAAAAGCTAAGGAAAATGACCAACAGTCATCTAAATTGCTAGCACTTATACTGAGTATTCTAGGCTTAATACATACTAAAGCAAAGATAAGCCTATGACTTGTGCTTGAAGTCTCCCAGTGGGTCAAATCCAGTCACAGGCTCAGTCAATGTAAAGAACGGAGGAGAAATAGCCTTTGTAGAATTATTTTTTACAGCTCTAAGCATGGAAAATAATACATAAAAACAGAGATAAATGGTCTGCCACGGTCACATAAATCTTATCTAGGCACTTTAAATCCTTCCTGCAACAACGTAATATATTTTACTGTAATGTAATATATGAACGAATAAATATCTTGTCCTTTTCTGAGAAAAAAATGGATATGTATATACACACACATACAGTATCAAGTATTACTCTATTTTAATTCAATGAGAAATAATTACTAACTTTATGTTTCGATATATAATAAGGTTAAACGTTATTGGAAAAACCAAAAAGTTAGAAGACACCATTCCAATCCTTCAGAGAGAATGTCAGACTGAGCAACTTATCTTTGCTCTAGAAAAGAAACAACTAGAAGAGATTTCTGAGGGAGGAAATTATGTAACGAAAATAATGTTTTTTACAAAGACCAATCCGGTAGTGGCAGGTAAGATATTTGGTGTAAAGAGAGAAAAAAAGAGTATTTTGGTAAATAACTTTTCTTCTTAATTAATAATATTCTTTATGCCACTGTGCTGGAATACAAACAAAATTATACTCTCTCATGCTCTGGATGAGTTACCTACCCAAGTAATGATGGTAGATGTGAGCTGTAAAAAAGCAATCAATCCATCTTGCTCCTTCTGGGTGATGCCACGTGAAGGAAGGTGACGGTACTGGACACTATCTGCACTCGGAAGGTCCTTCCGGAGGTGTTCATGGTAAAGCATTAAGGAGTGAAAGAAATGTTCCCAAGAAACAGGACTTCCACCTGCTCCCTGAATATTTTCAACTGTAAAGAAACACAGCACAGAATTTTCTTTCAAAAATGTCTAAGCATTTCCTTGGAAACAGAGGAAGAAAATAAATTTAAAACAATAAACTCTGTTTGCCTTTGTCCTAGATAAGCAGTGTGCTGAAAATGGATTAATTTTTCCATAGGGCCAAGAATGAGTGGTGCCTATGTAAAAATAAAGGTAAATTACTTTGGACATCAGTTACCTACTTCACATCCAGGAGAGTTCTCTGTGTTGTCATGTAAGTGTACAAGGCTGCTTTTCCTGCTGAATAGTTCCCACATGTTGAGCTTAAATTCCCAAAGAGAGAAACTACAGTCTAGATTTGTAAATTGCACTACTCCATTACATACTAAGCACTGGGAGCAAAAGCAGAGAATCCAAGACAAGCAAGCCTTGATAGTGTAGTCAAAACACTGGCCTAGGAGCCAGGCAGATCTCAGTTCCAATCATGGTTCCCCAAGCACTTGTGATGTTGGGTAAATTACTTAACTTCTCTAAACCTCAGTTTCCCCACATGTAAAAATGAAAGTAATAATATCTACCTAACAAAGCAGATGTTTAATAAATATTTCTTTCTCTTCCCTTTTCACAGTGTTTTTGGTTTAAGCAGACTCAAGTCTGAAAATTAAATGAGGAAATTGGGAGAGGGTCCAAAGAAAAACTATGAGAACCGAAATTTAGAAAACAAGTACTTATGAAGATAAATTAAAGAAATCAAACTTAGGTGGCAAGAGTATATATATTTTGTTTGGAGCACCAGATGTGTTCTTGAAAATTTATGTATATCAATTCTGATTTCTTAAACTAAAATGTATTTTAGAAAGCAGATAGTAAAATTCCCCAATCTGTGAGATCATAATCAAGATATCAATGTACATAAAGCCACTGGTGTGCTGCTTTCCCCATTATGAAAATAATTTATAGCCCTGGTTGAACTTAGCACAAATAACCAATATTCTTTGATAGACAGGGGGATACGGAACTCAAGAACGTCACAACAAACTTAGACAATATTCAGATTTTTCTTACCATGACTACTACCATTGACTTTGAGCAGGCTAAAACAGTAGTGGGCACACTGGGGCCCACTGGCCAATCCCTGGAGCATTTTCAAATAAGGAATATAAATAGTTGGAGGCAACAGATCACCCATTTGCCTAACAAATTTTGACAAGACAACCTGAAACAAAGAAAAAACCAATAGTTTACATAAAGCATATCTTAACTTTAAGCCAATATTGGACTAACTGATGAAGACTATATATGAACTAAAACTAATTAAGTGCTCTGATTCAATCCCCCCAAAGACAAAATAATCTGGTATTCTATCTACAAGAAATTGCATTTTCAAGCCTGTCATTAGCAATTTAATGCAATTATAGAATAATATCTTTGCGAACATAAAGTACATTGTTTTAAAAACATCTCAATGTGACAGAACATAAGACTACTCACATGCTCACTGAAGAACAATTGGAGAAATTTACTCATCTAAAATTAATCAGCAAATTCAAAGATACACCTAGAACTCAGAGTTCCTAGAACTCGGAGTTCCTAAATTCCAGTCAAATTTAGTTTGAAGAACTAGAAACTTGAAAGAATTTTTTTTTTGTATGGTGCAAGCATTTTTTTTTTTTAAGATTGGCACCTGAGCTAAAAACTGTTGCTAATCTTTTTTTTCTTTCTGCTTTTTCTCCCCAAATCCTCCCCAGTATATAGTTGTGTATTTTAGTTGTGGGTCCTTCTAGTTGTGGCACATGGGACCCCACCTCAGCGTGGCCTGATGACTGGTGCCATGTCCATGCCCAGGATCCGAACCGGCAAAACCCTGGGCCGCCATGGCGGAGCACGCGAACTCAACCACTCCGCCATGGGGCTGGCCCCAAAAGAATTTTTGATAGTAACCTAAACATTCTGCTTTGTGTCCTCACCAATACTCTTGTTTCATAAGTCCACTTTGTACCTTTTCCTTTTCTCTTGCTTATACCTTTAATCTATTATCAACAACCAAAAATACTATTCAGACTAATTAGTTAGAACTCAGAACTGAAAATGTACACATCTCTGGAAATTATTGTTAAACCTAATAAGTATAACAACAGTTTTGTGATTATATAGAAAAATATCCTTTATTTTTAAGAGATATAAACTCAACCAACGAGAGGTAAAACGTCAAGCTCCCTATAATTTACTTTAAAATGCCTCAGCAAAATAAAAGTAGTAGAATTTATAGTAGTAGAAGCAGCAAACATGGCAAGATGTTAATAGTGGTTAAATTAAGATGTTGATTGTTCATTATAACTCTTCTCTCTTCCATATGTTTGAAAACTTTCATAATAGAGGTATTTTGTTAATCTTTAAAAATTTTTAATAAATCTTTCTCCAAAACATTTTTTAAATGGGGAAAAAAGTGGAACAATAAATGTAAGAAATACAGTTAAAAAAAAAAACTGTCTACTCTTAGTTAGATTCTACTATAAGAGAAAATTATATAACGTGAAAGCTTCTAGAACAGAAAATCCCAAAAAAGATGAAGACAGATATGGTAATCCATCTTATTAGCTACTACATACCATACTTCAGTCAACATAGGATAGAAAATGGACTTTTTCCTACAGACTCACAGGCATTTTGTCATCAATTAGAACACCTAGGCCTTTTCCTCTAGTACTTGTACCTCTCCTACCTTCCCCAACTCGCCAAGAATAATGGATAGTAGTTATTGCCATGCCTGTAGAGGACAGACTAATGCCAATAAATAATACCATAGCTCAAATAAGTAACTCAGAAAGAGGACACCTTTCTGTCTCTAATGATTCGACACATATTAGTATCTAATAAAAGGCTGACTACATAAACCCCAAAATGATCAGAACTTAAATTTAAGAGTTTCAAATTTCCTTAAACAAAAGGAAAAAGTATAAATGTCTAAAAATTACACTGGCGTTTATTTGTGTTAATAGCAATAACATCAGGAAATGACATTTTTCAAGTTTTCAAGACTCCCAATTACTGTCCCAGAGTATAAAAGTAGAAAAACTAAGAGCTCACCTGGCGTTGAGGGGGTCGCTGATGAGCCACCCCAAGGTAAGAGCCCAGGATAGTGGAAGTCTGAAGAGGCTCTGAGGGACACCAATATTCTAGAGCAAGCTCCAAATTAAAAGGGTTCTTTTTATATAGCTCACCAATCTGCAAAGAGTAAACAAAGATTGTGGAAAAAAGCTTGTAACTCAAAAATTAGTTTTAAATAAAACTTTACATTTTTATTGAACTTACTTGTATATTTAAGATATTAGACCAGAAATTTTCCAAAGTTAGGGAAAAAATAATGGAAGGAGGAAGATGACAATCCATCCAATAGAATGGCTTACCAAGAGCATTAAGTGTTCCAGATCCCTTCTAAGTGAAATGGGGGGTTCATTACCCATCTGCATACTCATGTGAATCATTCGAGCATCTTCATCTGCCCGATTCCTCAACTGCTTCACCTGTTAAATTTATTACATATGGCTTAATATGTAAACTTATTATATGTATTCATAATCAGGAAATCAGACAACTGTCTACAAGAGATATATAAAAGAAAAACATTGTTTAAATATTTATTCCACTTTAATGATGTGAAGAAATATACTAGTTTTATTGCAACGTTATTATCTATAATTTACAATATCTTAAAGTTTCAATGCGTTTTCCACTATAGATCAGTTGAGTTTAACAACAGGGTTTCTCAATAACTGACATTTTGGGCAGGCCATTTCTTCACTGGGTTGGATAATCCTGAACACTGCAAGATGTTTAGCATCTCTGGAACTACCTACTAACTACCAATAACACCACTACAGTCAATGTAACAAGCAAAACTGGCCCCACTCATTTCCCAAACACACTCTAGGGGACATCATAAGCCTGGTTAAGAACCATTGCCTTGGGGGGCCGGCCCCATGGCCGAGTGGTTGAGTCTGTGTGCTCTACTTTGGCGGCCCAGGGTTTCGCTGGTTCTGATCCTGGGAGGGGACATGGCACTGCTCATCAGGCCATTCTGAGGCAGCGTCCCACATAGCACAACAAGAAGGACCTACAACTAGAATATACAACCACGTACTGGGGGGCTTTGGGGAGAAGAAGAAGAAGAGAAGAAGAAAAAGACTGGCAACAGATGTTAGCTCAGGTGCTAATCTTTAAAAAAGAACAATTGCCTTGGGCTGGCCCAGTCGCATATCGGCCAAGTTCGCATGCTCTGCTTCAGCAGCCCGGGGTTCTCTGTTTCCGATCCCAGATGTGGACCTAGCATCACTTATCAAGCCATGCTATGGCAGGCATCCCGTGTATAAAGTAGAGAAAGATGTTAGCTCAGGGCCAATCTTCCTCAAAAAGAAAAAAAAAAAGAACCACTGCCTTACAATATTTGTGTCAACTAAATGCCAACTGACATAAGAAACTACTTCTCCCTTAAAAAAAAAAACAAAGCTAGACAAATCCACAATTACAGCTGGAGATTTCAACACTCCTCTCCCAATATATAATAGAACAAGTACACACAAAACCAGTAAGGATATGGCAGACTTGAACAACACCATCAACCAACTTTACCTAATTGACATTTATAGAACATTCCACAGAACAGCAACAGAACATACATTCCTTTCACATGCACATAGAACATTTACCAAAATAGGCCATATTCTTGGCCACAAAACAAATCTTTACAAATTTAACATAACTGAAATCCTATAAAATATGTTCTCTGACAACAACAGAAATAAACTAGAAATCAGTCACAGAAAGATATCTGGAAGTCCCCCAAATATTTGGAAATTAAACAACACACTTCTAAATAACCCATTGATAAAATAAGTCTCAAGGAAAATTAGAAAATATATTAAATTGAATAAAAAAGAAAATATATCAAAATTTGTGTGATGCAGCTAAAACAGTAACTAGAGACTAATTTATAATACTAAATGTTTATATTTAAGAAAAAGACAGGTTTCAAATCAAAATCTAAGCTTCTACCTTAAATAACTAAATGCTAAGGGTAAATTAAACCTAAGCAAAACAAAGAAAATAATAAAGGTCAGAAATCACTAACAGTGAAAGAAAATACAAAAAAAAAAAATCAATGCAACCAAAAGCTGTTCATTGGAAAAATCAATTAAGACTGATAAACCTCTAGCCAGGTTAATTAAGAAACAAAGAGCGAATTATCAACATTAGGAATGAAAGAAGAAACATCACTACAGATCCTATAGACATAAAAAGTAACATACAGGAATAACTTTATGCCAATCAATTTGATAATCTGAATGAAATGGACAAATTCATTGACAGACACAAAGTACCAAAATTCATTCAAGAAGAAATAGATAAGCTATATAGCACTATATCTATTAACGAAATTCTAGTACCCTAGAATTGTGTGAATAAAATTCACTTTAGTCAAGCCATTTATGATTTTGTCTATTCAAATCCCTCTCTTCCTTTATCTTTCCAGATGACCATTATCTTTCCATAACCAAAGTCCTAAAGACTAATAATTAGGAAAAGCTTTAAGCCTTAACCTTTCTAAGACTTCATTTCCACAAATGTAAAATCAAAGGATTTCTTCCTATTCCAAAATTCTGTGATGTTAATCTATCAAGTCCTTCAAGGTTGACGAGGGCTCAAGTTATCTGTTAAATACTCCTTGACAATTCCAGTCCTGAGTGAGCTATCCTTAGCCTAAAGAAATCCATTGTAATTTGCTGTCTATACCTCTCATTTACTTACTACCTATATTTTTCTGTGCATATCTTATTTCTCCAACTAGATTATACATTCCTTGCTGGCAGGGAATGAAGCTCCTACTTATTTATCTTCTTTACAACTCCTAGCATAGTACCTGGAACACAGAAGAAACTCAATAAACACTTGATTCATTACATAATGAATAAGCAATTAACTCCTTGATTGTGGCCATTCTGGGTACTTTTTCCATTTACCTTATTGTTCAAGAGATACAGCATCAGAACTGGACAACTCTAATACAAGTATAGGCCTTTCAGGGTCCTTTTTTTTTATACACAAAAAAAGGTGGTTTCATAGGGCTTTACACCCTCATTTACTTCCTGTCACCACTTTGAGGGCTTCCTTGGCATAAAATGGCACACAGAACATATACTATGTAGGAACTGTCTGAAATGGTTCTAAGAACCCTTTTTTGGATCAAAGTTATAGCTCGAGCCCCTTATTCAAAAGTAACCTCAGTAGGGGTGGGCAGCCCATCACCTAGTCACGTCATGAAAAAAAAGGAAAAATTAACCTTTGCATTAGTTTCTTAAATCCATTACTTTACCTGTATCCACACAGAAGCCCATTTATGCACTATAATTAAGAGTCTAAACAATTATCTATAAAACTGGAGGTTTTTCCCTATATATCTTCCAGATCACATATAAAAGTATTAAATAAAGCTACCTCAGCATCGATCTCTAGGATGGCATAGGGTTAATAATTTTCTACCCATAGAAGCATTTTCATTTGCCTATTACTTTCTCATTATAAACCATTCTCAATGTCAAATATTTCTTCCTTTTAGCTTATTCTCAGTGAATGGGTCTTATTTCACTTTGATGAATCACAAACTAATTAACAAGCTGTAACACAACTGCTGCCAAATTTTAGTCTATAATAAAAGATTTTATTAGTTGTCAAAACATAGTTAATTGATCAGTTTTAAATTATTTTATAAAATTCTTCTACTACTTTTTATTCATCCTACATTATTGTACTTACCTTCATTGGCATAAGCGCAAGGAAATCTGTGATGAGATTATGGATTCTACGAATATAAAATTCCTCCTGATAGAAGTTTTCTGATACCACCACAGATTCAGTGAGGAACAGAAAAACATTGTCAGCAATTGCGAGCTCTGCCATTGCTTCATCTGCTTCTGTGAATTCAGCCAGTGCTAAAAATATATTTAGAAAAACAGCACATGGAGGAAAAGTTATTAAACTACATTATAATATCTCATAATACTTTGCTGATGGTTCAAAATTCAGAACTCTTCTCAACATTCTAGCACGTCCTATGCACAAAATAAGACTGTGTGTAACTATAACTGACTCACAAACCCCTAAGAATTACTGAAAAAGTACATTAGAAAACCACATGCTCTTCAAAATAACATGAGGAGTGATAAAAAAATTATTTTAGAGATGTATCATGCAACACTGATGTACTCAGGGAGCTATTATTAAAATATTAAAATGATCCTAAGGCTTTAATCTCAACGAAATGAACTAGATCATTCAGAAAAAGTCTTCACAGCCAACAAGTGAAGACCAAAAACATGATCAGTTAAGTTGCTCTACTAATTTGGTAAACAACTAGCAAAACTTGAAGAACTGAATCTTAACCTAAAGACACACTGGTCTACTTGCAATGCTTCTAGCTTTATATTTTGAAAATTTGAGACATCTAAAAATAGACAAGACCAGTATAATGAACCTCCACATATCCATCACCTAGCTCCAGTTTTAGCCATTTGCGGTCAGTCTTATTTCATCTAGATCTCCATGCATTCCCCCTCCCCATCTAAACTAGACTGAAGCAAACTCCAGACAATTTAACATTTCACTCATAAGTACTTCAGTACACAACTCAAAAAGATACTTAAAACACAAAGAATACACCACATACACACACAATACCATTATCGTATCTTAAAAAATAATTCTTCAGTATCAAATATACAGATAATGGTCAAATTTACAATTGTCTCACAAACGTTATGAAATATTTTGGTTTGGTCTTTTGCTTTTTATCTTTTGCGTAATTGTTTGAGAGAATCAGTATCAAAATAAGTTGTACACGTCGTAATCAACTGGAACATCTGCAGGCTCCTCCCGTGTCTTTTTCTTCCCTTGCCCTGTATTTGCTGGAAACAGTGGGTCTTTCACCCTCTAGAGTTTTCCACAACGTGGTCTGGCACTGCAGTCCAGTGGTATGTTTAATATATTTGCCTGTGCTCTGAGTATACTAAAAATGGATAGTCTGATCTAGAGAAGCTTGATCAACTACATACAATTTTTTGGGTAAAAAATATGTCACAGGTGATGACGTCCTTCCATCAAAAAATACATTGTCCAGGGGCTGGCCCCGTGGCTGTGTGGTTAGGTTCGCGCGCTCCGCTGCAGGCGGCCCAGTGTTTCGTTGGTTCAAATCCTGGGCGCGGACATGGCACTGCTCATCAAGCGATGCTGAGGCAGCGTCCCACATGCCACAACTAGAAGAACCCACAATGAAGAACATACAACTATGTACCGGGGGGCTTTGGGGAGAAAAAGGAAAAAAATAAAATAAAATCTTAAAAAAAAAAAAAAAGATTAAAAAAAATACATTGTCCATTACTTCTTTCAAATTTTAAATATAAAATTGCTAGGTAATGTCGTGGTAATCTGCCTTTGGAAAAGAACTGCTACATAGCTTATTCTGCTTGACTGTCATAGAGATCAAATACATAGTGTGCTACTAAAAATACATTTTCAGTGCCTTGAAAGTCAGGAATAGACATAAGCCAGGATAGTCTCAACCAGAGGAAAACAGAAGAGTGGCAGTTTTTTCTGGCTTATGTTTTGTTTTGCATTTTGAAACACAGCCTGTATATCTACCCATACCATACAAACTCCTTGAGAACAAAATATTTTCTCAATTCTTTATTATGACTAATAATTATGACTACTAAAATTACTAATTAACATTAATTAAATATTAATAACAGTAATGATTAATTCCAAACCTTCACTTGAATTCAGAAATAGTGGAATTAAAATTGCAAGATGATCTATGAGGAATTTAAAAATGTGGACAAAGAGAACAGATTAGTGGCTACCAGGGGAAAGGTGGGGTGGGGGGTGGGCACAAAGGGTGAAATGGTGCACCTACAACACGAATGACAAACATTAATGTACAACTGAAATCACACAAGATTGTAACCTATCATTAACTCAATAAAAAAAAAATTGCAAGATGATCAATTCAAGAACTACTTCTTGAAGACTATTTAATTAGGTAATAAAGCAGCATTAACATCTTAAGGTAAATTGAGTTTTAATGTCTAAAAAAGTACATTAAAATTTTATAAACTTTAGTAAAATTAAAAACGTTTTTTATAAAATAATGTAATAAACATATTTGATAAATTTTCAGAAGTCTATGAAGAAAGTAGGAACTAATTTTTCAAAATTGAGATCTTCATTAAAACTTGTCTGGATTATTTCAAGAAATGACCATTTCTGCAATATAAGATAATTTTTCTTTTCTATCAATTTTTAAAATACAAATAGAAAAATGCTTATAGTTTAAAAATGTTCATTATAATAGCCCTAATTATCAAAGCTTATAAAGGGGTATAAGCATGTAAAACTAAAGAGATTAAGTAGCCAAAGATCTAGGATTTGAAACAGGGTCTGGATTCCTAGACTATTCTTATCTATTATTCTATAGCAAACTATAACATATTCTACTGTGCCTCTTGAGATTAGGGCAATGGTACAGCAAATTACAGTATATGAATTTGATTAACTGTCACATATACTTAAAAGTTTAAAGGGTAGGGGGATGGCCCAGTGGCCGAGTGGTTAAGTTCGCATGCTCTGCTTCGGTGGCTCAGGGTTTCGCTGGTTCGAATCCTGGGTGCAGACGTGGCACTGCTCAGCAAGCCATGCTGAGGCAGCATCCCACATGCCACAACTAGAAGGACCCACAACTAAAAATACACAACTAGGTACCGAGGGGCTGTGGGGAAAAAAAGGAAAAATAAAATCTTTAAAAAAATAAAAAATAATTTTTAAAAAGTTTAAAGGGTAATTTTATGCCAGAAATAAGACTTGTAAATGAATTAAGGGGTAGAGTTGAGAAACAGAACTTGCACATGAATGTAAACGTCTAATTCACCAACCATCAGCTTTAACACAGAAAATGCTTGGCCAAAGAAAGACTCCTAACAAAAACAGCTTTCTGCAGACCCCGTGGGAACAGCATGACACTAGTGAACAAAATGTTCCGAAAACATACGATTGATAAGATACTGGAATCTGCTGACACTCTAAGACTAGAAAACATTGACATGAATTGTAAATTTTAATAAAACTTTTCCATATTTACCACAAAAACCTACAGAAGTGACATTTCTCTGGGCTCCAAATTACAAGGAAAGCATAGTTCTCATCCTGTTAGAGTAAACCACTATTAGTAGGATAAATACATGAATGTAAACAGCAGAATACGATACGCTATAGTGGGTAACAGACTGTTAAAAGCCAGAATTCCACAACCGTTCTTCATTTTTTTTTGGAGGAAGATTAGCCCTAAGCTAAGATCCGTGCCCACCTTCCTCTATTTCATATGGGGGACACCTGCCACAGCATGGGTTGATAAGTAGTGCGTAGGTCCCCACCCAGGATCTGAACCTCTGAACCTGCGCCGCCAAAGCAGAGCACGTGAACGCTACACTACTGGGCCAGTCCCTCCACATCTGTTCTTGATTGACCCAAATATCTCTTTTCTGATATATTGCATTTAAAAATAATACCAGGGGCCGGCCCCGTGGCCAAGTGGTTAAGTTTGTGTGCTCTGCTTCAGCAGCCCAGGGTTTCACTGGTTTGGATACTGAGCGCTGACATGGCACCACTCATCAAGCCATGCTGGGGTGGCATCCCACATGCCACAACTAGAAGGACCCACAACTAAAAAAAAAATACAAAACTATGTACCGGGGGATTTTGAGGAGAAAAAAGAAAAATAAAATCTTTAAAAATAATACTAGTTTTTAATTTGACACAGTATGAAAAATTAGTTCGTGAACAAAACTAGGAAGAAAAATGTAAAAAAAGAAACTAAATTTTAATTAAAAAAAATATTGTGGTACTGTCATTTCAAATTTTAAACTCTTAAGGAAAAAAGAAGCTAAAACAGAATTGTGACTGGCTCCAAGAAAGGGAAAAAATACTTCACATAATTTCTTTTGGGAGACAAGAAAAAAAAAGTCTGTATTTCACAACAACACAAAGTTTCATTTAATGCAACTCTAGATATCTTCCTATGCTCATGCTTATACATACACAAAGATAACCTCCCTTCCAAACTGCCGTTAAATGTTGATATTTTGTTTCTCACAGTAAAATTGTCTACAATCAATTTACCTGTCACATCAGGTAGCTGAGATATTCCCCTCAATGCCAGTGCCCAGGCAAGTCTAACAATGGCTTGCAGCCCAGGCAGTTTCCAAGGCTGTGAGTCTTGAAGGCGAGAGTGAATTGTTGCAATGTATTGTTTCTCCGTCAACAGCGGAAGTTGATGAATCATATCTGAAAATAAAAATAGACCATTATACTAAAAAGCAGAAAAATTTTCACTTTTGATATACAGGAATAACGTCCAAAAATCAGAAAATCAGAGTACACCCATCAAAGAAGTATGACCAATTAACAATAATGTTTCACATACCAAAAAGAACACTACTTTACAGTATACTACAATAAAAACTATATACAAACTACAAATGAAAGAGGAAATAGACAATAATCCTAAATTTTAATTTCATTATTTTCAGTGATTTTTATAAGTGTACTATAATAAAATTTTAAAAAGCTAACAGTAATCAAAACAGCATGCTATTGGTACAAAAACAGATGCACAGATCAATAGAACAGAATGGAAAGCCCAGAAATAAAACCACACATCTGTGGACAGCTAATCTTCGACAAAGGAGCTGAGGGCATACAATGGAGAAAAGAAAGTCTCTTCAACAAATGGTGCTGGGAAAACTGGACAGCCACATGTAAAAGAATGAAAATTGACCATTCTTTTTCACCATTCACAAAAATAAACTCAAAACGGATCAAAGACCTAAAGATTAGGCCTGAAACAGTAAGTCTTCTAGAAGAGAATATAGGCAGTACACTCTTTGACATCAATTTCAAAAGAATCTTTTCAGACACCATAACTCCTCAGATGAGGGAAACAATAGAAAGAATAAACAAATGGGACTTCATCAGACTAAAGAGCTTCTTCAAGGCAAGGGAAAACAGGATTGAAACAAAAAAACAGCCCACTAATTGGGAAAAAATATTCACAAGTTATTTATCCGACAAAGGGTTAATCTCCATAATATATAAAGAACTCACGCAGCTCAACAACAAAAAATCAAACAACCGGATGAAAAAAATGGGCAGGGGACATGAACAGACATTTCTCCAAAGAAGATATAAGGATGGCCAATAGACACATGAAAAGATGCTCATCTCACTAATCATCAGGGAAATGCAAATCAAAACTACAGTAAAATATCACCTTACACTTGTTAGAATGGCAAAAATAACCAAAACAAAAAGTGAGAAATGTTGGAGAGGTTGTGGAGAAAAAGGAACCCTCATACATTGTTGGTGGGAATGCAAACTGGTGCAGCCACTATGGAAAACAGTATGGAGATTTCTCAAAGTTAAAAATAGAAATACCTTATGACCCAGCCATCGCACTACTGGGTATCTATCCTAAGAGCTTGAAGTCAGCAATTCCAAAAGTCCCATGCACCCCTATGTTCATCGCAGCATTATTTACAATAGCCAAGACATGGAAGCAACCTAAGTGCCCAGCAACTGATGATTGGATAAAGAAGACACACACACACACACACACACACACACACACACACACACACACACACAATGGAATACTACTCAGCCATAAAAAAAGGAAAAATCGTCCCATTCACAACATGGACGGACCTTGAGGGTATTATGTTAAGTTATTATGTTATTTCAAAGCCAGATAGAGAAAAACGAACTCTGTATGACTCCACTCATAGGTGGAAGTTAACATATAGACAAAGAGAACAGATTAGTGGTTACCAGGGGAAGGGGGGGGTGGGCACAAAGGGTGAAGTGGTGCACCTACAACATGACTAACAATAATGTACAACTGAAATTTCACAAGGTTGTAAACTATCATAATCTTAATTAAAAAAAAATTTTTTTAAGCTATAAAAGCCACTCATTTTTTGTGTATAAATTCTAAAATATAAATCAATGTTATTTAAAGATCAAAAAAGACAATTTTACTAGGTAAATAGCCTGAATTTAAAACACCCAAAAAAATGCTGACCAAAACAAAGGATGCAAATTGCAAATAATTTATCTACTCTGATTATGACATAAATAAAATAGCCAAATAACAAAGAATTTCCAATTTACAGTTCAATTATACTATGGTACCTCAAACAAGCACAGGATTTGGCATAAATACTAAAATAACTGGAAACACCAGTGACCACCTAAAATTTCATTTATTTTACTTTGCTACTTCGTATACTTCCTTTTGATGTCATCTTGTGAATAACTAGTTCAGTGGTTCCCAAACTTTAACCAGGAATAATACATTCTTTATTTAATTTCCTGTATTTTGAAAGCTTCTGTCTACTACTGCACATTAATTAATAATTCACTTTTCCCATTTGTTAATCAAAGATACATAGAATGACCATTAAGAAATTATAATTTAAATGAGCTAATCAATACAAGTACCCTAAACTGACACAATTACAACCTAATGCCAAAAACCACACATCTTAGTAAACCTATGAAACTTTCCAGGCATTCCACTCAGCTTTTCGAAGTTCCAGCTTCTAAACTTTCATTAACACAGCCTACCTCTACTTAATGCTATGTTCATTTGATTCAATACAGGAAATCTGACCAATGCATTAACTGGCAGCATTCCTATCTGAGAACAGGTGGCACTTATTATGTGACATACAACATACTGTGTGACAACCTGATTGGTGGTAAGGAGTAGTTGTGTTTTAAATAAGCCTTTCCTAATGGCTAAGGATGGTCACCAAAGATGAGTGGAAAATGTCACTCTTCTCACATACCTAATGAGAGAAGACCTAGCTGATACAGTCAAAAGTGGACAGGGGATAGCTGTTGGAATAATTAAAAGGGATTATTAAATAAATGATTAAATATTAAATAATTTTAAAAAATTAAAATAAATACTTCCTTTCTGGGAATCATTTTTGAGATCCTCAGTTCTAAGTAGTAATTGTTTATAAGGCTACCAAGAGAAATTTTACCTACTTCACAGAAAATAAAAGCCAAAAATAATATATTACTAAGAATTATGATTATCCTCCCTCAGAATGTTTTCATGAAAGGTTTAAAATGTAAATAAATAGTAAAGAACAAACAATTAGGTAAATTCGGCATGCATAACTCATGAAAACATATCACATATCCTTTAGCACTTGCCCATTCCAAAACCCAAAATGACAAAAGAAACACCTAACAGCTTGCAATTATTTTTAAAACGTGCTCTTATACCTAAAAATTCAAATATCGATGAATTGCACACAAAAGAATAAAATATACAATTTTTTTATTTTAGTAGTTAAAATATTACCCTTCTTAAATGTTATCTCCACAATTCTAAATCTGATTTTTTAAAATAAACGCATTAATAGGTATAAAATCCAATACCATCACGTTCCTCTGTGCTTTGTTCTATAAAACTGGTATCAAAGCAGTAGAGAAGTGCCATAAGAAGAGCCAGATTCACTGAGTCCAATGAGCCATTAGCCTCAACTGTCACTCTCTCCAAATGTCCAATAAGGAGAAGAGTGTCATCTTTGCCTAAAGGTGACTGGCAAGCCCAGGCAAAAAGGCTTTCTGCTAGAGACTGCCTGCACTCCTTGATGAGATCAGAAACCTAGAAATAAAAATATATGATTATCAGGATAAATAAATTACAGTGAAGCCTGGTCTTACTCCACAATGTAAACTGTCTTTTACAAAGGCTAACTAAACAAATGTATCTGAATCCACGAGTGACCCTAAACTCACAGCTCTGGAATTCTGAACAAACCCTAATGTTAATTCCTCATTCTTAAGTTCCAAGCTCCTTTATGGGATAATCAATTTCTTGAGGAGTTCATTCCAGAAAAAGAGCTAGAATGGCACATAAGTAACTAGAAAGAAGCTGAAACAACTGCAAGTCAATTTCATGGACACAGCTGCCTACACACTTTAACACGCATTACTAATTTTTGTATGCCTGCATTAGAAGAATGTTCTAATTATCATGACTTTTCTGCCTCCGAGACACAGACAACCATGAAGTGATCTCAAACTCTTGCCTCTTTGCGATGTTTTTCACTGCCCAAGCCTCTCTCGCGCTGCAGTTTTTCAAATTCATTGTTCACATCAATCTGTGACACCAGAGTAAGGACTTTGTAAGTCAATCCTTGCTCCATCAGCTCATCTGTAAAGCGTGTTGTCATGGAAACTAGCTCTGGACTGTAATGAAAAGAAATCAATAAACAAAGTTATAATGAACAGTAATGTTTATACGTCCTCATTATATGGACACAGCAAATGCTCTTTTTATTTTTTTTATTTATTTATTTTTTGTTAAAGATTGGCACCTGGGCTAACAACTGTTGCCATTCTTTTTTTATTTTTTTCTGCTTTATCTCCCCAAACCCCCTCTGTACATAACTGTATGTCTTAGTTGCAGATCCTTCTAGTTGTGGGATGTGGGAGGTCGCCTCAACGTGGCCTGATAAGCAGTGCCATGTCTGCGCCCAGGATCCGAAGCCTGGGCCGCCGCAGTGGAGCGCACGAACTTAACCACTTGGCCATGGAGCTGGCCCCTCTTTTTATTTTTATTTATTTTTTTTTTGGTGAGGAAGATTGGCCCTGGGCTAACATCTGTGCCAATCTTCCTCTATTTTGTACGTGGGATGCCACCACAGCAGAGCTTAATGTGCGGCATGTAGGCCCACACCCAGGATCCGAATCCACAAACCCCAGGCAGCTGAAGCGGAGAGTGCAAACCTAACCCCTACGCCACCAGGCCAGCCCCTGCTGCTCTTTTGACAATAATGTTGCATTACTGGAAACAACGAGGATGAATTATAACCTAGCTCTTTTCATTCTTTCTAGATCATTGGGTTTCAATAAGCTTCTAACCACAACTTGAGTTATTTTATATTTGTAAAAAAATAAAGCAGGTTTAAACTACTGTGTCATTCTTGGCAGAATAAGGGAGTATTTATTACTCAATTTATGTTACATACTTTACTTAAAATTGTACACGTCAATGAGAAATTTTTGTTTTTCTAAAATTATAACTCTTCAAGTAATTTCTAATTAACCCCTGAAATCCTAAGAAGCACCACACCTGAGTTCAAGGGTCCATGTCTTTCCTCGTCTAGACTGTATCAAGGCTTTCAGGGAATTTGCAATGCATCGTTTTCCATCCCAGTATAAAAGAACAGCTACTAATCCTCTAGTGAGGCCAGGAAAATGCGGCTGTTGGTGCTCTCCTAGAGAAGAAAGTTAAGAAATAATTAGTAAATAAACTCTTATGTGTTTAGGAAGAGACAAAAATCAGTATACCAATGTTCAATTCAAAGAAATCGCAGAATCTCAGGGTTTACAGGGCCCTGAAGGTCCTCTACTTCAAACATCCATCTACTGTTTTAGTCTCTTTCACATGAAATCTTTCAAATATTTGGAAATTTCTTTCCCTAGAGTCTTCTCTGGAAATGAGATAAGCTTTTCTTATGTTTCAATTTCACTTGCCCTTTTAACTGCTCTCCTTTGAATAAGTTCCACTTTGTCTTTTTTAAAGTAACTCGCCTACAGTTCAGTGTCATTTCCCATGGCTTCTTTCTTCCCTTAGCCCAATCACTCCTGCACTTCACACCCTTCTGTCACCCAAATTCATCTCACTGCCTCACACCTCTATACCAGTGATTTCTCCTTCTGGACGCCCTTTGTCCTCCTGAGTGCACACCTATTGCACTTGACATATGCCTATGTACTCATTTTTTAACACCTGCCTTAAGCCTCATGATCTTCATGAAAACTCTCTACAACATGAGGTCAATTTAATCCACTTCCCTCTGTACCGTCACTAAATCTTGCAACAAACTTACATTGATGCAGCTAATGGTGTCATAATTATTTGTTTCCATGTCTTTCTCAATTATTAGACCCTGAGCTCCTTTACACTAGCTGAAGTTTTATCCATCTTTATATCCCTGAAGTTTTAACACAGAGCCTGGCCCACAGCACACACGAAACAAATGTTTGCTAGATGAAAGTTCTGAGTTAAACTCAAAACTCAAGCATGTCCAGTTAACGTCTCCATCATAGAACGGGAAAACTACCTTACTCGTTCTCAAAATCACACTTTTTATGTAGCCTTAGGTTAAAAAGGACTTTGGCAGCCACGAGGTATCTTTAGACACATTAGACTTTCTTTCAACTAAAAGGCCCACATGACTTCTCCACATGGCTCTATTATAATTAAAATGAATTATTTATTTTATGGAAATTTCAATCTTTTCTCTACATAGCAGCCAGAGAAATAATTTCCAACTTATTCCAGATTCTGTAACTCTTCAGCTTAAAGCCCAGGCCAACAACTTCCCATTGCAATTAGAATAAAGTCCAAATACTTTTCATGGTCAGCAAGATGGAGTATGATCTGATTCCTGCTCTATCTTCATGTTCCTTCACTCTCCCCCTCACTCCTGATGCTCCAGGCTCAGTGGTCTTTTATCCTTTAGCATGACTTCGTGCTCACCTCAAGCACGCGCTGTCTGCTCTGCCTGGAACACTCTTCGCCAACAACTCTGGCTCTGTGTCATCATGCAGGTCTCAGGTTAAATGTCCCAAACCCAGAGAGGCCTTCTCTAAGTGTCCTATTTAGAGTTGCCCCGCATCAGTTCCTACCCTCTATATCCCACTGCTTTGTGTTCTTTTCTTCCTAGAATTCAGTATTATTGAAATTATCTTTTTTTAGACATATTCATTGTCTGAATCACCCCCATGAGAAAGAAACTCCAAAAAAGTAGTGACTATACCTTCTTATTCATTATATGGCAATTAAAGCTTTGTGCGATAAAACTTCTGAGATGCAGCCAGTTATTCTTTGCTAGTAAATTACCATGTAAAAGCCTATCTTAAAACAGTTAAATTACCTTTAACAACTCCAATCACTAAAGCCTTCCTAAACTCAAAGATAAACAAAAGGAAATATTTTGAATATGTTTTTTAAAATAAACTACGTACTTAAAAACCATTTTGCAATCTAAATGATGTAATATTTTAAAGTGCGAGTAAACAATTTTATAATTCTGCACTACCTTACCATAGGTTCAGTTAAATGTCAACCTACCGGCGAGGAGAAGCTCAACAGCTGCCAATTCTCCAATATCAAAAAGGTCACTGAGGATAAAGGCCTCTTTAATGAGCTGTTCGGGAAGAAGCCGGGTCCCCTGCTGACCCTGGATGGCGACTCCTTCTGTACTGGCTTTCTGAACCTTCTCATGTTGTTGAACATTTTTTGGCTACCATGATTAAAAAAAATAAATAAGATCATGTAATGAAAACGGTACATTGGAAACAAGGTCTATTAAATTGTTACCTAAAGAAGTTTATTCATGATAAGGCAGCCGGGTTAACACAACAAAAGAAGTATTTTCTTGTCAGATAATCTATAATTAGACCTTTATGAGGTAAATTTTGTATTACATTCAACTTTCTATACTATTACCACCTTCTCAATAACTGCTTCTCCTAAACTCTGAACTACAAAATTTTGAGAAAGCACACAAAATAGCATACTACTTTTCAAGTTCCTAAGGAACTTTTCCAATTATATATTTAATAAATAAAAACAATAAGGTCTTTAAGTAGGAAATAAATAGATATAGGAATTGTTGAATTAATGAGTAGGGCTAATAATGATAGTTTATTAATATATTATTGAAAATGTAGTCTTATTTCCAAGAGAATAGAATTACTTGATGGATCCTAAGATCTTAAAAATTTACACTTTGAAAAAGGCCACAAAGGTCATTTAATCTAACTCCTCTGTTAACAGATGGGAAAACTGATGCCCAGCTAAGTCAGGTGACTTGCCTGTGGGCATACAACTCTAGTGGTAGAGCCAAGACTGGAACTCAGCTCAACTGGCTCCCGGGCTAGGGCTCTTTCTACTAACGATAGAAACAAAAGCTAAAAAAGCAAAAGGCCATTTCTGGTAAGACGAACCCATAAATAATTCTTAGATGGTCTTCTTAGTCTAAAAAATAAAATTGTCAATTAGCAAGGAAAGGTGTTTCCAAATATGAATCCCATTCACTAAAGAACTCTATTCCTGGTTAAAAAGGATCTCAAGATGTAGTGATTAATGATACGCAAGAATTAATTATTTCAGCTAACACAACTTGCATGAGACTATGAAGAGTTAAAATGTTGAAATGTACCTGGAAATTAATAAAATAATCAATCTTACTGAGTTTAGATGTATTAACTATAGGTCAGAAATTTCAAGGAGCTCATTTTTCTGGAATATACTGAACTTTCTAAATCATATTCAAATATTATTAAGATATCTCCTAGCTAAAGATAAATATAATAGTAACCTCCATGGAGAACAAAAAGAAGATAATAACTGCTCCTAGGAAAAGCCACATTTTTAGAAAAAACTTGAATCAATGAACTAGGACAACTAACATACTTCATTTACATACATTAAGAATTTACTTGCTCCTTCAATCTTTAAAAAAGAAAGCAAAGCCAAGAAGCAAAAAAGAAAATTTCCTACTGGGTTTTTGAACAATGAGATGAAGTCAGGTTTGTGTTTCTTCAAAATCATATCAAGAAGATGGACAGCTTCAGGTTGTCTTCTCCAAAGAGCGTTGCCCACTGTTTGCCAGATGTCTTTGTAAGGACCCCAGAGACTAGCAGCTTAAGGAAAAAATAAGGAAAACTAGCATCAAATAAAACATATATTTGGAAAATAATATAAGGTTACTGTCTATACATTTTACCCATGCTCACAACTACTTTTAAATGTACAAAGTTATACACACAAAGCAAACATACATACAAACCAAACATTAAAAGTGTACTTACTAGAATTCTCAAGTAACAATATAAACATCATTTTATCTAACTTAATACAACATAAAGTAAATCCTGACTTTAAATTGGAACATCAACTGAACCTGATATTTTGCCCCTTTATTAGCTATAAGACACGGAAATAACCTTTTTAAATTTAAATTTCCTTACGTATAAAATAGTCACATCATCTGCCTCACACGGTTTAATGGATCAAATGAGATAAACTAGATAAAACACACAATACAGTGCCTGGCATATTGTAGGCACTCAAATATAAGTGCCTTTCTGTTCCTCCCTAGAATGCAAATGAAACGCAAGGGTAAAAAAGCTGGGGGGGGGGGGAGGGGAATCAGATTTCATGTAATTAGCAGCTGAAAAATAAGTATTTTATTTTGGCTGGGACACTAGCTATTACAAAACAGCATAGACATAAGGAATACTTCTGTAAATTCATATGAGAAGGATCCCATTTTGACTCGTAAAGGTAATAATAATAAGGAACACTGAGCTTTTGCTATGTGCTACTGAGCACAGTTCTAAGGTCTTTACACGCGTTATTTCATCTCAAACACTATGAGGTCAGCAGTATGTCTTCCTCCATTTTATAGATAGGAAAATGAAGCAGAGAGGTCAAGAAACTCACTACGGTCACACTGGATAAATAGGTTGTGAACTGAGGCAGCAGCATCAGAATGCGCCCTAGTCACTAAGCATTAGTGCCTCCATACATAATATTTGGAAAGGGAAAACGTCTGAGAAGATGATTTAGGTATTTCAGACATATCTGGTAAACATTCTGGTAAGTGAAGAAATTAAGATTACATCTAGACATATTTAGGCAAATTCATCTAAACTCATCCAAATTCACTTCTCTAAAAATATTTAAGCTCCATTAGTGAACAGTAAAATACCATAGGGGAAAAGAGAAACAATCCTGGTCTTTAAAAACTTACAATCAGGTTTGGGAGACAAAGTATACATAAATGAAATATTTCAATGACAACACAAAAAAGGAATATGATTGTTGCCACAAAAGATATAAGAATTTCAAGAGAGTAAAATGATGGTCAAGGATTTCTAAGGGATGGCTGTACTTGGGTAGCAATCTGAAAGACGGAGAAAATCCAACGAACAACCAAGGGAAAGTGTGAGCAAAGGCTCACAGATAGGTCTGAAAGACAGAGAATTCAAAGAGCAGCACTGAGATTACAGAGGTCAGAGCGGTGGCTTTCGAACCTTTTTGACTATAACTCATGGTAAGAAACATTCCATATCTACCCAGTGCACACATACATGCAAAAGTGAAACAAAAGTTTAATATGAAATACTAATGAATATTCATTTATTAGAAAAATGCACTCTGATATTTTGTCTTCTGTTTCCTTTTATTGATGGGGGACCCATTAGTTTATTTTAGACCCACTGTTTGAAAAACACTACCCTGAAGCCCAAGATTTCGGTTTGCAAACAATCAGACATGGTACTCATATGCGTTTATAAAGACTATGAAAAGGAAACAAGTCAAAACCAACCAATTAAACAGAAACTTGGAACTAACTATAGCCTACACTTTAAAGGGTGGTTGTAAATGGTTAACTACTATCTGAGGAAATACAAATCCAAATAAAGCTACCAGGACAGTAAGGATGACAGGAAAGAGAGCTGTAACCTAATGAAATGCATTACAATCTTACGAACAATGTTGTCAGAAGAAAGCAATGTACTGCAAAAAAAATTTTTATGGGGGATATGCAGGGAGGGGACAGACTAAACCAGTCAAGCTAGATCATTAATTCATCTGACAAATATTTACTAAGGGCATTCTATGTACCAGGGACTACAGACTGAGCAAGACAGACAGGATCCCAGGCCTCATGGAACTTATAGATTGACAAAAGAGACAGACATTGAACGCAGACTTCAAAAACAATTACCAGCATAATAAAAGGTATGATGGAGAAGTGCAGGGTGCCAGAACAAATAAAAGGAAGAATCTAACCTAATCTGAAGGGCAGGGCAGGAAGCGATGTGTTAGGTCTTTGGCGTGGGGATATGGAGGAATGGGAATCAGCACGTCTAGACCTTACAGAGAAAGAGATCGTCCAGCTCCCTGCTTTGCTTCCCCTGCTTTGGTCCCATACTTGCCAATCTTCTGATTAAAAAATACAGTTTGGGGCCGGCCCCGTGGCCGAGTGGTTAAGTTCGCGCGCTCTGCTGTGGCAGCCCAGGGTTTCGCCAGTTCGGATCCTGGGCGCGGACATGGCGCCACTCATCCGGCCATGTTGAGGCAGCGTCCCAGATGCCACAGCTAGAAGGACCTGCAACTAAGAACATACAACCATGTACCAGGGGGGATTTGGGGAAGATAAAGCAGCGAAGAAAAAAAAAAAAAAAGATTGGCAACAGTTGTTAGCTCAGGCACCAATCTTTAAAAAAAAAAAAAAAAAAAAACCAATAGGGGGCCGCCTCCGTGGCCAAGTGGTTAAGTTTGCGCACTCCACTGCGGCAGCCCAGGGTTCGGATCCTGGGCGCGGACATGGCACCGCTTGTCAGGCCACATTGAGGTGGCGTCCCACATCCCACAACTAGAAGGACCTGCAACTAAGATATACAACTATGTACAGAGGGGGTTTGGGGAGATAAAGCAGAAAAAAAAAATACAGTTTGTCATATAAGCTTCTAGAGTAAAGAATGTGCTGACTAACCAATAAGATTACCCATGCAGATATACTTCCTATTAAAGATCAATAAATTGGGGGCCGGCCTGGTGGCTCAGTGGTTAAGTGCACATGTTCTGCTTCAGCGGCCTGGGGTTCGCTGGTTGGGATCCCAGGTGCAGACATGGCACCACTTGGCAAGCCATGCTGTGGCAGGCGTCCCGCGTATAAAGTAGAGGAAGATGGGCATGGATGTTAGCTCAGGGCCAGTCTTCCTCAGCAAAAAGAGGAGGATTGGCGGCAGATGTTAGCTTAGGGCTAATCTTCCTCAAAAAAAAAAAGATCAATAAATTGGCTTACTGGTTATACATCTGTCTTAGATCCTGAGTTTGGAGAAAAATCAATTACTGGGATGTAATCTACTCTGGCTACACTAACAAATATCAGAGTTCAAATCTGTCAAAATGAGGACCCAACCCTGGATCCTGGTGCCCACCCGTGAGGTGCTAGTTGGATGCTGACTAGCTGACTTCCCTAGAGATTATTTTGTTGGCCTTCTCTAACTGCAAAGGATAGAGCAGGTTTGAGCCTTGGATTCCAGTCCAAGATGGAATTTTTCCTATTAGTAAGTGGAAAAATTTCAAGTAGTAGATGACAAAACACAATTGGTATTGTGGGACAATGGTGTGGTTCATGGACTAACTAGAACAGGAAGTGTCAGGAACCAAGGATGGTAGGTAGGTAAGCCACTCATGAGGTGGTGAAATGTAAGTAGGATAAGGCAGCCAAATAGAAAGGAAAGGCCTGTCAGTAGAGAAGGGTCAGAATTGGTAATTTATTTGCACAGGGTATAATGGAAAGATATCAAAAATGACTCCTAGGCAAATATGAAACTTGCCTTACCACAGGTATTTCAAAAATCTAACAAAAAGCTGACAGAAGTCAATTCTCTGCCTTTAAAAGTAACACCGAGGCTGGCCCCGTGGCCGAGTGGTTACCTTCACGCACTCTGCTCAGGGTTTAGCCAGTTCGGATCCTGGGCGTGGACATGGCACCACTCATCAAGCCATGCTGAGGCGGCGTCCCACATACCACAACTAGAAGGACCCACAACTAAAAATATACAACTATGTACCAGGGGACTTTGGGGAGAAAAAAGAAAAATAAAATCTTTAAAAGTAACACAATATACAATAGAACCTCTGAAGAACAAATACATTTCTTTGTGCTATACATACTTAGCATAACAAGCTCAGGGAGTTTTAGAGAAAAACTTTATCTTCCCTCCTTTATGGGAGGCATCCAATAACAGGTCACAAATCTCCACACAAAAAAACCCACGTATGCTGGCCTCCTTAGTCTCTCATTAACATCAACACATCACAGAAGGTAACTGCAACAAAGAGTTATTGTCAGTCTGTCTTTGATTACAAATGAAAGGAGGCTAAAAATTTTTCCAAATTACTAAAGATGTATTTTTAAAAACAGTGATCTGTATATTTGAGAAATACATTTATTTTCCTTAATGTTTAGGGACACCTCCAGCAAATCACATTTATTGACTCATACATCATGTACTAGGTGCTGGTAAGCTTATAGTGTAGTGAGGAAACACACGGATCACACAGTCATACATTAGCATAAAATCCAATTTGCTAAGTGCTATGAAGGAGAAGGTACCCAAGGCAAGAGATCACATATTAGAGGAATCTCACCTAGCCAAGGACATCAGGGAAGGGAAGGATTCCCTTCCCGGAAGTGATGATTAGGCTGAAATCTGAAGGATAAAGTGAGACTTAACTGAGGGGTGGGAGGTAAGGACAGGCATTCCAGGAAGAGAGGATAGCACATGGGTTCCCACAGCAAGAGGGAACAGTGCATTCTCAAAGAACTGAGAAGAAGGCTAAGAGAGCTAGAGTACAGAAAAGGGTTTGGCAAGGGAGGAGACTGCAACACCAAGCGGGGCTTCCTAGCCCTTGTTAATGATTTGGGTCTTTATCCTAAAAGATCAAGCTAGATAAAAATTAAAAAATGTCTGCTGGACTTCGTGAAATAGAAGAGCATGTTAACCTCACTGAAAGCTGTTTAGGAGGATGCGAAGAGACTAGAGTGGGTGGAGGAAGTGGAGGAATGGAAATGGATTCAGTGTATGCTGATGAATCTTTTGAACAGTTTGTGAAGAGGAGTAAGAGGACAGAGTGAGACATGAGATGAAGATAAAGAGGGGAGGTTAGCAGAAGAAAAGCAGCAAGAAAGAGATGTGAATATACGAGAGAGAAGGGGTTATAGGGAGAAGGGCATAAAGGGTGGGATCTACCTTAGATAGGAAGCCACAGGGAAAGTGATTCAAAAGGGACAGATATAGTTTCTAGATCTGAAGGTGAAAAGAGAGCTCATGTCCATTTGCATCTATTTTCTCTGTGACTAGGAGACTGAGGGGTCAGTTGGAGGATAAAGATTTGAGGAGCGTGGAAAAGGTATGAAATAGTCAATGATGTGAACAGGACAATAGTGACCAGAGTGCCACAGAGGGACTGTCAAGTAGTGTTAATGGTGGCTTACTAACAAGCCTGTATGTCTACTCGGCCGGGATGAGACAGGTCACGTTACTAGTAAGTCACCCAGCTGAAACTCAAGCGCAGGCCTTAGAACTCTGCAACTTCTATTTTTGCCCCATTCTACAACTCTAAGACATTTAATTTTTTTGAATTGTGGTAAAAAACACATAACACAGAATCTGCCATCTTAAGCATTTTTAAGAGTGTAGTTCAGCAGTGTCAAGTGCATTCACATTGTTGTACAACAGATCTCCAGAACTTTTTCATCTAGCAAAAGTGAAACTCTGTACCCATTAGACAACAATTCTAACTCCCTGCAGCCCCTGGCAACCAGCATTCTGGTTATGAGTTTGACAACTTTCTATACCTCCTATAAGTGGAATCACAGTGTTCGTCTTTTTGCCACAGGCTTACTTCACGTAGCAGAATGTCCTCAAGGTTCATCTGTCTTGTAGCATGTGACAGTATTTCCTTTTTAAGGCTGAATAAGATTCCATTGTATGTACAATACTACATTTTGTTATCCATTCATCCTTGTACAGACATTTGGGCTGCTTCCCTAAAATGTTTAATTTTTTTTTAAAAAAAATTCTCCTGACTTAGCTTTTAAAAACGTTTCCTTTCTATGTTACCAGTTAAACACTCTTGCCACAAGGCCTTATTATTCAATGTATACCCTTGCAGCTGTTGGCAACTCCTTTTCCTTTTCCCTTTAATGATTTATGTTGAATGATGGTAACTGGGATGAGTATGTACTAAAGAAATGTATATAACCACACTTACAACATGCAACCCTGGGCCTGGGCCAGTGGCAGGGTGGTTAAGGCTCTGTTCACTCAGCTTCCACAGCCCAGGTTCATGGGTTCGGGTCCCAGGCACAGACCTACTCCACTCACCAGCCACGCTTGTCCCATATACAAAAAATAATAGAGAATTGGCAGGGATGTTAGCTCAGGGCTAATCTTCCTCATGCAAAAAAAAACGAGGAGGGTTGGCAATGGATGTTAGCTCAGGGCAAATCTTCTCCCAGAAAAAAACAAAACATGTAACCCTCGCTTTTAAGTTTCCTTCTGAGTGGGAGGGCAGGACAGCAATATTAAGGGAGTAACTTCATTACTAACATTCAGATATATGAAAATTTGATGTAATAAAATGAATTACGTTGTGCTTAAGTAGTAGCATGTAGTAGTTTAAGCACCTGAGACTGGCTTAGAATCATTAGCTGTATAACCTTGGGGAACTTACTTACCTACCCTAAGTTTCTATTTCCAAATCTGAAAAATGAGGTATTTAATAGCAGCTACCTCATAGGTGTATAAAGGAGATTAAATGAGATAATGGAAGTAAAACACTTAGTCCAGTGCCTGGCACACAGCAGGTATTCAATAAACATAATGCATTATTATAAAAGAATTTATCGTAGTGTTTCTAAAATGGTTTGATCTGCAAAACTCAGATTTAGATAACTTTTCATGAATATCAGTCCTGTGGAAAGTATAACAAGCCAAAACCAAAAAAAAAAAGAGACTGTATAATTAGAGACAGAAAGAAAAGGAGTCCGGGAAAGACTCCTTTTTTTTTTTTTTATTAAAGATTGGCGCCGGAGCTAACAACTGTTGCCAATCTTTTTTTTTTTTTCTGCTTTTCCTCCCCAAATCCCCTCAGTACATAGTAGTGTATCTTAGTTGTGGGTCCTTCTAGTTGTGGCACGTGGGATGCCGCCTCAGCGTGGGCTGACGAGCGGTGCCATGTCGGTGCCCAGGGTCCGAACAGGCCCGCAGGCCGCTGAAGCGGAGCGCGGGAACTCAACCACTCGGCCAAGGGCTCGGCCCGGGGAAAGACTCCTCTTGAATGACATTCTCTACAAGTATTTACCATACAGATATACTTTTAATTGGCCCATGAAGCTATGCGCGTCTCAATCCAGGCAGTGACATTCTGAGCTGGAAATTATTCGCTTTCAGGATCGCTCCGCCCCATGCAGGGCTTTCCGCATCCTTCCTCCGCCCACTAGGCGCCAGCAGCCGAACGCAGGAATTGTGACAATCAAAACGCACCCAACTCTTCAAACGCCCCTGGGGGGCAGTACCGACTCAGATTGAGAACCAGAAAAGGATCCACCCCAAATCTTCCAAGTTCCTTTACTACCTTCTAGATTCTACCCCGCCGCGAAGATCTACTGCTCCGAAGGTCCAGGAGCATCCAGGGATGGGCCACACCCGCAGAGCTCGGAGTCATCTGCTGTACCCATGGCACCTCCTTCCCGGCCACCTTCCAGACTGCGGGCTTCATAATCCTCGCTTCCTGCAGGACCCTCTAACCTCCACGAGGGGCCCCCGTGCCCTACTTTGAGGTGCGAGTTTTCAGCCTGCGCTCGTGACTGAAAATACCTGGGGTCCACCGGACTCATTGCCGGAACCTTGCACGCCCAGGCGAAATCCAGGCCACAGACACCCCCGGGATGGGGGGGTGGGAGGGACCAGGCTCAGACCTGGGCTGCAAGAGACTGCAGGCTGGGTTCCAGTAGACCAAGCCTCCTTGCCCGGACCCTCAAACCCAACTCGAGGGCTAGAGCCGCAGCGCCGACGCGCGCCATTCAAACTGGGGAGGGGCAGAGTCTAGGCCCAGAGCTAAGGAAAAGCAGGCATCAAGCACAAGTGGGGGCCTGGACTCCGAGCAACCTGACAGCCCGGGTCTCTCACTGAAGATCGTCGCTGGGTCCCAGTTTCCCTTTAGCCCTGGCCGCACTTACCCGAATTTACCGCCAACAGCGTCGCCATCTTGAAGGCGCACTAACGGAGTCCTCCTGCCTCACAGAGGCCCAGAAAATGATGAGGCTGCCCGAGGCGACGCCTGAACAGAAAGGTAGCATGCTGGCCCCTGCGAACGGCACGCTCGGCCGACTCCGCCGTACAAAGCCTCGAAAATCTGCTGTGGGTCACAGACGTCAATTTTCTCCGGGATTATTCCCATTCTAATAAGGCGAGGACAACCAGTTGGGAGACGCGAGGTCCTCGATTTGACGTTAATTGTGCAGTGCATCCTGGGACTTGTAGTTTCTTTCTAACGATGACTGAAGTTGGTTAGGTGGAAAAGATGTTTTGAGACTAGTTATTGAAATGATGCCCATTTATGATATTATAAAAGCCGTAAATTCAAATCATTATCTCCATTTCAAGTTAAATCTTCCTTGCATTACTCCTTTACTTTGGGGAGTGGAGTGGGGTAAAAGATGTCTGCACCTCAGTCATTTGATGGGTTACAAACTAAGTTTTCATAACATTTAAATATACCAAGTGTTTTGCGTCAACGTAGTTACATAGAGTGAAACAAATCATAACTTTTTATTATGAAATTTCCAAATGTATGCAAAATTAGAATAATTCCTGTCCCCCACCTCCAACATGGGAGATTATTTTGAAGCAATTTCCAGAATTATAAATAAACACCAAATATTTTTCTACCTAAGTACCGCCCAAATAGCTGGATCTACTTTTTTCACTCGCTAAATTTGGGTTTGCTAAATTTCATACTAAAACATAAGGAGTCATTACCATTTACTATTATATGTCAGGTATTTATTAAGAATTTTACGTTATCTCATTTAATCCCTGAAACAATCCTATTAGGAAGATTATAGCTATTATAGCTATATAATTATATATGTATAATATATAATTATAGATACTTATCTCAGAGGTGGTCAATGTGCCTTACAGTCTCACTTTATCAACTCCAACATTCCACTGAGGTTAGGAGGAAATAGAGCCAGCTTATATTCCCATTTCATTTTTGGACATCAGAATTAAAATATGTAGACAAAATCCCAGGGTACGTTTTTAAGAAAATCAGGCATATTCCTTCTTTTGAACAAAAAATATTGAGTGACACAATGTACATCAGGTGAAACACAAAAGTCACTGATTTTTTTTGAAAGTCGTTGTTATATAGAGACAAATGCCAGAGTACAATGAAAGTGTTTTTAAGGAGTGAAAGGGAAGAGAGAATTATTTTTCCCCAAGTTTGGCATGAAAGTGAGAAGAATATTGAGCAGAAACTTGGCAGGAAGTGGCATTCAAAGAAGATTTTCTTTCTCAGCACTATTACAAGCCTTTCCCACACACACTCTTTAAGCCCACACATTTCCCTCTCCATAGATCACTTCGCTTTCTATGAAGGAACTCTTTGACTTCCTGCAACTCCCCTCACCCATCATCACACTTACAAGCATTCTCTCACAGGTTTCCTCAATCCATAGCAATCAGGATATTGGCATCATAACTCCTATAAAACTATTCTCAGTATGGTTACCAGTGATCAATTGTCAAATCTGATAAGCATTTTTCTGAATTTCTTCGAAATTCTTCTTTCCCTTGACTTGTGGGGCACCACCCCTCCTGGTTTTCCTCCAGTCTTTCTAGTTCTTCTTTTTAAGTTTCCTACCTGGACTTTTCTTCCTCTTCTCATCGCTAAATGTAGCTCCTCCCTGTCAGTCATTCCCAGCCTCTGTTCTTTTTACTCTGTTCGCTTCTGGGAAATCTATGGCTTCTTACTACCACCTGTTTGCTGATGGATTCTATATTTGTATCTCCAGTGTGGTCCTCTCTCCTGGGCTTTAGATTTGTATATCCAACTTGTCTACCCCCCATCTCTATAGATTGTCACACAGGCATCTCAAAATCAATCAAGTAATACAAAACTTAAATGAGCATTTTCCTCTTAAAACTCTGCCACCTGTATCCACTCAGTTGCCAAAGTCAGAAACCTGGGAGTCATTCTATATTCCTCCTTCAATTGCCAAATCCTATTCATTCTACCTCATAAATATTTCTGGAACCCTTTTTCTCTTCTTTCCTCCCTATGTCATTGTTCTCTCAGGTCTCATCTTCTTATACTTGATATGTTGCCATCGGCTTCTCACCAGTCTTCCTGATTTCCATCTCAGCCCCCTTTCAGGGACTCTCAAAGTGATTTTCAAATACACAAATCAGATCATATGCTGGCCCTGATCAAAATTTCTCACTGACCTATTCCCTAAAGGTACTATTTGAAGACTTCTTAGGAAGGCACGCATGCCACTTCCTGATCTGGTTCGGCCTCCTTCTTCAACCTCCTTACCCTCACTCTTCCTCAGGCGCCCTTTACTATTCTGAACTATTTATTATTCTCCAAGTACAGCATGCTTTCTTTTTGGGGGGGAGGAAGATCAGCCCTGAGCTAAGATCTGTTACCAATCTTCCTCTTTTCTTGCTTAAGGAAGATTGTCTCTGAGCTAACATCTGTGCCTACCTTCCTCTATTTTGTACATGGGATGCCGCCACAGCATGGCTTGACAAGTGGTCTGTAGGCCCTCGCCTGGGATCCAAACCTGCGAACCCCAGACCACCGGAACAGAGCATGTGAACATAACCACAATGCCACTAAGCCGGCCCCACAACATGCTTTCTTGTACCACATATTGATGCCTTTGCACCTGCTGCTCTACCTGCCTGGAATGCCCTTCCTTCCTTTCCCCATCCCTCTGTGGGCCACCCACGAAGTTAACCTCCCAAACATGACCTGTCTTCCGAGTCTCACGGCCTGTGTTAATGCTGCCTCCATGATGCTATCCTTGACTCCCCTCAACCGATTTAGGGGTTTCTTTCCCCACATCCCTATCACACTGTAACCCATCTCTATTATAGCCCTGTGTTCTGTGACATTGTCTCCCCACTAAAACTGTTAGCTTCTTTCTGGTAGATTGTCATTAAAAAGCCCTGAAGGAATCACACGTCCCTGAATTCAAGCCATTGGATAACCATCTGCCACCCTGAATCTGGGTGGACCTTATGACTTGCTTGGGCCAAAAAAATGCAGCAGAAGTGACACTGAGTGAGTTCCAAGCCTAGGATTTGGCCTCGCTGCATCCTCTCTTGCTCTTTTGCTGCCTTTAGACACCAGGTAAGGAAACTCGGGCTAGCCTCCTTGAGGACGAGAGACCACGGCAGAAGCCTAACCAGACTCCAGATGTTCAGCTCCCCCAGCTGAGATGCCAGACGTGAGTAAGGTCATCTCTGATCCTCCAGTCTGCAAATGGGTGAGTCTGGCCCAGATGACAGAATTGTGGCTCTTGTTTTTAGCCATAGTTTTGTGGGTTTATGTCCAAAACACAACTGGTCTACTCCTGTAGAGCAACAGCTGTGTCTTTTATATTTGTATTACCTGCTCCCGCCACATCTCGGGCTTGCAGTTACAATTCAGAAAAAAACAATTGGCAGTGCTTGGTGCTTCCATGATCTACTGGAAGAGAGAGAGGTCACGTATAACTGTGGTGAAGAGCACAGACCCTAGAGCCAGGTTTCCTTGCTTCTGTCACTTATTAGCTGTGAAATCCTCCTCAGTGGCCCAGTTTTCTCCTTTCTAAATGGGGAGAATGATATTAGTACCTACATCATAGAGTTGTTAAGAGGGTTATTTGTAAAGTTCTTAGAGTGTGGCTGACACACAGTGCTATATGAATATTTGTTAAATAAAAATAAACTATTTCTAAGTCAAAGTAAGTGTTAAATGGAGGTATAGTTGATTACTTAGGACAAGTTCAGCCAAGTTGTTCAGTGCACTGCAAATGTGGAAGCACCCAGCAACGAAACACTGTGTGATTTATCTGGGGTAAGGGGTAGGACTGTGCCCTAGTCTAGTTGATCTATTATTTGTAACTTTCTTCATTGCCCCAATTAATTTTTAACTGTCTACACAAAGTTCTAAGGACAGTTAATTCTTATTTGGAGCCTAGAAAATGAAAATTACATGAAGAAAGTGGCACTTGAGGGGTCGGCCCCATGGCCGATTGGTTAAGTGTGTGTGCTCTGCTTCAGCAGCCCAGGGTTTCACTGGTTCGGATCCTGGGCGAGGACATGGCACCACTCATCAGGCCACGCTGAGGCGGCATCCCACGTGCCACAACTAGAAGGACCCACAACTAAAAACATACAACTATGTACCAGGGAACTTTGGGAAGAAAAAGGAAAAATAAAAAAAAATCTTAAAAAAAAAGAAATTGGCACTCAAATGGACAGATGACAGGAATTTACATGGTCATGAAAGTGTATGGTGCCAGGGAGTGGGGGAACGGATCAGTGAAAAATTGATGATGTGCCAGGTTTTGGATTTACAGACTTGCAACAACTCCCCTGGACAAGGCTTAGAATTTAGATGAGTGTCACGTTCTGTGATTTTCCACATCCTGCCCAGGGGAGGACTCCAGGCATGACAGGTTCGCCATGATGTGTTGACCCCAGTCAGTGGCCAGCTGTGGGTTTGCAGTCGCAGAACCACTGGTCTTGGAATACTGGTACTCTCTGGTGGAGTAGTAAACAAATTTGCTCTGGATTTTCCCCCAAAGACCCACAACCACAATGCAGCAAGTGGGTCCAATGGAAGAGCTCCCCTTCATAGTCGGATTATTCCAACAGCCTCCTAACTGGTCTTCATGTCTCCAGTCTCACTCATTTCCAGTTCATCCTCTGCACTGTAACCAGAGGGATCACTTAGTCCTCTCCTGAAAACCCTTCAAGTTCTTGTCACTGCCCTGAGGGGAAGTCCATACTTCTTAGAATGGCTTACAAGGCTCCTCATGATGTGGCTCCTTCAGGCCTCTTAAATTTAATCTCACACCTAGATTCTTCTTTAGTAACTACTGCAGCAACTTAGATACACATTCTTAGACCCTCCAGCTCCACAAGACCCTTTACCAGAGCAGCCCCCTTCTTCGTGGGGTATTCCCTCTGGCTACTGTGTCACATCTTCCTTCCCTCTGACTCTTTGTTGCACTCTCTTCCCTTTCTAGAATATCTTTAGCCCCTTCATCTGGTTACTCCTCTCAGGAATCACCTTCCCCTACACCACTCTTACCTAAGGTGGGATTGTGTGCCCTCCTGTGTGCTCCCATAATGCGTTAGAATTTTCTACCACTTTGTCTGTCTGTCTATCCTTCTGGACTGAAAGCTCCACATAAAAGAGCAGAGGTATCCAATGAATGTTTGTTGAATGAATAAGGGTGAGGAAAGGTCAAGCTGCTGTCTTCCACCCATTGCCAGACTATGTTGTGGGCTCCTTGAAGATAGCTTCATAAACCACCGCCTCTCTTGCAAGTGCCTGAAAACTCCAGGATAAGAAGGCTGGGTGCGTCCTTTCCTGATGCATGGACTACCAATCCAGACCTAAAGGGGATAGGGTACTCCATACTTCATTTTATGAAAAACACCAGGCCTCCAGCTATGGAATTAGCTGGTTGAACCCCTTGAGAGGGTTTCCTATAGGTACGGAAACTTTGGCCATGACAGACAGTGTCTGCCACAATGGTACATGACAAAACAGGAAAACGGGTAGGAGTAGAGTAGTGTGGAAGTACTGGTGGCAAAGTCAATTGATCTGATCAAAAAGGTTCTGGATTGTACTCTGGGAATTAGCACGAACTCTTGGCTCCAGCCTTGGGCAGGGAGTGTTTGAAGGAGAGGGGCGAGTTACTGAGGAAAGCAGAATTCTGCCTGCGTGTGATGAAAGAGCCGAGCATTCATCCTATCAGAAGAGCACTCAAAGTGAAACTATGTACGAGGAACAAGAAAGCATTAATTGAAATAAACTACTGCACTGTTCAGGACACGATGTAAACTCAGAAACAAAGAACAATAGGAAATATTCCCAAATGCAAACAAACGCAAAAGAAAGAAAGGAAAGAAAGAAGATTTTAAGAAAGAGTCCAGATTAACATGAAGCTGTTCCATGTATCATTTCTTTAAGCTTCTATTTAGCTTAGGGCCATTCTTCAGGGATGTGCATTTTATATCTTCTCTTCCCACATCACGGAAGAATTGAGATTTCAGGAAAAGACTGATAAACAATGTAAAGTAAAGCACGCTGGTGGAATTGAGGCAAGACTTTTGATACAGGTTGCTCTAAATCTAATTTCTATTTTGCCAGTGACTTACTGTGTGACTGTTAGCAAGTTATTCAACCTCTCCGAGCCTGAGTTTTCTCATCTATTAAAATAGATAGGATTGCTGCGAAGATGCAGTGGAATAGCCTATGAATTTAACATAAAGCACTTAGAAGATATTCTGCTGTAGTAATAGGATGATCAAACTAAAGAACAATGAAGGTAAAGTATGGGGATTAAATAAAGGAAAAAGGAATCATTGAATAAGAGTGTCTGATAAAGATGTCTTAAGGCAGTACTAAAAATAATATAGCGTCAATGAATTCTATTAATGAGGCTCCCATGACAGAGTTAACTCAACCATGTTACACAACCCTATACATTTTAAATTGCACATTGAATAAGCACATGAGCAGTAATAAGACTAATTTAAATGCTTTTAAAATTAGATAGGAAATTGATGTAGCTGCAGGAACTCAGAGCTGAATTTACTGTGATTTTAAGATTTCAATCACTAGCCATAAGTGTGACGACCCCAAAGCAAGGCAATCATTTTTTAAATTTAATTTAAGAAAAGAAAATGTACTATCTGGCATTGAAATATGGTGGCTTCTTGCTTTCTAAAATTGCCTCTGCATAGTACCTGCAGCAAGACGGGGTACTCATTTTTGTTTATTGTGATAAAATATACATAACATAAAATTAGCCATTTTTTAGTGTATGGTTCTGTGGCATGAAGTACATTCACACTGTTCTACAAGCATAACCACCATCCGTCTCCAGAACTTTTTCATCTTCCCCAACTGAACTCTGTACCCATTAAACACCTCCTTATTCTCCCCTCCTCCCGTCCCTGGGAAACCCCATTCTACTTTCTGATTCTATGAATTTGACTATCTAGGTACCTCAGATATGTGGAATCATACAATATTTGTCCTTTTGTGACTGGCTTATTTTTCACTTATCATAATGCCAAGGTTCATCCATGTTGTAGGATATGTCACGATTTCCTTCCTTTTTAAGGCTGAGTAGTAGCCCATTGTATGTATATACCACATTTTATTTATCCATTCATCTACCAATGGACACCTGAGTTGCTTCTACATTTCGACTATGGTGAACAACGCTGCTATGAACATGGGTGTACAAATATCTCTTTGAGTCCCTACGTTCATTTATTCTAGGAATATATACAGAAGTGGAATTGCTGGCTCATATGGCAATTCTGTGTTTAATTTTTTGAAAAATCACCATACTGTTCCACAGCAGCTCCACCATTTTGCATTCTCCCCAACAGTGTACAAGGGTTCCAATTTCTCCAAATCTGGGCCAACATTTGTTATTTTCTTCTTTTTTTAAATAGCCATTCTAATAGGGTATGAAGTGGTATCTCATTGTGGGTTTGATTTGCATTTCCTTCATGATTATGATGTTGAGCATCTTTTTATGTGCCTATTGGCCATTTGTATCTTCTTTGGAGAAATGTCTATTCAGGTTTTTACTCATTTTTTAAATCCAGTTGTTGGGGTTTTTTTTGTTGATGTGTACGAGTTCTTTATATATTCTGGATATTAATCCCTTATCGAGTATTCATTTTTTTTTCATTTTATATTTATTTGATTGTTTTAAAATGCATTATTTTAGGGCTGGCCCGGTGGTGCAGTGGTTATGTTCACACGTTCCATTTTGGCAGCCTGGGCTTCGCCAGTTCGGATCCTGGGTGTGGACATGGCACTGCTTGGCAAGCCATGCTGTGGTAGGTGTCCCACATATAAAGTAGAAGAAAATGGGCATAGATATTAGCTCAGGGCCAGTCTTCCTCAGCAAAAAGAGAAGGATTAGCAGCAGATGTTAGCTCAGGGCTAATCTTCCTCAAAAAAAAAAAAAAAGCATTATTTTAAAAACCAGGATCACTCTGCAAGAGACCAGGAAAAGGTGTTAATTATGTTCAAGACTTTAGGTCACTGGAAGCGCTCCTTCCTTTGTTCATTTTTTAAACAGTGAAAGTGCAAAAGAGAAAATTAAAATCGCCATAATCCCAGCAGTCAGAGAGATAACTTCAGTAATTTTTCGGTTGGCAATGTTAGGAAACCTTTGTGATGACCGAATCCTAAAGCTAAAAGATGCTTATGAAAATCCAGTCCATCCTCTTGCCTTCAGACAGAACAAAGCGTAAACAAGACAGACGAGAATACATCTCCCCATACACACCATCTCTCTCAAAAGATGATTATAAGTTTAGGAAATACGTGTAGACAGGTGGTTTGAATCAACTGTTAAGGTATAAATATGAAGTATTAAGTTTTTTTTAAATGTAAAAGTCACTGATATTTCATAGTTGCAAATAAGTACTGTAAAGTCATAATGGAGATATAGGAAGAAATAGTATGTCAAGACTTCAAAAGGAAGGAAACCCTTCAATAGGAATAAATACAGGCCAAATCATAAAACTGTAACCCACAATAGAACGTGTGCTCTGTGTAGGCGGGGATATTTATTCTATTCACTTATATCTCTCAAGTACCTAGAACAGTACCTAATACCCCATAGTAGGTGATAATAAATATTTGTTGAATGAATGAATGTACAGGAGAAAAAAGTTGGTGCACAGGCAGAGTAGGATTGAGAGAGAAAAAAACAATTGAGAAGGGTCCAAGAAAAAAATCACAAGGAAAATTAAAAAACCTTTCAAACTGAATGAAAGTTAACCATCTTGGAAAAGCAAAGCAAACTAAATGTATGTGGAAGAAGAAAACAATAAACAAATGGAAATCAATCAACTAGAAAATGGAAAAGAAAGATAAAGAGAAAGTCAATGAAACCAACTGTTCTTTGAAAAGAATAAAATTGATAAATCTTTAGCTTGATTGATTAAGAAAAAAAGGGAGAATGACATAAATTCCAATTTCAGAAAGAAAGAGGAAACATCACTTCAGATACTACAGATATTTAAAAGATAGTAGGGGCCAGCCCGGTGGCACAGTGGTTAAGTGCGCATGTTCCGCTTCTTGGCAGCCCGGGGTTCGCCGGTTCAGATCCCGGGTGCGGAGATGGCACCACTTGGCACCCCACACTGTGGTAGGGGTCCCACATATAAAGTAGAGGAAGATGGGCATGGATGTTAGCTCAGGGCCAGTCTTCCTCAGCAAAAAGAGGAGTACTGGCAGCAGTTAGCTCAGGGCTAATCTTCCTCAAAAACGAAACAAAAGAGAGAAAAAATAAATAAATAAAACCATACTGATTTAAAAAATTTAAAAAAAGATAGTAAAGGAATATTATGAACAGCTTCATGCCAATACATTAGACAACTTAGATAAAATGGTCAATTTCCCTAAAAGACAAACGTTTCCAAAATAGAAAACCCAAATAGCTTTATATCTGTTATGAAATTGAATTTGTAATGAACTAGTCTACAAAAAAACTCAAGGCCTCATTGCCTTACTTGCTGAATGTGAACAAATGTTTAAGAAATGATACCAATCCTACAAAAACTCCTTCAGAAAATGGAAGAGTAAACACTTCCCAGTTAATTTTATGAGGCCATTATTAACCTGATAAAGTCAAAGACATTACAGAAAAGAACACTACAGACCAATATTATTCATGAACATAGATGCCAAAATCCTTAATAGGAACAACTACTAAAAATAGCCAAACAAACTCAGCAATATATAGGAAGGATAATACATCATGACTAAATGAGCTTTAAAAATTCACTTTTAGCAGTTTCTTTTCAATCATAGAGGGACTGATGCTCACTAATTCTGTTTTATAAGGAGAGTAAATGGCAAAAGAGAATTCTAGTGTTTACCCAGAGATACTACTAAGCCAGCTGAAATCTTTGGATAGGCTTGTCCAGGCTCTCTCTCCACAGGATAGTGGCAGTTACAAATCTAGGTCTTTTGCTCCCCTTTTCCCAAGAAGACAGAAGGCTCTGTCTGTTAGCAAATTTTTGTTTTGTTTTTCATTTTTTCCAGAATTAATTCAATCAGCAACCTCTTGATGAGATTGGAATGCACTCCTGTCTCTGGATTGGACTTGGTCTTCAAAGTTTCTATAACACATTGGCACTCTGTCTCTTAGGGTTTGCTGTGGTCTGAATGTTTGTGTCCTCCCGAAATTCATATATTGAAATCCTAATCCCCACTGTGATAGCATTAGGAGGTGGGGCCCTCGGGAGGTGATTGGGTCTCATGGACACAGCCCTCACAAATGAGATTAATGCCCTTATAAAAGAGGCTCCAGACAGCTAGCTCACCCCTTCCACCATGATAAGTGTGCAACCCAGAAGAGGACCCTCACCTGACCATGTTGGCACCCTGATCTTGGACTTCCAGCCTCCAGAACTGTGAGAAATAAATCTTGGCTGTTTATAAGCCACCCAGTCTACGATATTTTGTTATACCAGCCTGAACGGACTAAGATAGGATTTCTTGCAAATGACCATTTCACACAAATAGTGTAATCACTATTTTAGTTTATTGTTTATAATCATTATTAGTTTCACTCTCAGATGAATTATTTGGCAAATTAATTGTTTAATGGCTAACTCTCTCACTAAAGAGTATGAGAGCAGGAACCATCTTCCTCTCACAGTTAACCTTCAGCAACTAGCTTAAGTACCTGGTTCAATAAACAGTTGAATAAATGAATCTGTGAATCTCCAATGATAACCTTTTCCTCATTCCCCAATTCTAGGATATTTTATTATCTTGTTACTGATTCTTTTATTGGGCACAATTTAACAAAATGTTTGCTCCCCTTTTTGTAGTGTTTTGAGTTCTTTAAGTAGGAATAATCCTATCTGAGAGACATGGGACTGGGAAAAAGCACAACAATCCTTTCAACAACCAGGACCAGTCCACCACCTGAATGTAGAAGTGGGAGGCAGTATTACTTTCAATTACGCAGGACAACATTTCTACTCAGGGCCAAACAGAGGTTAGAATGACAACACCTGAATCTGGCCCTCCCTAGAGGGTCGCTCCCCACAACAGGCCATCTTGGCTCTCTTGACCTCTAATTCATCTCAGCATTGTCCCCACTCCTCACCTGCTCATGGGTGGGTGACTAAAGGAGCTCTGAGAAGCATTTGTCTGTTTGCTGTTCAGGTCAGAAGCTTAAATCAGCAGCAAGCAGAGATTCTCCAGGGTGAAACCTCACTTGCAGGGGCTACTGTGGGCCTACTAGCTCCTGAGCATTTTGAATCATGACTCTAATTGCAGAGTCCTCAGCTAGACTCATTTCACCTGCAATCCAAGGGTCCCATCAGTCCTAGACTTCTGCTGGAGGTGGAACTGCGTCCTTATATCTCACCTCAATTTGATGGCTCTGAAATATGGAGCTGACTAGCCCCGTTAAACTCTGGCACACTGACCCGTTAGCTGTACAGGTGGCTCATTCTATTCTTCTGTCCCACCCAGAGTGGGAAGGGCCCTGTTGCTCCACAGGGTAAAGACAAGGCCAGGTTGAGAGCCAAGGCAGTTCAGGCGAGGTGCCATTCATTACCTAGAGGCTGGGCAGAAACCCGGAAATCAGCTCTGAGCTGACAAGCTACTGCAAGGAAAGGCCCCTAGGGTAATAGGGGACAGAGCCTGCTTGACAGTTTTGTTTCCCATTGTGAATTAATGAACTGGCATTCTGATTTTACTATTATCAATCTCTTGTGAATTTTTTTTTAGCATGAGTCAGTTCCCTACTGCCCACACTCCACTGGGTAATTAACAAAAGAGATTTCCAAACCAACCAATCCAAGGATGCAATATCAGAACAGGATTATTTCAAAGCAATCCCATCCTTACTGATCCTTTCCCTGCCCTCTCACAACTGCCTCTCCTCCATCCTCCACCCAGTAGCCAGGGCAATCTTTGTACAATATAAATCCAGTCATGGCACTCTGCTACTCAAAAGTTTTAATGGTGTTTCATTGTATTAAGTTGCACCAAGTGAAATGACTGGTCAAAAATGAAAATCAACAATTTTACATAGATCAACCTAATACTTAAGATAAAATAGAAACTCCTTGCCTATAAGGACTTGTATGATCTGGACCCAATCTCTTCTTACTCTTTTACCTATCTTGCTGTCTTCATCATGCAAAGGTTTTCCATTTTTTTCTTACAGCAACCCACAATAAGAAATACAGTTTACATCATGATCCAGGATCCACACGTATATAAGCAAAAGTAATGTGCTTTTGGTCTTGATTAGACCATTACTTCCTAAGAGAAGCTTTCTTCAACCAACCTGTGCAAATGGATGCCACCCCACCCTTGATTCTCTACTATTACATCCTATTCATTTTTATAGCACTTAGCATAATCTGAAGTTCTACATTTTCTTATTTACTTGTGAGAAAGAGAAAAGCAGTCCCATGATATCCAGCAGCTGACATGATATAATCTCTTAGGTCTTGGTGTTGCTATGAGCTGGCCCAGCACTCATAGCTAGGTCTTGACGTTTTCGCGTTAAATGTAAACAATGTCACACAACATCAACATCAGACAAGGGCATTCTATGACCATGATGAATCAAGACCAAAACAAGACCACTCCATAATCATCTGAATAAAGAGAAAACATTAACGTCGTCCAAGCTCTAAAATGCCAAAAATCCACTCTCCAGCTAATATGAGTGACTGCCACTTCTCTCCCAATTAGAGCTTCAGCTCTAGTCTAGTCGGTCCTCCCCAGAAAAAAGACATATTGATATTTCCAATCATAGAATTACCCCCACTTCCTAAAAGCACCCAATCCAGACCAAAACTCTCCTTCCTTGGACCGTCTCCAAAATTATCCAACCAAAAGCCAAATCCTTAAGTCTTTTCTAACACCCTATTACTGAAACGCCCCACAGTTCTCCAAGGCGTGTGTTCTCCTTTGCAGCAACAATAAACCCAACTTGTTCAACTACAAGTGTTTCCCTGGTGTATTATTCACCAGTATATTCCTTGGGCCTTTCATGGTGCCTGGCACTTATGAGGTGCTTAATATCTTGGATAAATAAATAAATGAATGAGAATAATTAATTACTTAATTTCCACCTTCCTGGGCAGAGGTGGGGGACCTGTCTGGGTGGCTGGCTGACCTTTCCAGGAGACACTGTTCTGCTTGCTGTGTGACTTCACACTATCAGTTTTCATTAACACCCTCCTGAAACTCTTGGTACTCTCTTCTCTGACTGTTTCTCCTGCTAGACAGAAGAGTTTTCAATTCTTTTAAGCATGTTCGAGCCAAATTCTTCCATGGTCTTGGCTTACTGAGTTCTTAGCATTTAAATCTTCTCTGGATTATAATTGGCAAAGCTGAACTCTCACCCCTGGTTCTATAGAGTGGTTCTCCGGATGCTTTTTTCAAGCAAGAATTTCTTTGACAACCTGCTCCTGACTCCTTCACTCATCTCATCTGGCTTCTAATATAATATTTAATCTCTAAGTTGAGGTTCACTGATAAGCCTCTATAATTTTTACTTATCTTTTTCTGGTTATAACAATAACACAAGCTCATAAGAGAGCATCTAGAAAACACAGAGGGGCTGGCATCATGGCATAGCAGTTAAGTTCGGCACACTCTGCTTTGGCGGCCCGAGTTTGCAGGTTCAGTTCCTGGGTACAGATCTACACCACTCATCAGCCATGCTGTGGCAATGACCCACATATAAAGTGGGGGAAGACTGGCAACAGATGTTAGCTCAGGGCTAATCTTCCTCAGCAAAAGAAAAAAGAAAACACAGAATGGTGTGAAGAATAAAAGCTGAAATTAGCCATAAGCCCATAGTCAGAGATGATTTAATTTCAGTTGGACACACTGATATTAATATAAATTATTAATACTATATTTTTACTTTGTTTCTTATGTTCTTCCTAAGAACATCATAAGCATTATCTTTATCATTAAATATTTTTTTTGATTTTTTTTTTCCTTTTTTCTTCCCAAAGCCCCCCGGTACATAGTTGTATATTCTTTGTTGTGGGTCCTTCTAGTTGTGGCATGTGGGACGCTGCCTCAGCGTGGTTTGATGAGCAGTGCCATGTCCGCGCCCAGGATTCGAACCAACGAAACACTGGGCCGCCTGCAGCAGAGCGCGCGAACTTAACCACTCGGCCACGGAGCCAGCCCCATTAAATATTTTTTTAAAGCACCATTTTTGACTTTTTAATTTCACTCAGAGAACAATTTATGTGCTAAAAACTCAAAAGTCAGCATATTAGTCCAGTGCATAGATATATAGTCCTAAATTTATGTAGCTGAGCTCTTAATACTGAATATTTAGATTTCTTCTAATTTTTCATTGAAAACACATGAAACGTTTTCACATAAACACTTCAATGTATATCTTTAAGTATAAATCTTTGTCCACATTCTTTAGAAAAGTTTCCTATAAATAATATTATTAGTTTAATATGCACGAATTTTTTAATATTCTCAATAGATGTTGCAAAATTGTTTTAAAGACTTTACATTCCTAGGGGGCTGGCCTGGTGGTGTAGCAGTTAAGTTGCCCTGTTCAGCTTCTTGGCGGCCGTGGGTTCATTTGTTCAGATCCTGGGTGTGGGCATGGCACCGCTTGGCAAAAGCCATGCTGTGGTGGGCGTCCCACGTATGGGGTGGAGGAAGATGGGCATGGATGTTGGCTCAGGGCCAGTCTTCCTTGGCAAGAAGAGGAGGATTGGCAGTAGTTAGCTCAGGGCTAATCTTCCTCAAAAGAAAAAAGACTTTACTTTCCTGCTTGAGAATGTACCTGATTCTCTGACCTTCACCAACAATAAATATTATAATTTTTAAATAGATGTTATTAGGAATCAAACAAAAAAAGTGGTATCTAGGGGCTGGCCCAGTGGCACAGTGGTTAAGTTCACATGTTCTGTTTCGGCAGCCTGGGGTTCACCAGTTCAGAACCCGGGTGCAGACCTACACACCGCTTATCAAGCCATGGTGTGGCAGGCACCCCACATATAAAATAGAAGAAGATGGGCACAGATGTTAGCTCAGGGCTAATCTTCCTCAAAAAAATGAGTAAATAAAATTTTAAAAAATGGTATCTAATTTTAACTCACATTTTTTATTGCCAATGAAGTTCGAGAGTTTGTTCAAATAAATTTCTTTGAGTCCAAATACTCTCCCTATCATATATTTCAAAACATAACTAAAGCATAATATATTCAAAAGGATGTTATACAGTAGTTTTATCACACAGATAAACTGTTTATTATAAGACCTCCATAAATATGAACCAAAAATGAGACAAAGTCTGATACTGAGAGAGAATATTTTAAATCAAAACTGCAGTGGAAAAGCCAGGACATGCCGTTGCCATATTTACATACCATGTTGACTTCAGAATTATTGGTGGGAGAAGGAATTGCCAGATCATAATTTCAAGGGATCAGGATTTAGGAAAAGATTTCTATAAATTTTGTTTATTTATTATGTGCTACTGGGTTAAGCCGTGACTAAGATTAGAGACGTGAGGGAAGGGAAGGAAGTGTATTCTAGACAGAAATACATCTCTGTCACAGGTTCAAAAAATACCCAGACATTTCCCTGGTGCTGTTTTGCAATTCTTCATATTTGCATTTTTCTCAAAACAAAGACCCGAGCCTGCAGCCAGAGCTGTTTTACCCCCTCAAAATTCTCTGAACAAAATTGCCTACATCCAGATCTCTATTTTTAACCCCTTGAAACTCTTGTTGAATAAATCACTTGATCTGATTGTGTGAAATAAGCTCTAAGCTCTGAATAGCTTCAATTATATCGCGTTCTATTCAGGTAAATTCAATCCAACAAACATTTATTGAGAACTCATCATGACAAACAAACAAACAAAAAGATGTCTGTAGGAGTAACAGATATATCAACACATCACAATAATGCACCATGACTCTATGTGCTACAGATGGACATAAAGGATCATAGAAATATGGATAAGAGATGGATGGGAAGAAAAACTCCTCTTACCTCTTCTCCTTTTGTTGAATGAGTGGATCAAAGGTTTTTCGGGAAGTAAAGGAGAAAGAAGAGAAAGAGAATGGGGTGAAAAAGAAGAAAACTATTTTAGTTTCTTTTCCATACCCACAAACCTACCCCTCCCACAATATAAGCCCTAGTTAGGTTTCCTAGATTGATCTGGAATTGAGGTAAGTAGCCAAAGCTTTGGGGCAGATGGCTAAGGATTTATTGAGCAACATGAATGGGCCGTGGGAGTGGCCAGCTGTGTAGAAAACTACATCAAATATTATAGAAGGCAAATGCATGTGGGTATATTTCCAATCTTTTTTTTTTACCACTTCATTGAGGTATGATTCACTATAGAAAGGAGATATATAATGTATACAACTTGATGAGTTGGGAGATAATTACATAGCTGTGAAACCATTGCCATCATCAAGACCATAAGTATATCCATCTCCTCCCAAAGTTTCCACCCACCTCCTTTAGTATTATCATTGCCATTTGCGTGTGTGTGTGCATGTGTTAAGAACACTTAAGATCTACCCTCTTAGCAAATTTTAAGTATATGATACAGTATTATTAGCTATAGGCGCTATGCTGTATAGTAGATCTCCAGAACTTATTCTGCATAATTGAAACTTTGCAGCCTTTGACCATCACTTCCCCATTCCCATCCTCCTCCCAGCCCCTGGCAACCACTTCTACTCTCTGCTTCTATGCAGTTGACTATTTCAGACTCCACATATAGGGGAGGTGAGCTGTATTTTTATTTTTTATTTTTTAATTTTTTCCTTTTTCTCCCCAAAGCCCCCCGGTACATAGTTGCATATTTTTAGTTGTGGGTCCTTCTAGTTGTGGCATGTCGGATGCCACCTCAGCATGGCCTGATGAGGGGTGCCATGTCTGCGCCCAGGATCTGAACAAGTAAAATCCTGGGCTGCTGAAGCAGAGCGCATGAACCCAACCACTCAGCCAGGGGGCTGGCCCCGAGCTGTATTTTTAATTGAATGGATGTTTACAGGTTACAAAGTGCTCCTTCTTCCGTATGTTATCTCATCTTTCCTCATAACAACTTGGTAAATGAGGAATTATTATTCTTCAATTTTACAGATGAGAAAACTGAAGATTAGACAAGTTAAGTGACTTGCCCAAAACCATCCAGAAAGTGGTACAGCTAGGCATAAAACCTAAGTTTTCTGACAACAAGTTCAGTGATCTTTCCAGGAGAGGAAAGTCAAAAGCCATGCTGATATTATCTGTGCATGCAATGGCTCTAGCTTCTAGCATTTGCTTTAATGTTTCCAAAGAGGTCCCCTTTAGGGGCTGGCCTGGCAGTGTAGTGGTTAAGTTCACATGCTCTGCCCTGGCAGCTCAGGGTTTGTGGGCTCGGATCCCTAGCATGGACCTACACACTGCTCATCAAGCCACGCTGTGGCGGTGTCCCAAATACAAAATAGAGGAAGATTGGCAACAGATGTTAGCTCAGGGCCAATCGTCCTCACATGCATACAAAAAAAATTCAAAGAGGTCCCCTTTAAACCTGTACTAAAAGCTCGAATTAAAAGAGGAGGAAGAGGAGAAGAAATTTTTAGTTATACCATTGATTTAGGCTAAAGATGCAGGAAAAACATAATGCTCTAAAATTTTCACCTATCTTGTAAAAGGGAAGCTAAAGCTAAAGAAGAGAGCTAGACAAGATCAGCTACAACATTATCATATTATTATCCTATTTTCATGATGTAATAATACTTAATATTCAAGTAATGCTTATTATTAAGATGCTTATATAGTGCTTACCATATTCCAGGTACAGTTTGAGTATTTCAGATGTGTACACTCATTTAGTCTTCACTACAACTTTAAGAGGCAGGTATAATTATGATTCTCACTTTATAGAGGAGGAATCTGAAGTATAGAGAGGTTAAGTAAGTTGCTCAAGGTCACACAAGCAGTAAATGATGGAGCCAAGATATAGACCCGGAAAATTGGGCTTCCCAGGGCCACTTAACCACTCTGCTGTACTGCCTCTTCTGGTGCCTGCAATGCTCCGTCCAGGAATCGTCAGACTTCTTTGACCCGGGCTAGAGATGTCCCTCCACACTGTGCTCTTCTAACGCCTTATACATCCCCTGTCAAAACACTCCTCACATTTTCTGTAACACTTGTTTAATTGTAAGTTTTTCTTCATAATCTCAAAGCTACGGAGGCAAATGCTGTGACTCTCTCATTCACCACTCTATCCCAAGCACCTAGCTCAATGCCTGGACCATAGTAGCTGCACAATGCATCCTTGTTAAACTAATTAACAAAATACTCTAACAAGTACTTCTACAAAGTTTACTATGTGCCAGGCACTGTTCAAAGAGCAGATATGAAACAACCCTATGAGGTACATACTATTTTACAGATAAGGAAACTGAGGCACAGACAAGTTGAGTTATTTGAACAGGTCACACACTAGTGATAAGTAACAGAGTCAAGATTAAAACCCAGGGGTTGGCACGGACCTATGCACCACCTATCAAACCATGCTGTGGCAGGCATCTCACATATAAAGTAGAGGAAGATGGGCACAGACGTTAGTTCAGGGCCAGTCTTCCTCAGCAAAAAGAGGAGGATTAGTGGTGGGTGTTAGCTTAGGGCTAATCTTCTTCAAAAAAATAAAAAAGATTAAAACCCAGGCAGTCCAACTCCAGAGTCCACATTTTTAAGTACTAAGTTGAATGAATACATGAATGAATGAATGAAGTATCTATCTGTATGCACTATAGAATCCCAGATTGCTGTTCCTTAGGCTTCTGTGACCAATTAGTTTTCCTAGTGGCTTCTTGATGGCTTCCTATATGGCTTGGGTTTGTTACTGTTCACTGGCCTCCTCCAGTGGAACGATGATGAACATTACAATTGCAACGAGGCTGAGTGAAGTACCAGATATTTCTGTCTCCATTACTCTGCTTTTTGTTTAGTCTCCACGAATGTCTCAGGGTGGAAATAGTTGTCTAAATTTTTGGAAAAGAACTAAAGAAATGGATTCTCATAGCATTGCTAGATGTCAGCAGAGTGCCAAAAGGGAAAAAAACCCTGTAAGAATTATTTTATTTCCAAACATGGGTCATTATTTTGCTGAAATCCCTCGGATCCCAAGTAAATTGTGAAAAATATTCAAACAAAATTAAACATATATTTAAAATGTTTAAACAGAAACTTCTGCTATGACATTTCCTGCATTTTATTACTTAATTGATTTGTTCTACAAAAACTTATGCCATGAAAATAGGATCCTGGCTTCTTAAAAACCTGCTGGAATATTGGGAGAAAAAAATACATAGTCTGGAAATAGATGTGCCTGAACATACAAGGATTTTCTTTTTATTATTCTTAAGTCTCTTTACTGGTATTTCCAGCACTTGGAATGAGGAAACCACACAGAACTATGCCCTCAATGATGAAGCAAGATTTATCAAGATCAAGTTTATATTTTCTCCCACTTTATTCTCATCAGAGTACAAAACCTGTTTGCAGCATATGGGCCACAATGCATAGCACCAGGGCTGGTGTCCCCAAGGGGGTCAATAAATGTTTGTTGAAGAGTTGAGTAACATAGAAAGGAAGATACAGTTAGATATATAATCCCTACGTTCTACAATGTCTCTTCAAAAATGCAGATCAGCCTCTCCAAAGAGATAAAGTGAAATCAAAAATCCTGTTTTCCTCAAAGTTTTTGTGGCAATCAATCCCAGAGGAGAAATCAGAAAATATTTTAACCATGAACCAAAACTCTTTAAACGGAGTAGTTTTTCAAGGTCTCCCAGATGAACACAAATTATTATAGTTTTTGTCTCTGTCCCTGGATTTTTCACCCAATAGAAATAATTTATTTTGGTACCATATTGAGCATGCAGTGCAAAGAATCTCTCCCTTCCACATCTTCCCCCTAGCCACAGATCACTTCCACAGAAGGACATACTAGTTCCTTGTATGTCCTTCTGGAGATATTCTTTGCATATACGATTTTTTTTCACAAATGATAATATACCATACACATACGTCTGTTCCCTGCCTTTTTTGCATACCAGAACATGGTGAACTTGGCTCCATACCAGTATATATAGACATGTATCATTCCTTTACATGAGCATATAGAACTCCATTGTATGAATATACTATAATTTCCCTAGCTGGTCTAATATCATTGGGCACGTAGAGCCTATGTTTTGCTATTGTAAACAATACTGAAAAGAATATAGTTAAACATACAGACCACAAGTATTTTAGAGGGAATAACATTAGGTAAACGCTGAAAAAGAAGGCTCTTTGAAGCCTTTTGGGGGGTACTTATTTCCAAACTTAAAAAAAGGAAAAAAATTTTTAAAATCTCTAGTAATTTAGGAGAATAATGAACTATAATACAAATATAGGTTTGTAATATGCAAAAGAAAACTGGATTTTTTGGAATGAATTATTCTCTTTATGAGTAGGATAGTTTAAGAATTAAATGAAGTGTTTGGATAGCAGAATGAGATGGTTGAAGAGAAATAACTTTAGCTACATATGCACAGATCTTTCCAGTATACAACGGCCTTAAAGCTGGAAAAGGTATAGAACACAGGACTACAAGTTTGAAATGATTAAGGCTGGGAGAAGGGTCTTAGTCATGAAAACACAGCAGAATGAACAGGTTTAAGTAGCGTTGCAGAGAAACATGGCAACGTGAGAGGTGGAGAACAAGGGCAAGTGAGTTACAATGGAACTAAGGGCAAGTCTTGAATCAAAAAGAAATAATAACAATATCCAAAGGATGGCTATACAATGATGGGCCCAAACAGGGTCAGCATGAAACCCATGGAAGCCTCTCTGCAAATATTATTGTGCATTTCAATCCTTCCGACTTGGGGGAGTATTAGCCAGGGGAAGGTGGGGGCAACAAAGAGGGCAATCAATCAATATGCCATTGAGTTTTGCCTAAGTTTCTGGACAGCTAAAGCCCAGGCATGTGACCTAGACTCTGCAATTAGCTGCTCTTTCTAGGACTCGTTGAGTGATGCAAGGAGGAAGAGTTAGATTTTACCTATGGCAGTATGCGACAGATACAACAGTGCCATTAAGCCATGCAGAACAATGGTGAGAGATGTGATGCCTGAACGTCTGTCCTCTTAACCAGGCTGCTCCAGCTGCCAGCCCCCTGGTTCCTGCCTGTTTTCTAAGCCTGGTTCTCTATTTCCCAGACAATTCTGTGAGTCATCCAGTATCCTCCTAATAAATTTATTTTCCACTTATGTTACCCAGGGTCCATTGCTGTTCTTTGTATTCAGGAACCCTGACTGATTCAGTGAACATTAAGTAAGCAAGCAACCTCAACTAGAGCCAGCCTCTGACAGAAATAAGGACAGGGACAGAGATCTTCAGAACTGGGGTCCTAAATGAGATAACCTCCAACACTGGGCTATAAGCTTGGTCTCTTCATGTTAGGCCAGAGAAGCAAAAAGCAGGGCAAATGTACAGAAGGGCTGCACTGATCTCTGGGGATTAGATAACTCTCATTCCTCCTGATGAAGTTATCAGGTCTGTTGGAAGATAAGTGTCTGACTGCTCTTCTCCCCAGGAAATGGGAGCTGGCTGGGTGTAGGAGAGGGGAGGAGCAGGGAGTCAAGAGGAAATTGACAAAGGTATCCAGGGCATGGCTGCAGATTTCAAACCCAATCATTCAAAGGGAGCCTGGTGGAAGGTGGCAAAAGATCTGTAAGTTGGAAACGGTAGGACACCATGAACAGGCTGAGTGATTCTTTGTGATACTAGCACAGAGGAAGTTGAGCCCCAGCACTTCATCCATTAGCGAAAGGAACTCATTTGCTTTGCTTGCTGCCATACCCTCAATGGTGCCTGTTATATTGTAGGTCCTCAATAAGTGTTGAATGAATGAAAGAATTATTAAAGATTGGACATCCACCATTAGTTGGCACATCAGGGCATCTCATGTAGGTGGGATGGAATGACATACAGGGTTTCAAAATTCAAATTCCTCATCATTGGGCCTATAGTGTCTACTTCCTGGATATTTGCAGCAGTAATTGCTCAGGATTCTGCTGCCTGCTAAGCTATGTGAAGGCACCCATCACAGCTCCTGGTGCTCACCAAGCTGTCACTTGCCCTGGTTGCCATCTCCTCCTTCTCTGTGCATCATTGTGGCAGATATACTGGACTCTTCAAGGTGCCAAAGCTCCTCTGAATTCTGGGCAAATGTGCTTTGGATGTCACGCTTTATGAACGAGTATTAAAGACCTGATGCTTGTATACCAATGTCACACAGAGATTTTAGGGAGATGGCTCTTTCAGAGTTGACTCATACTCACATCTTCTCCTCTCTCCAGTACATACACCTGCAGTTGGGTGCCCACATTATTCAGATACGAGTTTATGGAGGGGGCTGAACTGGGACACAAATCTGAGTAACAAACATGAGTCAGTATCATCCCCTGGCCCGCCAGTGACTAAGGCTTCGTTACAATCTTGTATGTCAGGTTCTTCCCTGGAGATTCATCTCTCAGGAGATATATTGGGATCTTCTACAGGCATACTTCTGCTAGCTAGCCCTCAGTTTCTCAGGGGTGTCAGACTTGTATGAATCCCAGGAGTAGACACAAATGAGATGCTCTCTTGGATCCTTCTTAGACAAAGTTAGCAGTTTCAAGCATATACAATAACTTTTTTTTAACTCCCCTGCAATAAAATCAACAAGATCAAAAAACTTTTAAATCAAGTTTCCATTTTATAGGAAAATATGTTGAAAACAAAATCATAGCGATAGAAAGGAGGTCAATGGTTGCTTGAGGTTGGGGTAGGGAGAGAAGATTGACTGAAGCTTACTGGGTTAGGGCACTGTTCTATATCCTAATTGTGGTGGGGGTTATATGATTGTACATCTGTTGCATTAGTCTGAGTCCCTTCAGAAGCAGACCTAGAGGTAAGAACTTGGATGAAAGTAGCTATGTGGGAGATGATTCCAAGAAATACAGAAAGTGAGGAAGTATGGAAAGTGAGACAGGGAAGAGAGAAAAAGAGCACATTAATGATCACTTTACTGTGGTGGGCAACTGGTGTTCAATCCTGCATTGTCTTGACTTGAAGTGTATTCCATAATCTCTTATTATTTCTTAGACATTTTATTTTAAACATTACTTTGAGGAATAATTTAAAAGCTAGGATAATGTAGGCTTCCTCCTGAGAATTTCTGTTTCCCTCTACCAAGTACCTGATGGTGCTAGCAGGCAAGGACAGGACTGAATCACCTAGATGACCCACTGGAGAGTACCTACCTACCCTTACTTTCTGAAGTTGGGCATTTCAAAGTCCCAGTCAAAGGGAGAGGGTCTCCACCTTCAGATATGTTGAATTCCAACCCCTGTTCCTTTAGTCCCAGGTGAGCATGAAGCCACTCCACTTTTCAACTGTTCCCCCCAGATGAGCAAATGGTCCCAGGGTAAAAGCAGTAATCTTTTAGCATATTTAACAAGGAAGGGGATCTTTATCCTTGGCAGCCAAAGGACTTACCTTTCGCCATTGGCCAAAGGCAGCTTTGTCTCTTAGATGACTTTTTTGCAAGAGCAAATGCCCCTTGGACATAAATGGCTTCAATTCATCTCTTTCCCAGATCAAGGCCTACTATATTATTATGTCTTTGATGTTTATAGTAAATGTTTCTGGTATTTATCCAACTTCTTTTTTATTGTCTTTAGTGAACGGATAAAGAGACTTATATCTAATAAGCCCCCAGGAGCCAGGAAGTAGAGTGAAGAGAGTCACATCTGGATGGTCCTGGAGATTCATTCCAGTCCCTCCTTCGGTATTGCGATAGAGTAGAATACTGTTCAGCAAATATTCCCTCCACCTAACCTCCATGAGGAGTTCACTTCCTAGCTCTTTTGATGTTCAACTTGGCCATGTGAGTTGCTTTGACTACTGAGATGTTGCCAAATGTAGGTGCAAGGAGAGGCTTCAAACGGGCTTGCGTATTTGGGGTTGCCCTCCTGTACCTCTGTCATTGCCATGAGAAGAACTTTTCTCAGGAAGTTGCTGCCCCTTCAGCCTGGGCCCCAGAATGAACAGACACGAACGTAATCCTGAGTCTAACTCACAGAGGAGCCAACCCCAGATGGACTTGCAGCTTGAAGCAGAGCAACCCAGACGAACCTGGTTTACATATGTTGCCCCCCCAGCTGACTAGCAGTTGCATGAGAGAAAACAAATGATAATTCTTTTGAGACACTGCATTTTCGGGGTAGTTTGCTACACAGCACTTCCGTGGCAAGAGCTAATCATACAAATAGCCTAGGAAGAAGCTGGCTCAGCAGATCTAAGTTATCACAACAGAAAACAAGGCTATTATCAGAATCTGAGCTCCAGAAGCTTCTCTTTTCTAACAGGACATTCCCCAACCAAGAGGTTCTCATGGTTACATAATTGTCTAGATGCTCCCCATTTCCCATTCTCTACAACATCACAAGAGTGTGGTTCATCACCTTGGAGGCCTCCCCACCTTTTTGGGGAGTACACCCAGTTTATTTATGCCAGGCTTAAGCATGTGTCTTTGGGGGATAATGAGGAACGATGCCCTGCTGAATCTCCAGTATGTTTTCCCCACTAAGTCTTATTTTGCATTTACACTATGCAGCACTAGTGGTGTGTGTGCCTCTGCCCGCTTTGCACAATAAGGGGAAAGGTTGGTCAGAATTATCTTTTTTTTTTGGAGGAAGATTAGCCCTGAGCTAAAATCTGCCACCAATCCTCCTCTTTTTGCTGAGGAAGATTGACCCTGAGCTAACATCTGTGCCTATCTTCCTCTACTTTGTACGTGAGATGCCTGCCACAGCATGCCTTGGTAAGCCGTGTGTGTAGGTCCGTGCCTGGGATCTGAACCAGTGAACCCCTGGCTGCCAAAGTGGAATGTGTGAACTTAACTACTGCAGCACTGGACTGACCCCTGGTCAGAATCATCTTGTATGCTGTTACCAAAAGCCAGAAATCCCAATCACTCCGTTAAAAACCCATTATCCAAACTTAACAAATCTTACTATTTTGGCGTGCGTGTTTTTTGAGTTATTTCATATCCTTATTGCTGATATATAGGAATGTTATTGATTTTTCTATGTTGATATTGTATCCAACAACTTTGCCGAACTCTTATTTTCATTGTTTGCTCATACATTCTCTTGAATTTTCCATGCTGAAAATCATATCTGTATATAATGAGAGTTTTTTCTCTTTCTTTCTAGTTCTTTTAACCTCTTGTTTCCTTTTTAAAGGTATGCTTTTTTTCTTTTTGGTGAGGAAGATTGGCCCTCAGCTAACATCTGTTGCCAATCTTCTTCTTTTTTTTCTCCTCAAAGCCACAGTACATAGTTGTATATCCTACTTGTAAGCCCTTCTAATTCTTCTATGTGGGATGCCACCACAGCATGGCTTGATGAGTTGTGTGTAGGTCTGTGCTCAGGATCTGAACTGGCAAACTCCAGGTCGCTGAAGCCGAGCGTGGGAACTTAACCACTATGCAACTGGGCCAGCCCCTTTTGTTTCCTTTTTATGTCTTTTTGCATCAGCTGGACCCTCCAGTATGATGCTGAATAGACTATGATAACAGTGAACATGCTTGTCATGTTTTAAAGAAAATGCTTTTAAAATTCCACTATTAAGTATAATATTTACTGTAGGTTTTTAGTGGATTATGGAAGTTCCCTTTATTCCTAGTTTTCTAAAGTATATATTTTGATCATTGAGCATTGACTTTTACTGAAAACTTTTCCTGCATCTATTAGAATGATCATACTTATTTTCTATTTTAATCTGTTGATGTGGTAAAATATACTGCATTTGTCTCCATAAGTGAAGAAGCTGATTAAGAAGAGTTGAATGAGAGGCATTATATATTTCTTGAATGACTGGCAAAACTAGCCTTCAAAAATATTCAGACTTAGTGTCTTTCAGCAGGAGAAACCTGACAACTGATTCAATTTTTTCATGATTGTTCCTGAATAATATAATTGTTTTCACTGTGAAGCACAAAGGAGAGTACAAAATGTATTTACATCTCTTAAAAATAATAGCAACATGAACTCCTGTGTGTCTCCAAGATAGATTAAGAAACAGACCAGCATCAGTTCCTTAGAAGTTCTCTGTGTAACCCTCTAAGATCATGTCCTTTCCCGGCCCCCCCATAGAGATAACCATGTCCTGAATTTTGTATAAAACATTTCATTGCTTTTCTTTGTAATTTTAACTCTATTTATGTATCCCTGGGCAATATTATTTAGTTCCGCGTATTTTTTTTTTAAAGATTGGCCTTGAGTTAACATCTGTTGCCAGTCTTTTTATTTTCTCTTTCTCCCCAAAGCCCCCCAGTACATAGTTGTATATTTTAGTTGTAGGTCCTTCTGGTTGTGCTATGTGGGATGCTGCCTCAGCCTGGCTTGATGAGTAGTGCCACGTCCGCGCCCGGGATCTGAACCAGCGAAACCCTGGGCTGCAAAAGCGGAGCATATGAACTTAACCACTTGGCCACAGGGCTGGCCCCAAAGTTCTGCTGATTTTTGAACTTCATATAGAATGTATAATACTGTTATATAGCCATCTGTGACTGTCTTCCTTTGCCATATATTTTGTTTTTGAAATTCATTCTTTGAAATTGAAATGTGTAGCTATCGTTCATCTTTTTGCTGCTGCTGTATTACACCATACTAAATTACTCAATTTATCCATTCTACTATTGATTGACATTTGGGTTGTTTCTAGTGCTTTTACTACTATAACTAATGCTGCCATTAAGCCTCCTGGCATACCTGTGTAAAATACACACACACACACACACACACACATATATACACATATACAAACACCCCCCTCTAGGAGCAGAACTATTTGGTTGTAGGGTATATATTCACGGGCCATTCGCATTTCCTCTTATATGAATGATTTTAAAAAAGCAAACCAGCAAATGACAGCCTGTGAGCCAGCTACCTATTTTGGTAAATAAAGTTTTATTGGAACCAGGGCCAGGATTAGGGGGAGGGAAGTGAGGCAGGGTTGTGTAAATTCAGGGTCACATCTTCTCTTTATTTTATATTTTAATATTTTGTTTATCATGGATTTTTTTCGCATTTATTTTGACTTTTTAAAATGTTATATCAAGATATTTTTTATCTTGATTACTGCATCTTTTGGTGCTTCCTTAAATTTTGTGCCAAGGGAAATGCCTCCCTCACCTCACCCTAATCCTAGCCCTGCCCTAGTCTCAGCCCTGCCCTAGTCTAGTCCACTTATTATCTCCAGGCTGTACTTCTGCAATAGCTTCCTAACCGGCCTCTCCACTTCTACCTTTACCATCCTTCTTTTTTTTTTTTTTTAAAGATTTTATTTTTTCCTTTTTCTCTCCAAAGCCCCCCTCTGGTACATAGTTGTATATTCTCCGTTGTCGGTCCTTCTAGTTGTGGTATGTGGGACGCTGCCTCAGCGTGGTTTGATGAGCAGTGCCATGTCCGCGCCCAGGATTCGAACCAACGAAACACTGGGCTGCCGCAGTGGAGCGCGCAGACTTAACCACTTGGCCACGGGGCCGGCCCCCTATTTTCAGTGTTATACAGAAATGTATTCAAATATTTTTTGTTTGGTTCTTTTTTATTTCTAAATAATGGATTACATTATACACAATATATCATGTTGTAGTTTACTTATTTATTCTTTACCTCGTAATATATCATGGACATTCTTTCAGGTCAATATATAGTTCTTGCTCTTTCTCTTTTTTTATAGCCATGTAATTTTCCAGAGAATGGAAGTACAAAAATTAAATAACTTCCCCAGTGAGGGATATTCAGTAGCATGGTTTCTTAAAAATGTAAATTAGGGGGCCAGTCCCGTGTTCGAGTGGTTAAGTTTGTTTGCTCAGATTCAGCGGCCTAGGGCTCGGATCCTGGGTGTGGACATGGCAGCGCTCATTAGGCCATGTTGAGGCGGCTTCCCACATGCCACAACTAGAAGGACCTACAACTAAAATATACAACTATGTACTAGGGGGATTTGGGGAGAAAAAAGCAGGAAAAAAAAGAAGATTGGCAACAGTTTTTAGCTCAGGTGCCAATCTTTAAAAAAAAACGTAAATTAGATTATGCCTCTTTCCTTCAAAGGCTTTTCTTTTCCCATAGAATAAGATCAACATTTCTGGGGTCCACCTGGTGGCATAGTGGTTAAGTTTGTGTGCTCTACTTTGGCTGCCTGGGGTTCTCAGGTTCGGATCCCAGGCATGGACCTTCACACTGCTGACCAAGCCCTGCTGTGGCGGCATCCCATATACAAAGTAGAGGAAGAATGGCACAGATGTTACCTCAGGGACCATCTTCCTCACACCAAAAAAAGATCAACATTTCCTACTGTGGCGTGAAAGGCTCTGCAACGATCTGGTCCTGGCTTCTCTTTAAACTCACCTTACACCATTCTTCCTCTTGCTTTACCATAGCCCACCCCAGCCTTCTGGCAGGGTTTTTTCACCGTATGGTCCCTGCATATTTTCTACTCCTACCTTGTAAAGATGTTCCTTGACTATCCTCTTCTTCCCCACCAATCTAAACTAGTTTCCCTTCTTAAATGTTCTCATAACATGTTGTAAACACCTTCATAGTACTCATCCCAGATATACACAAGAAATTATATTTATATACTTGCATTTATTTATATGTCTCATTATTTCACCTCTGCCTGCTCCCCTAGGCACCATGCTCTATGAGACAGAGACAGTATTTTGCTGTACCACCAGCACCTAGCACAATGCTTAAAGGTAAAAAACATTTATTAAGTGAATAGATGATATGTCCCACACTGAGGAATCATTACGCAGCTAGGTAATAGATTTAATGTTAATTAACTTTTAAAATGATATGAGAATTAAGTGTTATATGGATAAGTCTATACGAAATTATACATACACACGTATACATACATATATATATATATATATGAAAAATTGGTAATATAGTATAGTAAAAGGATCATTGGCCTGAAAGGGTAGTGACTGTCGCTAGTTAGTTGGTGACCTAGGAAATGTCACTTTGCTTTTAGTCTCTATCAATGAATGACTCTCAGTAGGTGTGGTATTGCCCCCTAGTGTTGGATACTCTGGGAGGTACTACTGGCCTTTAGAGAGCAGGAGCCAGGTAAGGTAGACTTTCTGCAAAAAGGTGGGACCTTCCTCACATGGAAAATTATTTTGTGCCCCTCATGACTTTTTTTGTGTTTTTTTTTGAGGAAGATTAGCCTTGAGCTAACATCTGCTGCCAATCCTCCTCTTTTTGCTGAGGAAGTCTGGCCCTGAGCTAACATCTGTGCCCATCTTCCTCTATTTTATACGTGGGACGCCTACCACAGCATGGCTCGACAAGCGGTGCAAAGGTCCGCACCTGGGATCTGACCTGGGGAACCCTGGACTGCCAAAGTGGAACGTGTGAACTTAACCACTGTGCCGCCAGGCCCCCTCATGACTTTTTTATTTTTTATTTTATTTTTTTTCCTTTTTTTTTTTTCTCCCCAAAGCCTCCCAGTACATAGTTGTATATTCTTTGTTGTGGGTCCTTCTAGTTGTGGCATGTGGGACACTGCCTCAGCGTGGTTTAATGAACAGTACCATGTCTGCGCCCAGGATTTGAACCAACGAAACACTGGGCCACCTGCAGTGGAGCGTGTGAACTTAACCACTCGGCCACGGGGCCAGCCCCCCCCCCCCCACCATGACTTTTAAATGCCCAAGTGTAGGTGAAAAATCTATATATAATGATCTGTACCTAAAACATGACCTATTTTACACATGAACACAAACCTGTTTTTTAGTTTTACATAATTCTAACAGTGAATGTTTTAGGAATGCATCTACAGTAGACACTAAGGACAGATTAGTGTCGTCCACCAGAAGTGGCCACAATACCATACCTGTGTCAGTTGATATTTGTAGCTTTCACATTCATGGGGATCTTATTTATAGGTGCAAGCAAATGACGACGATTATATTTTCTAGAATAGTCAAGCCTAAGCATTTAAATACTGAAATACAAATCATTGTATTATAAATTACTTTCTTGGTATTTTTTATATTATGTATAGGGCATTATTTTGATTTAAAACAAATCACGTATGTAGGTAGGTTATACTACCTATGAATTTCATTTTAGGCTAATAAAGAGACATTATGAAAATACTTATTAGAAAAAGGTGTGTTGGGTAAAATAATGGTGTGAACCATTGGATTAGATGATGACGAGCTCTTCTTGTTCTTAATGTGATGGTTCTAATCTTTAATAATGGAAAGCATTTTTTTATTTTGTTCGTTACTTTGTTTATATTCCATTATAAAATTGGTAATATAAAAAAACACATTTAAAAAATATGTCTTCTATACCAAATGTTTAGACAGTTACCTAAAAGTAAATCCAAATGATTTCCCAAGTTTCCTTGCTAGATATTAATTTCATGATTATATCATTCCAAATTTATGGTAAATTGTGAGTTTATTGCATATTTTGTTTTCACCAAATAATTTTTGTCTCTAGGCTTGACAATGAAGAAACTGAAACACAAAGAACTAATACATTAAAAAAAGAATAAAATGAAGGCTTCTCACTAGGAGATTATGTTCACAGATTTAAAATTGCAACCTCTTTCCCTATTCCCTTTCCCTGTTTCAAATTTTTTCCTCAGTTAAGGTATACTATACATTTTAATCATATATTTTAAAAATTGCCTCCTATTTTTTCTCGGCCCCCGCGCCCCCCGACACTAGAGTAGATACAGGAATTCCTAGAATAGGAGCAGAGAGTTTTGTCTGTTTTGCTCACCGTCGTCTTCCCATGTATACAACAGTGCCGGGCACACAGGAGGAGCTCAATGAGTATTTGTTGTATGAATACACGCAATAAGCAAAAATGACTGCTTTGAGCGCCACTTCCACCAGAATTCTAGGAGGCAAGCTGGAGGGACCAGGAAATTGATTTTTGTGATTGAGGATTCCTCGGAGCTCGCAGGGATTGCGGGTGCATTCTTATACTCTTTGAGATATATCGAGGAGTTTGTGAACTTCGTGCGCAGAGCTCTGCAGTTGGAAAACGGACTAACAATAATTTGCACGGAAGTCCGCAGAATGTTAAGTTTATACCATCAGAAACACTTTTTTGTAACTGCATGGATCTTCCACTTTCTCTTGTACGTGCAGGACAATTTAAAGTATTTCTTCACCGGAGATTAACAGTGAGGATGGGATCAAGGGTGGTGGCTCCAAAATGCGCAAACACAGCAAACGAGTTAAACGCTCTTTCCGCAAACACACGTCAATTCAGCATCAAATTCTCATGCTAGATCAAATCCCGCGCTCCTCCTAGCCCTAATCTGCCTTCACCCGCCTCCTGTAATACCTATGATGGGCGGGACAGAGAAGAGCCGTTCTCAGCTACCCTCAAATTGGTTAGGCTCGTCCCGGGTTTTGGTGTGCCATATTTGAGCAAACACCGAGAAACGGAACCACTAACGAAGACTGCCGACCAAATGACAGCGGAGCAGCACACGCGGGCAGAGAAGGAAGCAAAACATGAAGAAAGGCAGTAGTCTAGCAGCCACGTGAGGAGGGCGAGCCCGTCAGCCCTCGGAGCGAGAACTTTGACTCCCGGCTTGCAGCTGGGCAGTTATCCTCCGAGGACTACAACTCCCAGGGTGCAGCGGGAGCGGCCCACCCCCGTCACTCCTCTCGCCCCTCCCCCGCCCCTCCCGGCCTGATCGGCGTGCGCCTGCGCACGGGAGGCCGGAGGAGTCTTACCCTAATGTAAGATGGTGGCCCGTCTGGCTGTGGAACCCACCGAAAGCTGAGAGTCTCTCTCTCTCAGCCGTAAAGGTCGGACTCGCTGAAGCAATCAGGCCCGGTTCTGAAGAGTTTTTTTCCCCGACGCTCGCTCAGTGGTCTCTTGTGAGGACGCGGCAGCGCGTGGAGTCGACTAAGGGAAAAGCGAGGCAAGGCAGGCGGGTGAGTCTATGCGGGGCTGGGCTTAAGGGGAAACCCGGGGCTGACCGGCTACGAGAGAGCGGAGGCTTCGCGGGGACTGTGCAGGCCGCACCCCCCTTTTTCCCCACCCCCCGCCTCATCTTCACCCTCCTCCTCCTCGGTCTTCCTCCTCCTCCTCCTCCAACTCCCTCTCCCCTCTACGCCACAGCAGTTAGCACCAGGAAAAGGGAGCGGAGCAGGCGGCGGCGCGGCGGCCAGCCCGACTCCTTCGGAAATTTCAATTGGGAGGCGAGGCGGCGTCTTGTCTTTAGCTCTCCCCCCTCCGTTTTGTAGGGGCAGGAATCTTAGGTCTCAGTCCTTTTTGTTTTCCCAGCCCCCTTTCCCTCTCTGACGTCCTTTCCTAGTGGCCAGGTCTCCCAAGACCAAAGCCATCACTTCCCCTCGGACCCGTGTTGCTGCTGCTCGTTAATCCCCCTGCTCATTGCCCACTCGTCCTGCTGCCTGTGTTTGGCTCCACTGCTGCCACTCTGCACTTAGCTTTTGCCCCCCTCGTGGGCTTGCAACCAGCCCCGATTCTGTCCGCCGCCCTCGAGCTGCTTCCGATTTGCAGGCTTTCCTTTAACTACATCTGTCATTTTGAAGCTGCCCCTGAAGTATCCAGATTATGTGCTGCTCATGCGAACCCACCTATTTCACAGCTTTTTGGGAATTGTCCGTTCCTTCCCTGTTTCCTATACAGATTCTTTAAACATACAGTTCCAGAAAAAAGGATGCCCTGTGTTGGCCCCTGAAAAGTCAAGGAAGTTGGGGAGTGAATGAAGTGAGGTAGGATACTCTTAAACGTTCTGAGTGAAGATCGTTTGTTCAGACTACTCAAGAGAGGAGCGTTTTCGTTTTGCGTTCAGTGATCTATTTGTGGATTATTCGCTCTTTTGGGACGTGGTGTTTTTTTTTTCCTCTTCTCATTTTGGACCGGTTTCTCCATGCTACTAAGCGTTCTTCTGAATTGCCTCTCCCCAGGACACTTAATGTGGGCTCTGATTATACCAACAAACATTAGCCTAGGCGTTTCAAAATAAGGTAAATCTGGCACACCACCAGATTCATCTGTGAACTCCACAAGCAAATATAAGTGGTGTTTTGATTATCTGCAGGTTGTGTGTGGGTTACAGATCCCTTCCATATTGAGAATTGGTTATTGACTAAGTGAGCTGTATTGATGTTCAGCGTAATTGATGACATTTTATTTATGGTTTGAGTGGAAATTTCCTCTCTAGCTAGTATCAGACTTAGTATTTTTGGATTTGGGAAATTCTGTCTTTACCATTTCTAGCATGGTAGGTATCTGAGTAAATTGCCTTCTCTTGAAAACCCATTAGATATGTAAGCAAAAGAAAAATCGATTTTTTTCCCCAAAATTAAATTTTTCCTTTTTTCCACAAAGAGGTAGGAGGCTGGGAAAAGAAATGGCAAAGCTGTGTACATACATGCATTTGGTGTCACTCACTGTCGTTATTATCTACATTAAAAAGCAGAAAACTAGAAGCAAGAGGTGGCTTATTATGTCTGTGTTTTGGCGAAAGCTAAATTGAAATGTACTGACTAATGGCATAATGGGAAGAAAGAGCCTTTGCTATAATCAGACCATTGTGAAATAATTACCACAATAGCAAACAGGATAACATTGATCAGATACATACATCTCAAGTTTAAACATAAATAAGACATTGTCTTCTTAAGATACATGTAAAAATGTTAAAAGTCATCGTAGCCCTCTTATGCAGCAATATTCCTCTTATTTGCAAAAGTAATAATATCTCAAGTGTAAGTACAAATCCCTTTTAATCACTTTTGCACATTACAGTACTGTTGTGATTTTTATACATTTTACCTGTAATACTTGAGGAATCTTCATTAGGCCTAACAGTTACTTAGTTGTGATAAATGGTCTGTTTTATCAAATATAAACCGAGGTTAGGAAAGCTGTTTGGAAACTTTTTTCCTTTTAGCGGCTTAAGTCTCAATTTGGGGAAACTAAATAAATCTCTACTCTTCTGAGAATTGGAAGCAATTTATATAGCAAACCTTGTCCTAAGTTATAAGTTGAGATTTAAAAAAAAATATTGTTCTTAGTTTGTCAGTAGGAATATATTTAATGCAACTGATCCAACTGATCTTCAACTCTAAGTAAAAAATATATTTCATTTTATTTGTAATAATTCCAGCATAGAAGCTTTCCACTTTGAACAAGCCTAACAGACACGTTTAGAAACTTTGGCAGTCATACTTGGCTGGATTGTAAGCCGTGTGTTCTAGGAGAGGACTGTTTGTCTGACAGAAGAGAGTAAATGACTTTAATATACCTTTTCTTTTGTAAAGATATTTTGACTCAATAAATATATTCTCTAGTAATTTTCTCCATGCCATATTTTTTCCTGCAATCATCAAATCCTTAGTTTCAGCACTCTGAAATCAAAATGAATTTATCTTGGGATCTTTAGCACATCTCAAGAAAATATCTGAAGTTCTCTGATGTTTTGATAGGAAATAGGGAGCTGAGATTTCGGAATATTTTTGTATGGTTTAAGTTTTAAATGTAACATTATAAACATTGCAGCTTCCTAATTTCCTGGTTTTTTTTTTGTTTTGTTTTGTTTTGTTTCATAGTTTGGACTACTTTCTACCAGTTTCAATAATTGAATTCTTCAGATGAATAGATTATTTCTATAGGAAAGTTTTTGAATATGAATTACTTAAAGTTGATTTATTATAAAATTTGTTTTCATAAAGTTCCATAGACAAATTTTTAATTTTGTTAGGATGAGAGAATTATATCAAATGGCAAAATGTAGGAAAATTATTTTGTAATGCCTTTCAACTGCAGTCTAAATGGAAGCACTGGTGATAACTTGCAACTCATTACTTTGCACAAGAAAGAAGGCCTTCCTTAAGGATGAACTCCTTAGGGGAGTTTTATTTTAAAAATGATTTTACGTGTCTGAAAAAATATCTTCTCAATTTAAGCAATATGATTTTAGAAGTCTTCTCTTTCTCTCCTTCCCTACTCCTGGTTTTAAGGTGAAGCTACATTCTTTATTTTAATTGTTTTTTTTTTTTTTGGTTCCTGCAAGTAATACTTGATTGAATCTGTTAATCTATTTCAACTCACTGTTGTTATTTTTGTAGACAATTCAAGTGAAATAGAAAGTTTTGATTTGTGAAAACGTCAGTCTCTGCTGACAATTCAGTTAGCTTTCTGTCATTAAGTGTAGTACTGTCTTGACTTTTTGTGAAGGAGGTTGGTTCCAAAGAAAAACAGTAGGGAAATAGGTTATAGAGATTTTTGGTGTTCTAGAAATAGTATAACTAGAACGTACTACATACTTTTCTCAGAGGATTTCTTAATCTAAGTGGAACTTGTAAATGGTTTTCATCCCACTGGAATAGCATGTTTTGGAGAAAAATTGTTAACACATTCTGAGAGTTGTAAAATTTTATGTTACCTCAGAGATACTAGGAATAATCTGCAAATTCTGCAAATCTGCCTATTCTTATACAAAATGTGTCAATATCTGATGTTTTAGAGATAGTAGTATGTATTTTTTTCTCATAAGTTGAGAGAACAAATTTTAAAGATGGCATCATTTTCTCAATTATTTAGTAATGCAAGGAAAGAAGATAAGTGGGACTTTTAAATCACATATTTAGTGGTTTTCTGAACGCACTTTTTTCAGAATTGTTTTTAATCTCATTATTATGTGGCCTTCGGTATTAGAAAACATTGGGTGGTAAATGTCAACTTTTTTTTTTTTTAAAGATTTTTAAAAAATTTTTTTTCCTTTTTCTCCCCAAAGCCCCCCAGTACATAGTTGTATATTCTTTGTTGTGGGTCCTTCTAGTTGTGACATGTGGGACGCTGCCTCAGCGTGATTTGATGAGCAGTGCCATGTCCACGCCCAGGATACAAACCAACGAAACACTGGGCCGCCTGCAGTGGAGTGCGGGAACTTAACCACTCGGCCGCGGGGCCAGCCCCAGTGTCAACTCTTTAAGGGTAGTAGTCCAGTGGGTTTTGTCGCATTTCTTTTTCATAGTAGCATCCTTTTATTTTTCATCCTTTTTTTTTTTTTTCAAAGAATAGTATCATCTTTTCAATCAGAAAGTAGTTTATAGAAGAGAAAACTTAACACTCTTTTGGCCCCTTAGATGGCTTTCCCAAAGCAGAGTTTTTCTTTTACCAGAAGAGAGAAATTACATGCTACTAAAAAGAAGATGATTACTTATACTTGCTGGGAAATCTTAGCTTTAAAGATAGTACAAGTACAAGGCAATTTGAATATGAGTTTATTTTTCTCCTAAGGAATTTGTGAGGATGATTTCATTCCTGCTAAACTCTGTTTATACGAGAGAGTTGTCCTGTTTTAAACTCTAGTTACATTGGGTGATGGGCAGGTGATGTATAGCTATGAGGATAAACCTTGCTCTTTGTGTATGTCAGATATCTGTTCAAAATCAAATACTTTTTTAAGTTATGTTAACTAAAATCTTGCCTCTTGATTATTTAGAGCAAATATGGAGAAGGGGAAATCAAAATAATCAGATTGGTTTGTATATATGCCTAAAACCAGTTTGAAAAAAAAAGTTAAGGCAAAAATGCAGTGTAATTAGGAGAATAAAATGCCAACATTTAAAGATAATAGGCGTTGTATTACTGCTTTTGGAAGGAATTAGTGAATGATGTTGTAGGGAAGGTAGTGATTGAATTTTGAAAAGTAGCTATAGACCGAAATAGCAAAAGGGTGGAGCATTTCTTAGCAGCAACAAACAGATACATTGTCATTAAGCCAAATATCTGAAATTTCTTAAGCATGTTTTTCAGTCTTTGGAATAAAGAGGAAGTGCTGATTTTTCTAATTATTTAAGAACCTACTAATTCACTCCCTGTTAAGGGCAATAGGTGTCTACAGATTGTGAATTTCCTGAAATAACATTGGCTGATTTGGGTTATTGAACATTGATTGTAGCAACCTTTCTTTTTTTCCTTATATTCTATCTTTCACATTTTACTTATGATTTTTTTCTGATGTTTTTGATTTTCAGCAGTTGTTTGGGTGAACCCTTTTGTAAATGCTGTAATTGAATGAAAATTTGAAATATAAACAGTATTGTTTTTGGTGGTAAGGTTAAATTTTCTTTTGATGGAGATCCCCTCCATTTTAATTAGATGTTTTCCCTCTAATTTTTACTAATTCTTAGGTGAGAATTAGGATCATGCAAGTTCTCTGTCAAATTAGGTTTTTCCAGAAACTTTGTTCTTACTCTAAATGGGGACCTAGGTACTTGTTGGGTAAAGAAAATGTGATGTATTTTGGTTTTGTCATTTGAGATGAAGTAAAGACATTATTAGTACTTTAAGAAAATAAACTTATTAATGTGAAAAATTTTAAGTATAAAAGTAGACACGAACCTCTGTATAGCTGTCATTTCAAAGATTATCAACTCATAGCTAATCTAGGTTCATCAATACCCCCACTTACTTTACCCTTCGTCCCTCTACTCTTTGATCTGCATTATTTTGAAGCAAATCCTAGTCAACACATTATTTCATTTGTACTAGAACTCTTTTGACGTAAACTATCTTGACTTTTTATCAGGATTATTCAATCAGCTTGTCAAATAATCTTTGAGTACTTATTATAGACCCACTTCTTAGGAAATGACCCAGCTTCTTCTAAGAGTTTATTATCTTGTTGGGTATACTTTCATAATAATATAACTAGCACTATCCAAAGCATTATACAAATAATGTGTGGTACATATAGTTTGAGTCCAGTATGTTAGTTAGGGATAGCTACACTATAGGATAGAGTGGGGCTTCTCGGAGAAAGTGGGACTTGAATAAAGAAGATGTACTATCTGCATAGATGGAGCACCTCCAGATGTAGAACGTCTGTACATTTCAGGTAGGTGATGGAAGCATGAGCAAACACTTATTGGTGGGGACCAGCATAATGGGAGAGGGTTATAACAAGTCAGATCTTAGTGGAATAATGTGTTAATTTCTGGCAATGGTGTCAGAGAAATTAGTATACTAGAGTAGAGCTAGATTATGAAAGGTGTATTCAGTGTCAGGTTGAATTTGATCTGCTAAGCAGCAAGGAGCCATTAAAGGTTGAGGGGGGTGGGCAGGGGATGACATAATAAAAGTGTTTTTTAGGAAGATTGCTCTTTCAGTAGTTTGCAGCATATTTTGGGATTGACAGTTGTGTTGAGTGTGAAAAATTAATGATTAGGACACCAAGGTAAGAGGCCATCTGAGAGATGTTAGTGTGGAGATTCTACAGGATTTGGCAACTTATCGGTGCCATTTTCTCTTCAGTCACTTATGTCCAGAAATGACACCAAGGTTTTGGAGAATAGAGAACTGAGGACATGTGCCCTATTTGTTTTTGTTAGTAAACTGCAATTTGTTATCCAAACCCTTCTTTTGGCAAGGAAGTGATGCAGGATTACTCAGATGATAATCTCAAAAAATTTCAGTAGAAAATGGCTACCAGTGTTTTTAAATAATTTTAGATATTCATTCACTGGGAAATAAGAATTTGGAAAATAAAATCTTTATTATATGATACTAAGAGATGGAACATATTTGTAAAAGAGAAATTTATACCTCCTCTGCTTCTTATGTGTGTCTGAGTTCAGGAGTATTAGGAAACTTATATTTGAACAGCCTATAACCAATATATATTAATGGATATCTATAAAGTTTAATGATAACCTGATTAGAGCAGAAGGAATGGCTGAAAATTCTGATGAAGTAAGGCACTAAATATTGTCATCTCCAAGCTCCCTTAAGGATGGATAAGGTTAGGTCAGCAGGCCAAAGAAGAATGTAGGGACGTTATTAAATGAAAGTTTATTCTTTGATTTATTTTGATACACTTTGGTTTGCAAAAGTATTGTTAAAAACACATCTGGTTAAACAACAGCCGTATTTATTTTATTTGGAAATTTTTAAAAGTTCTGAAGTTACTCTTTTCTTTGGTTTGGTGAGTCTTCATTAAGCCAGCTTTTTTCATCTATTGTGTATATCTGGATAGCATGCTTTCTTTGTTTTGTAAGGAAAATTTCACATTTCATCTTATTAGCAGGGGGGGAAAACGTAGATTTCTTGCTTTGTAAATAGTAGATGAATTATACTGTATTGTGATTTATTCTCTTCCGGTTTCTTCAGTATCACATTTATTCTTTCTCTGTGGTATTTAGCATGTGGATCTCAAGGATTCTCACAGTTGAGTGTGAAAACATCTCATGCTTAGGGTGCTTACAACTTCAAAATTAAATTTATCTTAGGCAGCTGGCCCCATGGCATAGTGGTTAAGTTTGACTGCTTCTCTTTGACACCCAGGGTTCTCTGGTTTGGATCCCAGGTGTGGACCTACACTGTTCCTCAGCCATGCTGTGGCAGCGACCCACATACAAAATAGAGGAAGACTGATTGGCACAAGTGTTAGCTCAGGGGTAATCTTCCTCAAGCCAAAAACAAAAAGAGGAAGATTGGCAACAGATGTTAGCTTAGTTATCTTAATCCACCAATCATTTTCTTTCCTCTTTTTATAAAAGGTATGACCTACCATGATGCCATGGACTGTTTAGGTACTTTGGAAATATTAATAAGGATAAAGATGATGATGCAATGTAGTACATTTTTGGGAAATATCTGCTTTTCGTTGACATTCCTTCCATCCTAAGACCTCCTTAATCCTGGTAATGTGACAGAGCTATTTTTGACGTTTTTTTACTTATTTCTCTGGTCATGTGTACTATCTAATATGGTCACTAGAATAGAAAACTACTGCCTCCTCCTTGAGGGTTTGTTTTAACAGGGGCTTTAAAGTGTTAATTTTGGGCTTAAGATTGAATTGAGATACCCTTTGTGCAGGAGAATCTTGAGAAGGATTATGAATCTGTCTCATTGCCACCTAGTCTATGTGGGAGGAAAGTAAATATCAAATATGAAGTATAGGAAAACCTTAGTATTTGAGAATATCTTCAGTAGTAGCTGCTAGATTATTCTTTTCGCCAAGAAATTTTAATTTAATCCCTTGGAGTGTGGAGCCACTTATAAGTGTCACAGTGGATGGTGGGGAGAGGAGAAAATGGCTCCCTGCTCCAAAAATCTCTCCCAGATTTTAATAACTTGAATTAATCTCAAGTTATTAATACTTTGCGTATTTTTCGTTCATACAGTTCTTGGGAGGGAGCTGATTTTGTGTGAGTGCCTTGGGTAGCCGGGAGGATAGGTGCATTGTAAAGAGGCAGAAAATACAGTGGGAAGACTTCAAATTTTAATAATGGCTACTGTGCATTTTTGCCTAAGGCATTAATGGCTCTGGCTCCTTTGCTGCCTTTGGCTACATACTTTATGTTTTCTTTTCTAAATTAGACTGTCAGTACTAGTTGGGAAGGCTACCACCTTTAACCATCTCCAAATGAAACTAGTATCCCTGTCTAGGCTTGTGCATTTTAATCTCTCTTGCTCAAAACCTGACCATTTTTATGTCTTTCCTCTGCCAGAAGGAAAGGGAAGCGAGAAAGAGAAGAAAATGATAAGTATGATACTCCCCATCTGCTTGTGTGTTAGTATTATTCTAAGATTGTTGTATGGAACAACCTCTGCCTTTCCTTTTCAATTTTATGTAATCAGTTATAAATAGCTTTGTGAATTTACTAAATGAATCTTTAGAAGCCTTTTAAAGGTCCTTCAGCCATAAAGTTGGTGATAGGTTGAAGAGTACCTGTATAAGTTAGGTGCCTAGAGGTACTTTTTTGGAATTTCTTGCTTCTACTAAAATCTTTTCTGTCATACTGGACCTTGTCCTAAATGTGAGTTTGTTTCCAAAAAGTAAAGCTATTAGTCTTTTCTTTAAGGTAGTTACTCTCCCTGCATTGTATGCAAATCTGTTTCGATCCTGATGAAAGTAAAATACTTTAATACAGGCATGCTAACAAAAGAACGTTTGTTAGTTCTCTGTCACCATATATTCTCTTGTCATGCCTACCATTTATTTTCAGCAGCTTTGGAGAACTCTGAATAATATGTGATGTATTTGTGTTTACAGATTGTGCTTTTTATTATGTACTACTAAATTCTACAATTTTTAAAACTTGGCATGATATTAAAGGAAATACTGCTCTTCAGTATTTGGGGGAAAGGACTAATTTAAGTGATTTTTCATAGTTGAACATAGTTTTCAATGCCTATAGTTTTCCTTGCAAGCCCTTTGAACTCTTCCTGTTTTTATTTATTGCTCCTACTAGGAGTGTGCAATATAGTATGGAGTCAGACTGTCTTAGTGTGAATCTGGGCCCTGCCACTTACTATTTGTCAGACTTCACATAAGTTATTTTACCCTGTCTGGGCCTCCGCTTCCTTATGTGTAGGATGGAGATACGGATTGTTGTGTGGAATAAAAGAGTTAATGTATGTAAAGTGCTTGGAATAGAGTTTGGCACATAGTAAGCGCTGTATAAGTGTTTGCTATTTTTATACATTTGAAAGAATCAAAAAAAATCTATTTTTGAAGATTTATCTTTTTATTCAATATGCTTTTTTATGTCTAGGTAGTAGTTATTTCACCAGCTGGAAGCACAGGTAATGTGTTTGAGGGAGTAATCAAAGGACTGGTCTGCCTGGAATTCTTTTGAATCAGAGAGTAATGGAAAATGAACCTGGATAGGTATGATAAAAAGTGATTGTGGAGTGTTTTGAACTAAGGCAGCAATTTAGATGTTGATAAGAGGGGAATCATTGCAATCTTTTCAAGTTTTTTTTTTTTTTTAAGTCAGGAGAGTGATGCATTTAAAATAGTAGTTAGGGAAGATGGTTTTGAGTGTCCTTAGTAGCATAGAATTATTTGATTTCATGTGGACCAGAAGATTGTTTTTTTGGTTTGTTCTGTTCACTGATTTATCCAAAGTGACCCAAACAGTGCCTGGTAGATAGTAGGCATTCAATAAATGCATATTGGATGAATGAACCTTATGGAAAACTGAGATAACAGAGTAGCACAAAGGACCCTAATTAAACTTTTGGGATTCCTGCCTTAAAGGGTTAGAAGTGAAAAAAGTATTAAAGAAACAGTTGGAGAGGTAGAAGGAAGATTGAAAAGTTTGTCTCTGAAAACAAAGGAAGAATTTTTCCGGAAGAAAGAAGTCACAGATAGGGATAGGAAGACCCAGGATAGTATTGCTTCTATTTCAAGAAGAGAAAAGAAATTAACATAGTCCTGTAAAACATGGAAGGAGAATGAGAATGGAGAAAGCCCTTTGGCTTGTGGTATGATGATCACTAACCACATTAAAGCAATTTCAGTAGACTGGAATGTAAATCACATTGAGGGGAGGTTAAGGAAGGTGCTAAGTGGAAATTGTAGGTAAAGACCAGTCAGTCTAGAAAAGGACTGTAAAAAATGGCAAGAAGACAAATTATAATAGCAGCTTTCATAGTTATTGAATGTGTACTATGAGAGATTCTATTAGAGATGAGAAAACTTGAGGCAGTTTGTGCTAAATGTTCTTAAGTTTCATAGTAGAGAAGACTTATTACACATGCTGCTTCAGGGCTCTGCCACTTGCTAACTCTGTAACCTTGGGGAAGTTGCTTCATCTTTTTGTGCCTCAGTATTCTCCCTTATAACATGGAGGCAATGGTAGCGCCTATTTGATAGATCTGTGGTGAGGATTATATTATTTAATCTTTTTAAAACACTTAGAACAGTGCTTGGTATGTGGTAAACGTTTGATAACTGTTAGCTATTATTCTCATCCACTGCTGAAGTGAAGTAGAGAGTAGGATTGGAGGCTTGAAGAGAAGAAATAGAACAAAAAAGGAATTAATAAAATTATTGGTAAGTATTAGCAAGAACTAAATGGAAAGACCTTAGAACTTTTGCTCTGGCTGTTCCCTCTGTCTGAAGAACGATTTTCCACATACCCATATTACTATCTCAACTCCTTCAGACCTTTGCTCAAATGATCTCCTTTCAATAAGGCTTACCCTGACTATTTACTTACAGTTGGAATCCAGGCTCCTCTCCCCCAATATTTGCATTGTTTTGCTTTTTTCTGTAATTCTTATCTTCAAACCTATCAAGTAATCCGCTTATTCATTATATAAACTGTTTGTTATAGATCTCCATCTAGTAGGGTAGGGATGTTTTTTCTCTGACTTATCCCAGGTTCTGGGAATAGTACTTGGTACATAGTAGGAGCTCAGTATATGCTTACTGAATAAATAAATTATTTTACCTTTGAAGTGGGATGGATGGGGAAATGAGTTCAAGTGCTGGTGGTGATACTTTTTTTGGAGGAGAGCCAATTTTCGGAGATGGACCAATACTGCATAGAAGTTGACTTTCTCAAGGACTTCCTCTTCTTTCTCACATGAGTTTTCTGAGTCCATTTTGGTCCTAGTTTTCCTGGAAATCACTTGGGAAACAAATTTACCTGAGGAAAGGGAAATATAAATGAATCTTTTTTTTTTTTTTTGCTACAGTAATTATATTTTACATTTGATTAGATAATAAAAGCTTATCTTTGAGTGCTTATTAGATGCTAGGCACTGTTCTAATCTCTTTATATTATTAGTTTTTAAAAACTCTACAGGGGCCGGACCCGTGGCGCAGCAGTTAAGTTCGCATGTTGTGCTTCAGCGGCCCAGGGTTCGCCGGTTCAGATCCCAGGTGCGGACATGGCACTGCTCGGCAAGCCTTGCTGTGGCAGGCGTCCCACATATAAAGTAGAGGAAGATGGGCACGATGTTAGCTCAGGGCCAGACTTCCTCAGCAAAAAGAGGAGGATTGGCAGCAGATGTTAGCTCAGGGCCAGACTTCCTCAGCAAAAAGAGGATTGGCAGCAGATATTAGCTCAGGGCTAATCTTCCTCAAAAAAAACCAACCTGTACAGCTACCTTACAAGTAATTGCAGTTTCCTTGCAAGCCATCGTTGGGTGTGAAGGAGAAGCCCTTTGCCCTGAGACTAAGAACATGCTTCCCCAGATTGTTGTGTTCTATTGACAGGGAGCTTCTGATACCTCATTCTTCCCTCCAATACGCAGAGCCTTGACACTATTACTTGCCTGAGGTCCATCAGGACTAAGCTCTTTATATCCTTTATCCCTTTTTATGTCAGTCACCCAGGTGACACTTCATGTCTCACACTTTAATCCCCACAAGGTTCTGAATATTTCCTATTTTTTTCACTCCTCTCCATCATCAGCAAAATTTCTCGTATCCTTGTTTTTTTTTTCCCTAAACACTTCCTCTGCTTTCTACTTTTCTGAAGACACTGCTTCCCCTCCAGCCTTCTTAATATGTTGGCCATTAAGTTTTTAATTTTTTTCTTATATTCCATTGTCAGGGGTCAGTGGGGACTCCCATGCGCTGAGGTTTCAGACTCCATTTCCCATTCTTACCTCCTCAATTGAATGGGAGTCGAAGAGGGTGCCTGGTTCCACTGAGCCTGGAAATGGGGCAGATAGTTTTCATTCCCCTCTCTTCTGTAAAACTCATCTGTTAACAGGTATATATTGTCCATAAACCCTCATGTTTACTGGCATCTACTGCGCCCTGGATTGCTCCTTATCTTGCCTGTTTTGGTTCCTAGCTTACTGTCATTCTTGCTGACACTATGCCTCTTTTAATTGTTGGTTATTTCAACATATACTATCTATAGTCCTTCTAATACTGTGGCCTCTTAAGTTCTAAAATTCCTCTTCTCTAATGATCTTGCTGTCCACCCTATCGCAGCCCCTCACTCCATGTTCATATCTTACACCTTGTTATTACTAATAACTTGAACCCCTCCATGATTTTCAGTTCATGCAACCCCCCTCTCTGACCACCATCTACGTTTTCAGCTCCTTCCCCGAAGTACCCCAACTCACCAATCTTTTACTGTCATAGGGACCTCCAGTCTACAGATTCTATTCCCTTTTCACTGTCTCTTGCCCCCTTGATTTCCTTTTTGCCCGTCTTACTCAGTGTCCATTCATTACCTAGTGATTGATCATTATGTTCGTCCCCTTTTATGTGCCTTCAACTCCCTTGCTCCTTTCTTGCTACTTCATACTTACTTGACAAAACCTCAACCCTAGTTAAATTCTCTGAGTACTTCGTGTCTGCACTTGTACAGCTGAAAGTGACTGAAGAAAAATACAATTTTGATGACCACTCTCATTTTAAATTGATGGTAAGAAACCTCAGATGGCCCTTAATATATCTCACAATCCTGGTCTATTTCTTTACTCTCTTCACTTTCCCCTCTCCTACATGACTTAGTTTATGCATTTCCCCTTCTCAAACTTCCAACCCTCCTTCTCATATTCACTCTCAGTTGATGGATCTGTTTTCTATTTCATTGAGAAAATAGAAGCAGTCAGAATATTCACAGACTCCACCACCACATCTATGTACCTACTAATCTGACTCACAGACCTTGCCTGCCTTCTCTTACTATAGATGAAATGTCTTTGCTACTGTCTTAACCCAGTTCCTCTGATAAATGCATTAGAGCCCATCCCCTTTCATTTGCTCTATACATTGCTCTAGCAATTCTCCCCCTTCTCTGTCCATCATCAGTTCTTCCTTCTCTTCTGTATCCTTCCCATCTAAATGTACGAACATGCCATTATTTTTCTCATCATAAAAATATCTTCTCTTGGTCACTTTTCCTTGCTCTTCTCTATTTCCATTGTTGTAGAACCTCTTAAAACATTGTCTAAATGCACTTGTTCTAGTAATTTTCTCATGTTCTTTCTTATACCTATTCCAGTGAGGCTTTTGCCCCTACCACTGTACTAAGAGTGTTTTTGTTCAGGTCTGACAACAACGACGTTGTTAAATCTAGTTGTCAGTTCTTTGCCTTATGCGATCAATCTACATTTGACAAAGTTATTCTCTCTTTCTTCTTTGATATACTTATTTCACTTGCCTTTTAGGATACCACATTCCTTTGGTTTTCCTCATAACTCTTTAGCTGTTCCTCCTGAATCTTTCTTGAGAGATCCTCTTCTTTTCCTACCTCTCAACATTGGGATATCCCAAGGCTCAGTCCTTAATTATCGTCTCTGTCTACCCACACTCCCTTGGTGATCTCTGCTAGTTTTGTGGCTTTGAATACCTTCTTAATGTTGATGACTCTCAAATTTATTTTTTCAGTCCAGACTGCTCTCTTGAACTCCAGATTTATATATCTAGTTTCCTACTCAGTATCTCCACTTGAATGACTATTAAACATCTCAAACTCAACATGTCGAAAATGGATTCTCTCTTTGCCCCCGCAAATCTGCTCTCCCATACCTGCTTCACCCGCGTAGCCTTTCTCATCTCAGTTGTTAGCGGCTTCAAGTTGCTCAGGCCAGAAACCTTGGAGATGTTCTTGATTATCTTGCTCTCACATCCCACGTTCGTTCCATCAGAAACTTGTTGGCTCTACCTTTAAAACATATGCAGAATTCAACCAACTTTCACTGTCTCCATAACCACCATCATCTCTTGCTGGGTAATTGTAACAGCCTTCTAACCGATTCCCTGCTTTTACCCTTTTCTCTATAGTCTTTTACTAATACAGCTGTCAGAATGATCCTTTGAAAAAATAAATCAGATGGCAAGACATGTTGTCCTAGTTTAAGAAATTTCATGAGTTGATAAGATTAGAGATAAGTCTATCTTATTTCACTAAATCTCATTGGCTTGGAAGGTATATTTATTGTAGACTTTGATTATGCCAGTTTTTATGTGTAGGGAAAGAGTTGTCAGGAATGGTTCGTGGCCTTCCTCTTTTTCCCCTCCTATCCCTCCTCTCCTCCACCCTACACACAGAAAGACTTGACACCTATATCCCTGAGGAAATTGGAAAGAGAGAGTCTGAGTTGGTTGCTATTCCAGAAAGTGACCGCCCTTTCTTAATAGAAGTCTGTTGTTATTTTACTACTACCTCTAACCCCCTTTCGCAACACTTGCTTTCCCCTCAACTCCCACCAAATTTAGTGTCCTCCCTCTACCCCTGCCCTTTCTCTGTTTTTCCCTGCTTTCAAATGGAAATGTTGTATTTCCTTAGATGTTTGGCTCTTTTCAAATTAGTATTTTATACTCTAAACTCTCTTTTCAGATATCCTGAAACCCATTCTTAAGGCCAATGTGAGTTGGTTTTACTTTTGTTAATAAAGTTTCCAGAATGATTCTGAACCTGATAGTAAAAGGGAAATTGATACAAATAAGTGAAGAAATCATGTGTAAAATTGTGGGGAAAATGAAAGATGTTTTTATTGGGTACTCTGAATGTACTTGTCATAATGCTAATGATTTCTAGAGGAGTTATACTGTACTACATAGAAAGAAGGTTGAAGATCTGTTGGCAAAGAATTCACAGTTCATTTCTTTTATCTCTTTACGTTCTTTTCTCTGAAGGCAAATGTTCTCTAATCAGTTTTCCTTTGATTCTCTTTCAGAGAGTTCTCTTGTGCTGGGATCAATGATCATATCGCAAATTGTGATATTGTGTAAACATTACTATTGATTTCAGCTCCTTTCAGATTATCATACTTAATCTTTTGGTCTGAAGGTAGATATATGCCTGTTTCCCAAGCTGTTTCTTAAACCTGTAGTGTCCACTGTGGTGCCCATGGCTATATATGGGGCTACTGAGCACGTGAAATGTGGCTAGTCTGAATTGTGCGTTAACTGTAAAATACTCACTGGAGTTTGATCCTTAGTACAAAAAAATTATAAAATATTTTATCCTAATTTTTAAAATAATGATTACATATTGAGTTGATAATGTTTTGTATATTGAGTTAAATAAAATTAATTATCTGTTCTTTTTCTTAAAGTGTCTATTAGAAAATTTAAAATTATATATGTGGTTTTCATTTCTCCTGGACACTGCAGTCTTAAACTTGCCTTTCACTTTGTCTTAACATTTTTAGAGTTATTTTAACTCAGTTAATCGTCTGTTAAATGATTTTGGTATTATGTATTATAAAATTTTTTTCCCCTAAAGTTAAATACTTCTCTGTTGTTATTCTTCTTAGTATTAACTTTCTAAAACCCTGAGTTTTCTTTATTTTTTTAACCATTCGACTTTTGCCATACCCTGCTCATGGTACGATATAAATATAAGTTATTCTTTCTCTACATTGCCTAGAATTTTGAAGGAGGAATTTAAAGTAAAAAGTATCAGAGCTGATCTTTTATTTGCTTCTTAATATCAGGATTTTGAATAGTACATTTTATAATCCTTCCATTATTAACGTATAATTTTAAGATTTAAAGGCAATTTTTCTCTGGTAAAAAAGAAAATGGATTAAAAATTTTACATATGAGAAAAGCAATTTTATCTGCTTGAACATAAAACCCAGCAAACAAATGAGCAAGCAAAAACACCTGCACTGGCTCAGTCTGCTGTCAGAGGTTTTATAAACTTTCATAAATTTGGACCTTAGCAGCCATTACTACTGTTTTCCCCCCATGTTATACTTTAAAGATTTAAGTTTACAATTTTATTTATATTACCTTTTGATCTGTTGAAAAAAAGATTCATGTTGGGTTCAATGAGTGCCTTTTTAAAGTTACGCCTTTAACTGTGTTTAAAATCAAGTGTCGTATAGCTCAGATCTGGATAGTTTTTAAGTGAACTACTGATTTTTGGGTAGCTGTGTATTATTTAAAGGGAGTTGGTGACTTCTGAGCTCCAAAATATATTTCAAAGTAATCCATAATATGTTATCATAAAGGTCTTAAGAAAAATGGCTTTGTTAGACATTTGAAAATAATTTATTTACTGGAGAACTATTTTTATTATTCTTACCCACTCAGAAAGTCCACAGTACATATATAGGTATTGAAGATTGTGTAAAAGCTCTTTCACAAGAAGAGTGTATGAGAAGTAAAAAAAATTTGGGCCAACAAACTTGAATCTTTTTTTATCACTTTAAAAAAGATTCAAAAAGTAGGTTTTATAAACAAGGACAATGAGGGGAAAAGAAGCTATCTTGGGAGAAAAGGACAGAGATAATATAAATAATATGACTTACTGGAAGGAAGAAGAAACGTGAGCTCACTACAGTTCCCATTCTTAGGTGCTCAATGGCAGGATAACTTTGATAGACTCTTTGATAGACTGAAACAAAGATTTTGCTACTTGTCAATTTTCTGATTTTAGAATGCCCTGTTTACCTTTTTGGTTCCTCCTAAGCTTTGAGGATAGGTCTGATTTCTGTTGGCTGTGCAGGCTTAGATTTCAGTTGATCCATAAGAATAATTTCTGAATCCGTCTATGTGTCAAATGTTTTTTATTGCTGAGTAGTATTTCATGGTGTGGATATGCCACAGTTTGTTTAACCATTTACCTGTTGGTGGATATTTGGATTGTTTTTAGTTTTTTGGCTCTTACTAATAGAGCTGTTATGAATACAAATTCTTGCGTGAACATGTGTTTTCATTTCTCTGGGATAAATGTCCAAGAGAACAATTGCTGGGTCATCAGGTAAGTGTATATTTAGTTTTAAAACAAGCCGCAAGACTGCTTTCTAGAGTTGCTGTATGATTTTGCATTCCCACAGGCATGGTATGTGTGATTCAGTTTCTCTGCATTCTAATCAGATCGAATGTTATCCCTGTTTTTTATTGTAGTTGTTCAAATAGGTGTCTAATGATATCTCATTGTAGTTTTAATTTGCATTCCTTAATGGCTAAAGATGTAGAACATCTTTTCATGTGCTTATTGGTCACTCTTTTGTCTTCTGTAAAATGTCTGTTTATATCTTTTCCCTCTTTTCTATTTGGATTTTTTTTGCTGTTGAGTTTTGAGAGTTCTTTATATATTTGAGATACAAGTTCTTTGTCAAATATGTGGTTTGCAAATATTTTCTCCTAGTCTGTAGCTCGTCTTTTCATCGTCTTCATAGGGTTAGTCAGAGAGCAAAAGTTTTTAATTTTGAGGAGATCCAATATTAGTTCTTCCTTTTATGCATTGTGCTTTTTGTGTCAACTTTAAGAACTCTTTACCTAGTCTTAAGTCTTGAAGATTTTCTCTATAAGTTTTTTTTCTAAAAATTTTATAGTTTTACCTTTAACTGTATGACCCATTTTGAGCTAGTTTTTGTATAAAAAATGAGGTTTAGGTTGAGGTTCTTCTTTTAAGTCCAATTCCTCCAACATCTGGGGGAAAGCTATCTTTCTTCCGTTGAATTGTGTGTGTATTGTTGTCACAAATCAGTTGGGCATATTTAGGTGGATGTATTTCTGGGTTTTCTGTTCTGTTCTACCTGTCTTTATGTGTCTCTCTCCTGTTTTGATCACTTGAGCTATGTAGTAAGCCCGAGTATTAGGAAGAGTGATTCCTCCCACTTGATTCTTTTTTTTTTTTTTTTTGAGGAAGATTAGTTCTGAGCTAACTGCTGCCGATCTCCTCTTTTTGCTGAGGAACACTGGCCCTGAGCTAACATGCATGCCCATCTTCCTCTACTTTATATGTGGGACGCCTACCACAGCATGTTGTGTCAAGTGGTGCCATGTCTGCACCCGGGTCTGAACCGGCGAACCCCGGGCCACCTAAGCAGAATGTGCGAACTTAACTGCTGTGCCACCAGGCCGGCCCCCAACTTGCTTCTTATTTTTCAAAATTGCAGGTTCCATTCCGGCAGCCCAGGGTTCATGGGTTCAGATCCTGGGTGTGGACCTATGCACCAGTTAGCAAGCCATGCTCTGGCAGGTGTCCCACATATAAACCTTTTCCTTTCCATACACACCTTAGAATAAGCTTATTTATGCCTACAAAAAAATCTTTCTGGTATTTTGCTAGGAATTGCATTACACACGTGGATCAATTTAGGGAATATTGATATCTTTACTATGTTGCGTCTTCCAATCGGTGAACAGGGCAAATCTCTCGAGTTATTTAGGTCTTTGATTTTGTTCATCAGCATTTTATGATTTTCAATATACAGATCCTGCACATGTTTTGTTAGATATATACCAAAGTATTCATTTTCTTTGGAGCGATTGTAAGTGGCATCATATTTGTGATTGTATTTGTCACATATATTTTCATGTGTATTATTAGTATATAGAAATATGGTTGATTTTTGTGTGTTAGTCTTTTATCCTGTTACCTTGCAGAACTCACTTATTAGTTCTAGGGGATTTTTTGGTAGATTCCTTGGGATTTTCTAGGCAGAAAATCATGTCATCTGCAAACAAGGACAGATTTTTTTTCCTTCTGTTCCAATCTGTTTGCCTTTTTTAATTCTTTTTTTTTTTTTTGAGGAAGATTAGCCCTGAGCTAACATCTGCTGACAATCCTCCTCTTTTTTGCTGAGGAAGACTGGCCCTGAGCTAACATCCGCGCCCATCTTCCTCTACTTTATATGTAGGGTGCCTGCAATGGCATGGCTTAACAAACGGTGTGTAGGTCTGCACCCAGGATCTGAACCGGTGAACCCTGGGCCACAGAAGCAGAATGTGTGAACTTAACTGCTGCATCACTGGGTTGGCCCCCCAGTGTGTTTGGCTTTTATTTCATTTTCTTACCTTATTTACTGGCTAGAGCTTCCATAACTGTGTTGACTATCATTGGTGAGAGCAGCCATCCTTGACTTGTGCTTGAGCTTAGTGGGGAAGCATATAGTTTTCACCATTAAGTTGTGATGTTAGCTCTGGGTTTTTTTTAGATGTTCTTTACTAGGTTGAGGAAGTTCTCCTCTATTCCTAGTTTACTGAAAATTTTTATTGTGAATTGTGTCAAATGCTTTTTCTGTCAATTGATATGATCATGTAATTTTTCTTCTTTAGCCCTTTGATATGGTAGATTACGTTGATTGATTTTCAAATATTGAATCATCTTTGCATACCTAGAGTAAATCCCAATAATCTTTTTATACATTGCTGTATTTTGTCTGCTAATATTTTGTTCAGGATTTTTGCTCTTAAATTCATGAGAAATATTGGTCTGAAGTTTTGTTTTTTGGTACTGTGTTTATCTGGTTTTGATGCCAGAGTAGTATTGGCCTTGTAAAATGAATTGGGAAGTCATTTTATATCTCTTCTCTTTTCTGGAAGAGATAGTGTAAAGTTAGAATTAATTCTTTAAATTTTTGGTAAAATTCTCCAGTGAAGCCATCTGGGCTAGGGGATTTCTTTTTCCTGAACTTTTAAACAATGAATTTGGGGCCGGCCTGGTGGTGCAGTGGTTAAGTTTGCATGTTCCACTCTGGCAGGCCAGGGTTCGTGGGTTCAGATCCTAGATGTGGACTTAGGTGCGGGTTGGCAAGCCATGCTCTGGCAGGCGTCCCACATATAAAGTAGAGGAAAGTCAGCACATTAGCTCAGGGCTTATCTTCCTCAAAAAACAAAACAAAACAAAACAAAACAAAACAAAAAAACTGAATTCAGTTTCTTTAATGGTTGTAGGACTATTCAGATGATCTGTTTAATCTTGATTGAATTTTGATGATGTGTGTTTTTTGAAGAATTGGTCCATTTTTTCTAGTTTGTTGAATTTATGATTCTAAAGTTGTTCTTAGTATTTCCTATTGTCCTTGTAATGGCTGCAAGATCTGTAGTGATAGTCCCCCATTTTATTCTGGTATTTATGATTCCTGTCTTTTCTCTCTTTTATCTTTGTCAGTCTTGGAAGAAATTTATCAATTGTGTACTCTTTTTGTTTTTACAAAGAACCAGCTTTTTGTTTCATTAGTTTTTCTCTGTTTTTCTCATTTCAGTTTTTTTGATCTCTGCCCTTTATTATTTCTTTCCTTCTGCTTGCTTTGAGTTTATTTTCCTCCTCTTTTTGTAGTTTCTTGAGGTAGGAGCTAAGATTATTTTGACCTGTCTGTTTTTCTAATGTAGGCATTTTAATGCTATAAATTTTCCACTGGGTGCTGCTTTAGCTGCATTCCACAAATTTTAATATGTTATGTTTTCATTTTTCACTTAGCTCTGTGTATTTTTTTTTTTAAAGATTTTGTTTTTTTTCCTTTTTCTCCCCAAACCCCCCCCCCCCCCCGGTACATAGTTATATATTCTTCGTTGTGGGTCCTTCTAGTTGTGGCATGTGGGACGCTGCCTCAATGTGGCCTGATGAGCACTGCCATGTCCACGCCCAGGATTCGAACCAACGAAACACTGGGCCACCTGCAGCAGAGCTCATGAACTTAACCACTCAGCCATGGGGCCAGCCCCAGCTCTGTGTATTTTTAAACTTTTCTTTGAGACTTTCTCTTTGGCTTATGGATTATTCAGTAGTTTCTTGTTAAATTTCCAAATGTAAGGAGATTTATTGAATTCTAGTTGGAGTCCATTAAGTTCAGAGAAACATACTCTGTATAATTTCAGTTCTTTGAAATTCGTTGAGGTTTGTTTTATGGCCTAGGATATTGTTTATCTGGATGAATGTTCCATGGGCACTTGAAAAGAATATATGTTCTCCTATTTATTTTCGTTTCTACCTGGTCTTACTGGAATACAACCTACCTTTTCCAATGCAACTCTCTCCTTACTCCCTGCCCCATTTATTCTGCTTGGTTCATGTTCCTTATTATTGATTTGTTTAGCATGATTAACAATTATTTTCTTTTTATTCTTCCCCTTGGAATTCTTTATTTCCCATAAATTCTTTATTTTCATGTCTTATTTGACATTTTCTCTAGTTGTAAACAAAATTTTATATTCTTTGTTGCTAGTTTTTATGTTGGCAGTGTAATTTGTACTTACACTAGTGGCAAATTGACCTTGAAATATTACTACAAGGTGAAATATGGGGGTGTGTTTTTGTTATTCTTTCAAAAGCTGCCCACAAAGTATGATTATCTGGGTAAACTTAGACCAAATTAGGAGTTGTATGCAAAGCATATTACTAGGCATTAAGGGGAGGAAAATTTGTGTTCTCAAGGCTCTTTATGGGACACAAGATGAATGCCTCTGCAAAGGTTCTGTTAGTTTACAAAGCAGACACCAGATGCTTTGTGGAGAGGTAGAAATTCAGAAAAGGAGTACTTAAAGAATGTGGACAGGGTTAATTTTTGTGGTCTTGTGAAAAGATAATACTTGAATGGAGTGAGAGAGGACGTTGAAACTGGGGAACGTTATCTGTATAAAGGGGACTATGAAGCAAAAATGAGTATGGCTTGTGGCAAGGAGAGTAAGGTTATGCGGTAGTATGAAGGTAGAGAGAGAGTTCCTGAGCACCAAGAAAGAATTTAAATTTGAGCAGGAGGCAGTAGCTGGTTTAAAGGTTCTTAAGCTGAAGAGTGACGTGAAGAATGAAGTATAAAGCATTGGCATAACCTGGGAACTTGTTAGAAATGCAAAATTTAATACCTGACTTCAGACCTACAGAATCAGAATCTGCATTTTTAACAAAATGCTCAACAGATTTGTATTCATGATCAGGTTTGATAAGCACTGGTCTGAAGGGAAGTTGATCAAACAGAACTGTATGCCAATTGGATTCTACAGGAGAGAGATTTCATTTAGATCCTGTATTAGTTATTCAGTTGAAATGGAGACCAAAGGGCTTGTAAGAGAGACTTATTAAAGGAAGACAATCAATAGCATTTAATGACCAGGATGTAGACAAAGGAGGAGAGTGCTAAATCAAAGATTATGATCAGGTTTTGGCACTGGGCAACTGAAAACTGGCTGGGCCATTTACAGGAAATGAAAAGCTTGGGTGATATAAAAAGCTGCGATTATTCTTTACTCTCAGGCCACTAGAACTTTTTGTTAAGGGAAAATCAGCATAATAATAACATTGGAGAAAATCTTGAAAAAGGAACGAGAAAAACTCTTATAACTCTAAAGTCCTAAAACAGCATTTTCATTTATTTTTGCAGGTTATCTTGGTTTCTTATTAATATGTGAACTTATTTTTACGTTGGTGTTATTAGTGTAAAGCCATTTTGTATGCTTTAAAAATTTATGTAAATATTTTTTGTTTCTTCATAATTTAATTAGTTTAAAGGAATTTTTCCCATTGTAAAATACATACACTCTCACTCAAATTTTAAAAAATGCAAATTAAAAATAACAGTGATTCCAGTATTTACATTTTAGATTGGTAAGGATTAAAATGTTTGGTTCTAATAGGCTTTTGTGAGAATGTGCAACTTTTAAAAGGGCAATTTGGCAATGTTTGTCAAAGCTAGAATTTGCACATACTATGCTTGATCCAGCAATTTCATTTCTAGGAATTTGCTCTACAAATATACTGGCTCTTGGTCAGTTAATCTACAGTCCGATTCATCAAATTTACCAATTCTTTGTATCAGTATATTCAGGAAAATATTTTTCTGATGAATGTGGACAAAGTTGTATTATTTCATGGGAAAATTTTTCAGTTTACTCTGATTTCGTTCCAGTCCTCTGAATGTTACCTTTTTTTCCCCCCAGCATTTTCTCATTTCTTTATAATCTTTTAGGAGTTATTTTATGTTTTTTCTAGCATTTTGGTATTTTTAGGATTCTTTTGTCAGTTTCAAAGTGCATATATCACCTTTTCTCTGTTTTTGACTAAAATATTGGATGAATGATTTTAATAGCTTTTGAAGATTTTTGATGGGATTTGGTTGACAATTTTCCTTTTGTCCTCGTAACATCAATTTAAGGAATGTTCAACCTGTTGTAAGCTAAGGGTCATAGGTTGGTTGATTTTATGAATATATTTAATATTCAGGAAAACATTTCACAGTCATTAATTATTATTTCACTATAAATCTAACATGTATTTACCATAAATATGTGTGAAAAAATCTAGAGCAGCCACATCAGTAAGAAATGCTATTTTCATTATTAATTGCTATAAAAATTTTGAATCATAGCTTTATTAAGGTATTGGGAATAATAAATTACCTAAAAACTGGAATAATGAAATATTTCATTAAAACAAGAATATGAAAGAATTAAAGTGGCCTACATCTCACCACAAAAGACAAATTAGAAATTTTAATGACTAGAAACATAAAACTAACAAGTCTGTTTAATATATTAATAACTATAAAATGTTTATAGAAATAATATTTCTAAATGAGATATTTACATTTGTTACTATATTAATATATGAATATACTTATCAGTAAAATCAGTACAGCTATATCTATTAAATTAAGTATATACTTAAACTATGTTATAAATACATATGACAGTATATTAATATATTAATGTATATGTTAATATTATATAGTCTGGTTCATGTGTCTGACTTGTTCAGATCCTTGAGCTGAATATGTAAATTTGGTAATTTCAATTAGTTTATTATTCAGCATATTGAATTTTGGAGAATTGGTTTGTTTCTGATATAGTAACATACAGGAACACGTGTTCAGGGGTGTGCATTGCAATATTGTAATACCAAAAGACTGGAAACTACCACAATTAATGTCAATACAGCTTATTAAATTATGTATGCATCTGTATGATGGAATATGTTGCAGCTGTGAAAAAAGAATGAGGTAGATATATATATTAAGATAGAAAAATTTCTAGTACATGTTAAGTGAAATGTTCAGAACAATGCAGACAGTTCTTTCCATTCTCAATTAAAAAAAGATACGTTCACGAGTATATGTTTATATATACAATGGCTATATTGGAAGAATACACAAGAATTATCTACAGTGTTTGCCATTAGGGCTCTAAAAGATGGAAACAAAAGTTAATAGTAACCCTTGTTGTCTTTTAATTTTGATCATTTTCACTAATAAAAGTAAATTAAATATTTGTAACATATATTCATTGTAAAACATGGGGAAATGACACTTACAAGAAAAGTCTCCCAAAGCTAACTATTGTTAAAAGTTTGCTTTACTGTGTTTCCTTTCAATCTTTTTATTTTATCTTTTACTTTTTTTGGTATTAGTTTATTTTACTTATGATAACATTAGTGTTTTCTAGTTGTCATCTACTGTTTACATACTTTCTGAATTAAGATGGGGACATAAAATAAACTTATAAGCATCTTTTTAGTGGTCACTCAATATTCCATTATGTTTCTGCACCTCATGGTGCATATCTATCACTCTCAAAGCTTCCTGATGGGTTGAAGATGACAGCCTTCCTAGGTAGGAAAACCTTCTCACATTGGACATCTGCGTACTTCTGTTCTTGATGTTATACATAGAGTAGTAGTGTACCTTTTTAACTGAGTATCATTTTGACCCAGTGGATGTATTGACCCTCCAAGGATGTTGTGAGCACAAGCATTTTAATCAGTCATACCAACATTTATGAATTTTAACCACATTATCTTCTGTGGGAAACGAAATTAGATCATTTAAATTTATTGGTCAGTTTTCTACATAATTAAACTTTTTAAGACTTTCTTTTTCCAGTTTTTTTTTTACTCAAATTATTTTTACTTGGATTGATTCTTTTCCTTTTACCTTTTAGAATGAACATTTAATTTATTGATTAGAGTTTTGTTCTTAATGTTACAGATTATAGCTCTGATTTTTGTTGGTTTTCATTTGAACTTCCTTCTATTCTACTAAATTCAGTTTTCTTACATATTGTCCACTGCAATTTTGTCAAGAAATGTTGACTCATCAGTTTTAAGACAGCAGCATATTTTATGATGTGCAGATTTAGTCATATCTGCATAATTTTCTTGATTAACCTCTACCATTCATATTCTTTACAAATTGGGTAAAAGACTTCTTTTATTTCTTGGCTAATCTATGGGAAAATTATAAGCAGTTTCTCTTTGATATTATAGGACTGCTAACTCTATTATCTTATTCAATGAGTCTCAGAATTCTTCTTTCAGTTCTTTTGTATTTCAGTTGCTCTTCACCTTAAAACTACTGATCATGATGTTGGCTTCTTTTATTTTTGGAAACTTCCTGTCTCAGTAATGAGATTTTAAAATGTAGAATTCTGTTTCATGTGACTTATCTGTATCTTTGATAAAGTTTTGTTCTGTAGTTGCTATTGGTTGCTCTGTCATATAGATAACACCTATGGAGTACAGCAAGGCAGTTTGGTTGTAGGAACTACAGATCTTTATACTAACTTAAACCAGACTTCACCTCATTTAAACTGACTGCTGAATTGTGTTAACTGTATTCTCAAGTGCTAGGCAAGGTTGAAATAGTTTACATTTCTTTTAGTTAAATTATTTGCCTAAGCTGTATTTTCAGACATGAAGTTACTGAAGTAGAGGATAATACCATCATTATGAATTTTGCATTGTACTGATTTTCACAAGAATTGAACCAATTTATAATGCCATCAGCAGTGTATAAGCACCTCAATTTCACTGTATTTTCTTTAGAATTAAGTATCACTATTTTAAAATGTTTACTTAGCTAAGAGTAAAATGGTCTTATGGAATTACTTTCATTTACATTTTCATTTGCTTTGCGTAGAAATTTAATAGGAACAACAAATCATGAGCAGATTGGAAAAATGTTAACTCTGATAACCAGAGCATTCGGTTATGCAACCTTCTATGCACTACGTTAATGTTTTGAATCAAAACCGGTTTAAAAATTAAGATTGGTTATTAGCATAATGAAATAGAGTGCCCCTGAAAGGAGAGTCATAATGAGTACTGTTGTTCTCTTGGAACAGAGGAGTCCTTTTGTCTTATGTCCCTCTAGGCTCTGAATGGAGTAGTATGCTACTTTTATCCTGCAGTCACTGTGCTTAAATCTCTCTCTGTGTGTCGGCTCTGTTCAGTCAATTAAAAAACTGTTTCTTTCTTTGCCAAGTTAGTAATGCCATAGTATATTTTGCAGGGAAGTGTCTAAAAACTATTTTTGTCATGTTTTAATTTTTTTCTTGTTTGTCCTTTTTTATTTAGCAAACAAACGTTAGCGTAGCCCTTTTTCCTTATTGTTTTTGAATATAGTTTTTAAACTGTAATTTAATTAAGAGAAATATGGACATAATCTTTTAAAATCTTTTAAATTAAGCATGTTGGTTCATTTGCCAGAAAACAAGAAAGTATGAGGTTAAGTGAGTTTTTTTAAAACTTTTTATTTATTTTTTTATTGTGGTCATAATAGTTTGTAATATTGTGAAATTTCAATTGTACATTATTATTTGTCAGACACCATATAAGTGTGCCCCTTCACCCCTTGTGCCCACCCTCCACCCCCCTTTCCACTGGTAACCAGTAAACTGTTCTCTTTGCAAGTTTATGTTTCACAAATAAGTGAAGTCATATGCTGTTTGTCTTTCTCTGGCTGGCTTATTTCACTTAACATAATACCCTCAGGATCCATCTATGTAGTTGTGAATGGGACAATTTTATCTTTTTTATGGCTGAGTAGTATTACATTGTGTATATATATACCACATCTTTATCCAGTCATTAGTCTATGGGCACTTGGGTTGCTTCCAAGTCTTGGCTATTGTGAATAATGCTGAAATGAACATAGGGTGCATAAGCCTCTTTGTATTGTTGATTTCAAGTTCTTTGGTTAAATACCCAGTAGTGGGATGGCTGGATCATATGGTATTTCTGGTTTTAACTTTTTGAGAAATATCCATACTGTTCTCCATAGTGGCTGCACTAGTTTGCATTCCCACCAGCAGTGTATGAGGGTCCCCTTTTCTCCACACCCTCTCCAACATTTGTGATTTTTTGTCTTGATGATTATAGCCATTATAATGGGCGTAATGTGGTATCTAAGTGTAGTTTTGGTTTGCATTTCCCTGATGATTAGTGACGTTGAGCATCTTTTCATGTGCCTATTGGCCATCTGTATATCTTCTTTGGGAAAATGTCTGTTCGTGTTCTCTGCCCGTTTTTTGATTGGATTGTTTGTTTTCTTGTAGTTCAATTGTAAGAGTTCTTTATATATTATGGAGACTAACCCTTTGTTGGATATATGATTTGCAAATATTTTCTCCCAGTTTGTGAGTTGTTTTTTTGTTTTGATCCTGGTTTCCTTTGCCTTCCAGAAGCTCTTTAGTCTGATGAAGTCCCACTTGTTTATTTTTTCTTTTGTTTCCCTTGTCTGAGTGGACATGGTATTCGAAGAGATCCTTTTAAGGCTGATGTCAAAGAGTGTACTGCCTGTATTTTCTTCCAGAAGTTTCATGGTTTCAGGTCTTACCTTCAAGTCTTTGGTCCCTTTGATTATTTTTTTGTGTAGAGAAGGATAGTGGTCTACTTTCTTTCTTTTGCATGTGGCTGTCCAGTTTTCCCAGTACCATTTATTTAAGAGGCTTTCCTTTCTCCATTGTATATTCTTGGCTCCTTTGTTAAAGATTAGCTGTCTGTAGGTGTGTGGTTTTATTTCAGAACTTTCAATTCTGTTCCATTGATCTCTGTGCTTGTTTTTGTACCAGTGCCATACTGTGTTGATTGCTATAGCTTTGTAATATATTTTCAAGTCTGGGATTGTGATGCCACAAGCTTTGTTCTTGTTTCTCAGGATTGCTTTGGGGTCTTTTGTTGAATTTTAAGATTCTTTGTTCTATTTCTGTGAAGAATGTCATTGGGATTCTGATTCGGGTTGCATTGAATCCCAATGTAATAGATAGCTTTAGTTAATAAGGACATTTTAGCTATGTTTATTCTTCCAATCCATGTACATGGACTATCTTCCATTTCTTTATGTCATTGTTGATTTCTTTCAGTAATGTCTTTCTTGTAATGTTTTCCTTGTATAGGTATAGTAATGTTTTCCTTGTATAGGTCTTTCACCTCCTTGGTTAAATTTATTCCTAGGTATTTTATTATTTTTGTTGTGGTTGTAAATGGGATTGTGTTCTTGAGTTCTTGCTGTCTTAGTTTGTTACTGGAGTATATAAATGCCCCTGATTTTTGTAAGTTGGCTTCGTACCCTGCAACTTTGCTGTAGTGATTGAGTATTTCTAATAGTTTTCTGATAGATTCTTTAGGGTTTTCTCTATATAAAGTCATGTCATCTGCAAACAGCAAGAGTTTCACTTCTTCATTGCCTATTTGGATTCCTTTTGTTTCTTTTTCTTGTCTAATTGCTCTGGCCGAAACCTCTAGTACTGTGTTGAATAAGAGTGGTAAGAGTTGGCACCCTTGTATTGTTCCTGTTCTCAGAGGGATGGCTTTCAGTTTATCCCCATGGAGTATGAAGTTGGCTCTGGGTTTGTGGTCTTTATTATGTTGAGCTTCTTTCCTTCTATACCCATTTTATTGAAAGTTTTTATCATGAATGGATGTTGGATCTTGCCAGTGCTTTCTCTGCATCTGTTGAGATTATCATGTGGTTTTTGTTCCTCATTTTGTTAATGTGGTAGGTATATCACATTGATTGATTGTGGATATTGTGTCATCTCTGTGCCCCTAGTATGAATCCCACTTGATCATGGTGTATGATCTTTTTAATGTATTGCTGTATTCGATATGCCAATATTTTGTTGAGGATTCTTGCATCTGTGTTAGTCAGTGATATTGGCCTGTATTAAGTGAATATTTTTATATACTTTCTCACTTATGACTGTTTTAGGACTTATCAAACATCCAAGCCAACAATTCTGTTAAAACCTGATTCTAAGGGATGTTAATCATTCTTTAGTTTTTCATGTCAGTAAGATAAGTTGTAATTGCATCTTTAAAAGATTTATTTTTGTTTTGTATAGAATTTCTGTAATTTGTGAGGTGCATACTTACATATTTCTTTTTCCTCCTCTTTTTAATTTCTCTTGGAGCCAATCATTGTCTTTTAGGGCTGGTTTGAAAAGGTTAATTCCTATGAGGTGCTCTCTGCCATGACCTACTTGTAGTGAGGAACATTTAATATAGTATGTAGCAAGATCTTGTTTGGCTGGTAAGTGTGCCTTCCACCTCTCCGCTAGGTGTAGAGACTCTCCCTTCAAGGTTCTAGCATATAGGCTAGGTGAGTGACAAGATTATCATATATAATGTAGAATAGTGTTGAGTAATACAAGTCATTGTGTACTCAAGACCTGAATAAATGGAGTTAAGAGAAGGAAAAGAACAATCAATAGTTTTACTTTCAAGGCTATTTTCCACTTTTAACTTTGCTTAACTCTTGGTGATTTTCCCCCCCGAAACATAATTTTATCAGATCCCTTTTAAATTAGTCTTCGACACAATCTTTTCATAGCTACTTATTTACAGTTTTAGTACTAGTTGCAAAAGTGCTGGTTCTAGATATGTGACACAACTCTCATAATAGTTGATGAATGCAAAATGTTCTATAGTTTAATGTTTTTTTGATGAATCTCACGTTTTATAAGATAGATGTCTTATAAAGACACTTATAAAAATTTCTTAAAAATATCGAGTTTTTTCAGTAGTTTGAGTGGTCTCTGATCGGTTTTGCTTCATAGTGACTTTTTTTTTTTTTAAAGATTTTATTTTTTTCCTTTTTCTCCCCAAAGCCCCCTGGTACATAGTTGTATATTCTTCGTTGTGGGTCCTTCTAGTTGTGGCATGTGGGATGCTGCCTCAGCGTGGTTTGATGAGCAGTGCCATGTCCGCACCCAGGATTCGAACCAACGAAACACTGGGCTGCCTGCAGTGGAGTGCGCAAACCTAACCACTTGGCCACGGGGCCAGCCCCCTCATAGTGACTTTTTTATCAAGCAGAATCCCTTTTTTCTATTCCCAGTCTATTCACTAAAGATTTACTTGTAATTTAGGATAATTGTCCCGAATATTTCAGGAGTTAGATTGATAGGGCATGTACTAGAAGACTTCCCTCTCTTCTTCCCCTCACCCCCTTACTGGGTGCTTTGCTTTTCTGCAGGTCTTCACCACCAGCTGAATACGTGGAATCAAATTTCGATAGAGTAGTTTTAACTGTAAGGACTCTACAGTGGACAAGTAGAGATTTTGTACATGGCTTTTTGTTTTTTTTTTAAAGATTGGCCCTGAGCTAACACCTGTTAGCAATCTTGTTTTTTTTGCCTCCTTCCCAAAGACCCCCAGTACATAGTTGTATGTTGTAGTTGTAGGGTCTTCTAGTTCTGTTATGTGGGACGCCGCCTCAACATGGCTTGATGAGTGGTGCTAGATCCACACCCAGGATCCGAACCAGCGAGACTCTGGGCTGCTGAAGAAGAGCGTGTGAACTTAACTACTCGGCCAGTGGGCTGGCCCCAGTGTATGGCTTTTTAAAACAACAAATTCAAACAATTTGAACTATAATTTACATATAATGAAATATATAAATCTTGAGTGTTCACTTATGTTTTAACAAATGCCTGCACCTGTGTAATTCACACCACTATCAAGATATATAACATTCCGATCACCCCAGAAAATTCCCTCATTCCCCTTCTTTTTTTTCAGTAATTTTATTGGGATTATAGTGGTTTATAACATTGTGTAATTTTGAGTGTACATTATTATTATTATTTTTTTTGAGCAAGACTAGCCCTGAGCTAACTGCTGCCAATCCTCCTCTTTTTGCTGAGGAAGACTGGCCCTGAGCTAACATCCATGCCCATCTTCCTCTACTTTATACGTGGGACGCCTACCACAGCATGGCTTGCCAAGCGGTACCATGTCCACACCCGGGATCCGAACCGGCAAACCCTGGGCTGCCAAGGCTTAACCTGCACACTTAACCGCTGTGCCACTGGACCATCCCCTACATTATTGTTTATCAATTCCTGGATGCACTTCATCGTGCCTACCCCTAGTAGTCTAATTTTTATGTATCTCCATAGATATGTGTCCCTTTGTCCTTTCACCCACCCCTCAATCTCCTTCCTCTGTGGTAACCACTAAACTCTTTGTGCATTTATTGTCTTCCACATGTGAGTGAAATCATGCAGTATTTCCCTTTCTCTGTTTGGCTTTTTTACTTAACATCAAATCCTCAAGGTCCACCTATGTTGTTGCAAATGGGACCATTTTGTCTTTTTTTCACGACTGAGTAGTATTCCTGTGTGTGTGTGTGTGTGTGTGTGTGTACACATATATATCTCCAATCATTTGTAGAAGGGTACTTGGGTTGCTTCCACATCTTGGCTATTTTAAATAATGCTGCAGTGAACATAGGGGTGCATAAATTTCTTTGGATCATTGATTTCAAGTTCTTTGGATAAATACCCAGTAGTGGGATAGCTGGATCATATGGTATTTCTATTTTTAACTTTTTGAGAAATCTCCATATTTTCTCCATAGTGGCTGCACCAGTTTGCATTCCCACCAGCAGTGTGTGAGGGTTCCCTTTTCTCCACATCCTCGCCAACATTTGTTGTTTTTTGTCTTGGTAATTATAGCCACTCTGACTAGTGTAAGGTGATATCTCTTTGTAGTTTTGATTTGGATTTCCCTAATAATTAGTGATGTTGAGCATCGTTTCGTGTGTCTGTTGGCCATCTGTATATCTTCCTTGGAAAAATTATTTAATGTCTGTTCATTTCCTCTGCCCATGTTTTGATTGTGTGGATTTTTTTTTATTGTTGTTGAGTGGTATGAGTTCTTTATATATTTTGGAGATCAACCCCTTGTCTAATAAATGATTTGCAAATATTTTCTCCCAGTTGGTGGGTTGTCTTTCTGTTTTGTTCCTGGTTTCCTTTGCTTTGCAGAAACTTTCTAGTCTGATGTAGTCCCTTTTGTTAAACCAGATTTATTAAAAATGTGCTTTAGTAGCCAAGCTGTCTTCCCAGTCATCTTTGATGATTTAGTGCATCAATAGCAATGTGATGGGTAAGATACAGTGTGTCTACAAAGCAGTTCTCTGCTAATTCAGACCCTTCCAATCCAAATTAGCAAAGCTTCAGTCTATTTGTTATACCTTAGGGTATAACCTAAGGTAAACTTTTTTATGCAGTAACTTCTTTTTAGATTTTCTGGATATTACTTTATAATACTAAAGTGAGCCAATTTATTAACAGTAAATATCAAAACATTGGGCTTTATTTATTTATGAAACGTGGTTTTCTTAAGAATGGTGACAGTTTTAAATTTTAGAATCATAAAATTTTGATTATCGTTAAATGTTTCCTAAGTAACATTTTATTTTTCTCCTGTTGTTGGCTACAGTATTATTTAATCACTTTAGAATACTTTGTGCATAACTGTAGGAGGTTTAATGTAATTACTTTGCATTCTTAGGATTTTAGAACCAGGACAGACCTTAGAGGTTTACCTGATACAACCCCTTCATTACAGAGAAACCTGAGGTCCACAGAATGTCGGTAACTTGACCAGCTTCCCAAAACTAGTTATTGTAAGAATCAGAACTGTAACCTAGATCTCCTGCTGTACATACCTTTTCTGACCTTTGCTAATCTTGAGTCTAGTTTAAATAGAGAATGTGCTCAATATTTGCAGGTTTGAAGGTCTTCATTAGTAAGAAAATCCCTCAGAACCTATAGTGGCCAAAAGTATTTTGAGAAAGAGTCAGAGTGGGTTCCCGTGAGAGAAAGAGTCTTAAGTCTCCATCCGAGTGACCTGTGATTGACACTTACTCAATCTTTTATTATTCCATCTCTCTTTCCCTTCTCCTCCTTCTCCTTTCTCTCTTAGAGTGCACGTAGTAAGACTGTAAAGTAGACCTATTATACTAGACCAAAATAGGGAGATTAGACCTGGGAGGAAACAGGGTTAGCATTGAATTAGGTTAACTATATTTTGTAACTTTCCATCGTGGTTCTGGTGTTCCAGCCCAGTCACTAGAAACCAAAGGAACCAAAAATAGTAGATTTTTAGAAGCATCCCAGACTCCACCAAAGCTGGCACTATATAAAGTTATTGAATTCTCTTTCTGTTAGTTTTCCAACCTATGCCTGCAAAGTCTATCTTCTACATTTTCTATTTTTCTAAACTTCTTTCCTTTACTCTCAAGCATTGTTAGTATTTTTTTTTGCAAAGGAATATAAAATATAAAATGAATATAATCATAAGACATATTCTTTTAAAAATTCTGTGAAGTGTCACTGGTCTTGTTTTTATTTAAATTGTAAGATATTCTGAATCTGTTAAAAATATTTTACTGAGATGACATATTGATAAGAAAAGACTTAGTTACTTTTTTTCTTTTTTGAGGAAGATTAGTTCTGAGCTAACGTCTGCCACCAATCCTCCTCTTTTTGCTGGGAAGATCGACTCTGAGCTAACGTCTGTGCCCATCTTTCTCTGTTTTATATGTGGGACACCTGCCACAGCATGGCTTGATAAGCAGTGCATAGGTCCACACCCAGGATCTGAACCAGCGAACCCTGGGCTGCTAAAGCTGAGTACGGCAACTTAACTGATATGCCACTGGGCCAGCTCCTATAGTTACTTTTTAATATTATCTTTATTGCATTTCCTCTCCCTGTTTTATCTAAAGATTTTGTAGGTATAACAGATAGGTTATGGACTCAGCTGGGGACTTTTAGGTGGGAGTTCAGCATTTGTTGGCAGAAGCCTTTCAAAGAATACCTTCTGAATATTTGATAAAAGTAGTTGAAGGACTTACAGACTTTAGCAAAACCACATATTCTGATAAATACCTTTAAATTGTTCATGTCTTTTTGCACACTAGCCTTTATAATTTTAAAATTCAATTTAAAAACTTGAATAAACTAATCAGGTTAGGGATTGGATGATCTTAGAAGAGTTAAAAAGGAGGTCATCTGAAAATAAATTTTTTCCTTAAAAATACCTAGGAACTGAATTTATTACACTAGACTGTCCAATAAAATATGATAACTGGCACACAGCATCTAGAATTCTTGTGTAACTTTCTGTCTTCATGGGTCTTTGTAGAACATGATCTAAATCAGGGGTCAGCAAACTGGCCTGCAGGCCAAATCCTGTTGTGGACTGTTTTTGTAAGGTCCATGTGCTAAGAATGGTTTTTACCTGTTTTAAAAGGTTGTAAAAACAAAGCAAAGAATGTGCAACAAAAATTGTATGTGGCCCTCAAAGCCTAAAATATTTACTCTCTGGCCTTTGAAAAAATTTGTCACTCTCTAATCAGAATCATAGAGAAGGCTCTAAATGGTCAAATAGAACCAGTTCAGGGCATTCAGAGTTCTAGTAAAAATAATATGAAGAAAATCAACACAGATGGAATGTTTGTTACAGTATTGTTTACAGTAGTAAAAAATTTGAAACATGTTTCAGTAACAAGTGACTGATTAAATAAATTACAGGGCATCTGTGTTGTGGAATTTTACGCATTGAGAGTTATCACCATGATTTATGCAAAGGAAAGATATTAATTGCATTAGGCAGAGGACCAGATTGCAGAACCAGTGTACAGCATGATCTTGTTTTTTTTTAAACACACATATATAATATGTAATTGATGTTTGTGTGTATACTGATATCTGTGTAGATGCAGTACATGTTGTATACTAAAATACGGGATTGTGGGTGACTTAAACATTATTTTCTAATTGTTGCTTTTTTGTAATTGCTAATTATTATACAGTGAAATTAAATAATTCACCTTTTGGTATGGAAAAATTAAACTTGAATAGAGTTTTAAGTCACAAAGAGAATAGATAATATATTAATATGTGAAATAGCATTAGAAGTATGGATACTGTATTGAAATTTAGAAGTCTTTGGACAAATTAAAGAAAACAAACTACTGTGAAAATCCTGTTAATGTATTATCCTTAGGCATTCAATAGGCTGAGCGTGTGATAATGGCATTTCATTGGGCTATTTAAGGAAAATAATAGAATTTTAAGGTATATTCCTAACAATTTGAGGTACTATGTATCATGGAGAGCACTCCTTTCCACAAAACGTTTGTTGCTGTCACTTTCAGAGGTTGAGTTTTGACTTAGACCATGAAATTTAAATTAAGATGGCATTTCTTCCTTACTTTTCTTTTTCCCGTCATCTTCTTTCCCTTCCTTTCCTTTTTTCTTTTCCTTTCCACAGTACATTGTTGGAGTACAAGTTATATTAAAGTAAAATATTGACCTTTAACATATGTATACGTACTTGTCTCCAACACCCTGATCAAGATATGGAACATTTTCATCACTTCAGATAGTTCATTCATGCCCTCGAGACAGTAACACTGCTCCCATTAAGAGGTATCCATTCTGACTTTTGGTTAGCTTTGCCTATTCTCAAACTTTATGTAACGGAATCATATGTACTCTTTTGTGTTTGGCTCCTTGCTCTCAACATAATGTTTTTGAGATTTATCAGAATAATTATTTGTATTAATAGTTTCATTTCTGTTGTGAAGTAGTATTCGTTGTATGAATATAGCACAATTTATCCACTCTGCTGTTGATGGACATATCTCAGCGTAGTTTTAATTTGCTTTTCCCTGATGACTAGTGGTGTTGAACACATTCAGTGCTTGTTGGCCATTTGTATAAATTGTCTTGTCTTTTATTATTGATTTGTAGGAGTTTATGTATTTTGGATATTAATTCTTGGTCAGATATGTATGTTGTGAATGTTTTCTTGCAATGCGTAGATTGCCTTTTCACTTCATTAATGGTATCTTTTGACATGCAGAAGGCTTTAATTTTTATGAAGTCCATTTTATCAATTGTTACTTTTAGCTGTTACATTTTATGTGCTGAGGAATCTTTTCCCCAGGTCAAAGTCATGAAGACATTCTCCCAAGTATTCTTGTAAAAGCTTTATGTATATTCTCATTTATTTTTTAATTGAACTATTTGTCCTCTTATTTTTTGCAGGAGTTCTTCACATATTTGAGATAGGAGTCTTGTCAGCAATACATGATTTGGCACTGACATTTAACTCTGTGATTTATTTACAGTTAATTATGTATATGATGTTAGATTCAGTTTTTTTCACATAGATATTCAGTTTCTTCAATATCATGTGTGGAAAAGACCTATCTTTCTCCATTGAATTTTATAGGTGTCTGTATAAAAATTAAGTACTGCAAATGCCAGCACTGTTTTAATTATTGTGACTTTATAGTAAGTTTTGAAATCTGGTTGTGTAATTTCTCCAACTTTGTTGTTCCTTAAAATTCCTTAGGAGCCGGCCCGGTAGCGCAGCAGTTAAGTTCACACGTTTCACTTCTCGCTGGCCCGGGGTTCGCCGGTTTGGATCCCGGGTGTGGACATGGCACCACTTGGCAAAAGCCATGCTGTGGTAGGCGTCCCACGTATAAAGTAGAGGAAGATGGGCATGGATGTTAGCTCAGAGCCAGTCTTCCTCAGCAAAAAGAGGAGGATTGGCAGTAGTTAGCTCAGGGCTAATCTTCCTAAAAAACAAAAGATTCCTTAAGAAGTCCTTTACATTTCCATGTAAATTTAAAAATCAGCCTGCCAATTTCTATTAAAGAAGCTCATTTGGGTTTTGATTCGGATTGCATTGAATATATACATTAATTTGAGGACAATTGATATCTTAAAACTATCAAGTCTTTCAATTCATAAACATTATGTATCTCTTCATTTACTAAGGTCTTCTTTCTTTTCTCTGCAATATATTGTGACTTAATGTAGATGTATTTTACATCTCTATTTAAGTTTATTCCTAGATATTTGATGTTTTATTTGATGCTAGTATAAATGGTATTGTAATTTTACTTTGTCTCTACTGTATGTTAATAGTATTTAGAAATACAATGGATTTTTTTTTATTGCTTTTGTATCAAGTGATTTTCCTGAATTCACTTTATAGTTCTAGTAGTTTTTCTGTTCCTTTGGATTTTCTATGTGTGAGGTCATGTATTCAAATAGAGACTGGCTTTAGTTCTTTTCCAGTCTTTATGTCTTTATTATTTTTCTTGTCTTACTGTGCCAGCTAGAACTTCTAGTAAAATGTTGAAGAGGTAAGTTGAGAGCAGATAGTCTTAATTTGTTCTTGACTTCAGGGAAAGTGTTCAGTATGTCACCATTAGGTATGATGTTAGTTGTAGGCTTTTTATAGATTACTCTTTATCAGATTGAGGAAATTTCCTTTTATTTTTAATTTACTGAGAGTTTTTATCATGAACAGATGTTAAATTTTGTTGAGTGCTTTTCCTGCATCTTTTGAGATGATCATGATTTTTTTTTATTCTGTTAATGTAGTGAAGTCCATTGACTGCTTTTTGAATGTTAAATCAACTTTGCATTCCTGAGATAATCACAGTCATGATGTAATTTCCTTTAGTATATTTGCTATATTTTGTTTGTTAATTTTTAAAGGGTGTTTTTGTTCATGAGAATTCTTGTTCAGTAATTTTCTTTTCTTATAATATTTTTGTTAGGTTATGATAACAGAGTATACTGCCTCATAAAATGCCTTGGGAGGTGTTTCTTCTTCCACTCTTCTCTAGAAGAGCTTATCTAAGTTTGATTTTATTTTTTTTTAAATATTTGGAGGATTTACCCATGAAGCCCTCTGGGAAGGTTTTTAAATATAAATTAAATTACGTTGACATACAGAAGATAATGTCGATTTTCTGTTTCTTCTTGGGTCAGAAACTTGTGTTTTTACAGAATTTAGGATTTCCTTTTAGTTGTTAAATTTATTGGCATGAAGTTTCTTATAATCTATTTTTGCTTTTGCTATTTATGGTGTCTGCTATAATGTCTCCTTTTCATTATGGTATTGGCATTTGTGTTTATTCTGTATTGTCTATTTTTTTTCATCTTTCTCTTTTGTTTTGTTTGAGGAAGATTAGCCCTGAGCTAACATCTGTGCCCATCTTCCTCTACTTTATATGTGGGATGCCTACCACAGCATGGCTTGCCAAGCGGTACCATGTCCACACCCGGGATCCAAACCGGCAAACCCCAGGCCACCGAAGTGGGACGTGCACACTTAACCGCTGTGCCACTGGGCTGGCCCCTCTATTGTCTATTTTTAATTATTCTTTACATAAAATAATAATACTTAATTTTTAAACTTTATCTAGCATTGGCTACAACTTCTGGAATAATGTTAATAGTAATGATAGTCAGCATCCTGTATTGTTTCTGATTTTAGTCAGAATCCTTTAAGTGTTTCATCGTGGGAATGCATGGGGGTAGATATCCATTATCATGTTATAGAAAAATCTTTTTTTATAAAGATTTTTAAATAAAAATAACCTTATAAAAGTTTTATGAAAACAAGATCCTGGATTTTATTAAGTGACTTTTTAGTATTTCTTGAGATGGACAGTTTTTTGTTTTGACGTTTTGAGGTGATGAATAATTTCCTATTATGTGAAGTCCTTGCACTTCTAGGAAAACTCAATTTAGTTTAATATTGTTGAAGTTGGTTTTTCTAATATTGTATTTAGAATTTTTGTGTTTGTGTTTTCATGAGAATGGTCTGTAGGTTTCTTTACGCAGATTGTGGTATTAAGCTTGTGATCTGGTTCCCTCTTGTCTGTTTTTCCTTTCCCTCCCTCCCTATTGTTTCTCCCTCATCCTTCTCTATCGTTAGTAAGTACCTACTAAATACAGAGCACTTTGTGCTTATCCTTACTATAAGGCTAATTTATTTATTAGTCTTTGTTTAGGAGACATAATTTTTTTTTTAAAGTAATTGTATTGAGGTTGTAATGGTTTGTAACATTTTGTAATTTCGGATGTACATTATTGTTTATTAATTCCTGAATACATTTCATCGTGCTCACCCATAGTCTAATTTTTATCCATCACCATACATATGTGCCCCTTTATCCGTTTCACCCACCCCCAATCCCCTTCCCCTCTCTGGTAACCACTAATCTGTTCTCTTTATCCATGTGTTTATCATCTTGCACATATGAGTGAAATCATGCAGTATTTGTCTTTCTCTGTCTGGCTTATTTTGCTTAACATCAAACCCTTGAGGTCTATCCATGTTGGTGCAAATGGGACCATTTTGGTTTTTTTTTTTATGGCTGAATAGTATTCTATTGTATATATATATATACCACATCTTCTTTATCCATTCCTCTGTAGAAGGGCACTTAGGTTGTTTCCACATCCTGGCTATTGTGAATTGTGCTGCATTGAACATAGGGGTGCATAAATCTCTTTGGATCATTGATTTCAAGTTCTTTGGATAAATATTCAGTAGTGGCATAGCCAGATCGTATGGTATTTCTATTTTTAAGTTTTTGAGAAATCTCCATACTGTTCTCCATAGTGGCTGTACCAGTTTGCATTCCCACCAGCAGTGTATGAGGGTTCCCTTTTCTCCACCTCCTTGCCAACATTTGTTGTTTTTTGTCTTGATAATTACAGCCACTCTGACCAGTGTAAGGTGATATCTCATTGTAGTTTTGATTTGGATTTCCTTAATAATTAGTGATGTTCAGCATCGTTTCATGTGTCTGTTGGCCATCTGTATATCTTCCTTGGAAAAATGTTCATTTCCTCTGCCCATTGTTTGATTGGGTTGATTTTTTTGTTGTTGTTGAGTGGTATGAGTTCTTTATATATTTTGGAGATCAACCCCTTGTCTGATTAAGTATTTGCAAATATTTTCTCCCAGTTGGTAGGTTGTCTTTCTGTTTTGTTCCTAGTTTGCTTTGCAGAAACTTTGTAGTCTGGCGTAGTCCCATTTGTTAAATTTTTCTTTTGTTTCCTTTGCCCGAGTAGACATAGTGTTCGAAAAGATGTTGCTAATACCAATGTCAAAGTCTGTACTGCCTTTATTTTCTTATACGAGTTTTATGGTTTCAGGTCTTACATTCAAATCTTTAATCCATTTTGAGTTAATTTTTGTGTATGGCGCGAGATAATGGTCTACTTTCATTCTTTTGCATGTGGCTGTCTGGTTTTCCCAACACCATTTATTGAAGAGACTTTCCTTTCTCCATTGTATGTTCTTGGCTCCTTTGTCAAAGATTAGCTGTCTGTTGATGTGTGGTTTTATTTCTGGGCCTTCAATTCTGATCCATTGATCTGTGTGTCTGTTTTTGTGCCAGTACCGTGCTGTTTTGATTCCTATAACTTTGTAGTATGTTTTGAAGTCAGAGATGTGATGCCTCCTCCTTTGTTCATTTTCTTCAGGACTGCTTTGGCTATTTGGGGTCTTTGGTTCCATATGAATTTTAGGGTTCTTTGTTGTATTTCTGTGAAGAATGTCATTGGGATTCTAATTGGAATTGCATTGACTCTGTAGATTGCTTTGGGTAGTATGGACATTTTAACTATGTTTATTCTTCCAACCCATGAACAAGGAATATCTTTCCATTTCTTTATGTCTTCTTTAATTTCTTTCAGTAATGTCCTATAGTTTTCAGTGTGCACGTCTTTCACCTCTTTGGTTAAGTTTATTCTTAGCTATTTTATTCTTTTTGTTATGATTGTAAATGGGATTGTATTGTTGACTTCTCTTTCTGCTGGTTCATGGTTAGTATATAGGAATGAACTGATTTTTTAAAATTGATTTTGTACCCTGAAACTTTGCTGTAGTTGTCGATTATTTCTAATAGTTTTCTGGTGGATTCTTTAGGGTTTTCTAGATACAGAATCATGTCATCTGCAAATAGCAAAATTTCACCTCTTGTTTTCCTATTTGGATTCTTTTCTTTCTTTTTCTTGCCTAATTGCTCTGGCCAACACCTCCAATACTATGTTGAACAGGAGTGGTGAGAGTGGGCACACTTGTTGCATTCCTGTTCTTAGGGGGATACCTTTCAGTTTTTCACCATTAAGTATGGTGTTGGCTGAGGGTTACTCGTATATGGCCTTTATTGCCTTGAGGCACTTTGCTTCTATACCTATTGTATTGAGAGTTTTTGTCATAAATTGGTGTTGGATCTTGTCAAATGCTTTCTCTGCATCTGTTGAGATGATCATGTGATTCTTATTCCTCAATTTGTTAATGTTGAGTATCACATTGATTGATTTGTGAATGTTGAACTGTCCCTACAAGGAGACATAATCTTATCAATCTAATTTTGCTAGTTCAGCAAAATTTTTTCACCTAATACATTGTCTGAATTGTTACTCAGAAATACTTCAGGCTTGTTCTTCTGTGGTTCTCAGTTTCACATAGATTTCTGCTTTGGTTAATATATTCTTAGACACTCCTATTGCTTTAAAGCAAGATTTTCTCTTTTTAAAAATTCCTATGCATTAAAGCTTCTTGAAGCATTGCAGGTATTACAAACAGTTTACCATACTTTCCCATGTCTCCCAAAATTGGTGAACTGATAATTGCTGAAGTCCCAGCCACTATCAAAGTTAAAAACACTTACATGCTCTAAGTGTAGTAACATAGTTTACATCTACAGGATGTTGTTATGCATGCATATTATTAGTATAGTCAACTTGATTCTTAAACTTTCCCTCTATTGATAAATACACTGTAGTTTTTACAATAATTGTAGTGGAAGGTGATGGTTGCATACTTCTATATAATAAGACTATAAGTATATTGCAAAAATCATCTGGAAAAGAATTGTAACTGGATAACTATGTGGTGTCTTAGTTTTGATGTTTTATTTTGGTTATTTACTCTTATTTCCCCTTTCTCCTTCCATCCCTCACCACTATCATTCATATAAACTGTTTTCTCTTTAATTAAACCCAGCTGCTTCCTTTGTGATACCAAACTTATTAGTCTACTTTTGGCTATTCTCCTTTCTTGTTAAAATGTAACTTAGACTCTAATAATTTGTTTTATCTCACTTCATGCCTTTACTTTCTCTGCTGTTGCATTTTTCATTCTTCATATTTTATTTTCATTATTACTCCTTTTTGCGCCTCCAACTGAATTTCTTCCTTATGTGAAATATGAAACTGCACCCAGTTCTGAACTCATAATTTTCTCACTCTCTGTATTTTTGTATACAAATAGTATAATTATTTAGAAATTTACTGAGGCCCCCAATATCAGGAACATTTTGTAACTGTTTAATAAGTGTTAACATCATTGGGGACAGTTTTACTTAATGCTTTTTCATGTATTCTGTAGAATGCTCTTGCTTTTATTGTAATTGTCATGTGGTAGGTCAGTATTTCTCAGGTAGTGCATTTATTTCCTGCATTTTGTCTAATTGGAAGGCAAGCCTGTGTCCACAGATTGCTTCAAGTTTGTGAAATTTTGTAGTAAGAGTATGAAGATGCAAAAAATTTTTTATGATCTTAAAATAGTGCTAGTTGTTTCTTTCTTGTAGTGTACTAGGGCCAACTCAGCAGGGCCTGTAAAAGTGAATGCTTAGAGTGGAGAAAAACCATTTACTTAATATAATACTAAAAAGATTTCCTCAAGGAGAAGGTTAAGAGAAATAGATTTGAAAGAAGTGCAACACTTACCCTTATGCTTAAATTTGTGAGGTTTCCATGTTAATTTAGAGTAGTGGTCCCTGCTGCTTGTTTTCTTAAGGCCTAAGGGAATGGTTTTTACATTTTCAAGTGGTTGAAAAATAATCAAAAGAGTGATACTTTGTGATATGGGAAAATTAAGTGAAATCAAATTTCAATGTCCATAAATAAAGTTTTATTTCAACATAGCCACACTCATTTATTTATGTATCGTCTGTAACTGCCTTTGCATTTTAACAGCAGAGTTGAGTAATTCCAAGTATGTATGGCCCACAAAGTGTAAAATATTTAGTATTTAGCCCTTTACAAAAAATATTTGCTGGCCCCTAGTTTAGAGCCTTTTCCCTTTTCGTGAGTGTTATTTTTTTTGTTTTTGATCATTTTATTGAAGTCACATTGCTTATAACCTTGTGTAAATTTCATGTGTACATTGTTATATGTTGGCTTTTGTATAGACTGCATCTGTTCACCACCAAAAGTCTAGTTTTCATTTGTCAACATACATATATGCCCCTTTACCTTGTCCTCCCCACTTCCTCTTCCCCTCTGATAATGACCAATCTATTCTCCTTGGGTGTTAGTTACATTTTTTAATGGGCTTTTAGTTTCTAAGATGGCAGTGGTATGGATGAGTTAATATATTTTCTTTTACACAATTAAGTAAACAGAATATCCTTAGTCTCCTCAGAATTTACATGCACATATATTTTAGTCATTTTTTTTAACCTGTAGGTTTAAATTCCATGAAAATATTTGAAATACGTAATTATTTAACTAGACCATTTTGGCTGCCAAAACATGAATGGTCTTGCTAAATTGCTTCACTTGTAGTTGATGTGTGTATATAGATTATACTTAGATGTGCAATTTAAAGATTAATAAAACAAGCACTGTGGAGAACAGAACCTTTGAGTTGGTTGAATAGGTTTGCATTGCTATTTAGATTAAAAAGTTTTTTTTTCATAATTCTTTTTTGAGGGAGGATAATGACTTATGTGTTTTACTATTGTAGTCAATCTAATGTCATGTAACAGTGGTCCTTTATTGTTTAAAACATTCTGGCACATATATTCTCTTTGAGACTTTCTACAGAAAAACAGTTACTATTAACATTTTCTGCTTGAAATAGGAAGGAACTAGTTGTGCATGTAACAGAGGATTCTGAACTGTGTACTATTTTGACATGGCTTTATAGTGTAAAACTTACCATTCTAGATTTTACGGCATCACAATAGAAGCAAGACACACATGGAGATTAGGGAGGAAGAAAACAAATTGAAACATTAATTTTTGTCTTGTTTTTATAGGAGAATCTATTATTTGTGTATCTTAGGCCCCTTAAAAATCTTTATTATTAATCTTTTAATTTTATCCTGGATGGGCTACACGGTAACGTATCTAGAAATGAAATATATAATACTGATAATTCCAGGGAACATTCATATATGAACTTGATTCCTGTATTTGTTTAGTATTAATGTTTAAAAATCCACATTTTTCCACGTAAAAATCATTCTTTAACCAGATATCTTTTATCTTCCCTCCTTTATGAATCCTGTCTTTCTCACCCAGCCAAAAAATTGAAAAGATGGACTTCTTTATTTTTCAGCACTTGCCGTGAAGTGGAAAGATCGAAGTGGTGGCAAGATGAAAGAATTTAGAGATAGGTGAATTGGAACTCATCTCTTGGTAGAATAGGGCATTTGATTGGCAACATGCAACCTAGGATCAGAATTTAGGAGATGGTAGAATCTAAATGGTGATAGATTTGGGTAAAGAAGAGGTCACACTTAACCATGCTGGTAAACATGAACTTTTTTTTGTTCAAAAATACTGAGAGAGTGAGACTGGCCCTTGCACTTCAGTTTAGTATTTCCCCTTGGATTAATTTTTTTTCTATCTTATCTGTTACTACTGGTATACTGTAAATTGATGTGTAGAAGCATCTCTAAAAGGACTAATTTATAAGTCCAGAGTGACAGGGAGGATTTTAAGCTTTTGAAACCTGGATGCATTTGTTTCAAATAGGTCTCTGGGTCAATCCTTAAAAACAGGCATGCTCTTCTACCAGGTGCTTTACCCCCAAATAGATCTATTTTTTTTTGTGAATTGAAAATACATTGATGTAGGCAACTCCTTCTATTGACAGCCTGCACAAGTATAGTAGAGAACTATTAGCACAGTAATCTGTCTCTACTTTGATTTTGTGCAGATTTGATTTTATCTTATTAATAACACTTTTGTCAGGTTTAGCCTTTAAGTTTTTAAACTCCTGGCCTTCTGAGAGAGCATTAAGCTAATAGCAAACATGTTGATGCTGGTTCTCTAATTATACATTCATAAGATTTTTCATCTCCTTTTTTTTTTTTTTTTTTATTTTTCCGTTTTCTCCCCAAAACCCCCTGGTACATAGGTATGTATTTTTTAGCTGTGGGTCCTTACAGTTGTGGCATGTGGGACGCTGCCTCAGCATGGCCTGATGAGCGGTGCCATGTCCGCACTCAGGATTTGAACTGGTGAAACCCTGGGCCGCTGAGGCGGAGCGTGCAAAACTTAACCACTCGGCCACAGGGCTGGCCCCTCATCTCATCATTTTGTTGTCTCTTTTTGTCAATTGTACTTAATTTTTAACTAATTTGAAATAGTTTTTCCCCACTTTAAATGTAAATGTTCATCTTCTAAGAATTGGAAAATAAAAGGAATGACTCATAGCCTCCCTCCTAAGTGACAGTCGGCTGTTTTGTTTTGTTTCCTTTGAATCACTCTTCCATCTATGTATCTGCTGCCCCCCGTCCCCAGTTATGGGAACCTGTAATTTGCTATACATTTGCCTATGGCACAGTGTTGAACACAATACACAATAGACACAATCTTTGCACTGAAAGGATTCAAAGTTTAATATCCTTAAAAAAGTTATTTTTAAGAATTAATTTTCTATTGTAAGAATAGCATAAGAAATGCATAAATACAGTCTCTACAAAAATCATAGCCAAGTCTCAAGTTTCCAATCCATCCCATTTTCTTTATTGTTTCTGTAGATGTAACCACTATTACCAGCTTGTATGTAATTTTTTCTGATTTTGCATGTAATTATATTTGTATATATAGAAAACATGATTTTTTGAATGCAAAAATTGTTATACAATGTCTGCAGGTAGCTTTTTTCATTCAGTATGTTTGTATGTACAGATCTACCTTCTAAACTGCCATATAGTATTTCATTTGATTGATATAGCATAATTTTGTCCTTTCCTTTTGATGGACGTTTGCGTTTCCAGTATTTTGCTATTACAAACAGTGCTGAAACTGTACATGCCTTCTCAGTTGAATGTGCAACTCTTTCTCTAAGGAAGCTAATAGGGAAGTGGAGTTAGTAGATCATAGAGATCTACTGTGGTTACCCTTGAAATTTTACAATTCATAGTGCTCTTAAAGTTTGACCTTATAGCAGTTTATTGTATAACAGTCCTCTCTCAACATGTTAGTATTGTTTAATATTTTATTTTATCCTTGTTAAATACAGCAAATTACAGTATTTATATAGAAATGTGTGATTCAGTTTACTTACATTTTTACCATATTCTTTCCTCACCATCTCTTCTTTAATCTCTGACACTCCTGAGATCATTTGCCTTCTTCCTGAAGAACATCTTCACAAGATACTTTAGTGGAGGTCTCTTATTGGTAAACTATCTCTACTTTTGTTTATTTGTTTTAATTTTTTTTTTAAAGATTTTGCTTTTCCTTTTTCTCCCCAAAGCGCCCCTGGTACATAGTTGTGTATTTTTTCTTTTTTAGTTGTGGGTCCTTGTAGTTGTGGCATGCGGGATGCTGCCTCAGCGTGGCTTGATGAGTGGTGCCATGTCCGCGCCCAGGATCTGACCCAGCAAAACCCTGGGCCGCCAAAGTGGAGCACACGAGTTTAACCACTTGGCCACGGGGCTGGCCTGTTTTAATCTTTAATTTAGCTTCATTCTTTCATCAATTATTTTTAGCTTTTTATTGTAGAAATTTTTAAGCATACATGAAAGTAGACTACATAGTGTAATGAAATCGAATTACTTCCCATCTCTCAGTTTCCATAGTTCTGGACATTTTGCTATTCTAATTTCATCTCTTCCCCACTCTGTGCCTTCTTTCTTGCTGAAATATCACATCATGAAGTCTGTAAATACTTCAGAATGTATCTCCTTTAGAAGAGCTTTTTAAAAAAATAACCACAATACTCCTATCATACTTAATAATAATTCCTTAAAGCCATCTAATATCCAGTCCGTGTGAAAATCTCGATTATCTCAGAAAATGTCCTTTTAGGATTTTACTCTCATACTCAAGGGTTATTGTTTTCTAGGAGCACAATTATAGGTTGACAGTAACTTTTTCTCAGTGTCTTGAATATATATCTTTCCCTTCTGGCTTCAGTTGTTGCTGTTGTGAAGTCTGTTGTAATTCTAATTATCATTCCATTGGGTGATGGATCCTTTTTATTGTCTGCATTTATGAGTCTTGTTGCCTTTAGTGTTTTGCAGTTTTACTATCTTGTGTCTGAGCATGGGTTTGTTGATGCCACCACTTGGGTATGTTGTGCTTTCTGGGTCTGGGATTATTTTTAATCATTCTGGGAAATTTGCAGCTATTGCTTTTTATTTTGAGACTTTGAAAAAAGTCAGAAATATATATTCAGAAACATAAAACATAGGTACATGTAAAACATACACAGTTTAATTGTAAAGCAAATTCTTTGTAATCACTTCCCAGGTCAAAAATAGAATATTTCAAGTACCTAAGCATAGCCCCTCTTCACCTGCAATACACGTCTTCCTGTTCATAACCCTCTCTCTTTCTCCCAGGGGCCATCACTATCCTGACTTTTATCACCTATGTATATCCCTAAAATAAAATTTTCTTTCTTTTTTTTTTTGAGGAAGATAAGCCCTGAGCTAATATCTGCAGCCAATCCTCCTCTTTTTGCCAAGGAAGACTGGCACTGAGCTAACATCCATGCCCATCTTCCTCTACTTTATACGTGGGACGCCTACCACAGCATGGCTTGCCAAGTGGTGCCATGTCCATACCCGGGATCCTAACTGGTGAACCCCAGGCCGCTGAAGCGGAACGTGCGCACTTAACCGCTGCGCCACTGGGCCGGCCCCTAAAGTTTTCTTTTATCTGTTGAAATTTATTTGACCACAATTATGCTCTTCTTCTAGCTTCCTTTGCTCAACATTGTGTTTGTGAAATTCATATATGTTGTTGTGTAGGTATAGTTTATTTCTTCAAATATTTTTTTTCTCCTTTCCTCTCCTTGTAGTATTCCCGTTATGTGTATACTGATGCACTTAATGGTGTTTTACATTTCTGTGAAGCTGTATTCATTTTTCTTTATTCTTTCTGTTCTTTGGATTGCATAGTCTCTATCGATCTCTCTTCTATTTTTCCAGTTCATTCTTCTGCCAGTTGAAATGTAGTGCTGAGATCCTCTAGTGACTTTCTTTTACTTTAGTCATTGTGCTTTTCAACTCTAGAATTTCCATTTGGTTCTTTTCGTTTTTAAATATTTATCTCTTTATTGAGATTGTATATTTGATATGACATTGTCATCATACATTCCTTTACTTTAATTATGATTTCCTTTAGTTCTTTGAACATATTTAAAATGACTCCTTTGAAGCTTTTGTTAAATCCATTATTGGATGGTTCTCACAAGCAGTTTCTGTTGCCTGCTTTTTTCTTGGTGTATGGTTCTATTTTCCTGTTTCTTTGTGCTGCTTGTAATTTGTGGTTAGAAACTGGACATTTTATGTAATATTGTAGTAACTCTGGGTACTAGTCTCCTCCTACCCCTCCCTGGGCTTGTTATTGTTACTTTCTCATTTGTTTAGTGACTGGGTGGATTATTTTAGTGAAGTCTATTTCTCTCTTGCAGTGTTAAGCATCTGGTGATGTTCCTGGGGGATGCAGACTTGGATATGCTTGCATGCATCCTGAGATGACAGTGTTTTTGGCAGGGTTCTCTTCTAGTCTGTTTTATTGACTACACTCAGATGTTAAGCTCCACTAGTTGTTTTCTACAATGGCTTCTCAGCTTGATCCAAAATAATTTGAGCTCACTTGAAGGGATAGTTCCCGAGGTCAGAGCTTGAAATTTGTTCTGACCCCAGGAGGGCTCATCCCAGCTGTTTTAGTCTCTGATTCCCCCTGTTCTTTCCTGCAGACTAACTGGTTTACCGCTTGCTTAGCCTGTATCTGAATCTCCTGCCTGTTGTCTTTCACCACAGCCTCCACAGTTTTGAGGTTGCCCTTAGGCTTGAACTTCATACTTTTTTACAAGTGAAATCAGTTCCTGCGAAAGAGATTCAGAACTATTTGTTTTAAGGCTTGCTTCACCCTCCTGGCACAATCTGTGGCTTGGCTCTGAAGTTGGGTAGTGGGGACAGTGGTGCATTTTTCTCTCTGTTTGACAACCCCAATTTAGTAACTGAGCACTTCTTGGATGGGTGTACAGTAGCCTCAGGTGGTCTTGTCTTGCCTTCCCTGGTGTGGGACCTCTACTTTATGAAGTAGCTAGGTGGAGGGCAATCTGGGTCCTGGTATTATTCAACATGCAGCAGCAATGTAGGACCTCTTTCCCATGAGTGACAGTTGGGTGGAAGAGGAGAGCCCCCACCTGTCTGCTGTACTTAGCTAGAATTTAGCTTCAGCATCAGGTGGCTTTGGGCAGGATGAGAAATGCTGATGTCTTGTCTTTGCTGGGAAGATAGTTCTCTGCCTGGTAGTTGTGTTGAGAGGGCGCCCTGTCTTCTTGGCTATACCAATCTGGAGTGAGTTTCAGTCTCACTGAGCTGAGAAGGGGGAGGGAAGGAGAGGTGGAGCCGGCTTTGGTTGGAATACTACATAGTCTTGCTGTTTTTTCTGAGTTTTAGTACATTTTCTTGAATAAATGATTCTTCATTTGCCTTATGCCTTTAGGATCATTTCCAGATACTTTAAATGGTTGGTTTTAAATAATTTTCACTGGTTTCCTTGGAGAGTGGGTTTGTGGAGCTCCTTACGCTCTCATGCTGGAAGTGGAACCCAAGAGATTTTTTTAAAATATAGATCAAATCCATGCCATTCCTTTGTTTAAAGCTCTCTGCTCCTCTTCGCTTATTTCACAAAGAAGGCCAAAGTTGTTCTAGTGGCCTAAGATGAATCCTTAGAAGATCCTGGACCCCCATGACGTTATCTCAAACTGTTCTTCTCAACTACTCCTGCCACTCTGAATTTGCTGTTCTTCGAACACTTCAGGCATGTTCCCTCGTTGGGACCTTTTTACTGACTTTTCCATGCCTGGTCTGTTCTTTTCTCATATATTTGCAGGGCTTGCTCAGGGACCTCCTTTAAATGTTACCTTTTCTGCGAAGCCTCCTCCAACTAGTCCATTTAAATTGCAGCTGCATCTCTGGTACCTTCTACTATTCCCCAAAGTATTATCACCTTATATCATATTATTTAATTTACTGATTTATTATGTTTATTGTTTAGATCTTCCAATTAAAAGTTAGGCAACAAGGGCAGAGATTTTTGCCTGTACAGTCACTAATGTATCCCAAAGACCTAGAATAGAATTTGAAATACACTAAGAGCTTAATAACTGTTGGATCACTGAATGAATGAAGATAAAAAAGAACTGTTAGGATGGCAAAAACCTTCACTGGCAAGCTGTCTAACTTTTCTAATGAAATTAGAATCTTTTTACATAGAGGGAGTAATAAGTGTTATGGGTGTAGTGGATACAATTAGGACAACCAGTTAGCTTTCTTGATAGCAGAGCCTAAATGTACTTTTGCCTTTTCTTAACCCTCTTCCTGGTTAAAAGACTAATTGTTATTAAGTTCTGCCTACTATGCTTTAAGTAGTAGATGTCTTTACCAAGTTAGTTTAAATTAGATATTTTTACTTGAACCATTTTAAATGTGTAGGAAACTTTTTTGTTTAAAGGAAACTTGTAGCAAATCTTTTTTCTTTAAAATTGATTTTTTACATAAGTGATCATCTTCAATTTCTCTTATTCATTTGAATTTTCATAGTGTTAGGTTTCTTAAAATATATTTGTATGCAAAGGTTGCATTTCTTCATGGCTTTGATTTGAACGATTTGTCATTTTTGCCGTCTGATTTGTGCAGCTGATAAATTGGTGGGTTTTAGTGAGCCACTCTCCCCAAATCAGTGATCATATTGCTCTAACTGTGCAAATGAATACATGCAAATTGGCAAATTACTATTTTTTAAAATATTGAGTGTTGCATCATAAGAAAATACCTTTGCCTTTTCAATGAGATGTCCAGAGAAGTCTGTTACTGTGTCTAATGTGTATTTGCTACATGTAGACTTGTAAGGATGGCACAGTTTTGTTCAATGACTCCTACAGTAGGTACTTAGACATTTGTCGATGAATGAATTGGTACTTTTGTTTCTTTTACCCCTTTCTTTCCTCCATTCCTCTTTCTTGCTTTCCTTCAATTTGGCAAATATTTATTAAGTGTCTGCTGTATGCCAAGAACTATTCTTGTATTTTTGGATATGCTGATAAGTGAGACAGTCTCCGTTCTCAGTACTTTGTATTGGAAAAACATTCTTTTCATCTTCTTCCACTCTTATCTACCCCTTCTCCTGCAAAAATTACTTAGGGGACATGTTACATTATGTGAGATGACTTGGATGCTGATTTTGATTTACATCTTAAAGTACAAATAATTTACTAAATAAAGAACAAATTGGTGGAGAGTTAGAAAGCAATCCCACATAATTGATTTTTTTAAATAACTGCAGCTTAACCTTTTATGAGAGAGACTTTAAATTCTTAGGTAGATATTTTTCTAAAACATAAATAAGCTTTCCTGCCTTCCTAAAGGTAGTAAAGACGGTTTTGAGTTCCATAGTATATGTATATTCATGGTGTATGTATACTGGTACTTTGGTACTTAATTTAAAAAGGGGAAGAGGTATTGGTGCTGGTATTTTGGCAGTTGACTTACCTTCCTTTTTCATTTAGCAAACTCTCCATAGCTATCGTTCAGTCTGTTTTTTGCCTTTGAGTGGTCTATATAAGTAACACGCTTTGTAAAGTATGTGCCTAATACAGAAACAACGGGCAGCTTGGACTGTCGTTTCCTATTTTTGAAGAGAGTTGTCAGTCACAATTGACATATAACAAATAATTCATTCCTTCTTTTATTTATTATTCATTTATCAAATGTATGAGTGCTTACTGTTTACCAGCGGCCATGTTATAGCTGCTTGATATTCTATTGTAAATGTGATGCACCAGGTAACTTCTCTGCTCTCCTGAAGCTTCTGTCTAGTGAGAATAGACTGATTGTTAAAGAAACAAGAATTTCATAGGTATAAAACATTGATAAGTAAAATATAAGCTGTGTGGTGTTGTACTTGTATTACAGATTTTTTTAAATGTTAGGTTATATATTGAATGTATAGTTTTTATAGAAACTTAAGATGCTATTCTAGATACCATTCAAAGTGTGTGTATATATTTCATATCTATAAATAGCTTTCCGTTATGTGTAATTACAATGCATGTATAATTTTGGGTGTATGGTGTATTCAGGAGTGTGATTTCTATGTAACTATTCAAAGGAGTTGCATCATACATGCATTTAATTTATCACAAATTCAGCTACTAGATTGGCAGAAAATTAAAGGATTAATTAATTTAAGGCACATACTTCACAAAGCGTATAAGGCAACCAAACACTTAATTTTTCAAAAGTGCTGTTTATTATATACTATATTTAAGTGTATATATTTTCCTTTTTTTGATTTTTATTATGCTAAAATATGTGTAATATAAAAATTTGCTTTTTTAAGTGTACAATTCAGTGGCATTAAGTGCATTCACAATGTCGTACCATCATGACACTTTCTGCTTCTAAAACCTTTTTATCATCTCAGACAGAAACTCTGTATCTATTAAACAATAACTCCCCATTCTTCCTCCCCCCAGCCCCTGGTAACCTCTATTCAGCTTTCTGTGTCAATGAATTTGCCTATTCTAGATACCTAGTATCAGTGGAACCATGATATTTGTCTTTTTGTGACTGGCTTATTTCACTTAGGCTAAAGTTTTCAACGTTCATCCACATGGTAGCATGTATCATAATTTTATTCTTTTTATGGCTGAATAATACTCTGTTGTTATATATATACTACGTTTTGTTTATCCATTCATCTGTTGACGGACACTTGGGTTGTTTCCACCTTTGGCTATTGCAAACAGTGCTGCAATGAACACTGGTGTACAAGTATCTCTTTGAGTCCCTGCTTTCAGTTCTTTTGGTATATACCCAGAAGTGGAAATCCTGGATCGTATGCTAATTCTGTGTTTAACTTTTTGAGGAACCACCAAACTGTTTTCCACAGTGGCTGCAGTACTTTTACATTTTATAGAGTATTTTTATACAAATCATTTGAACAGAGTCTTAAGCACAAAATCATGTATAGCACTTAATGATAAGAAATTTTCGAGCATGATTTTGAGGATATGATTTTTATTTTGTGCATCTACTACATGGTATGTGAGATTTTTGGTGATTTAGGAGCATTATTATGTATGTCAGAATTTATACTGTGTTGTGGTATTAGTTGCAGGTCATATAGAGAACAAGAACTCAAGTAATGAGGTAGAGATTTCCTGTAGAATTTTAAGTTTTTGAAAAAGTAACGTCATTTTTACTTTGTGGACATTTGTATGCTTTACCCAAGGATAGGCAGCTGTGACTTCAGTAATCATGACTTCTGTCTTACCACATTGGAAAGGACATGGGTTTTGAAGTTGGCAATCTTCTGAATTGTGTCTTTAACACTTAAATGCTGGTTCGCAATTTAGCCTTAGTTTCATCTTTTATAAGGGGGGTAATATGTTCTTACCAAGTCACTGTGAGGATTAGATAGTGTATGGGAAAATGAACATTGTTTTTGGGGAAAATTATTTATTGAATCAAAAACTGATCACTTCTGTCCTAAGAACCCTTACTTTACTTCTCTTTTTATGTTTTTAAAACATCTTTTATTTCTGTCTTATACCGTTATACACCTTTTGTTTCAACTCATTCTGTTTTATTTTTATTTCAGTATTAGTTGACTGGCTTATGAAATAAAATTAGTCATCCCTAAATGGAAATTTTGGGGTAGGGCATTTGGAGGGGAGAGGGTTTACTTAAAAACTTAGTTCAGTGGGGTTACATAAAGGCAATTTCTTTATACTTGAAATTCCATTAAATTTTGTCTCTTCACATTTTTCAGATGAGTAAATTGAGTCCTGCAACTTTTGAGTGTCTTATCCAAGATTGTATAGCCACTTAGTGGAAGAGATGAGGCAGAAGTTGACTTTTACCTTGTATTCCATCTACTGTTCTGCCACATCAAACTTCACTCCTGCATTTACCAGTTTTGTGACTACGTTTGGCAGCTGGCTTGCGTGGCGTCTCTCCATGGTGCTAACAAAATGTACTTGCTTTTATATTAACCATCTTAAGGAACTTCTTGCTGTTTTGTCCCTTTTCTTCCCTCTAAACTGGATGATGACTCTTGCATACTTTTTTAAAATTAAAAGAAAGAAGCAAGCAAAACCTCAATATGTCATCTTTTTTAACAGTAATTTACTTTCCAGAATGCTTTTCAATTCATAAACCCCAGTGTCTTGTTTCCTCCCAGCATCCCATGAAATTTCACTAAAACTATAATCTTTAGTTATGGAAAAATGTCTTATAATTAAAAGTACATTTGAAGTGTAGACAGCACCCCTTGATTATTTTAGTTTAGTTTCCTGTTGGTGGAACCTATGTTTGAATCTGTTTTCTACAAGTACAGGTTTTGAATATGTAAGTTGGAAGAGCCTTTAGAAATCAACTCTAAACCCCTCATTTTATATATGAGGAAACTGATAGTGATAAAACTGGGTCTGCAAACTAGGATTTCTGAATTGTTTATAAATACATATACCATTTCTTTCTTTCTCTCTCTCTCCTTTTTCCTTTTTGCTGAGGAAGATTAGCCCTGAGCTAACATCTGTTGCTAGTCTTCCTCTCTTTTTGCTTGAGGAAGATTGTCCCTGAGCTAACATCCACTCCAGTCTTTCTCTATTTTGTATGTGGGTCACCACCACAGTATGGCTGACAAGTGGTGTAGGTCTGTGCCCAGGATCCTAACCCGTGAACCCCTGCTGTTGAAGTGGAGCACACTGAACTTAACCGCTATGCCATGAGGCCAGTCTCCTTTCTCTGTCTGTTTTAAACTTTTGTTTTGAAATAATTATAGATTAATAAGAAGATATTTTACTTTTCTAATTAACAAGGCCAGATTTAATTTAATTTTCCCAAAGGAGAAGAAAATTTCCCTCTTTTTTTTAGGTCTGGTCATTTGAATTGCAAAAATATTATGTTTTTTGTGACAATTCAGATAATACAGTGTTTTTTGCTTTTGTTTTTTTGTGAAGAAGATTGTCCCTGAGCTAACATCCATGTCAGTCTTCCTCTATTTTGTATGTGGGATGCTGCCACAGCATGACTTAATAAGCCGTGTGTAGGTCTGTGCCTCGGATCTGAACCCCTGAAACCTGGGCCACTGAAGCAGAGCGTGCAAACTTAATCACCATGCCACTGGGCCAGCCCCTACATAATGCACACTTTTTGAGAATAAAATTAGTGCTCTCCTACTTACCTTCATTTTGTCTTTGGTGATATGATGACATTTTGGTGTATAACCTTTTATGTGTTTTATTTTCTTAGAGAAGCAAATCAAATATATACACATACAGGGTTTATATATTTACATGGAAGTAATTATATGTTAATGTTAGTCTCCAGCTTGCTGTTAAAGAATTAAAAAAACTAACTATATAGTAGACGTCTTCTGATTGAACATACCATCTACCTTATGGCTATACCATTATTTACTCAATGATTTCCCAGCTGATGGACTGTTATGTTGTTTGCAGTTTTGCAATGAAAAATGCTGCAAAACATATAGCAAAGTACTTGGTGCACATGTGTGAGTATTTGTGAAGGATAGATTCTTAGGTGGCATAAAGGAATAGCACAGATTCTGGGCCTCAGACTTTCTGGAATGAATCCAGACTGCAGCACTTAATAACTCTGCAATTTAAGGCAAGGTACTCTTTGTGCTCCCATTTCCTCTTTGTGAAGAGGAACTTAGATCAGTGATAATCTCTACTTTATGGAGAGACTAACTTCCTTGACAGACTAATGGGGAAAAATGCTGTCTGACTGTTTACTAACTAAAGGAGTCGATCATCTTTTCTTATGTTGTAATCATTTGTAATTCTTCTGTGAACTACTCATATTCTGTTCTCATTTTTTCTTTTGACTTTTTAAAATTGCTTTGTAAGATTTCTTTATATATTCTGGAGACCAATTCTTCATTATATGTAGTGATATATCCTTTACTCTGTTACCTACCTTTAATTTTGTTTAGAATTTCTTCTTTCCATGTTGCCAAGTCGATCTTATCTTTCTTTCATGGCTTCTGAATTTCTCTTTTTACAAGATTTTAAAAAATTCTATTTTTTTCTTCTAACACTTTAATAGTTTATTTCAATGTATAGCTCTTCAGACAGATCATTTGGGGTTTATTTTGATTGCAGTATGAGATAGATATATACTGTTCTTAAAGTGGATAGAACAGTATCCTATTACCGTTTATAAATTGGTTCATCCTTGCCATATTGATTTGTAATGTTACCTTTACCAAATGTTAAAATCTCACAAATTCATGGTTCTGTTTCTGGATTCTTTATTTAGTTTCTTTAATCTTTAGCCTGTTTTTATACCAGTATCAAATTATTTAAATTACTGATTTAAACAATTACAATTATTTAAATTACAATATTAAATTATTTAAATTACTTCAGCTTTAAGGCTGAAGATGCTTCTCTGTTTATTATTTACTCCCCTAAAATGTGCTATGATGTAGTGTTTAGTTACTACTAAATGTTTTATCTAGAAAAAAGGAAGTTCTTTGAACTTTCTATTGAATCTAAAAAATTAATAATGCCAGGCTTTTTATATTGACATGCAAAAATGTTCAGAATTCCATTCTGAAATCTTTTCTGAGGTGATAGCAAAAATTGGTCTGATTAATATTTTTTAAATTTTTTGATGATTCGTAATTGTTTTAAATGCCATTATTTCCATTAGTAAACAGTATATTTTGTTTCTTCTCATGCAGGTCTTTGAAGTTCTACATTTTAGTGTTCAGTGCTGAACTTCCTTCTCCCTTAAATTATTATAAACTTTTGCTGCTGTTCAATAAACGTAAAGATGTCTCGCAGTCCTGATGCGAAGGAAGACCCTGTGGAATGTCCTCTTTGCATGGAGCCGTTGGAGATAGATGATATCAACTTTTTCCCTTGCACCTGTGGCTACCAGATTTGCCGATTTTGTTGGCATCGAATTCGCACTGATGAAAATGGGCTTTGTCCTGCATGTAGAAAGGTAAATACTTCAAAATAACCTTGTGTATAGTTTTTTCCCCCCATGCATATGAGTAAGTAGATTTAAAAGAATCTACAAACTTCAAGTGACATTATATATAGCATTATATTTTTAAAATATAATGAAGTCAAAGAACACTGCCCTGGGAGTTGGATTCAAATCTTCACTTTGTTGTTAACTCAGTTTATGATCTTGATAAAGTCACGTAGCCTCTCTCTGCTTGGCCTTTAGTTTTCTTATTTGAGGACATTAACAAGATCAGTGGTGCTGGCCATTTATTTTTTTAATTTTATTTATTTACTTATTTTTCCTTTTTCTCCCCAAAGCCCCCCAGTACATAGTTGTGTATTTTCAGTTGTGGGTCCTTCTGGTTGTGGCATGTGGGATGCCACCTCAGCGTGGCTTGATGAGCGGTGCCATGTCCATGCCCAGGATCCGATCTGGTGAAACCCTGGGCCGCTGAAGCGGAGCCTGTGAACTTAACCACTTGGCTATGGGGCTGGCCCCAGTACTGGCCATTTAAAAGGATTAGGAGTAGAGAGGCAATGGATTTAGATAAGATGGTGTGAAGTTGGAAAAAAACATTCAATATTACATCTGGGGGAAATGCACTTTAATTTTCTGGTACAAAATAGGAGAGAAGTTTTGATGTTTACTAAAAGAGGTTGTGGGTTAAAATGACAGAGAAATCCTGATTCGTAAGGTAATAGTTAGTCATTTGTTGAGTCCTTTCTATGATTCTGAGACGATAATGCTAATGCTATCCCCATTGTGCACTTAAGGAAACTGGGCTTTTTAACTAACTTATCCAGGGGCATCAACAAGTGGGTAGTAGGTATGGGATTCAAATATAAGTCTTTTGAGTCACTTCTAAGTCTAAAAAAATCTATGATTTTTAATATTTTCTGTGTGTTGTTTCAATAAGCAGGCACAACAGTTTCAGTGTAGTGAGTAAAACATTAGGGTGAGTAGGATTGTTGCATTTCTACTTTGAAGGACTTATTTGTGACTTTTGCGCTTAATACAGATATCTATTTTTTGCCTTCTCTTTAATGTCTGTTTTTTGTGTGATTTAAACTTTTTTCTCTGTTTATTTTAAAGAGCTCTTATGTTTATTACTGCCAAATTTTGAGAAAACAGAAATGTGTTTTAGATACCTGGATTATTTAAAAAATTTTTCTCTCTCAATTTCCTTACCAGAGGAATTATATCTCAGAAGGCAATGCATTGTCCAGTTATTTTTTTTTTTAATGTAGTGGGCATGTAATATATATTACATGAATGAAAAAAGGTTAGATCTACTTAACTGTTAATTAATATAGTTTATATATATGTAGTATATATAAGCATATATAATAGATATTTATAGTATATATTTATATGTAATATATATCTTTTTATATAGTTACTATCTGTTAAGAATGTGATTGGAAAAGTAAATGAAAACCTTAACATTAGCTTTGTTCAAAATCTATAATAAATTCGTGTTAACAGATTTTAAACACATATTCAAAAAATTGATTCCCGATCATTCCATAAGAAGACAATTGTATTAAACTGTTTTATTGAAAGTGATGACTTTCAGGATAACCCAAGACTCTGAGGCTTTGAATTTGATTGACTTCATGAAGTTTATCTCTCTTTTCTCTTTTTTATTTTTCCTTTGGAGTATTATGAAGTAGACTGTTAATAAAAAGACCAATTGATAAATTGTCATTAGAGAAAAATCAGTTATTTGGGGAAATGGCAAAGAAATTCATTTCACATTTAAGGGGTTTCCTAGAATCACCTCAAATCCTTAGAAAGTGGAGATAAAATATAGAAGAGTTTTAAAGATAAAATAACTTTAGCAAAGCTGGCTATCAATAGAAGGGTGCCTTTCTTGGAGGACCAGAAAGTGTGGCAAATCTGAAAAACAGAAGGCCGTTAGGGTCAATTTCAAGAAGGAAACATTAACTTAAAACGTGGGAGAAGACTGCTGAAAAAAGGTAAGAAATAGTAGTGCTTCAAGATCCTAGGGAAAATATCAGTATGGTTGGTTGAGTATGGTATTGGAGCAGCATATGGGTCTAGCCCAACTTTTATGCCATATAGCAGAGACATATGCCCTCTAACTGAAACACTGATTATGAATTTGGGTCAGACTGTTAACGGTAGATGGAAACAACCTGGAGGAAGAGGACCTCCTATGCTGAGAGGATGAGCTATTGACATACCTTGTCCAGCAATTTGACCTCTCTACAATCACAAAAGAGCATCCTGCAGTAAAGAGAAATAACATTTGTAGATTGATTGACAGAGTTCTTACTTGTAAAGATGTACAACAACCAAGAATCAACACACATTTCAGGAAAACCATCGTTATGAAAGAGAAGCACAAAAATCACTAAATAGAAGAACCTAACATAAGTTTGCAAACAGAAAGAAACTTTTAAAAGTGTTATTGGTACCTCTCAAAGAGCTAAGAGAGAATGACATATTCATATAGAAGGAACATTTTTTTGAAAAAGAACAAATTAGAGATCTTGAAAATGAAGTCTTATAGATGGGCTGAAGAACAGAATGAATATAGTTCAAGAGCAAATTAATAAGTTGGAAGATTGTGCCGAGTATTTTTTTTGTGGGATATAGTGCAAAAAAATAAAAAGTCATGAAAGAAAAGTTAAGCAACATAAAAGGTAGATCTACTGGTTTTAATCTCTGCTAAAAGAAGTTACTGAAGCAGTGAATTAAGAATGGATGGGAAGAAATAATCAAAGAGCTAGTAGAATGCCTCATGATGAAAAGCAGTTGTCCTTAGATTAGAAGGGCCCTGGGAGTGTGAAGCAAGATGACTGGAAAATATCAACATCTATTTATATAATTGTGAAATTTTGAATATCTGGAATAAAGACAAGGTTATAAAAGGTCATGAGAGACAAACAGATAGACTACAAAGGAACAAGAATAAAACACCAGTATTTTTGTTTTACAACCATAGAATTGAGGATGACTGCAAGGTTTTGGACTGAGCTATTCAAAGTAAAGAATGGCCATTAACTGAAATGGGGAAGACTGTCCTAGGAAGGGGGTTTTTGAGAAGATTAGGAACTCAGTTTTAGACATGTTAAGTTTGAGATTCCTGTTGGAGATCTAAATGGAGATATTGAATGGACAGATGAATATTCAAGCTTGGTTCTGGGATGGAGATATAAATTTGGAAGTTAGCATATAGAATCTTATTTATAAAATTATGACACTGGATGGAATCATGATAGAGAGAGAGTCAATAGAAAAGATGAGAGATTGTCCAAGGATGAGTATCAAGACTCTCTAATATTTACAGAAAAAAAAAATACAGATTAAAGAAGTATGAGACAACCTCCTTTTGGGTTTCCAAGTTTTAATCTTTAGCTGCAGCTGTTTTTGTTAATTATAATTAGTCAGACCAGGAGTAATTCTTTTAGTTTCTTGTTGACTTAATATAACCATAACCTCTCCTTGATCTCTTGATTTCTAGACCTTGTTTGTACCTTTCTTATGGCTGAAGTGGATCATGGAAGGCAGACAGTGCAGGCCACACGGTTTTAGACTGTTGAGATGTGGCTTAGCCCTGCCAGAGAGTATGTTGGGCACACCAAGCACACAGAGTTATGAAGCTGCCTCTCTCCGTTAGGGGCCAGCAAGTCTTTCCGTCTCTGGAGACCAACCTCAGTGGTTGTGTTAATGCAGAGGAAAACCACAAGCTAAAGCCCTAGAGAGGACCATGAAGCAACCATTTACTCATAGTCCACCCCTGCAGGGAGAGGGCACCTAGAGGCCACTCTGTGAAGTGGCAAATTGAGATGATGTACATAAAGTTGGAGATTCAGGTCGGGGGCTAGCTGAAGCAAGCTCCTGATTTTGGCCCACAAGATGAAGCTTGCCTGTTTGCAGAAAGGCTTTAATAGCTTTGAAAAGCAGAGACACAGGCAGTTTTTAAAAACCAAGAGAGTTCAGTGTTTCTCTTTGGTTCTAGTTGCTGAACCTTATGGGGTCAAAAGGACCTTAGTGCTTCCCTGAACATAGGCACAGGCTACCTGGTCATTCCTTAGACTGCCTTTGTGTGTCCTTTTAGTGTGGCATTTCTGAGAAAATTACTGGTGGAAACAGCAGATGTGGAAACACAGTTTGTGTACTGATGTAGCATCATACAGCATTGACTCACATGGAAACCAGAGACTGGCCAAGGAAGTGAAAACTTCAACAAAAGTATTACTATTTTCATATCAGAAATAATAGAATATATTGCATCCATGAAACAAGGATGGTATAAAAAAATTCAGTGAACAGTAAACACTGAAAATTGAAATATAGCAGAAATAACTCAAGGAAAGAGTTGGAAGATGAAATTGAGAAAATCTCTTAAGAAGTAGCACAAAAAGACAAATGGGAGACTATTTGTGTGAGAGAGAGAACTTTACTTGAGGATCAATCCAGGAGGTCAGATACCAAAACAGTGTTCTAGAAAGAGACCACAGTGATACTGCAGGAAAATTGTCTTCAAAAATATAATTGAAAAATATTCCCAGGACCAGAGGACATATTTCCAGATGAAAAAGGCCCATCAAGTGCAAGGAACAAACTTTTTTATTTTTAAATGGCGGAATACCGAAGTCAAAGAAGTTCTACAAGCTTCCAAAGAGCAAACAAAAAAGTAAGTCACACATAAAAGATCAGGAATCAGAATCATTTCAGACTTCTCAAAAGCAAGGCTTGAAGCTAGAAAACACTTCTGAAGGACGTTTGTTTTCTTCCTAAAACTTCTTATCCGCTCAACTGTTAATTAAATGTGAAGGTACACAAAAAGACATTTTCAGATCTGAAAGCCCTCAAAAATGTTTTACGTTCCATGCATTCTCTCTTGGGAATCTACTGGAGGATATGTTGCACTAAAATGAAGGAATGGTGAAGAGAGAAGGATACATGGGATAAAGGAAACAGGTGATCAACCACAGGAGAGGAGCAGTGGAATTCCTGGGATGATGGGGAAAGATGACAGCTGTGCCCCAGATAAAGAGGACAGCGAATCTGAAATGTGCCAAATCAGAAAACTCCAAGGAAATTTCTACAAAAAGATAGAATTGAAAGAATACTTGGTGTTTTTAAAGAGAAATGTCTTGTGAGGCCATTTCAACAGTTGGAGGAGATTTGATGGATGAGTTAGTAATAAACACAGAGATCTAATCAGACAAAACACAGTTACTAACTCTAGGGGAAAGAGAAAGTTATACAGAAAAGGAAAAGTAATCATATTATGCTATGGTGGCTCAGATATGGGTAGAGATTGAGATTGATTTTTTTCCCCATACGTATATCCTATTGTTACAACATCATTTGTAGAAAAGACTGTCCCTTCACTCTTGAATGGTTTTGTACTCTTTCTTGAAAATCAGTTGCCCATGAATGTGTAAGTCTATTTCTAGAGTCTGTATTCCATACACTGACAATTAGGTCTATCCTTAGGCTAATACCATACTGTCTTGATTACTCTAAGTCTTCAAATCTGGTATAATAAATCTTTCAACTTTGTTCTTCTTTTTAGAATTTATTTGGGTATCTAGCACCTTAGCATTTCCACGTAAGTTTTTTAATTAGTTTGTCATTTTGTACAAAAAGCCTACTGAAATTTTGTGTGAGATTGCATTGAATAAAACAGGTTGCTTTGAGGAAAAATGACATCTTAAAAATGTTCATTCATCTAGTTCATGAATAAGGTTTGTCTTTCTATTTTTCTAGTTTTTAAACATTTTTAAAACAATGTTCTGTAGTTTTAAGTTTACAGAATAGTACAGTGTGTCTTGTTATATTTATCTGTAATTATGTTTTTTGAGCTATGGTACATGATACAGGTTTTAAAAGTCCATTTTCTGATTGTTCATTGCTATTTTTTTTGAATTTTTTTTAAATAAACTACTTAGGATTTTCTGTATAGATGATTGTGTCTTCTGTAAATAAAGACAGTTTTACTTCTGTTTTCCCAACCCTTGTGCTTTTTAAATTTTTCTTGCCTTATTGCATTGGGTAAGCCCTCTAGTAGAATGTTGGATAAAAGTGGTAAAAATAGAATTCTTGTTTGTTCCCAATCTTAGTGAGAAGATGTTGAATATTTCACTATTATGTCACTGACTGCAAGGTTTTCATAGATGGTCTTTATCAGATTGAAGAAGTTTTCTTTTATTCCTTGTTTACCAAGAGTTTTTACCGTGAGTGGGTGTTGCATTTTGTCAGTGCCTTTCCTGCTTCTGTTGTGATGATTGTTGTGTGTTACCCTTCCAAGGATAAACCCCATTTGATTATGATATCCTTTTGATTTTCAATTTACTGATAGTTTCAGAATGATTTTTGTGCCTATATTGTAAGGGGTATATATCGCTGGCTTTCATTTATATTGTTTTTAGATTTGGTATCAAAGTAATGCTGTTTTCCTAAACTGAGTTAAAAAATGTTTCCTATCCTCTGTATTCTGAAAGAATTTTAATGTGATTTGTATTACTTCTGTTTTATTTCCTCTCCAAATTCGTTGTTGACATGGACTCCATCAGAGTGTCTTCATCAGAGAACTGCCTATGGAAACTAGATACCATAGGATTCCTCTATGTAGATTTCTGGAATTCTTTTTGGACTAGTTTCCTCTTTGTGGTATTTTCCCCATAAATTTTAGCTGCCTAAGCCTCTTCAAATTTTGGTCACCATCCTCTCCACTCAGTGTGACTGTTGGACCGAGTGCAAGTGTCCAGTCAGTGCCAGAAGAGCAGAAAGCTGGGACACTCATGATTTTCGTCTATCTTATTTATTTCTCTCAATGAACAGATCTGCTGTTCACTGCCTCTTGTTTGGTGTCTGAAAACAGTTATTTCATATATTTTGTCTAGTTTTCTAGTGGTTTATACTGTTAGGCCTAGTCTGTTACCATCTACTCTGTCATGGCTGGAGGTGGAAGTGTATAAATAACATTTGAACTTTATAATAATGTAATTGTGCATATTGACCCAACCAAAATTAGGGTAGAAGCTTAGAAAGTGTACTTGGGATGTATGGTTAGGCTGGCTGAAAGATAGCTGAATCTTCAACTTGTATAATGGGATAATATCTAAAACTGAAAGATTAAGAAGTAGCAATGCAAGCATGTTATTTAATGGTATGATAGTAAATGACAAACGAATCATCTGAAAGAGTCAACAGGATTATTTCTAGGGAGAGGAGAGTGGTGTGGAGGAGGAAAGAAATGGGAGACTACTCTTTTTCCTAGTAAATCTTGTAGAACTGTTTGACGAGGAACATATACAGAAAAATATCAATGAAACTATGGGAAAAAAGAGTGGGCAAATGGAAAGCATAAGAAAGAAGGTATAATAATACTGATACTAGTCATAATCAAATTCAAGATCAAACACATTTTAAAAGGGCAAAGAATAATTTTTCTTACTGATAAAAGGTCCCTAAATTCACGAAACTTTATTTACTTAACAGCAGAGCTTTGAAGTATATTGAGCTGACATAAATAACAGGAGAAACTGCATCCACTTTCATAATAGAGAGATTTCTAACTTCTATGTTTTAGAAATGGACAGATGAAGTGGATAATAAAAAGGAAATGGAAAATTTGAATAATACAGTTAACAAGCATGTGTGTGTTTGTGCTTCCAACTTTCTACAAAGAAGTTTGTACAAAATTTTAAAATACAATACAGTGGGCACAAAAATGAACTGTTAGTCCACAATGGAAATGTTAACCAGTTCCAAAAAGTAGAACTCACTTGTGTATTTCTTTTTATTTATCCTGCTTGGGGTGTGTAAGGCTTCTTGAATTTGTGGATTAGTGAGTTTCATTACTTCTGGAAAAAATTAAGCTATTATCTCTTCCAATATTGCTGTTAATTCTCTTTCCTCTCCTGTTTGGGACTCCAATTAAATATTTTTCAGATCTTTTCACTGTATTCCATATCTCTTATTCTCCTTTCTATGTTTTTATCTTTCTTTCCTTAGTGAGTTGCTGGATGATTTCTTCTCATCTAACCTCTTGAGTTTGAATTGTTTTTTAGGTCCAGTCTGCTGCTAAATATGTCCACTGTGTTTTTAAATTTTGCCTTTGTGCTTTCCATTTCTAGAAGTCATGTTTGTTCTTTTTTCATGCTTGATGTGTTAGTTTTTAAGTAGATTTTTATACCCTGCAGATGTTTTTGTTTGTCATATATTTGTTTAAATAGATAAGCATTATTGTTTTAAAATCTGTGTCCAGTAATTCCAGTAGCTGAAGTCTGTGAGGGATGTTTCTGCTGGTTTGTTGTTCATGTTGTTTTGTATCTTTATGTGCTTGGTTATCTATGCTAGCTTCTTGGTTGTTGTAATTGAATTATTTGTAGGGTTCTCCAAGGCCCAAGGTGCATTTGCCCTCCTTTAGAGAGGCTTTAGTTTAGCCAAATCAAATCTGATTTGCTGATTAGCCAAATCAATCTGCTGGATCTTGTAAACATTGCCATTAGGAATTCCTCAAGCATAACAGTCTCTGGTCTGACCAAGCATAGAGGTCTTTTGGTCTCCAGGGTGCATTCTTCCCTAGGGTTGGTTTCAACAACTTCTCTAGGACGGCTTTCTTCTACCCTCTTTTCCTTTTTTATTATCTTGTTCTGACCTCTGTGTAGTTTGTTCTGATCCTGAGACTAAAAGAGCTCTTTCGGGATGAACTGGGTCTCGGCTTAACGTGGGAATGATCTCCCCCAAAGACTCTTAACATTGGGTTGGCCTTGGGCTTTGAATGCTTGTCCCTCTTTCCGCATTTGTCTCTCTCTCTTTCTCCACTTGTTGTTACTAAGACTTTTCACTTATCTCTCTGGATTTTGACTTTCATCCAAAAATCAACTGGGGATTTCCCCACTGCAGATCATTATTGTTTTTAAGAGGTTGGTTAAAAAAAAGTTTTACATTGTATTTTTCATTGTCTTTAACTAGAGGAAAAGTAAATGCATTTATTAGAAAATGAAGACAAAAATAAATGAACTTATTTCCAGGTTAAGAAACGAGAAATAGAGTAAACATTGTGACAGTGGAAGACAAGGATTAAGCAGAATTTAGTGAAGTAGAAAACAAGTAGTATTTCAATAAGAATTAGATCTGGTTCTCTGAAAAGACCAATAGAATAATCAAACTGTTGGCAAGTCTGATCAGAAAATAATAAAGAGAAGACACTTGTAGATCAGTTAGGAATAAAAGTGGAAATATAGCTACATATATGAAAGAATTTAAGTGATTACATAGAGACTATAAATGATCTTAATTAGTAGTTTGACAATTTATGCACATTAAAAATACTTCTCCACAGGTGTTCTATTTAGTGTTAGTTTGATATATAACATACAATAGTGTCTTTAAAGAAGAATTTTCTGCGTGTAATTTTTCATTTGATGTTATATTCCTTGAAAATTAGGTTTAACATTATGTGTTTCAGTCAGAAAGTAGATCAGGTGTGTTTTTCGTTATATTCGTTTTTAGTACTACCGTTTCTAGCTTTGTGGGTCACTTGCTCTTTCTGCAGTTATTCAAATTATGTGTTTTCATCTCTCGTCTTTAGTCTACTTCCTTTCCTTATCTTGTTGTATCAGCTTATTAATTTTCCATCATTGGGTTTGTAGAGTAGGTATTTATGGTGGGTTGCATATGGAGGGGGAACTGTCATGGAATGCATGCTTTTTGACTTTTTATGAAACTTTTAGACAAATTAAGGCTAATAAGATTTTGTGTATTTGCCATTTGTGTTTAGATTAAATTAGCATATTTTATATTGTCTAGAAAAATTTATTCAATTCTTTCTATCAACAGAGATGCAGCTTCATAGATATGGTAAGATTAAAAAGCTAGTATTTATAACTTGCCTTTAAGTTGCTGGAATAAGAGATATTTGGAGGGTAAATCATAGTAAACTGATTTGTCCTGTTGTTCTCCTGTATTGCTGTCTTTTGCATTATGTAGCAGTTATGTTCCAATAAAGTTGACTTTGAAGCCTGATGGAAGTATATTTCCATAGAGAAAAACTTGAAATAACATAGAAAAAAAGACTAGGATAACCAGTGTTATATACTCACAGTGGTGCATCAGTCATATACTTGATGAGGATTGATGTTGCAACCTAATTTTTGGTACTTGTCATTATCTCCGTCATGTTTTGTGTTTTTATACATTTTTTTTTTTGCTTTTACATACTTTGCATCATCTTTTATCAGGATTTTATAATGTCAGAGAATGTTAGCAACGATAAAACCTTTGAGTGCTTGTCAGATCCCCCATGTTCTCAGAAGAATTTGAGACTCAGAAGAGTTATATCAGTGTTTCTCAAACTTTCTCTGATGAAGAACCAGATTTGCACGTCCTCCCCTTCCCTACTTTATTGAGAACTGATGCAGGGTCCTGTTAGGCATACCTAGTACCCAGCTTGTGTTGTGATTTACCACCTAAATTCCATAACAACCACACTGATAAATATCTTATTCTGCAGAGTTCACCGATGACATACTTGAATGTTGTGGCAATGTTAAGTTGCTATAAAAGTTTCTAAATGCTTATTCTCAATTTTTTTTTTTTTTGGTAAGGAAGATTGGCCCTGAGCTAATGTCTATAGCCAACTTCCTCTTTTTGCTGGAGGAAGATGGTCACTGAGCTAACATCTGTGCCAATCTTCCCCTATTTTGTATGTGGGACGCCACCACAGCATGGTTTAATGAGCAGTGTGTAGGTCCGCACCCAGGATCCAAACCTGCGAACCCTGGGCTGCCAAAGCAGAGTACACAAACTTAACCACTACACCACTGGGCCAACTCCTGTATTTTTCTTATCATGGACTAGTAAATACAGTGCGTGGACTACACTTTATAATGGAAGTAGGAGCAATCCATATACTTGGTTTGCTGTAAATGTTAATAAAGGGCAACAGCTTTCAAATGAACTTAATGATAAACACTACAGAAGGAGCTACCCAGAAATTCTGTGGTAGAAAACAGCTTTTCCATGTGCAAATGAAAAATTTAAGTAAACTTATAGAAAGGTATTTTAATTGGCTTTTGTATAGTTCATTTTTATACCAGTGCCTTTATAGCTCCAAATAGCGTCATGGGATTAAAGTCATCCAGCCAAAGATTTGAAAAGAGATACTATAGGTACAGAAAGATGAATGGAGGAGAGAGAGAGAGAAAACTTTAATGGAGAAAGTTACATCATTGATTAAAGAATGAACTTAGTGTAATAGATCTTTAACCATTTGGTTTCTTAAATTAAGATACACAAACATTTTGAAGTAAGAATTTTTTAAAGAAAATTAGCACTGCTAAATTTCCACTTCTAGAGAGTAGTTTGGTGTTCATTTGGGAAATTTTTATTGAGCTTCTAAAATGTGTGATACTAACTTTATATTTGATCCTGGAGAAAGTCCTCAGGGTTATGCAAAATCACTGAGTCAGCTGTTCTGTATGCCTCCTACTCACAAGTAAATTGGAGTATGCCAAATAGGATTAATTAGCTAGAAGATTTAGAGTTTTTAATGTGGGAATTGAATGGTATGGGTGCTTACATCCTGCAGAAGCACTAAGAGTTATGCCTGAATATTTAAGAATAGGGTTTTTGGAGATGTTATGATATTGTTAGTAGAAGTTGAGGAACATAAAGGGAAATCTCACTTCTTTAATTACCTTCAGCATTAATCTGAGTGTGTTCACAAATTTGAAGGTTTTTGTTTTTTACTTATATATGAAAAGATGAAAATAACTTTATATTAAAGGCATAGCAAGGTTTCAGGTTTTTGGATACTCCCTTCACTCTTCGTTGTTCCCACTTTTTTTTTTTAATGGCATTATTTCTGTTGGTCCCCACTCCTGTGTTCTGATAGGCACAATTTCCCAACCCATTGTGGTTCCCACTTCCGGAATCTCTTCATATCCAGTTTTAGATATATTTAATGTGTCCCACCTTCCATTTATTAACTATTTTTATTAATAGTAATAACAACTGACTTATTGAATGCTTATGTGTAGGACACAGTTTTAGTCACTTTATAAGTATGTTATCTTTTTAAACTCTCACAGAAACCTTCTGAATAAAGTACTGGGATTCTCATTTTATGGAAGAGAAGACTGAGAGAGACAAGTCACATAACTTAGCCAAGGTCTCTCAGATAGTAAAGAGTGAGCCAAGATTCAAAGCCAGGTGGTGTGAGTCCACAGCTTTTATTTAGTAGCCTTGGCATTAGCGGTAGGAATAAAAACAATATTGTAATGACAAGAAAGGAAAAAGTTACAACAGTGTAATTGCTAGTATTTATTTATTTATTTATTTATTTATTTTTAAAGATTTTATTTTTTCCTTTTTTTCCCCCAAAGCCCCCCAGTACATAGTTGTATATTCTTCGTTGTGGGTCCTTCTAGTTGTAGCATGTGGGATGCTGCCTCAGCGTGGTTTGATGAGCAGTGCCATGTCCGTGCCCAGGATTCAAACCAACGAAACACTGGGCCGCCTGCAGCGGAGCGCACAGACTTAACCACTCGGCCACGGGGCCAGCCCCTAATTGCTAGTATTTATTGAGGGATTACTGTGTGCCAGTCACAATAATAATTGCTTTATGAGTGTTGTTTTATCTTTACACAAGCCTTCAAGATTATTTTCAGTTTACTTATGAGGATACTGAGGCATAGAGTTTAATTAACTTGCCTATAAGTGTTGAAACGAAATTCAAACTCCTGAGCCAGAGTGTCTGTATTGTTGTTTATTTGTCCGTCTGTGTCCCTCTTAGACTAGGAATGTGTTAAAGAACAAGTAATTCATTAATCTTGTATCACGTAGGTTTTTATTAAATATTTGTTGATTGTAATGCATAAATTCATATTTAGATAGGAGAACTTAAACTTTTTGCCTTTTTGCACATCACCGTAGAAACGTAACTTTTTGATAAACTATGGGCTAGGTGCTGTAGGGAAGAACGAAGATTGGTTTTTGATTTTAGGACCTTTGGTTGTGGTTTAAGTTTTAGCACTAAAAGTGGTCTGTGCTAAGCTCTAAAAAAGAAGTATTTTAGAACTATTTTATTTAACCTTTAACTTTTACTAAGTAAAAGATATTTTAAGCAATTAAAAGATTCAGAAAAAGGGAGAGGTCACCACCGCATACTCATCATCCGGAATTTGATAATTGTTCATATAGTTTTTCTGTTTATTTAATGCTAATTTCTATGTTTGCTTTATGCTTAAAGCCATATCCAGAAGACCCAGCAGTTTATAAACCACTCTCCCAGGAAGAACTGCAAAGGATAAAGAATGAGAAAAAACAGAAACAAAATGAGAGAAAACAGAAAATATCAGAAAATCGCAAACATTTGGCTAGTGTACGGGTTGTACAGAAAAACCTCGTCTTTGTTGTAGGTCTGTCTCAGCGCCTAGCAGACCCAGAGGTAAGTCCTCTTCTGTTTTCTTTCTCAAGTTGACTTGACATTTTTTCTTTTTGCTTATCTTATTTTGAAATAACAGCTGACCCTGCCTAACTGCAGGATTCCTCTGAAAATATTAAAACTTAGGAAAAAATGGGAAATGATTTTTTAAGAATTGCTAAGAAACCAGTGACTTGCCCGGGATCTCACAGCTATTTCATAGCAGGGCCAGGACTAGAAACGCCCCTGTTCTTAAAGCTCCTTGTCCAGTCTATTTTACACTGATGTTTGGTCTGTCGTTCATCCGTCTATCCATTTATCCATTCATCGTTCCATCTGCTTACGAAATTTTCCATTTTGTCTGTGGTGTCCATGAATAGTTGACTATGTTCCCAAAGAATATGTAAGACATTTTACACATTAGGCATGCCATTGGGCATTTATAATCCTGTCACGTGGCCTTTTATAGTCTGTGTAGGTACTAAAGCTGACTCACTGTGAAGTAAATATATGACATTGAATATACGGCTAATGTGGTGATGTGCGGGGTGCTCTGCCTGCTCTCTATACTCTTTACTTTCTTTATTCACTGGAATGCTATGTTGCTAGTTGACTGTTATGTTTAGGCTGAATCTGGAATGTTCAACTTAATATAGAAAGTTTAAATTATTTTAATTTCCTTTGCCGGGGCTGGCCATTTCTTATTAGCCATAGGCCACTTGCTAATACATTGAGGCCCACCAGTGTTCTATATCTGTGTAATTTTCTTTGTTCAGTACTAAGACAGTTTAATTTTTCAATAAGCATTTATTGAGTACCTACAGTGTGCCAGGCACTATGTGAGACACTAAGCATATATCAATAAAAAGTTAGTCACTGCTTATTTACAAAAATAACAGTATACTATGAGAAGTGCTGTGTGATGTGGAGGCATAGAGATAGCACCTGACCGTGAGGTGGAACGTACGTACTCCCCTGCTATCTTTGGGGTAAGGTGCTTCTGGCACAGGAACTATACAAATGCTTCTGGATGAGAAAGAGCTTGGTCTGCAAGTAATTTCTTTGGCTGGAAGATGAGAGTGCAGTGGTGAGAGATGAGGCTGGCGAGGTAAGTGGTAACAGATTATGAAGGGCTTTCTAACCAGGCTAAGGAGTTTTCACCTTATCCTAAAGGCAATAGGAAGCTGTTGACTGTTTTCAAGAACAGAGTGACAAGGCTAGATTTGTGCTTTGAAAATACCATTCTGGCTGCAGTGTGACATGTCAGTGTAATTATATACAAGTCTTTTGTTGTTATGAAGATGTTATACCCAAATATTGGCCAGAAACTATTTCTAGAAGCCAGTGGTCTTCAACCTTATCAGACCCAGTACCCACTTTATTTTAAACTAATATTTTATAATACCCTTTGACTTTCATGAAATAACTTCTTGATAATATAGTCTGTCTACATACATAATTTGAAAAAATATATAAAGGAGAAATGAAAGTAATTATAAAAGACTATTTCTACATGTGAATACTTAGGTACTACACTCTAGAACCTTGATACTTAGGGTGTGGCCTCTGGGCCAGTAGCGTTAGTATCACCTGGGAGCTTATTAATGCAGACTCTTAGGCCTTGCCTCAGAGCTACTGGATCCAGATATGCATTTTAACTAGGTCCTTAAATGATTTGTATGTGTATTTAAGTTTTTGAAGTACTATTTTTCAGTACGTAATAAAATAGTAAGATACTTGCATCTGTAGAATCACTGTGAATGTGGCAACTACAAATGTAGATTGTTACAGGTGTGTGTATTGGCAACTCAGGTACTGTGAAATGCTAATGGTATGATTTTTCTGAAACAACTCTTAGTAAAATTTCAAACAAAGTACTTGTAGTCTTCCCTTCCTGTAAATTCAGTGTATGTCAAAACTGTGGGAAACTTCTTTATATTTATATATAATACGGAATTTGTTTCTAGGTTCACTTAATTATAAACAAGCTTCTCAGCTACATGAATGTCTCGTAGAACATTCAAAAGTTGTGCAGGACAATTCTTTGTTGTGCAGTGCTAGTCTGAGTATTGTAAGCTAGCCCTGGCTCCCATCCACTGACACACACAGTGTCTCCCAGTCACTTTGACATCCTCCCCTAGTAAAAACTCCCACAAATTTCCAAAATGCCCTTTTGAATGCTACCGTCATTAAGAACTACTGCCTTAAACTCAGATGTGATATGAGATGCTGATGTAGCACAACCTGTGATCAGCCTGAACCTTTTGAAGCAGCTGTTTTGGCTGTGAGGTCTTTTGCTGAGTTGGTGTGCATCCAGCTGGAATACTGAATGCAGTTCCACACTCCACTGACCAGAAAACTTTTCAAAATATGCTCTTTCTACCACCTCTCATTCCTGAGACTGCTGTGAAAAACCCAAGGGTCATTGCCTTCGCCGCTGTAACTATCAAATCCCTCAGGAGATTTGGGTGGAAAAAATGATTGAAAACTAGTGTAATCACCTCACCTTCTAATTCATTAAAATTAGCTGTAGACAATGTAACAACCCTATACTTATAAGAACCTAAAATAAAATATGGTAAAAGTAATTACTTTATATTAGTTAAGTTGAAAACTTCTAAGAATTAATGACACCCCTGCCACAGACTGTTTCACAAAGCTTTGATTCTGTCAGATGCAGAACATATTAGCTAAGTTGTGTATGAGAGTATTATCAAATAAGATTGTTTTGAAAGAATACTTTGCATACATTTGACAGGTACACAAAAAAGCTTGTTCCATCCATCACCTCACATAAGTTATTAACCAGGAAAAGAGAGGGAAAAAACCAGGAGACGGTTGAGAAATGGTAAAATTGGTAAAATTGTAAATGAAAATGATAAAATTGATAAGCATAAGAAAACTGCATGTGCATGTGTATGTGTGTGTATAAATACATATATGCATACACACAGAATAGTGATAATCATAAGGCTTTGAAGGTTGAGGAACATTCTGTTACCATATTTGGAATTTATAGCTTATAGATAATGCTTTAATATATCAAGTATTATCTGTAATAGATTTGTAATGACTCTCTCTACTTAATGTCTGTCCTCGAGTTTCTATCTCTGTCTTTAAAAAAAATAATTTTGATCATTGTTTTGAGAATTATTTTCTTATAAGGATCATCTATTAATGAAAATGCTGTTAGGCTATTTGAGCTGATTTGTGTTTAAGAATACTGTGAAGATAAGTTCTCATAGGTTATTGGTGCAGATATTAGAATGTAGTAGATAGTACCGAACTTAGTGAGTCCTGGTTTCTCTTCAGTGGGTCAGTAAAGAATAGCTTTGGACTAGACCAGATGGACTTAATAGATACATATAGAACACTCCATCCAAAAACTACAGAATACACATTGTTCTCAAGAGCACATGGAACATTCTCAAAGATAGATCATATGTTGGGAAACAAGGCAAGCCTCAATAAATTTAAGAAGATTGAAATCATATCAAGCATCTTTTCTGACCGCAATGCTATGAAACTAGAAATCAGCTACAAGGAAAAAAGCTGGGAAAGTAAATATGTGGCGACTAAACATGCTACTGAACGACCAGTGGATCATTGAAGCAGTTAAATGAGAAATCAAAAAATATCTGGAGACAAATGAAAATGGAAATACACCATACCAACTCACATGGGATGCAGCAAAAGCAGTGTTAAGTAGGAAATTCACAGCAATACAGGCCTTCCTTAGCAAACGAGAAAAATCTCAAATAAGCAATCTTAAACTACACCTAACAGAATTAGAAAAAGAAGAACAAAGCCCAAAGTCAGCAGAAGGAGGGAAATAATAAAAATTAGAGCATAAATAAATGAAATTTAAACAAATAAACAAACAACAGTAGAAAGGACCAAAGAAACAAAGAACTGCTTCTTTGAGAAGATAAATAAAATTGACAAATCCTTAGCCAGACTAAGAAAAAAAATAGAAGACTCAAACAAATAAAATTAGAAATGAAAGAGGAGATGGTACTGGCACTGTGGCTGAGTGGTTAAGTTCACGCACTCTGCTTCGGTGGCCGAGGATTTCGTCAGTTCGAATTCTAGGTGTGGACATGGCACCACTCATCAAGCCATGCTGAGGCAGCATCCAACATGCCACAACTAGAAGGACCCACAACTAAAAATACACAGCTATGTACCAGGGGGCTTTGGGGCAAAAAAGGAAAAATAACATCTTAAAAAAAAACCCTGAAAAACCCACAAAAAAACTTCAAAGAAGATTTAATACCTATCCTTCTCAAACTATTCCAAATAGTTGAAGAAGATGGAACATTTCATAACACCTTTTATGAGGCCAACATCACCATAATCCCAAAGCCAGAGAAGGACAACACAAAGAAGGAATATTACAGGCCAGTATTGCTGATGAACATAGATCCTCAACAAAATATCAGCAAACCGAATACAGCAATATATTAAAAAGATCATACACCATGATCAAGTGGCATTTATACTAGGGATGCAGGGATAGTTCAACATCTGCAAATCAGTGTGATACACCATCTTAATAAAATGAGGAATAAAAACTACATGATTGTCTCAATAGATGCTGAGAAGGCATTTGACAAGATCTAACATCCATTTATGATAAAAACTCTGAATAAAATACGTATAAAAGGAAAGCACCTCAACATACTAATGGCCAAATATGACACACTCACAGCCAACATCATACTCAATGGGGAAAAACAAAAAGCCATCCCTCTGAGAACAGGAACAAGACAAGCATGCCCACTCTCAAATACTGGAGATTTTGGCCAGAGCAATTAGGCAAGAAAAAGAAGTAAAAGGAATCCAAATTGGAAAGGAAGAAGTAAGACTTTCACTGTTTGCAGACGACATGATTGTAAATATAGAAAACCCTAAAGAATGTGTCAGAAAACTATTAGAAATTAACAACTACAGCAGATTTGCAGGGTACAAAGTCAACTTCAAAAATCAGTGGCATTTACATACTCCAATAATGAACTAACAGAACGAGAACTCAAGAATACAATCTCATTTACAATCACAAGAAAATGAATAAAATACCTAGGAATAAATTTAACCAAGGAGGTGAAAGACCTATACAATGAAAACTATAAGACATTATTGAAAGAAATCAATGATGGCATAAAGAAATGGAAAGATATCCTATGCACATGGATTGGAAGAATAAATATAGTGAAAATGTCCATACTGTCTAAAGCAATCTATAGATTCAGTGCAATCCCAATCAGAATCCCAATGTCATTCTTCATGGAAAAAGAACAAAGCATCCTGAAATTGATATGGGGAAACAAAAGACCTCAAATACCTAAAGCTATCCTGAGAAAAAAGAACAAAGCTGGAGGCTTTACAATCCCTGACTTCAAAATATACTACAAAGCTATAGTAATCAAAACATCATGGTACTGATACAAAAAGAGAGACACAGATTAACGGAACAGAATTGAAAGCCAAGAAGTAAAACCATACATCTACAGACAGCTAATCTTTCACAAAGGAGCTACAAACATAGAACAGAGAAAGGAAAGTCTCTTCAGTAAATGGTGTTGGGAAAACTGGATGGCCTACATTCAAAAGAATGAAAGTAGACCATTATCTTTCACCGTACATAAAAAGTAACTCGAAATGTATCAAAGACTTGAAACCATAAAACTCCTAGAAGAAAATGTAGGCAGTATAGTCTTTGACATTAGTCTTAGAAGGATCTTTTCGAATACCCTGTCTGCTCGGTTGAGGGAAACAAAAGGAAAAATAAAGAATGGCACTTCATCAGACTAAAGAGCTTCTGCATGGCAAAGGAAACCAGGAACAAAACAGAAAGACAACCCACTGACTGGGAGAAAATATTTGTAAATCATATATCCTACAAGGGGTTACTCTCCAAGTATCTGAAGAGCTCACACTTCCTAACAGCAAAAAACAACTCGATCAAAAAATGGGCAGTGGATATGAACAGACATTTATCTAAGAGGATATACTGATGGTCAATACACACATGAAAAGATGTTCAACATCACTAATCATCAGGGAAATGCAAATCAAAACTACACTAAGATACCACCTTATACCCATTAAAATGGCCGTTATCACCAAGACAAAACATAAAAAGTTCTATAGAAGGTGTGGAAAAAAGAGAACCCTCATACACTGCTGGTGGAAATGCAAACTGGTGCAGCTGCTATGGAAAACAGTATGGGGATTTCTTAAAAAATTAAAAAATAGAAATACCATATGATCCAGCTATCCCAGTACTGGCTGTTTATCCAAAGAACTTGAAATCAGCAATTCAGAGAGACTTATGCACCCTTGTGTTCATTCCAGCATTATTTACTATAGCCAAGAAGTGGAAGCAACCCAAATGCCCATTGACTGATGATTAGATGAGGAAGATGTCCTGTGTATATATAATGGAATACTACTCAGCCATAAAAAAGGACAAAATCATCTCATTCTCAACAATATGGATGGAGCTTAAGAGTATTATGTTAAGCGAAATATGCCAGACAGAGAAAGACAAACACTGGATCATTTTAGTCATATGTGGAAGATAAACTAACACAGGGACAAAGAGAACAGTTTAGTGGTTACCAGAGGGGAAGGGAGATGGGAGATGTGCACAAGGGGTGAAGGGGCACATTTATATGGTGTCTGACAAATAATAATGTACAACTGAAATTTCACCATGTTGTAAACTGTTATGAACTCAATTGAAAAAAATCACATTAAAAAAAAAGAACAGCTTTTGGACTCTGTTGATTATTTCCTTTAGGTTCACCACACAAATTGTGACTAGAAAATAGTCACATTTATTAGAAAACATTAAAAATTATTTTCTTTTCACTAAGGAGGGATGATTTATGTCTCCATTATAAGGATAAAATTGATGAAAATGAGGACAGTTTATACCTTATTTTTTCTTCTTTTGTAGGTTTTAAAACGACCAGAATATTTTGGGAAGTTTGGTAAAATACATAAAGTTGTCATAAATAATAGCACATCATATGCAGGCTCACAGGTAACTAATTATAGAGATTTTTCCTTTCCTTCCTATGGTCTAGGCTTGACCTGAGCAGTTTTGAAGGAAAATTTGCTTTCTTTCATTAGAAAGCTTGAGGTTCAAGCCTTAAGCCATTGTAGTGACCTCTTTTGATGAGGTGGGGGAACTTTTGGTGTTCATTTGACCCTTCTAGGACTTACTAGTGGATTGATGGAAATAGTAAAACAAAGATATAGTGATGGTTTGAAGGGGAGAGGGAGTTGATTCTATGGTTAGGCAGTCCAGATAATGATTTTTATTTAACAAATTTTCAATATCTGAAAATACTAATAGAGCATTTTTGCTGTGCTGGTAATAGCAGATAAAATACTCTTGCAGATTGTATTTGTTTTCGGGAGAATATAATTTGACACTGTGTCTTCAGATCTTACATTTTTAAATCTAAGTTTAAAAGTCTTTTATAACCTTGACAAACCTGTCAAATGGCTTTAAAAGAAAGCCAAGCCAAAGAAGATATTTTATTCGTATATATTTTAATCTGCTTAAAATCAGATAAACTTCATTAAGTATGATTGTTTTAAAATGAGCTAGTATATGGTTTAGTCAAAGCTACTACTACTTCTAATTATTGTCATTATTATTATTGATAGTAGTAGTAAAGGCCTTTAGAATTCCCTAGGCAGGTTGCAAGATAATTTTTTAAAGTTTTTGTTGAATTTGAAAGTAGTAACAGTGGGTTTTCATTTTAGGGTCCAAGTGCCAGTGCTTATGTAACCTATATCCGGTCAGAAGATGCTCTCAGAGCCATACAGTGTGTCAACAATGTGGTGGTAGATGGCAGAACACTTAAGGTAATATGGTCATCTTGGTTTTCTTTTTTTTTTTTTAAGAAGAAATGGATAAAATCTAGTAAGTGGAGGAGAACATAGCATTTACATATTCCATTTGGAAGAGGTCTGTTTGAAGATTGCTTGTTAGTCATCCATACCAACCTATGACAGCTAATTTGTTTACTGCTGACTTATATAGGGTCCTATTTGCCAGGTAGAAATAAACATGTTACTAGGGGATAATCCTTAAAAATCTCCTATATTTATACATATTTTATTCTGTGTAAATGAATCTATTACTATTCTTTTCAGAAATAGGTAGTGGTTCTGATTTATTGTTCTTAAATATTTGGATTTTGATCAATTTGGGTTTGAGTGAAGGATCCCAGCAAGCAATGCTTTATGTAAATGGAAGGAGGATGGCATAATTAGAAACAGGAATTTGCCTTCTTATGTGCCTAATCACTTATAACATGGAACAGATTTTATCTGTCTTCTCTTCTGATCTCTAGGGAAGAAGATTTGGATGCTCAAGTTCTGGAAACGATAGACTGAGATGTTTTCTTTAGTTCTTCCAATTGAGCATCATCTTTAATAATAAATCCTGCTAGTAATAGTTTAGTTCTCTAGTAGTCACAGCCATACTTCTTGTTTTCTCATGTGTGTGCCTCGTTTTAGATGAAGTGAAAATGCGAAACATGGAAATTCTCATTGTGGTGTTAGTTCACATTTTGAGTCTTTTTTCCCCCCTCCCTTTCTCTTCCTACAGGCATCTCTAGGTACAACAAAATACTGCAGTTACTTCTTAAAGAATATGCAGTGTCCAAAACCTGACTGCATGTATCTACACGAATTGGGGGATGAGGCAGCCAGCTTCACAAAAGAGGAAATGCAGGTAGTAAAGTAATGTGAATTGTCAACTTTGAGAAAAGGAAGTGTTTTTCTAAGTTAAAATTGCACAGGCAAAAACTAGGGATTTTATTTTTTTAAAACTGGTATTACTTTAAAGTAGCATTTCCCAAGCAGTGTTTCATGGAATGTCAGTTCTGCAGGATATTATAATAATAAAAATGGGTCTGTGATCCACTAAGTTTGAAAATGCTAGACTAATAGGTTTTTTCCCCTGCAGGACTTCTCAGAGTCTTTAATATGTTAATACATGGGAGGAATGTATAAGCAGAACTTAACTGACCAAGGAAAGCATTTTGAGAAATGCTGCTTTAAGGGGAATGTCAGCAAAATGAAAGCTAAGCAGGATACTGTAATTATGAGGGTTTTTTTCCCTCCCCAATCTCTACTCTTTAGAGACAGCATGATAAAAAATAATTTTCTGTCAGATGTTGCTGATAAACTAAGATTATTTTTATAAAGTGATTCTCCCCATGAAAGCATCCACTGAGTCAGTGTCCTGTAAAGGGTGAATTGAAAGCTTATCATCATATGTTCTTTTTTTGTTTTTTGAAAGATTGGCACCTGAGCTAACATCTGTTGCCAGTCTTTTTTATTTTTTTCTTTTCCCTCTTCTTCTCCCCAAGGCCCCTGAGTACATAGTTGTATATTCTATTTGTAGGTCCTTCTTGTTGTGCTGTGTGGGACACCGCCTCAGCATGGCTTGATGAGCGATGTCATGTCCATGCCTGGGATCCAAACCAGCAAAACCCTGGGCCTCATATGTTCTTTTTAACATTTCCTCTTGTCCCCTTTCTTTTTTAAGAATAACCATGCCTTTCTAAGTAAAAATGTTGACCATATGACATACTAAATGAGGATAATACCAAAGCACAGTGCTGTGCTTCCCTAACATAGATGAGGACCTCAGATTGTTGGTTGGACTTTTGCAGGAATACTTATTTAGAAGATGGGGGCATTGATTGCTATCTTTCATTCTCCAGTTCTGACTGGAGAAAATCTTATAGGGGCTCCTTTAAATGAAATATTACCTTTTTTTTGACTTGGAGTTCCACAGATTAAAAATTTCTTAACAGTGTTGTCTTTATGATCCAAAAACTGTTAAAATAAGGTCTCTGTGACATTTAATGGAGATGGATGACTTCTTTCTTAAAGCTTGTCCAATAAATGCTTCTTGATTTTATCTTTTTTTTTCCAATGATTCTCTTGGATGAAATCTAAGGTTGAACCATTTCAAACTGAATTTTGGCTAGCTTTACTCTTGGGTACTAATTACGATGAAAATCTCAAAGAATTTGTGAACCCCACTTGATCTCATTTTGAGTATTATGGAACAGTAAAAGAAAATAGATGTACAGTCCCTCAGAACTTTATTGTATGGGATTTAACCTGTCTCTATGAACTGCCCCTGTAGAATCGCTTGAATATCAATTTGAGCTCTTTGTGGCTAATGAAAGCCATAATATCTCCTGAAGTATTGATTGCAGAAAGTATTTTCAAGGCTTTTCATGTTTTAAAGATGTAAAATCCACATCTAACGGTATTTTTTCTTAATAATTTAAAATTTGTTTCACATCATTGTCCTGAATTCATCTTGCTCTTCTTTACCCAAGATATACTTTGAAAAGGGGTTTCTTTGTTCAAACACTTTCTCAATGTAGAAAGGAAATTTGAACAAATTGTATCATGGCAAAAATCAGGAGATCTTTCTGTGTTACTGTATATCTCAAAATTTGGTACCATGTGAAATATTTATAGATCCAACTGAAACAGGCAAGAGCCCTCTCAGAACAGGGAACGTTGCATCATGCTGTATATGTGATACAATTATTCTCTATTAGATGATATCGCATGCACTTGTTTTTTTTTGTTTTATTTTTGTTTCGATCTGTTCTGTTCTGGTTTTGATTTTCCCATAACATTTATTCAGACCACACTTGTAAAATAATTAACAATCCTGAAGGTAAGTAAAAATGTCATTCCAGTCATCATATACATGGAAACGGTAAAAAGTTATTCAAAGTAATTTCATTTTAAGTCATTCAAAGTAACATTTTTGTATGTGACTAGTTTCCATAGTCAATCTGTCAGTCTTTGCCTGATTTCTCCCATAATGGTTATAACATTGCCTTCTAAGATACAGCTGCCAACTACAGTAAATACAGAGTTCTCTTTGTTGTGTATATAGCAGGGATTGGCAAACTTTTTCTGTGACAGGCCAGTTAGTAAATATTTTAGGCTTTCTGGGCCACGTGGTCTCTGTAGCAGCTATTCAGCTCTACTGTTATAGCGTGAAAGCAGCCACGGACAACTCATAAGTAATAGACAAGTCATAGGTGAATGAGCGTGACTGTTCCAATAAAACTTTCTTTACAAAAATAAAGTGACTGGCTGTAAATGACCAACCTTTGGTCTAGAGTTTAAAATACTTTAAATTTTATGTAAAAACATAAAACTTTTAATCTCTAAAAAGAAAGAAATTGATTTTCAGTGATCTTCATAAAATTCAGTGGTGGATGAAATGCCTTAATTAATGGAATATATGTCATATAGTTTTGTTGGAAGAACTTTCATTGGTCTAGAAATTTTGTGACATCATCCTCACAGGTTTCTCCGACATCATGAAAAACCCTTACATGTTTTGTTAGAATATCTTTAATAATTCAGAAAGTAATTCAGTATTTTATTCCAGCCATTTGGTGAACCCCACTGCAGTTTTAATTTGTTCTTCCATTAGGCGGGTAAACACCAAGAGTATGAACAGAAGCTACTTCAAGAATTATATAAATTAAACCCCAATTTTCTTCAACTATCTACGGGTTCAGTTGATAAGAATAAGAACAAAGTGACGCCACTGCAGAGGTATGATACGTAAGTACCAATATTAGTTTAATCAGACACCTTACCTTCATGTCTGTCGATGTTCTCTTTTCTTTCTACGTCTTTTTCAGGCAGAATCCTTCTTGACAATGTCTATCATTTATGCAGAATTGTTGCACTATATAGGAAATGTTGAGTCAATATTTCTGGGTTTGAATGTTTGCTGCCTGCTGCTCCCTGCTAATACTTCAGATGTGCTTCTTGATGCCTTCCCCTTTGCATTGATTTGCAGACTTCCCTGAGCCCTGGGAATACCCTTCTTGATAAAAAGGAAGTTAAGGGATGTTGGTTATTAAACGGCTTTTGTCACCTGATTGAAGTTCCCCCCTGAAATAAGAAGGGGAAAAAAAATGTAAAAGGGAGAGAGAGAGTTATCTGAAGCATTGTGTGTCGGGGACACAAATATTCATGGTTGTCTAGTCTTAGGGGTCACTAAAGTCTTGTATCCTCTGAGTGAGGAGGGTATCCCGTATTCAGAATCTTATTCATCTTAGGAAATAACTTGCTTTTGAGTAGATCTATATTGTGTCAATGTTTAAACAAATTTATGGTCTTAAGTGCTGAGTCTCATTCTGATGTGGTGATCTTGACATCTTGGATTGTATTTGGGTTATGGTCTGTCAGAAAATGGTATGATTAATAAAAACAATGATTTTGAGGTTGTACTCTATGCAGAATGTTCCTTAAGTTTGATGTGTTAGGATCTTTGTTCATTATTTTTTAAACTTGGTAAGTTTAACTTTTATAAAATGAATTCGTTTAAAGTAAATAACTGTAATTAATTTAGTAATGTTGATTTTCTTTTTAAAAAATTTATTCCAAATTTACATTTGTTTGATGTTTTAATTGTCTGAGTGTTACATGTTATAGTCCAATGTCTATTTAGCACTAAAGTAATGTAAAGGCCATTTTCAAATATAGTTAATAATAATTACATGAATTGTTGTCACAGTCATTTCTTTAAAAACATATTCTTGTATTTGAATTCTTAAAGTCTTTAAGTTTATTCACTTTAATAGTAAAGATTATTTATAAAGACTATTCACATTCAAGTGCTTCTTGTTTATAAACACACATATGTACATGTGTATATAAAAATATATATAAAAGAGGCCACAGAGCAAAACATAAAATTACTATGTAATAAACTTTGAAATTTGTTTATATCAAAACTAACAATAAAAGCTAAGTCCAAAAGATATCTTTTTGGATTGATAAGCTTTGGCCCTTTCCTTTGATCTTTTTGTATCTACCCCTCTCTACCCTTTGTGTTTATTTTATTATGAACCATATGCTATTACTTACCTCTTTGGTTGCTAGCTCTGTAGTGCTTCGTGTAAGAATGGGGTTATTGTAGTAAAAATTTATTTCAGATGCTTTTATCATTTATGCACATCATTGTTCTCATTAAAAATGTTCTAATTAAAATCATATCTGGGTTTGTAGCTCCTAGAGAATTCAGAGCAGAAATTTAAATTTTAGATTATCTCTTTTAGATAATGTTTGTTATTTCTTGAATATAAAAAATATTTTTTTTATTCAAGGAAATTTGAAAAATATATAAAAACATTCAGAAGAAAGTAAATATTGTATGTTGATCTCAGTACTCAGACATTTTCACGGAAAATGATTTGATGTATTTTCCATGTAGAGAGTGTTTCCTTGTAGTCCTTTCTCCTTCCTTTGAATGTATATTTACACAAAATATGTTGGTTTGTTACCTTTTAAAACTTAATACTCATTATTATGAATATTTTCCCATGTCATGAAAACATAATTGTTTATGGCTGCATAGTATTGTTATATATGAATTTCAAATTTATTAAATCAGTCTCCTGCTGGTGTATATGATGTTATTTTCATTTTGGTGCTTTTATTTATAACACTGTGATGAACTTTTTTTTGATAAACATTTTGATTGTAGCTTTGATATTCTTAGAAGTAGAACTGCTGAGTCAAAGATTATGAGTACCTATTTCCTTCAATTGAGTATTTTTTTTCTGTACATTTGCCAACTTGGTAAACAAAAAAACTGTCTCGTTTTAATTTGTATTTGGTTAAAAGAGTGAACTTTTTTTTAAGATATGCTTTTATTTTGATGAGGAAAATTGGCCCTGAGCTAACATCTTTTGCCAATCCTCCTTGTTTTTTTTATATTTCCCCCTCCAAAGCCCCAGTACATAGTTGTATATCCCAGTTGTAAGTCCTTCTAGTTCTTCTATGTGGGATGCCATCACAGCATGGCTTGATGAGTGGTTTGTAGGTCTGTGCCCAGGATCCGAACTGGTGAACCCCTGGCTGCTGAAGTGGAGCACGCGAACTTAACCACTACACCACTGGGCCGGCCCCCTACAGTATGCTTTTTATGCAGTGTGAATTCATATCTGTTTGCCATGTTTTACTGGTGTATTTAAGTGTAATGTGCAGTATATAGATCTTTCTCCTATTAGTTGACCAGTCTATTTGTGTTTGAAAATACTTGGATTTATAAATCAAATTTGGAAGAATTTATATTCTACACTATAACATTGACTCCTCTCAACCATTAGCATAGTATCTCTATTAAGTCTTTTGTGTTTCTTAGGAAAGATTTTTGTGTGTGTGTCTTTTTCCTGTTTGTTGTATTGAATCTCCCATTACCACCTCTTCCTGTTTTGATAATCCCCCTAGGCTAAAAATTAAAGAACAGTATTAGAAAACGATGCTAGCTGGCATCCTTGTCTCATTCTTCGCTCTTATAGGGATATCTCCAGTGTTTTATTCACTCTTAAGTATGATTTTGACCATTTATTTGAGATAAATATTTTAAATCACAGCATGAAAATACCTTGTTATTTCTAATTTGCTGAGCTTTCTTCTTTAGATTGGAAGGGAAAATTGGAATTTACCAAATATCTTTTTGGCGTTTATAACAAGTATTTAGCTTTTATTTAACTTATTTTTTGTGATCAGTTGTTAATAGATTTACTAGTATTTTACTGGCTTTGCCCTTATGTAAAGTATAGTCAGAGTACATTCATAACTGTTGCAATAGCAGGTGTGGAGTGTTGTAGGAGCTACAAGTTGTAGAGAAGAAAAGGAAGAAACGAGGATTTAAAACAGTGTACTCGTTTAATAACTTTGCCCAAGCCAGTGCTACTGAACCTCAGTTGGACCTTAATAAATTTTGACATGGATACTTAACGCTTTGCATAAGTACATGATATAGGAAAGTTTTTGGGCGGAGGGGTTGTTTTCTGTTTGTTTAATGCAGATCCTCGAAATTCGTTAATGGCAATTGATGGCCCAAGTTATGGAGAGCTGTCTTTTGGCAAGCTCCTAGAGCTTGCTTGCTTTCTGCGCCAGCCCCTGCTAGAGAGTAAGTTCGACTGACTGGCAGTAATACTGAAGGTGTGCTTTGGTCTCCATTTCCACATTGCTACCATACAGGCCACAGTGGTAGGGAGGAATTTGTAGCTAAGTTTTCTTTTTCCCACAGAGAAGACTTAAGTTAAAATGATGAGCAATATGACTGACTCTCTGCATGGTTCTACTCAAAAGATAAGTTTTGCTTATTCAAGATAAGTTGAGAATTAAACTCCCTAGGGTAAAAAGAAAAAGAATGGTTCCTTTTATCTTTTCTTGGCATTCCTATGTGATAAGTAGCAGTTTTACAAGAGTTGTAGGAAAGCAAAACCTGGAACCTTGTAGATTGATACTGAGCTTAAAATGTAGTTTTTAAAAATTTTTAATTAAGTCAGAGTACAAATATTAAGATTTCCATAGCTCCTAATCCTCACTGAACCCTGACATGGCCCCCTGATACACATGTATGTTAGTAAGTGAAATTTCCTGTAATAAGTCTTATTCCTATCTCACTTAAGTGAATAATAAATTCTAAAAGAAATGTGTCATTTGCTTTCCCCCTCCATTATTATAAATTTGAGAGTATGTCAGATTGAGTATTGACTATAGATGTGCTTTTTTTCTATATTAATAAGTTACTTTGAAATGCTGGATACAAATTATGAGAATGGGGAGTGAAGAAGCTATGCAGTAGTGATGCTTAAGAACTGGATATTTTATTTTTAATTTTCGGGCTTCAAAATACCTTCATTTAAGTTGAGACACCACTTGTGCACCAACTGAAGACTGAAAGGAATAAAGTAGCTAGATGGGCTGCTGTGCCCAAAACATTGTGTAGGCCTACCTATAAGAATTTGGGGGACAGATGTAGGATGTCCAGATCACTCAAGGTAAGTCACCATCAAACAAGCCACCACTGAAGGAATGGAGATGTTCAGCTTTAGACTTAGGTGAAAAGAGGGTTGAACAAAAATTTGGTGTCTTCTGTGTTCATTTAAAAATTTTTCCCGGCAGTCCACTGTGGTAGATACTGTTATCTTACTACTGGCAAGAAAACTAAGTCTCAGAGAGTTTAAATAGTTTACCATTATCCTACATAAATAAGTGATAGACTAGATCATGACGAAAGTCTCTCTCACTTTTAAGCCCCAGCTCATTCTCCCACTCTGCCATTCCTTAGTCTGGAAGAGGTGAAATTCTTAAGAGACTGTAACATGAATCAAAAACTCTGACATGAATCAAACTAATTCAGATAAATCAAACTGTACCATAACTATATGTGTATGTTGACTTTGAAGATCTCTGGTACTTAAGGCTTATTACCTCAGGATCAATATAGTGGATGTATTATAAATTCCAACGAATTGGTGGTATTTTAAATAAACCCTTCCCTAAACCACAGATTGGTGGCGGTAGAGGACAAGCTAAAGAAATGGTGAAAGGAAAATTTCTATAGGAATTTGTCAATTTTTTACACTTATTACATTGAAAGAAAATGTACATCTTTTAAAAAATTTGTTTATCCTTATTGAAAATTAAGTATAAGTTCTGATAGACTGAAGGTATAGTCAGAGTATCTTATTTATTCTGCACAACGGGAGTGGTGGCTGCATGAATCCTGTTTTACCCTGGCATTGGTAAACCCCTGAGATTTAGAAAAGGTATGGTCCAGAGACCTGTAGAAAATAGTCTTGAGTAGAGATTATTAAGTCATGGATAGGCTTCAGGAGATCTGTGAATTCTTTGAAATTTTATATAAAAATCTTTGTGTGTGTGCACAGTTTTCTGGAGAAAGCATCCATGATCTAAAAATAGTTAATTACTGGTGTAGTGGGCACTGATATGCTGATCCCCAATAGATAGATTAGAGGTGAATTCAGGAGTGGCGTAAAGCAGTGATTCTCAATGTATGGACAAGTGCCATGAGAGGTGGCCTACATTTTTTTGTAAACTGGATCCTGAGAAAGACATTCCCTCTTGTATAAAAGATAAATGATTTGCAGTTCCCTACTTCTACTTTTGCATAAAACTAAGGTCTACTTACTTACAAAACTAAGTAGAAGGGTTAGTAAGGTTTGCTAAAATTGGATATTTACATTAAAATCAGAGAATTACAAGATTTTTCTGAACTTATTTCTCAAAATGTTTCCTTATTTCTCTAAAGAAATTTTCTTCCCATGCTGTGTTTGGATATATAAAGTTACTGCACATGTGCACATACAACACTGGAAAACTAGTAAGTGAGCTGGGGTATCTTGCTTCACCTAAGTAGAATATATGTATTCAAAAAAGTCAGAGAGCCGCTGGTCTGAAGTATTTGTTCCAGAAGGTGAATTTTAATGAGTGTGGGGGAGGGATGGTTAGAAATAGGGTTGTTGGTGCCCTTATTTCTTAGAATAGAAGAAAAAGGACATCAAATGAGCAATCATGTGTTTAAATTCAACTTTTATAATAGTATCTCTTAAAGATAAATTTTATTACTGAAATACAAAATTACAATGAATAAATGAGGACTTTACTTGCTGTTTTTGAAAGCTTGCCACATTCTGTGATATGTTTAGGATGGTGGGTGTCCATCTTTCAGCTTTAATATTAAAAATAATTATTTATAATTACTAGTAATCAGAACATTTATTTTCATTCATGATAGGTATATCCTGGAGTTATGAGAAAATTCTGATGAAAATTATATTTACCATACTAAAAGCAATCCAGGTTTATTGAGGCATTTTTTCCTTGCCCTGTTAATAGCTAATTGTGTTGCGTTACTTAAGAGGGGCCATATTTTAATAGCAAAGTAATACTTTAAATGTTAATGTATATTTGAAGCCTGTATAAATAACATATTCTGTAAAGGCAGGCTGCTTATCTATAACTTAAATTTGTCTTTTGCAGTAGCAAATGTTTATTCCAGTTGTTTGACTTAGGTGAGCATGAACAATGAAAGTGAATTCTTCTAAATGAATGTGGGAATGTTTAATTTAGGAGCAACGTAAATAGTATTTGTGTGTATAGTAATATGACAGTGAAATTTGGAAGGGTCCATTATGTTGACATCTGTGTTAAATTTTACCTTGTATCCAAAATGCAACCAAAATTAATACAATCACTGAGACTGTTTTTATCTTTTGAATGTAATGAACAAGGGAATTAGACCTTATCAGTATTTTTTTCTATCCCACCCCCAGTCCTCAAAAAAATTTCTTCTTTGATACTTTTACTGTGTAATTACTTGCTTTATACTGCAAATTTTAGAAAGCAGCTGAGAGGCTGTTTTCAGGAATTTTGTTGGCATTTCCATCAAGGAAGTAAAAGGAAGTCAATTATAAGCACTGTCTTTGGGGCAAATTAGAAGCAAGCAAAGGTGGCTGAGCATCTGAAGATCCAGATGGAGGCACAGCTGTGTCAAACTACCTGCTTGCAGATAGTTGTGAATTTTGCTTTCTTTATCTGTAAAACAAAGTATTTAAATTTGATATTAATGATCCTTCTAGCTCTAAAATCTAGTAAGTTTAGACACTTTGAGGAGATTTGATGTGATAGGTGTCTTTTCACTGTGTTCTTCATTTCCTCTAGTGCAGTGGTCATTGGGTACCAGGTGTCTCTAGACTAAGTGAATCAGAAGCTCCAGGGACGGAGCCTGGCTATATACTTTATACTTTAAATAAATATATATAGAAATATTTATTTATTTATTTTTTTGAAAAGCTCCATAGTATTGGATTCCCACTGTTGGGTTATTTGAAAAATATTTACTCCTGAGAAATCTATAATCTCACCCTAGGTTTCAGAACTATTTAGGGCCAGAACTTAAAAAAAAAAAATTATAGTGAGACCGTTAGTATGAAAACATATGTTTATGAATTTGCATCTGCGGGGATTTACACACACAGTGTTGCCTTCTGGAAATACTATCTTGATTGTGTCATGAGACCAAAGCATCTATTAGAACTTCTTCGTGCCACTTGAATCCAGTGCTTCTCAATCACCTGTGTCTTCAGGTGTCTTGGTTACTCTTTCTCTCAGCATGACTGTTTGTCGCTGTTTGAATGAACCGTAGATGCAGGTGGTCTTCTAACTCTTAGCCTTTTCAAAGATGATTGGAAACCTCTGTTTTCTCTCATTCTTTGGTTTAGTTCAATTTATATTATCATCTTTTCTTTGCTTTTATCCAAGAGAACCAAATTAGTATGCTTCAACTTTTCATCACCTTTCTTGTTTTTTTCCCTTCCTAGGCAACCTCTGCCCCACTCCTATGTGCTGCACAAAAGGTTGTTAATCTTTCCTATTGAAAATGGAAAATGAACAACAAAACTTTTGCTTAGACATGCAAGCAGTTTTTTTTTTTTAGTGTGTCAAAAAGAGGTTGATTTAAGAAAACCCGGGCTGAGTGGCAACTAGTGTTGGTGTGGGTGGCTGGGAATGGTGAGCTCTGGGGTTCAGCTCCCCACTCAAGCTTGCTACATGGGGGCAGGTCAGAGGGGCTGAAGAAGGTAGAGTGGGAGGCCTTGGTGCTGGAGCTCCCTTTGGGGATTGGAAACTGTGACCAGAGCCACTAATGGGAGCAGGAACTGAGCCCATAGCCAGACTCAGACCCCACATGGCACAGTGGGAGATGCTGCAGAATCTTGACACTCCATTTCAGGATCGGCTGCACCAGCGCTACTCACATAGCCTCCTTCTGATGGACATTTTACAGTACGTGGGGGTCTGGATTGAAGACCAGAACTGGCAGGAGGCTGCACTGGGCAACAATGATTTCAAGGCTAACATGCTATTCTTCCACTTCTTTGACCAACTGAACTATGAGTGTGGCCGCTGTAGCCAGGACCCTGAGTGATTGTTGCTACAGCACAACTTGCAGAAATTCTCTTGGGACATTTAGACCTTTCCCCAGGGCTCTACCCAGTTGGCTGAGATGAACTTTAATCTCTTTAATTCTAATCCAGGCTAAGAGGTCCCAGTCGGAGCAAGGAGAACCAGACCTTGAAGCACCTATGGAGATCCAACAACATGAGATTGAATCCTGGATCCTGGAATTGAGGGCTATGATAGAGAAGCTGGCAAAATCCATAGCCAGCTGCAAGAGACCAGCAGGATGTCTTCTGCTACTGATACAAGACCCAGACCCCAGTGAGCACACCTTCTTTGGACACCCATCAGACTGGACAGCAGCAGCTTCTATGGGAAACTCTCAGTGAACTGGATAAAAGGAGAAAGGAGGTGCTGGATGCCTCCAAAGCACTGCTACGTTGATTATCTACCTAATTGAGCTACTGCTGCCAAAGTTGGAGGCATGGGAAGTCCAGCAGCAAAATGCTGCCTTGGAGCTCCCTGGACCACAGGTTGGAATAGCTAAAGAAGTGGTTCATGGCTGGAACAAGGCTGTTTGATCTGTGTCAGCTGCTGAAGGAGCTGAAGGGACTGAGTCACCTGGTTGGCCAACAGGATGACCCTCTGACCAAAGGGATGGACCTATGGAAGGCCCACATCACAGAGTTGCTGCAGTGTCTGCTCTGCAAAGCTTTTGTGGTAGAAACCTAGTCCTGCATGTCCTAAACTCCCTATTGACCTCTCATCATCAATACTGGGAGGAAGTTCACTGTCCAAACAAGGCTGCTGGTGAGATTCCCAGAAGGCAGTGGGTCACTGGCTGCAGAAATCTCCCTTGACAGGAATCCTCCTCAATTACAAGGTTTCCAGAGGTTCAACATTAGGACTTCAAAACAGAAAAATTTGACAGTTTTGACAGAAGGAGCAGAGTCAGGGCCTAGTTTGGGACTTTGACTACCTTACTCTGGTGGTTCTGGAAAGGGCAGCAATGGGGGGTGCTGGGTGCAACAGAGGAACTGCACATTATCAGCTTCACGGTTGGCTACACCTACCAGGGTCTGACGCAGGAGCTGAAAACAGACGTCCTCTGTGTGATGATTATTTCTAATATGAACCTACTCTTGATTTTCTGGGCCTCTGTTCTCTGGTTCAGTCTGCTCAGCTCAAACCTCCAGAATCAGCAGTTCTTCTCCAGCCTGCCCTAAAGACCCCCTGGAGCTTGCTGGGCCCTGCTCTTAGTTGGCAGTTCTCCTTACATTGGCTGAGGCCTCAAACTGGAGCCAGCTGAGCATGATGAGGGACAAGCAGTTCGGGCAGAACTCTAGGATTAAAGGTGCATGGTTGTTCTGAGCTGACTTCACTAAGCAAGAAAGCCCCACAGGCAAGCTACCATTCTAGACATGGCTGGACCTGGTACATGACTACCTGAAGGATCTCTGGAATGATGGACACATCATGGGCTTTGTGAGCTGGAGCCAGGAATGCCAACTGCTGAAGAAGACCGTCTGTGGAACCTTTCTGTTGCTCTTCAGTGAATCATTGGAAGGGGGCATTACCTGCTCCTGGGTAGAACACCAGGACAATGATAAGGTGCTCATCTACTCGGTGCAGCCTTGCATCAAGGAGGTACTGCAGTCACTCACACTGACCGAAATCATCCACCACTACCAACTGCTCCCTGAGGAGAACATACCTGAGAATCTGCTGTACTTCCTCTACCCCCACATCCCCCAGGATGAGACTTCTGGATGCTACTACGAGGGGAAAGTTAATTTCCAGGAACAGAGGAAGTACCTGAAACGGAGGCTCATTGTGGTCTGTAATAGACAGGTGGATGAGCTGCAACAACTGCTGGAGCCCAAGCTGGAGCCAGAACTGGAATCAGTGAGCTGGAGCCAGGGCTACCACCAGGGCAACAGCTAGGCCTGGAGTTAGAGCACTGGAGCCCACTTAGGTGTGGTATCAGAAGGAATGCCAGAACTGAAGCTGGAGCCTATTCTGGAGCCATTCCCCGAGAAACCCTGGAGACAATTGTTGTTGCTCTAAGATATGCTTCTAGTGTAACTTGGGATGCAAATGGAAGTGGGCCCTGTTTATGTGGCTTTTTCCTGCCTGGTATGTTAGAGGAACAGTCCTGTTCAGAACAAGGCCTTTCTGAGCATAAATGGCTAATAAACCTTGTGGCGACCTGGAAAAAAGAAAGCAAGCCCGTAGATTTTTTTGTTTTGTTTTTAAATTTAAAAAATCCCTGTGTAATTTGTCTTTGTGTATCCAGTCTTCCTTCATCTGATATCACTGGGGCTTGACAGTTATTTACCAGGGAATAGTCCTTTTGATAGAGTAGATCTCTTTCTTCATTAGTAAATGTGCTATTTATTAAAGTTTGTTTTCCTTTCTTAACCTTCTTGGCATGATAATGAGTAATAATGGGTGGGTGGATGTTGAATGTAGAACAGATTTGTTAGTATGACCAAAGCTTAACCAGACACAGACCTTGATGAGAAAGAAAGTTTGACACCTTATACCAGGGGTTGTGAGAATTATGACCTGTGAGTGGTAACCTTGGGATCTCTGTTTTCTGCCCAACTGTTAAAAGATCTATGGAGTTCACATTTATTGGAATTGGAATTGGTGAATAGATTTTTGTTTTTCCTCTTGGGGTTAAACATGCATTTGCAAGGACTCTCTCATCTTTATTTTCCATTTTTTGCATTGATGGTTACGCATATGATGGCAAGTTTAATAACTATAATTGACTTTTTACAGACCACATAGGAAATAAAACAATTCTAGTTACATCTTTATTAAAGCTTTTTGGGATTATTCCTTGAATTTGTTAATTGTTCTTAAAATAAATTGAAGAATACACTAAAACTGAGTGGAACATGAGCTTACTGATATCTTTCCCCAATCCTAACTTTTCAGCAGTTATCTTTGGATTGATGACACTGATCTAGAAATTTTTAAACATCTTTGATAAAATGTACTTAGGTAAAATGTAAGGTGTTATGAATCAGTGCTTATGAAACAGCAGTTGGCATGGTGGACAAGATGATATAAATTCTAATTAGTTTTAATTCAGAAATATTCTTAAGATTTATTTTGAATGCCGTAATATTTTCATATATTGCCTTTGACAAAGCAAGACTGACCTCACCTATATATATAGTTTTTAAAGATTTTATTTTTCCTTTTTCTCCCCAAAGCCCCCCAGTACATAGTTGTGTATTTTTAGTTGTGGGTCCTTCCAGTTGTGGCATGTGGGATGCCACCTCAATGTGGCCTGAGAAGCAGTGCCATGTCCGGCCCAGGATTTGAACCGGTGAAACCCTGGCCTGCTGAAGTGGAGTACGTGAACTTAACTACTCCACCACAGGGCCGGCCCCTGACATCACCTATATTGAAAATTATTATTTAGTACTCTTTAATGGTGGCTGGGAAGGTAAACCAAATCAAGACACCTCAGTTCTTCCTTTGTAGAATCTTGCTTTCACTCTTTTGTCTCTGTTACTACTGCTTTTTCTCAACTTTAAGCCTTCATTCTCACATTATAAGAGCAGTGCAAGTTTGGGGATAATGGGAATGTAGGTAGCTTCAGGAATCCATCTTTCTACCTGGACAAAAATTGAACTGGCAGAAGTTGTCTCATGTAACTGTTTTGGAACTCTGAAGTCTGTTGAATGCTTGCAACTTCCAGGGGAAGATTTGATGGTTTATTTTGGTCAATTTCAGCTCTTAGTACAGTAGCAGCAACCCAGACTCACCCCCAGCCATGTGGCAGACAGCTGTGCACATCTTCTATGTCCTCCAGATATTGGGGATCTCTGCCCTGGTTGCTCGTTACTGCTTCTGATCACACAGATGCAGACAAACAGTTGGGCATCCATTGTTCTTGCATCTACCCCATTGTTGCAAGCCCCACCCTCCCTGGCTGAAGTGATTTCCAGGGGGCTTACAGGGCTAGTGCCCATGTTCTCCCTTTCAGTTTTCACTTTTCTTCCTTTTGAGGGCCAGCCATTCAACACTAGGATGTTCAAAAACAACTGCATGTATAGGGAAATTAGAAAGTGACTGTACATGTCCAGGGAAAGGCTCAGAAGAGATCTGAGAAGACCTCAAGTTTACATCTAAGGCTGATCCTTGGCAGAAGGACTGCCTACAACAAGCAGCAAAACAAAAACAATGAGCAAAAGCAGTAACAACAACAATAGCAAACCCTGAGGAAGGGAGAGAATCTGATTTCTACAGGTACCTCATTACTAGATTCAAACAAAAAAATCACAAGCCATACAAAGAAACAGAAAAATATGGTCCATTCAGAAGAAAAAAAGTAAATCACCGGAAACTGTCCCTGAAAAAGACATAATGGGAGGTATACTAGACCAAGACTTTAAAACAGCTCTCTTAGAGATTTGTAAAGAACTAAAGGAAGATGTGGAGGAAGCCAAGAAAACTATGTGTGAACAAAATGGAAGTATCAATAAAGAAGTAGAAGACCTAAAAAGAAACCAAAAGGAAATTCTGGAGTTGAAAAGTATATTTACTGAAACAAAAAATTCACTTGAGGGATTCAGAGGCAGATTTGAGCAGGCAGAAGAAAGAATCAGCAAACTTGAAGATAAGACAATGGAAATGATCAAATCTGAGGAACAGAAAGAAAAAGAGTTGAAGAAAAGGAAACAGAAGCTAAGGGACGTGTGGGACACCATTAAGTGGACTAGTATATGCATTGACAGAGTTTCAGGAGGAGAAGAGAGAAGGGCACAGAGAGAATATTTGAAGAAACCACAGCTGAAAACTTGCCAAATTTGATGAAAGATGTGAATATAAACATCCAGGAAGCTCAACAAGCTCTACATAATATGAACTCAAAGAGACCCACACCAAGATGCGTTGTAGTCAAACATTGAAAAGACAAAGACAAAGAAAGAATCTTGAAAGCAGCAAGAGAAATGAATCATCACATACACGGGATCCTCAGTAAGATTGTGAGCAAATTTCTCTTCAGAAATGTTGGAGGCCAGAAGAGAGTGGGCTAATATATTCAAAATGCTAATGAAAAAAAGCTGTGAACTAAGAATCCTATATCCAGCAAAACTGTCCTTCAAGAGTGAGGGAAAAATTAAGATATTCTCAGATAGACAAAAGCCAAGGGAGTTTGTGACCTCTAAACCTGTCCTGCAAGAAATGCTCAAGGGAATGCTGCAAGATAAAATGAAAGGATGCTAAAGAGTAACTCAAAGCCGTAGAGAGAAGGATATCAATAAAGGTCAATCAATGGCCAATTGTTAGTATTATTGTAACAGTGGTTTGTAAGTATACGTTTTGTTTTCTCTGTGATTTGAGAACAATACATTTTTGATCAAGTCATTATTGATAAGGAAGGAGGTGATTATATCATTCTGCTATTTGTTTTCTAAATGCCTTTTAGCTATTTTGTGTCCCTCATTCCTGCATTATTGTTTAAGGAAAAAAACACATTAGTCTAAAAGTTAGTATTATTGTATCTTTGATTTGTAATTTGAAATCTTGTTTTCCATATAATTTAAGAAACTGCATTTAAAAGAATTATTAGTTTATAGTTTTGGGCATGCAATGTATAAAGATGTAATTTTGTTACATCAGTAAATGAAAGGGGTGGCGACAGAGCTGTGAAGGAGCAGAGATTTTGTGTGTTGTTGAAGTGAGTATAAATTTAAATTACAATGTGATAACTTTAGCATGTTACATGTAATTCCCATAATAAAGAATACAGTGCTAGAAGATACATGAAATGAGAAAGGAGTTTAAACATTTCACTACGAAAAACAACTAAACACAAAAGAGGGCAATAATGCAGGAATGACAGAAAAGCTAAAAGACATTTAGAAAACAAATAGCACAATGACATAAGTAACTCCTTCCTTAATAATGGCTTAAAATGTCAATTAATTCAACTATCCAATCAAAAGACAGAGATGGATAAAAACACATGATTCAACTATATGCTGTCACTAAGAGATTCACTTTAGACCCAAGAACACACAGAGGTTGAAAGTGAAAGGATGGAAAAAAATATCCCATTCAAATAATAATCAAAAGAGAGCAGGGGTGGCTATGCTAATCTCAAACAAAATGGACTTTAAATCAAAAAGATTATAAGAGACAAAGAAGGACATTATGTATTAATAAATGTTCAGTGCAGCCAGGAGATATAACAGTTATAAATGTTTACACACTTTGTGACAGACCATCAAAATATATGAATCAAAAGCTGACAAAAGTGAAGGGAGAAATAGTTCTACAATAATGGTTGAGACTTCAGTACCCCACTCACAAGAATGGATAGAACAACCAGACAGAATATAAGTATGGAAATAGAGTATTTAAGCAACATGAGAAACCAACTAGATCTAACAGATATATGCAAAACATTCTACTCAAAAACAACAGAATACGTAGTCTTCTCAAATACACATGGGACACTTTCCAGGATAGAAAATATCTTAAGCCACAAATTAAGTGTCAGTAGATTTAAAAAGATAAAAATACCACAAGGGGATGAAGTAACTCCTCTGACTACAATGGGATGTTAATGAAGAAATAATTAAAAAAGGAAATCTGAAAAATTCAGAAAATTTTGGAAATTTAACAACACTTTTAAACAACTAATGGATCAAAGAAGAAATCACAAGAGAATTTAGAAAATACTTAGAGACAAATGGAAACGAAAACACAACATACGAAAACTTATGGGAAACATCCAAAGTGGGGAAATTTATAGCTGTAGATGCTTGCAATTGTAAAACAAGGAAGATCCCAAGTCAACAACCTAACTTTACAACTTAAGAAACTAGAAAAAGAAAAACAAACTAAATGCAAAGCTAGCAGAAGGAAGGAAATACTAAAGATTAGAGCAGAGAGAAATGAGATAGAAAATGGGCGAGAAAGTTAATGAAACTAGAAGTTGGTTTTTCAAAAAGATCACCAAAGTTAACAAACTTTTGGCTAGATGGACTACAAAAAAAAGAGAAGTGTCTCAAATTACTAAAACCAGAACCGAAAATGTGGACATTAGTGCCAATTATACAGAAATTAAAAGGGTTATCAGAGAGTACTGTGAACAGTTGTTTGTTGACAAATTGGATAACTTAGATGAAATGGGACAAAATCCCAATGGAAAAAACGTACCAAGACTGTATCACAAAGAAATAAGCAAGTGGTAAGGAGATTGAATCAGTAACAAAAAAAATCTCCCAACAAAGGAAAGCCAGGACCCGACGGCTTGACTGGTGAATTTTAATAAACATTTAAAGGACAACTCGTGCCACTCTTTCTCTGCCTTTTCCCCAAAAATTGGAGAGGAGGGAATGCTTCCTAACTCATTCTGTGAGGCCAGCATTACCCTGATACCAAACTCAGGCAAAAGACACTCTGAGAAAAGAAAACTACAGACCAATATTTCTTTTGAACAGTGTCCAAAAATCCTCAAGGAAACACTAGCAAACAATTCAGTAGCATATTAAAAGGATTATATACCATTACCAAGTGGGATTTATTCCTGGGGTGCAAAAATGGTCTAACGTATGAAAATCAATCAGTGTTTGCAGGTGATAAGATCTTAGATGTAGAAAGTCGTAAAGATTCCACACACACAAAAATCCCGTTAGAACTAATAAATGAATTCAGCAATACAGCAGGATACAAAGTTAACACAAAAACCAGTGCATTTCTATACACGAACAATCTGAAAGGAAAGTTACGAAAACAATTTCATTCACAGTAGCATCAAAATGTATAAAATATTTAGGAATTAACTTAACCAAGGCATTGAAAGACTTGTACAGTGAGAAATACAAAACATTGCTGAAAGAAATTAAAGAAGACGCAGTTAAAGGAAACATATCCTATATTCAAGGATTAGAAGGCTTAATGTTGTTAAATGTCAGTTCTCCCCAAAGTTATCTACAGAGTCAATGCATTCCTTATCAAAATCCTGATGATTTTTATTGCAGATAAAAAAACCTGTCCTAAAATTCACATGTAATCTCAAGGCACCCCAAATAGCCAGAACAATCTTGAAAAAACAAAAATCTGGAGGACCCACACTTTCCGATTTCAAAACTTACTGTAAAGCTTCAGTAATCAAAATAGTGTGGTATTGGCATAGAGACAGACATACAGATCAACAGAATAGAAAAGAGAGCCCAGAAATAAACCATCAAATATAGGGTCAAATGATTTTTCACAAAGGTGCCAAGACTATGCAGTGGACAAAGAACACTCTTTTCAACAAACACTATTGGGGAAACTGGATATCCACCTGCAAAAGAGTGAAGTTGGATCCTTACTATTACCAAATACAAAAATTAATTAAAAATGGATCAATGACCTAAATGTAAGGCCTAAGACAATAAAACCCTTTTTAAAAGAAAACAGGACAAAAGCTTCATGACGTTGGATTTGACAGTGACTTCTTAGATATGATACCCACCAAAGGCATATGGAACCAAAGAAAAAATAGCTAAGTTGGACTTCATGAAAATTTTGTGCCTCAAAAGACAGTATCCTCAGAGTGAAATGGCAGCCCACAGAATGGGAGAAAATATTTGCAAAACCTATACCTGATAAGGGATTAATGTTGAGAATATATAGGGAACTCCTAAAACCCAACAACAACAAAAATCAAACAACATAATTCAAAAATAAGCAAAGAACTTGAATAGATGTTTGTCCAGAGAAGGATATATGAATGGTCGATGAGCACATGAAAAGATGCTCTGCATCACTAATCATTAGGGAAACGCAAATCAAAACTACAGTGAGATACCACTCACACCCATTAGGATGGCTGCTATTCAACAAGCAACAAATGTTGGCCAGGATTTGGGGAAATTGGAACCCTTGAGCACTGTTGGTGGGAATGTAAAATGTGGAAAACGGTTTGGTGGCTCCTCAAAAAATTAAAAATAAAATTACCGTATGATCTAACAATTCCACTTCTGGGTACACCCCTAAAAAAATGGAAAGCAGGATTTCAAAGAGAGATTTGTATACTTACGTTTTGTGTTTTTTTGAGGAGGAGTAGCCCTGAGCTAACATCTGTAGCCAATCTTCCTCTACTTTATTTGTGGGACACCTGCCACAGCATGGCTTGACAAGTGGTGTGTAGGTCCACATCTGGGATCCAAACTGGCGAACCCTGGGCTGCCAAAGAAGAATATGTGAACTTAACTGCTGTGCCACTGGGCTGACCCCGTATACTTAGGTTTTATAACAGTATTATTCACAATAGTTAAAATATAGAAGCAACCCAAGTGTTCATAGATGAACGGACAAGCAAAATGTGGTATATACGTACAATGTAATATAATTCAGCCTTTCAAGGAAGGAAATTCTGCAATTCATGCAAATCCATGTTACTACCTGGATGAATTTTGAGGAGATTATTGCTTGTGAAATAGGCCAGTCAGAAAAAGACAAATAATCTATGATTCCACTTATTCGAGGCCATTTAGTTGAAATTGTAAAGACAGAAAATATAATGGTGGATGCTGAGGGAGGGGAAAATGGGGAGTTTTCATTTGGTGGGTATAGAGTTGCAGTTTTACAAAATGAAAAGAGTTATGGGGATGGATGGTTGCGATGGTTGCACAACAATGTGCAACCCTAATTGCCCCACTTGTGGTGACTTCTCTTTCTCCTAAACGTGTATGGCATTTATTATTTAAACAATTCAATTAGTAGTTGGCATTGGCTGATATTTGTTGCTGTGCATCTGTCTTATTTCCCTGAATATCTCTAAACTTAGTGGGCTCAGAGCTATATATTAAAATTATTTGTATTACCCACTTAATAATGAGTTGATTTATTGATGTTTGGTGAATAATAAGTATAGATGCTCTTCAAGTAAATTTCAGACCTATTTGTGAAATTCAAGAGCATCTGGCAATGTTTCTGCAGAAGACACACTTGGTATTCAGATGAGGTACTAGACTTTGGTAAATTTTTCTAGAGCAATTAAATGCGGTATCAGAAAGTTGTCTGTTTGTAAGGTGACTTTGTATATATTTCCAGGCAATAAAATAATTTTGAGAAATTTGTAATAATTAGTTTTTGGCTATACTATTGTAGTAGAAGTAAGTATTAGTATTTGGGTACTAATGTTGTTTATGTGCTGGGTTAAGTAAAGTTAGTTCTAGAAATATTTCACTCGGTCAGTGTTGAAATGTTTGTAAAGATTTTGTTTTAAGTCAGATGAGTTAAAATGGGCTTGAAGATAGCAATTGTATGTTATTTTACCATGGCAGTGCATTTTCTCTATATAGAAATCAAGATTTAATGTTTTTGTTTTGAGTCAATAGTTTGCACAAAAGTTTGTTAGTCTTGTGTGTGTGTGTACACACACATGCATTTGCCTTCTCTAGGGTTCTGATTAGAATATTGAACTATTAAAATAAATTTATTGCTCTTAAGAACCTGTAGACAGTGCTTCAACAACTTTTATTCCCTTCTGTCAAACACTTAGAAAAATGGGTATTACTTCAAAAATTTTAATGAGAAATGTGTTTAGCAAATGCACAAAACTAAATAATGAATTAGACTTCTGAACTATTAATTAGAGTAGTATCCAGTTTATAGTAGTACCTTTTCCTTTCCAGCTATTATATCCCTTGTTGTTTCAGAGAATCTAATTAGGATATAAGTTCCTCAAGGATAGGGATTTCATTTTAGACGCGTTTGTGTCCTCAATGTCTACCCTAATGTCTTAAATCACAGTGCTTCAATAAATAGTAAGATGATAAAATGTCTATTTTTCTGGCTTTGGGAGAGTTTGTTTTTATTGTGGGAGAATGACTTTACTCTGATTTTATTTGATTTGTTTTCTTTTTACAGCCCCATCGACAAACCTTCAGATTCTCTCAGTATAGGCAATGGTGATAATTCCCAGCAGGTAAGATTTTGATACTGTATCACTTCATTTATCTGCCATCCCCTGAAAACAAAGTATTCTATGCAAGCGAATATTTCAGATAGTGAAAAAGACTTTACCGAAACAATTGAAAAACACTTTTCATGGACATCTTTGTTAAATGTATTATATTAGCCTTCTTTTCCTCCACAGAATATGTAGAGCATAATTTAACCCTTGCTTGATGACTCAGAATTACTGTGAAGACCATATATTATTATATTGTGTGCCAATAAATCAGTGTCCTTAGAGTATTGCTGGTCTTTTTGACCCTATACCAAGTGGTTCCAGACTAACGTGACTTTTGCATTTGTGATATTTAGAGTTGTTTCTCCGCCATATGATCCCTTTGTCCCTTGCTGTCAACTTTAATTTTCTATTTTTCTCATCATACTTGTCCCCAATAGTTTTCTCCTTACCTCCAAATGATAAACCAAACAGTCAAGTTCAAAGTTGCATCTAAATGATACTGAGTGAAGTCATGATTTTTCAAACATGCTTTGTGTCATCTTTACTTGTTGCTAGCTTTTCACTGCTTAAGTTTCTGTACATCTTCTTACATTGATAAAAAAAAAAAAAGTGTAGTTCTAATCTCCTCCATAAAGAATGACCAGTTTCCCACAGTGTTTGTGAGAAACGTAGAGCTTAAAATACAGCACTTTTCCAAACTTTTTGCTCACAAGTGCCGTAAAAGAATTTGAAAATCCATTTATACTCTTGTGTATTTTAGGGTAAGATAAAAGTCTTTTTCATAATAAGTTAAAAATAGTTGCAAAGGATGTAATTTTCAGCATATTGCCAATATTGGTACTTTTAAATAAAAGTGCTACATGTTAATAAATATCTAAGAAATTTTAACATCAGAATGTTTTGTTACCCCATCATCCATTAAAAAAATACACAAGCTCTCCTTTAATATTCAGGAATTTTACATCCTTCCTTTTTCTCTTTGAATATGTTTTTCTGTTTCCACTGCCATTACAGAATTTTATCTTAATGCAATATAGTTTATACCTGACAGGCATATACTTCTCTCAAATGAAAACAGACATATAAATTTCAAATCAAAACCAGAAATATTTTTCCTGCAACACGGCTTTAAATGCCAAATTAATTTCTTCTAAAGTTTTATTTGTAGTATCAATTTGATCAAAGCAACTTATGTAAGTATAGATTTTGATAAAAATCAATCATCAAACATCAACACTAAACTTATATTGGAAATTCCTCTCTTGATGAGGTAGACAGGGCCCTCTAAGAATTAATGTTCATGTATCCCTAGACAAATGTTACCTGCTGGGAAAAGGAGACAAGTTTCAGCAGCATTTCTAGTCATTTTTCTAAATGTAAGTGCTAAGACATCTTGTTCCTATAAATAAATAGATGGAAGAATGAGTATGACGTCAGTATCACTCAAATCTTTGAACTCCTAAATTAAATACCTAAGAATCACATGAGGATTTACCGTAAAAATTATTTTTAGTGATGTGTTTGGAAATAGTTTGATTAGATCTTCCTTCCCTTTTGTTCAAAGCTAGAGTATTGGGGATCACCCACTTTGTGAAAGAATCTGGTCATTAGAGTCAGCCTCTCTCTCATCAGTGATCTGAATATTTCTAATAAATTTTTGTTTCGCTCCCAGAAACTTTTCACTCTTGGTCAGAATACTATAGTTAGATCCCAGAGAGTAAGAAATATTCTTTTCTTTGTAAAGTGAGAGAAGTCAGGTTGTAAAAGGAGAGGAGACTGGCTTAGTCTTTCCAGGAGAGTAAGTTTTAGAAAAGTGTACATATGTAAGTTGATGGATTTTCTGAAAATTCATGCTCATAAAAATGTCTTCTAGTATGCCAGTTTGAAGACTGCTGTTCTACTCCCTTTAGTTGCAAGCCTTTCTAACTGTGGCTTATTAAAATGTATAGACCTGTGTTGACTCTACTTTTCTTTTCCTGTTTTATTCAGATATCTAACAGTGATACGCCCTCACCACCACCTGGTTTATCTAAATCCAATCCAGTCCTCCCCATCAGTTCATCCAATCACAGTGCACGGTCTCCTTTTGAAGGGGCAGTAACTGAGTCACAGTCGTTATTCTCAGACAACTTCCGCCATCCCAACCCGATCCCCAGTGGGCTTCCTCCTTTCCCCAGCTCCCCACAGACATCCAGTGACTGGCCGACAGCACCAGAGCCGCAGAGCCTCTTCACATCGGGTAGGTCACAGTACTGCTGCGCGTTGGTGTTTGTGCTCAGCCTAACATGAGACCCTTGGTGGATATGTTTTTATCCTCTTCCTCTGCACTCCTTTCTTCATAAAAATGTGAACATTTAAATTGCATGAAATTGGAGGGTTACCTAAGCTGTTGTATGACCTAGAACTTTTTATGTTAATGTACTGATTTCTTCAGAAATCAAGGGTTAGATCATTTTCCCAGTAATAAAATGCTTATTCCTCAAGGAAGTATTAAGGACTTACATTTTTAATCAGATTCTATTTGTATGGTTATATTTAAGATGTTTTACCCCAGCTGACAGAGAGGTACGTTAGTTAATGTTAAAACTTCTATCTTGTCATTTTTGAGCCATTTCCATTTTTATTCATTATAAGTGCTATTATTAATATGTGGGATGGCATGAAATTAACATTGACAATAGCACCTTTGGAGCAGACAATTTAAAAAAACTGTAAAGATTAAATAGGTATTTTTTTTCATTAGATCACATTATTTTTTCTTAGCAGTATATAAAGCATATATTCAAAAGTATTTATACTTTTTGATAAATACATATTAAAAAATAAACTTTATTAAGTGAATTCTGTCACATCATAATTGTTATTTCTTTATTTCTTTAAATGACTTAATTCTGGGTTTTGATTATGAATGGTTGAGAGTATAAATCGAGTATTAGGGACTTTGTTTTCTTGGATTAGCGATTAAAATTTTCCTGTATTGGGGGCTGGCCCAGAGGCATAGTTGTTAAGTTTATGTGCTGTGCTTTGGCAGCCTAGAGTTTGCGGGTTCAACCTTTGGCATGGACCTACACACCACATGCCAAGCCATGCTGTGGTGGCATTCTATATACAAAATTGAGGACGACTGGCATGGATGTTAGCCCAGGGCCAATCTTCCTCAGAAAAACAAACAAACAAATAAACATAATAAACAGAAAAAAAATCCACATAATTCACTTTTTGAAGTTAGTTAAGAATGAAATCATTTCTAGAAGTACATTAGGCCTTTTCTAATTTTTTAATCTTAATGAGCTAAGAAATTGTACAGATTTTGCATATATGTGATTATCTTGTCATCTGACATGTTTAACTTCAGCTAGTGTGGATACTCATTAAGCATGAAAATGAGCTCATATATTTTCAATTCATCACGAATTTTCTTCCCAACAGAAACAATCCCAGTATCATCCTCTACAGACTGGCAAGCAGCGTTTGGCTTTGGTTCTTCTAAACAACCAGAGGATGACTTGGGTTTTGATCCCTTTGATGTCACTCGAAAAGCCTTAGCAGACCTGATTGAAAAGGAACTATCAGTCCAAGACCAGCCTTCCCTTTCGCCCACATCTCTTCAGAACTCCTCTTCACACACTACAACCACCAAAGGTCCGGGCTCTGGATTCCTGCATCCCGCTGCACCTGCAAATGCCAACTCTCTCAATAGTACCTTTTCAGTCTTGCCACAAAGGTTCCCTCAATTTCAGCAGCACCGAGCAGTTTATAATTCATTCAATTTCCCAGGCCAGGCAGCCCGCTATCCTTGGATGGCCTTTCCACGCAATAGCATCATGCACTTGAACCACACAGCAAACCCCACCTCAAATAGTAATTTCTTGGACTTGAATCTCCCGCCACAGCACAACACAGGTCTGGGAGGGATTCCTATAGCAGGTAGGTTTATTTACAGCCTTTGAGAATTTGTGACTAATTCACGTCTTCAGGTCGTTGGGTGGGTAGGGAGGGTACTGTTGAATACCAGAGAGTACTTATCATTGGTCTTGGAAATTTCTATGGGGGAAGAAGTTAGAGGTCTTACCATAACCTGAAAACTTTTAATTGGATGGATGCCTTGTAATACTGAGCTTTATAAGGATGGTGGAGTATTATACCTAGTTATTGCTTGGAAACATTTTACTTAGAGGATAGTTACTAACCCTTCATATGGCATATAAATGCAAAAAGAAAAAAAGTGGGCACTGAAATTACAGTGCTATAAAGTCCAACACACATGATAAAAATTCTGAGTATACATTCTAAAAGTAAACTGTTCAAAAAAATGTTTTAAAGATTGTAATTAGTGAGAGCATGAGGGATAAAGCCACTCTCTAGCTACTTTTGGCAATTACTTATTTTGACTGATACACACGTGAACACACCTCAAAACTATGCTATATGTTACAAAAATACTTAATATTTGAGAACTCCGATTATTAATGTTTCACAGACATCATATGTCATAAGTATACTTTCTGTGAAAAAGAAATTGTTCAAGGAGAGGCATTTTCCCTTTTAGTCTGTTATGTTTTTATTTCTGGGGAAAATACTAGGTTTCTGTAAGTGAGCTCAGAATACTTCTGGTTCTGCACCGCTATCCTTGCACATTTCAGGACTTTTGAGTTTTAAGGTCCAATGTAACATTTTTTAGATCAAGTGACTTAATGTATAAAGGAATCATTCTTATTCATAGTCTTTTCATTTAGTTTGGGCTTTAGAGGTGATTCGTAACAAAGAAAGTTTGTTTCTATCCTGATTCTCTCAAGTAGAATAGAGTAGTTCCTCACTCTGTAACATAACTCATAAAATGTGCTTTTATCCCTTGTCATGGCATTTAAGATATGGCATGACACAGCGTTAATGTGGTATTACCAGCAAGGTGTTCGTTCATCTGCTTTTAGTAAGGTTGGTGGATGAATTTGCAGAGATCCATCAAAACTCTGCTCTTTTCCCTTTGTGACCAACAACATTTCATTTTCAAGACACATAAGTGAGTTGAGAGAGTATGGTTTGTGGCTGTGGACACAGTGAAGTGAGCAGTTGATACAGTGAAGTTAATTTATATAAGTTTGGTAGCATCTTTCGTAGTGGTTTGCACATTGGTGGCACTCATGATATTTGTTCATTTGATAATGATAGCTAGTAGGTAATCCAGAGTAACATTTTCAGTCCTCTCCATCTACATGATATTCACTTGTGAAACAGTAAGTGTTCAGTTCCCGGTACTCCCTTTCTTCTTCTATTCAAGAAAGTATATTAGAGTGTGATTTTGTTTTGTTTTAATCATTTAGCTATATGACATTTCAATTACTAGTAGTATATGTTAAAGCTGTTCATAACATTAAAAGTTGAAGTTAGGTTTCCCTAAATATTCTAAACATTTAAAAATAAAATATTAAACCGATTACAATGAATATTTGGGTTCCTCTTTGCCCAACAATGAACTAGGCCCTGTGGGTAATACCAAAGAAGTATAAAGTATGGATACTATTCAGGTACTTTACAGTGTAGTTGAAGAGATAAAATCAGATTATGGATGAAAATGGTAACTATGTAATACTGGAATCTGAGAGACATTGGTGGAGCCTATAATGTTGGGAGGCTTTAATGAAGAAGTAGGAATTGATTTGTACTGTGGTATCTTGGATTTGAATTATCAGCAGGGAAAGAAAACGACCTTTTATGTTGGTGGAAACTCCTGACTGAAGGCCTAGAGGCAGGAATTAGTAAGTCCTCACGTTAGGAAGCAATAGAACTGCCTTCTGTGACAGGAGGTGCTTCATGTATCGTCTGGATCGAACGGATGAGAAGATGGGGAGCTCTGACAGCGAGGCCAAGCAGTGTGGACTGATCTGATAGGAAGGAGGATGCCTTTGTGGAACTCTAGTCCTTAGCTATCTTCATTGTATACTTTTATTTGACTTATTACTTGCCCACCTTTGAGAAACTATTTGTTCTTCCAATTTCATAGTCATCATATTGTCCTTTAGCACAAAAAGAGCAGTTTTAGCCCAAATATTTCAAGCCATTAGATATTTTGGAAATGTCACCCTGGTAATGAGTAATCACTGATTTGTGAGAGTAGTTGTCCTCATGTTAGTCATTTGAAATGTTTATTTGAAGTAGATACTTTATGAAAAAAATGAGGCTTTAAATTATGGTTCTGTCTTTGTAGGTTTTTCTTTTTCTTTAGCATATATTCGACCATAGAGCCGTAAATATTTTCTTCCTCAGAAATTCTAACAATGAAGTCACTAACTGTAGGTTCTGAATCGTTGTATTTTGTGGGAGGTGGGGAGAGTTTATTTCAGACTTTTAGTTCTTGACTATGCTGCATACTTGCTTGGTATTCAAATGGTGACTTAGGATTAAGCTTATTATTAGATTACTTTTAAGGCTCCAATGACTAGAGAAATATTAGTGTTCTATTTTTTGTTTTTCTTTTTTGAGGAAGAGTAGCCCTGAGCTAACTGCTGCCAATCTTCCTCTTTTTGCTGAGGAAGACTGGCCCTGAGCTAACATCCGTGCCCGTCTTCCTCTACTTTATGTGTGGGGCGCCTACCACAGCATGGCTTGCCAAGCAGTGCCATGTGCACACCCGGGATCTGAACCAGCGAACCCTGGGCCCCTGAAGCAGAACGTGTGCACTTAACTGCTGCACCACTGGGCCGGCCCCTAGTTTTAATGTACCAAAATACTTAAAATTGTTTTCAAGAGTTGCACGGAACCCTCTTATGGCCTGTACATATTTGGCAGATACCTCAGAAAGCTGAATGTTCTAAGCTTCAAAACAGAACAGTTTTTCAATTGTAGCCAGATGATTTAGGATTTTTAGTAACAATTAGAAATGACAAAAAGTAAAATTCTAGAATGCTGTGTATGTCTTAACTATGTCTCCTTTGACGAAATTTCATACCTAGGCAATGGCTGCCTTCCCTACCCCTAGTTGTAATTCATTTGTTCTTCAGTTGAACTACTGAAATAGATTCACTTTGTATTCTCCAGTGATTATCATGGCATCTTACACAGGGTAGCTGTTCATTAAGTGTTTCATAACGAAGAGTACTTACTGTTTCAGTTAGACCTGCCTCTTTAAGATATGCTTAGACAGTATTCAACACTGGAGGAGACACGTATATTTATTCTTTAGATATGTAGAGCAAAATAGGGTCCCTGACCTTTAGGAGCAAATGCTCAGAGGTGTCAGTCACCTACATATTATCCCCATACCATGTCTATATTTATTATATATTTGTATTTAAAGTTTTTAGTTTTGATTTGTTTTAGTTAGTTCTTAAAAATGGATACATCTGAAACCTGTCATGGGAAGGACAGTTGCCAGAGGTTTGACAGAAATGCAGCTTCCATTCCCTTTGCCTGATGGAAAACATTTTTGTGTTTAAAATTTGTTTCCTTAATTAGGTGAAGTCTTTTTAGCAGCATTTTCTTGGCTGCACATGTGCTTTTCTAAGTATAGAAGGATTTTTTTCTTTTTTTTTTTTTTAAGATTTTATTTTTCCTTTTTCTCCCCAAAGCCCGCTAGTACGTAGTTGTATATTTTAGTTGTGGGTCCTTCTAGTTGTAGCCTGTGGGATGCCACCTCAGCATGGCTTGGTGAGCAGTGCCATGTCTGCGCCCGGGATCGGAACCAGCAAAACCCTGGGCCACCAAAGCAGAGCACGCGAACTTAACCAGCTGGCCGTGGGGCCCGCCCCTAGAAGGAGTTTTGAAATAAATATTCTTGGGAGAAAACTTTGATTGGTGGGCAGTTATAGTAAGTCCATTCAGACTTTTTTTTTATTATTGGAGCCATGTGTTTTTGTTTTAAAAGTGAGTTTTCTTGTCCTAAAAAGTGACTGATCTTGTCTAACTCCTTCATTTTAGGAATGGCAAAGCTGTGTTCCAGAAAGGTTAAATAACTGGTTAGAGGTCACACATTCAATTAGTAGTAGAATTAGGATAAGAATGCAGATTCCACATTCAATAACGGAAATGTTTTTCCCCTACAACATTGGTGCTCTCCTTCATGAACGAAGATCACTGGCGTGTACTTTAACTTGGCTTTCTTCCTGTAGGAATTGATTTTTTGCTCTCACACACTTGCAGGTCCCTTTTATCCACAGTATCTATTCGTGAGACAATTGGCACAGCTCAAGGGTGTATCGTATAGTTACTAAATAGAATGAAGTTTATTGACTTGATGAAAATTAATCTCTTGCTTAGTTCTCATTACTACCATGTTCTCACCAAGAACTAGTCTAAAATTTCCTTTATCCCTCGTTGCTGTGTACTTGGGGTTTATAGAATCTTTGCCAATTTACCCACAAAAGTATGAAATAACCTGTTCTAAAGTCTGAAAATCTTTTTCTTCACATTGCCAGTTAAGCTGTCTTTCCAAATGTAATTTTGCAGATTTGTTTTTCAAGGAAGTCTCTGCCAAGATGCTTTTATTCCATAATGCTAAAAATTATTTGGAAAATAAATAGTAGTAAGTCTAAGTCTATAAGCATTGTTGTTTCAAGATATGCTTAGAAAAATGTTTGAAATTATTTAGGATTGGATCTTTTTTTTGATGTTTTAATTAAAATTTTACTTAGGGCATTTTTTTTTCTTTCTTTTTTGTTTTTTTGAGGAAGACTAGCTCTGAGCTAACATCCGTGCCCATCTTCCTCTACTTTGTGTGTGGGATGCCTACCACAGCATGGCCTTCTGAGCGGTGCCATGTCGGCACCCAGGATCTGAACCGCTGAACCCTGGGCTGCCGAAGCAGAATGTGCACACTTAACCGCTGCACCACCAGGCCAGCCCCCAAGGCATTTTTCTTTAAATCCTCTTTTTTTCTGAATTAGTTATTTTAAGTGACTTGATTGAATCTTGAGTCACTTGTGAAATAGGTCATTTGCAGTCAAATAATTATCCGTTATAATTAGGAGAACTAATCTCATTTCACGTATGGTTCTCTGACCTAGAAGTAGTCATCTCACTTTCAGGCAGTTGGATCGTTGTCTTGTTAGCATTTTACTATTTTTAAATTACTTCAAGAATATTGAGTTTTCACATGCTATATGGTAATTTGCTAAATTAATATTTGTGTCTTTTGTTTCTTTTTTCTAAACATAATTTCCGCTTTTAAAACATGGATTTGTCATTTTTCCTTTTAAAAATCACGTTTTTATTACTGTGAATGTGGTTTTAATTTTTTCACAAAATGCTGCTTACTATTAGGTGTATTGAGATTTATAAGGGGTCCAGGGGTCTGGTTGGCTTGGAAAAGAATGGCTTTCCTGGTCTCTTTTTTTTTCTTTTCGTATATTTATAATCCTAAATCTATTATATTTGGTCTTTTACCTGACATAGTTTTAAAATTAAGGGTGTGTTTAGAGTGTAACTACTTTCTAGGTACTTGTTAAGTGTATATTTTAAAATTCGTATCTTGTTTCACACCCAGATTCCAACCATTAAGCATGTATTTTATATAAGTATCAGTATTCCAAATATTGCAATCATTTTTAAAGGGACTGTTAACGAATCTAGTCACCCGTAACTAGACCATGACTGACTTTTCCACAGGGGAAGAAGAGGTGAAGGTTTCGACCATGCCACTGTCAGCCTCTTCCCATTCATTACAACAAGGACAGCAGCCTACAAGTCTCCACACTACTGTGGCCTGACAACAGACTGAGAGGAGAGGATTAGACTCTGGGGTGCTTGCATGGGCAACCGGATTTTTGCATGATTCTTTTCTGATTTTGCATTTAATGTATACACCCAGAAGAGCCAATATAAACGTTCCTCATGCCTACAACTAGAGTGTTACCTCATAGTTGCTGAAGCATTTCTTCATTAGGCCTTTAACACGAGTTATTAGCATAATCATTTTAGCATTGTTTCTCATGAGTGATACTATTTTTAACTCACACAAATAAACTTGTAGTACTAATTAAGATCCCGGATGTGATTAGCTAGACTTGTTCTTATTTTGGCTCTATTATTGAAAATATATAAGGGTAATGGTAGTTCCTTGTTTTCTGATTTGTAAAAATATGGTAATATCATAATATACTCATGCAAACTTTGACAATTAAGAAGATAATGTCTACTGCATTCTTTGAATACTTGAGAAGAAAGAATACATATAAAACAAACTTGGTGGTGTCATTTAATGCTCAGAAGGATGTTGTCAGCAATTGTTTTCAGTTGTATGGATTTATATCCTATATTATGCCTTACATGTCTAGAAACTGTTTTTGTTCTCTCTCATTTGCACATTTGCACTTTCTTTTTGAATGGTTGTTAATTATATAGACAGTTAAAAGATAATTATTATAGACTAAATTCAATATGATCTCTTTTCTAATGCACTGCCTAGTATACCAGGAAATGCCTCAGAAACAGACTTTCAAAGTACAGTTGATTTGTCAGAAACTTGAAGATGGGGTAAACATTATATGTGAGAAGCAACCATAGTGGTGCAACATTTTTATTGAACAAACAGTAGTTCTGTGGGATATCTGTTTGGAAATTTCATTGTTTAATAATTGAAATGTGACAATAAAACAACATTACAAGTACCTGATGAGAATCAGACTAAGGTGGAAGAGAAGAGATTGGGGATCTTCTAAAAGTAGGCCGTGTAAGTTGTCAGACCTAATTTTAGTTATCTCAGAAAATAGTGGAGTACTTTATTAGGACATGATGTGAAGTGATATTTTTGGGTAATACACAATTTCGTGAAATAGTTTTAAAACTGAAAATGTAATAAAATAAACTTAATTCAATCTGAGTGGTGGACAAAAGCTGATTCAGAAAACATGACCATATTCTACCTAAATTAAGCATGTGGGAAGAAAGGGGAAAGTCAGAGCTCCCCTTGATTTTTGAAATACAATTGTGATAAAAGATTTGCTTTAATTTGTTAAAAATATCAAAAAGGTAATGTAAATAACAAAGAAGGAAGCCTAGAGATTTAACGTAATAATAAACCACCTTATTAGGAGATGATACTTAATATCATGTTACAGTTGGAGTTTCCAGGGTTATCGCTGTATATAAAGTCTAATTACTTTGTATTAGATGTAATAAACCAAATTAAATGGCTTTGTCCTGAGGTATAGCAGGGTAAACTAAAATCTACTCTTAGATGTCCTTAGATTTGGTGGACTGACTGTAGAAACAGCTAGTAAACTAGCCATTTAAATTATTTTTGTGAAATTCTGCATAAATGACAATCTCTGGTTTCTATTTAGAAGTGACTTTAGGATAGCATTAAAAAAACGTTTAGAAAAGACAAATAAAATGTTGTAGACTTATTAGACAGAAGCCCTTTTTCATGGGTTAGTTATGGTTTCATTTTTACTGTAAGACCAAGACATCCACTTAATGTCTCCGGGGTGCTAAGGCTCCTGGGTTTTGTTGACAAACTCAAGGTCTCTGTAATGAGGCTTAGGAGCCCATAGCTTTCTCCAGCCTTCAGTGCAAGACTTTCATCGCCTGGATCTTCTTACGAAGATGTGAGAGGTGGTTAGCTCCCGTTTACTTACTTCTCTGCAATGAGAGATAAACAGCTGTTAAACGAGGCTTCTTTCCTGTGGTAGCTTTCTCATTCCTTTCTCAGTTTTAGCCAGTGCCCCAAAACTGCCAACATTGTTTGTCCAGACTTGCTAGAGCCCAGAACTGTCTCCCTGCCAGCTTCTCCCTCCCCACTTTCATACACACCACACACGAGGAAAATGCTTCTTGGGCAATTAGGCTTCAACTTATGTATTTTCACATAGACGAGCTAAAGATTGTCCTGTAAGTAACTTCATAATTCTGAGACCTTATAAGCCTGAGAATAATGAGCCTCATCATTTTGCTTACTGAATATTTCATATAGTATGGTTTTTTAAAAAAGTAGAGTCTTAAAATCATAGTCATAATTAATTATACTAAGGTAAAGAAGAAATTACACAACATGTAAAAGAAAGTACTGCTTCAGAAGCAAGCACATTGATCAAATGAAGTGATAGTAAAGAATGGGAAATTCTTAAAAGCTTCAAATTAGTTTTTGATAAATTCCTGCGTCATTGGTCAGACATCCTGCATGATGCACAAGGGAAACTTTATATGCTTTCTCATCTTTAACCTTTAAAAAGTGACTAGTCTGTTGCTTAAGTCAGGAATTTTTAACCTGGAGTCTAGAACTCTTGGATGTACTTGTAGAGTTATGAGGTTGTGTATGTACAGCTGTCCAGTTTTTCCTGGGGAGAAGATCCATAGTTACTAGATTTGTAAAGGGTTTGGTGAAACCCCCTAAGAAAATAAAAGTTAAGAACTGCTACTTTGAAATGCTTTTAGTGCCACTGTGGGAAATAGAGACCTAGACGGAATGATTTTAGTCATATGATGAATGTCAAGTGCTGCTTTATTTTTTAATACCATTCGAAATTATTTTCTGATTAATGATACTTTCCTTTTCATTCTACTTTTGCGTTTTGTTTTTCCAGGTGGTGCTTTTGTATATTCTCCCCTTATTTCAACAAAGCATTAATTAAATATTTTAGTGCCTAATCTCTGTTGTGACCTGAGCTAGGTCTTGAAGGATATAAATTTGAATAAAGTACAGACCCTATCACCAAGGATAACAATGTAGTCACAATTTTATTTGAAATTATTTCTATAAGGTCAGCTCTTGATATATTTTACCCATAAGAACAGCCATAGCAGTTCAGACTCATTTCATTATTCATTGCTCTGACAGTGGCAACAAAGGGTATTAAATACCGATACTTGAAATTTTTTAATGTATTATAATTTGGGGGAGCGAAAAAAATCTTAATAGGGAAGACATACCTTCATTGGTCTAATTTAAGTATTTCTCAGTTGTATGTGTACGCTCGTGTCTCCTACGCTTTAGGTAATGTCCTGGGAATTAAGTAGAACATTCTCTATGTATATGTTCTTTTAAAGAAAACAACTTTAATACATTGTGTCTGTGCACATTTTTACTGACGTGGCTCCTATTTGTATGGTATTCTAAGCACCTTCCAAACTGCTGGAGCTCTCTTCTGGTATGACACAGATCAATAGGAAGCTACTTCCACAGAGGCTTTTCTTCTTAAAGCCAGGAGAAGGAAATGAATTGCAAGTGCATTGAAATCTTACAAAATGAAGACCAGCATGTTATTTATGAATACGGAAAACCTGGGGGACATTTTATCCTCTGTTGAGTTGTAAGGTTTTGGATTCTTTTATTTCTTTGATCACGAAGTTTGCCCACATCTGCTTAGTTGGCTCTAAGATATGGATATCAAACACTGGAAACCAAAATAACTTGTAAAAAAGTTGTGAAGATGTGATAGCCCAAAACAATGATATATACGTTGTTTTCTACAAAATATAATCAAAGTCAAGCTAGCGTCAAACTATCTGGTGTCAAGCCAGTCTTTCTGCCCTTAGTGTTGTGTCTCTCTCCTCTCAGCCTTTTTATCTGAATGAATGCCTATTATGTTGTCTCCTTGTGCTGTGCTGAATAAATGACAGTAATATATGCAAGTATTCACACGTGAAATGTTTAGTGAACTAATCAGACACTATGCTGATACAAAAGTAAAAATGGGAGTTAGAGAAAGAAGGTTTTGTGAGCTGATTCAGAGAAAAGTTTCCTAAAAAATCTCAGGCTGTTTGATTTTGAAGGATGGCTGAAATTTAGATGATGGAAGAGGAAAATACAGTAAAGGGAACAGATTGAACCAAAAAGCAGAGACAGTTTTATTTCAGATTATTTCTATAAAGTCAGCTCTTGATATATTTTAACCATGGGAACCACAAGATTAGCAGGGTCTGTAGGGGCTGGGAGGAAAGGACGGTGAGGACATGGACTTGTCTGAAGTATACAGGTCATATAGGAAGGTGGGTAAGTGTGCAAAAGCTTTGAAAACTAGAATGAAGAGTTTAGTCCTTTTTTTTTTTTTTTTTAAGATTGGCACCTGCGCTCACATCTGTTGCCAGTCTTTTGTTTTCTTCTCCCCAAAGCCCCCTGGTACATAGTTGTATATTCTAGTTGTGAGTGCCTCTAGTTATGCTATGTGGGACGCCGCCTCAACATGATCTGATGAGCGGTGCCATGTCCACGCCCAGAATCCAAACCAGTGAAACCCTGGGCCGCTGAAGTGGAGTGCGCCAACTTAACCACTTAGCCATGGGGCCGGCCCCACGAGTTTAGTCTTGATGTGAATGTGGTCAATGGTAGGGAACTATAGGTTCTTGGGTAAAGATATAACTTCATTGTAGCATTTTATGAAGAATCGTTTAGTAATATGTTTGCTTGAAATTAGGACCAGTCAGAAAGCATTTCCAGTATGTTATTGCTGACCAGTGCAAATAAAACAGCCTGGACTAGAACAGTAATAGTAGGAATGGAGAAGAAATGATGAATTAGAAGTCAGAAAGGATGAGATCTAGGAAAGGCCTTTGGGTTTGGCTAGATCTCTGGTGACCTTTAAAAATGTAACTCTTAAAAAAAGGTACATATGGAAGCCAGATTCCTAGAATTCATGAGGAAATGTCAAGGATGTGGATGCAGCAGTCCTTGACTACTTACTTAAGACATTTGGCATCAAAGGGGAAGAGAAAAACCAGATGCTAACTAGATGGGTGGTAGATCTTGGAAGGCATTGCTTTAAGATAAGGGAGATACACAAATATTTAAAAGCAGAACCTGTAGAGGCAATTGAGAGGAAGACTTAGACAGTGCTGAAGAGAAGATAGGTGAATAGAGTAGGATAATGGATTTCTGTAGGAGCTGGGAGTAGAGTAGCTTCTGAGATGAGCTTCGGTTATGGGTTTAGCGTTAAAGATGTGGGAAATACCTTCCTGTGTTATTTATAAGAACAATCAGAACATCAAGGAGAGAGAATGTGAGATTAGAGAAAATGAGAGTGGATGAAGTGGCTCATATCAGTATTTACTGAATGCATATTGTGTGAGAATGGAGGTGAAAGAGTGGAATTGGGAGCCTGTTTAAAAAAGAGATTGATTAAATCTGTGAGAATAAGCCTAGAAGTACATCAGAAAGAAATTAAAGAATTGCCAAATAAAGATAAGGATTACATTTAAATGTTTTAGTGTTCAAATATATATGACTTTGTGTGTTCCTCTGGTTCAGTACAAAGCATCAGGAGGGGACAAAGCAAATCTTGAGAATTTCTTCAGAAGGTGAAGAAGAAAAGGACACAAAGCTATTCAAGAAGACAACCTAATTTTGTGCCCAAAGAAGAGTCCACTGAGGCAGGAAATGAACCGGTGGTGTGAATGTGTTGAAGGGAGTTCAGTGATTTTAGATTTTGATGAGGACAAAGAACAGGCATAGTGCTGTAAGGGAATGACAGATTAGAATACTGTGGTCAGTGTGATGACCACTCAGTGTTGAATGATGAGTGCGAACCAGAGAAAGGATGATAGAAAGATGTCTAATATTGGGGCTGCAGGTTGGAAAGAAGGCTAGCTTTCTAACCCCTATGGTCCCTTCTCTACCCACTTTGCCTCCAGTCCTTTATTGAGAGCAGGAGTCAGACTGTATCAGAGAGAATTGTAGAAAGCATGGTATTGCCTGGGAAATCCTGGGTCAGGTTTCCGTAAGTTGAGGATGATCCAAAGGAAAACGTCCCACAATGGAATAAACATTCCTTCCTCAAAGCACAGTAGGATGACGTGGAAGCAGAGTGAAGGGGAAGGCCTAGGAAAAGCCAGAGATGAGATTGGAGAGGAGTCAGTAAGCCCAGAGAGTGTGAGGGATTGGTAGACATGTTGCTTATGCTGGGAAGGATTTAGACAGGGAGCCGGTGTGGCATATGGTGAGTCTGGCAGTTGAGGAGCCCATATTATAGGTATGAGCTAGTTTCTCCCAAGCTCACACACGAACTGAAAAGAATAAGCGGTCCACCTGCATAGGGAAGGTATCCCTTCTTACTTAGTCAGACTAGGCCATTCTGCTTTATTTATATAACAAAGTGGAAATAAAAGCAGTAGATTGGTGAAGAGTAGAGAGAACTTAAGAATTTTATCACAGTAGGTTATGAAAATATCATGACAGTTTTCCCCAAAAGAGAATGTGCTGTGTGAATAGATACAAACCTACAAGTTATTGAACCAATCTACTCTGGTTCTTGTATTTTGTATGTTTAGAAGTGACCTTTAGGAAAAATTGCTGAAGAGGTAGTGCAATAGGGATGGAGATAGAGACCTAGATATATAGCATATTATAGCAAATATGCGTAGTTTGGAAGCACTAAATTTCCTGACGCTGAAGTATTTTTAGCCTCCCTGGACTTATTCCATATATGTCAGCTGAGATATCAACTGTGACATTTAAAAATGATAATGCTTCAAAATACAAGTATTTGCTCAAGAATACTGTGTTTGTGAGACCATGCTGCTGGATCGAGAAGCCACTGCTCCTTGGATCTCCTCACTGCTCTGTGATTTGCTGTTATGAGTAGTATTCTCAGCAACCTTAAATTGCTGGGCATACCGGCTTACAGCTTCTTTAATTAGAAGCTTTTTAAAGAATCCCTCTTGAGAAGTAAGATTTAATAAGGAGAATCGGCTCTCTTCCATGGTGTTTTATAGTGTCTACCCTGGGTTTGAGTTAGATAAAAATCTAGTTTACACCTGTTAGGTACCTAGAACTGAAGGCAAGCCTAAATAATCTAAGCTACTTGAGAATTAGACTGAAGTATCTAGAAGTTCCATGAAACAGCTGGAAATTGTTGTCCTTGACAGCCGATCTGTTTTCTCCAGATTCCTTCAGACCACCCTTCCAAAGGCAGCTATTGACTTGACTTTGTTCTTAGCCCACTTCACGTGTTATGGTTATTCTTAAGGTTCCTAGAAGTTCCAGTCTGACCCTGGACATACTGTGCTTAGAACAGTTTTGTCGTTCCTGCTACTGTTTGGTTCTCAGACCCACTATTCTGCTCTGTTACAAAGCAACACCCCAAAAGCGTTTTTCCCCTCTCCCTGTAATTTATAAAGTGTTTAAAGCACCCAGTACCTTTTTCAAAAAAGTTCAGGGTGAAATTCACATAACATACAATTAAGTACTATAAAGTGAACAATTCAGTGGCCCAGTACTGTTCTTTAATTCCCTCATTGTTAACATAGAAGAATAAATAACCCACTCCAGCTCATGAAGATTTTGGCCTGTTCCTTCTTGGAGCTGTGTGCTAATAGCTGCATCTAGACTCACTGTTCTACCCAGTAAAACCAAAAAGCAAATGTTAGATCTTAAAATATTCCATGCTTCTTCACAGCAGAATGATTTAAGCTTGTAGGTCAAGCAGCTTTTATACCCCATCCTCCAAAAAAGGCGTGGGGGAAAGGAATTGTAGGCAAGAGACCCTTAGGATACTTGCTTTCCTAAGTAGGTGCAATTGTTTGAAACAATCGTTGGAATAGTTTTGAAGTGGCAATAATAGTCTCTCTGTCTTCATGACATTTTATTGGCGTTATGTAAGAAAACGTTTGCTCAGCAAAGGTAAACTATAAGCCAGTCTCTCTGTGGGTGTGAAGTTGAATGTGCGCGCGCGCATGTGTGTTAATTTATATATAGTAATTTTCATTTAAATTCTACACTTAATGTAGCAGAGGAAAAAGTCTCAAGCCATCTTTCTGTGACTTTTCATCTATTTATTTCTGCTGTGTTGATTAATTCATGTGTTTAGGATACATGCTGTGTTTATATTCCATCTTTCTCTAAATATTGTTTTTGAAGAAATAAAGACCCTATTTAAATACAGCGAGGTTACAATACTGGTGCCCACCTCCCCCCGGTCATGTTTTATCTGAACAAATATTTGCATGGCTTTTTCTCATCAAGTTTCATTCCCACTGCTAAGCATGGATATGCATCCCATGTCACACTCTGGGAAAACTTAAGGATAGGATAATAAAAAAAACATTTTGTATTAGCATCATGAAATTTCAGAGCTATGAAATGTATAACATTGTCTTTAACAATCCTCCTTTTAAAGACTAAATAATGATAAACCAGGCTCAGAAAGATTGCAATTTGCCCATGATCACATTCTAACAACAATTTAAAGTTCTGTTAGCCCTCATCATCTGAATTTGCTTTCACACATGTAACTCAAGGAGAAAAAAACTTCAAGATTCAGAATATTTCTCTTTTCTAAACTTTGTTGTGTCTTTTGATTATTTTTTATTATTTTAACTTTGTTGACAGTTTGATTATTATAGTAGTTCTTGCAAGTTGGGTTTTCAGCTGTGAGTATCAGTACAAATAGTGAATTGAAGGCTTTCAAAGTGTCCATCTACTGGCAGCTGCCATCACAGATCCTGTAAATTGTCAAATCAGCCTTTGTTAAATGTGACCCAATGATCTTGGAGTAACTTTAGGAGGAGGAAAAATGTCACTGCAGGTACTCCTAATATAGACTTAAAATAATTACCAATGTCAGAACTAAGATAAAGAGTAAAACAGAGGTGGAAATAAATTTTTCCAGGATTTTTCTACAGTGCCAGAGAGCATCTTAAGGACCAACATGCATGACCACTAGACTGGTGACATCTCTTATACTACAGAATGAAAAAAAAAAATCATATAGTAATGGCACCAGCATATACTACACCCTCACTAAAGATCTGATCTCAGATTCATCTGTGAAGACCTGCTATACGCTACACCATGTAAAAAATAGCACATCTACTGATTTTTTATTCAAAGAGGTTGTTCTTTTCAGCATAATGAAACAGAGGGAAAGCTCCACAAGGATTTAAAGATGATAATACCATCACCATCTCCGAGAAGAAATACAGGAAAACTGACTGCAATCAAGTTTTGTAGCCTAGCGCTGTTTCCTAATATGGTGAGATCTTATCCCAAGGACTATGCTCGCATCTACAACTCTGTTATCAGTCTTACATACTGAAATGATATGTCTACGGAGCAGACTGTAGTGATCTGGAACATTACTGAGATGTTTTTAAACGTTGTCATTTTATATGTTAGCATTTGCAAGGAGACTGGTACCTGAAGCTGTTTATTTTTTCCTTTATTACACCTATAAACTGGGAATCCGGCTAATGATAAAGGAGGCCCTGGGTTATGCCTTCACCATCCAAGTAGGAAGATTTCTTATGGCCTTAAACTGAGTGTTGGGGTACATAACTCTTGTTCCACTGGTGTGTTCTCTATTGAAAATACAACTTTTTGGGACCAGCCCCATGGCGCAGTTAAGTTCCCACATTCCACTTTGGCGTCCTATGGTTTGCTGGTTCGCATCCTGGGTGCAGACGTGGTACTGCTTGGCACGCCATGCTGTGGCAGGCATTTCACATATAAAGTAGAGGAAGATGGGCATGGATGTTCGCTCAGGGCCAGTCTTCCTCAGCAAAAAAGAGGAGGATTGACAGCAGATGTTAGCTCAGGGCTAATCTTCCTCAAAAAAAAATTTATATATATATAACTTTTTATTTATGGTTATGGATTACTGATATATATGCCCTATCCTCTCCCCCCCTATTTAGGGTAAGAGATGCTACCAGGTATGTTGCTTTTTATTTCTAAACTGTTAACTTTCTCTAATTAACCTAACCATAGTCTCCCTCAGTCCCAGATAGGTGTAACATTTCTTGAGTTTTAGTGTAGTCACTGCTACTGGGTGTAAATTCTGAGACTTCACCTGTATTTTATATGGTAGGCGGTTGAAATGAAGCCTCCAAATAAGTAGACACAGCCCTGCAACCTTTGTTTTATAATACACTTATCAGGTTTTAATTCTTGCCCATCATGAGTCTTACTCTGATAGATTGTGCTTTCCTCTGTATCTAGTTTCTTTTTCTTTCTTTGGACAGAGATGAAATTATTTCTTTTTCCGTGTAGCTTACCACAATTAGAGGGGGGAATGTTTCGACTAGACTTTGATGTGCACTACGTGTATGATTTCACTATGAGATCCCTGACAGGCCTGGATTTTCCTTTTTCAAAGGAAAAAGCGCTCTCTCTGTCAGGCTGCTGAGTATTTACTCAGAGTCTCTATGATCACTTACTTCCCCAGTGACCACTCTGCTACCTTTCAGCTTATATCCTAACTGGCTCTTGATTTTAAGTGATCATATTCTTTCTTTTTCTCTTCTCTCTCTCATAAATCAAAACACAACGTTTAAACAGAAAGCATAGTCTGGGCTTTGGAGTAGATCAAGTAACAACCATTGCACTGTCAAATGTCAAATTGATAAAGATTTTTAACATTTTAAGACTGGCATCATTCACTTTTCCCAACTTCTTGGTTATTCTAGCTCTTTTAAAAATCATTTAATATTTCTAGACAATATGACTAAAATTCAGTATTTTATAAATATATGTGATTTTTAGTAGAATTAATTTTTTTCACTAAAATCTTAGTTCTAGTTCAGTATAAAGCTCCAGGATGTAATGAGATAATTGTTTTTTCTAATTTATATTTGAGAATGTATTCATCTGATCTTCCTTTCCTCTTTCCCTCCTGCCTTTCTTTTTTCTCAGTAAGACTCAACACTGATTAAGAATTGGTTCTGGCAATCTTTTCCAATTTCAACCCTAATCAATCATAGCTAAGGATGAACACTTAAATATATATTTTAAATGATTTTTAAACTAAGGTCCCTTAGTGCACTGGTAGTAAGCATGTAAGTGTCATCAGGATCTTTTGAAATGCTATCCTGCATAGGGTATTATCTTTTGTAGGTCTGGAAAGGGTGCATTCTTATTAGGACTAATTCTTTTTAAATGGAGGCATCATTTGAAAATTGAAAGCAAAAAGTTTTTTATTTTCCCTAGAATGTGAATAAATGGTAGGGAGCAAGAAAAAGCAAAATAGGCTTATGTTTTAAAATCATATATTTCACGTAGCTAAAATAGTTAAAATTCAAAATATACATGCTTGGGGCTGACCTGGTGGCTCAGCGGTTAGGTGCGCATGTTCTGCTTCGGTGGCCCGGGGTTCGCTGGTTCGGATCCCGGCTGCGGACACGGCACCGCTTGATAAGCCATGCTGTGGTAGGCGTCCCGCATATAAAATAGAGGAAGATGGGCATGGACGTTAGTTCAGGGCCAGCCTTCCTCAGCAAAAAGAGGAGGATTGGCGGCAGATGTTACCTCAGGGCTAATCTTAATCAAGGAAAAAAAAATATATATATATGCTTATTTTTAAAATGAAATATTTCTTTATAAAACAATCTCAAAATAATCTTTAACAGATATCTCTTGGTTTGGGTAAAGAGTACAATGAGAAAGAACTCTTAAAGCTGTATGCTTGGTTTGTTGGGTTGGAACTGTTTGTCACCACGACTATATCCATATCTGTTTCATTTAGTTTTAGTATAAAATAATGCAGAAGTTACTTCATTTACTGAAACAATTTTTTTCTGAAAGTAAGAAATAAAGGAAATTATTGTTTTAATGCCTAAAAAGATGCTTTCTAAAAATGAATCTCATAGCTAGGTTATGAAGAATCAATTAAGTAATCAATTAAAATAATGTTCCAAAGCATAGGTAATTTTAGTCATCGTCTTTGCAAGCTTTTTGTGACTTTGATTTAAACCTTAAGATTAGGAGCCATCTTTAGAAAAAGATGAGACTAACTGGTCTTCACTGTTGAAACAAAAGTGGGCTGTGTAATATAATGGAATTAAAAAAATGGGTTTAGGGCCAGCCCTGGTGGCCTCCTGGTTAAGTTCAGCGTGCTCCACTTCAGCAGCCCAGGTTCAATTCCCAGGCCTGGACCTATACTGCTGTGTTAGTGGCCATGCTGTGCTGGTGGCCCACATACTAAAAAATAGGGGAAGACTAGCATGGATGTTAGCTCAGGGCGAATCTTCCTCAGCAAGAAATGAAAATGGGTTTAGTATTTGTAATAACTTTTAGAAAATTTGGAAATCTTTTAATTTGGAAAATTATGAACATTAGAAATCTTGGGAATTTCAGTGGATACATAACCATATGGGGATTTGCTGCATAGGCAGCAAAATGCTTTGGTCTGAACACAAGCCTGAAGAGGAATTTATACCCCAATAAAAATGTTTTATTGGAATTAAACAATCAAAAGCTATTTCTGACTTTGTTCAGAGTGGGCAGCCTCTGGTGATCCACTAAAGAAATAGAAGAACGAGCAGAACAGCATGACTTTTAGGAGGCTGCTGCATAATGTTAATAGCATCAAGCTCCAGAGAAAATGATACAAAGTAGATACTTAATAATTGTTTCTTGAATGAAAACTAATAGTTGAGAGAGCGATGTTAGTGTCTGATTCCTTCTGGAGGCCTGCAAAGCCTGCATCTGCTTTGTGTTACATCTGAATCTTTGGAAGCATTTAATCAGATTCATTTGCACATGAATTACAACTTACCTCTTGGTTGTCCTGTGGCATTCACTGTTAAGATTCCCTTCACCACTCCATGAGCGGTCTTTTTCTTCTGTCGTCTTTACCTCTGAACTCTGGAAACCTCAGCTCTCGACTTTTCCTTATTTTCCCAAGACTACTACCCCCCCAACACACACTTTTCATCTAATAACCCTTTTCTTACCTCCAGTTTCTCACTTGTGATACTCACAAATCTGTGTATATATGTAAACATTGGTATATCTTCCCCTAACACAGAGACACATAAAACATCATTCAGAAATTTTCTATGAAATACCTTTTTTCCCCTAACTCTCTGAGGGTAACGATGAGCTGTTTTGGGAGGTTAATGTTTTCTTAAGTAGGGAGCTCTCTTTAGGGCAATTTGTAGTTGTTAAAGCATTTTTTCCTCTTGGTTAAGCCAAAATTTTTTTCCCACTTATTCTTCATGTCAAGCATGTGAAGGCAGTTACCACTTGTTTGGTAACCTCTAGATCCTTAGTTCTTTCAGCCATACTACACTTAACATGATTTCTAGTTCCTCTGTAGTCCAGTTCTCCTCAACACATATTTAGACTTGACAATGAATGCCTTTCTTAAAATATGAGGCTCACACTTTACTATAATAATCCAGATGTGATCAGATAATCTACTTTTTCATTAACTCTATTCTTATTACTAATATTTGTATATTCCTTACAGTTAACCAGAGCCCTTTTATAGAAATATCCTGTGCAGTAGGTAGTATCCCCATTTTGTAAATGAGGAAACTGAGGCTCAGAGTAGTTATTATTTATGATTTTCTCAGTGTCATAATTGCTGATGTAGACATTGCAGATCTATTTATGTGGTCTTAATGTTACCTTCTTAGAGGTTCCATTACCCAGTTGTCACATCAGGTTTGATTTAAGCCTGTTAAGTAAAACCATTAGAGCTTTTTTCATCCACCTGACTGTTTAGTTCGATCTCTTCCATCCTGTGCTTTCCTAACGCATTTTCAAAAATCTGAATGTATATCTGTTAAATTTGATGTATTTATATTGGTGTAGAGTATATCCTCTTTGTATATCACCATCTTACAAGTTTGTCTTATGAAAGAACTGTGATTATAAAGTGATAGATAAACATTATTAGTAACATTATTAATGTCATTTGTGTGAGGAATTTAAATTTAAGAATAGTTGTCGTATGAATTATTGATACTCTCATCTCTAGAATTTGCTCTCCATTTACATATTTAAATTAAATTTGTGAGTCTTGTTACTATAATAAAAAGCATAGAGTCAAAGTTAAGCCAGGCAGGGGGCCAGCCCTGCGGCCATGGTTAAGTTAGTGCACTCTGCTTCGGTGGCCCAGGGTTTCGCTGGTGCGGATCCTGGGTGCGGACGTGGCACAGCTCGTCAGGCCGCACTCAGGCAGTGTCCCACATGCCACAACTAGAAGGACTCACAACTAAAATATACAACTGTGTACTGGGGGCATTTGGGTGGAAAAAAGCAGGAAAAAAAAAAAAGGAAGATTGGCAACAGTCTTTAAAAAAGACTGGCTCAGGTGCCAGTCTTTAAAAAAAAAAAGTTAAGCCAGGCAGTATCTGAGAAACTTTTAGGCCGACATACAGTATCTTGAGTTCTGTGAAAACTCATCTAAACACTGCTGTTATCCATGCTGTACTTTACCATCTTATTCCAAAAGGTTGCCATCAGAGAACTTGACCAGAAACTGCTGAATTCAGGATATATTATACTTATGACATCCTAGAAAGTCTATCCAAAGAATAAATTACTTTTATGTGATTGATTCTATGGAAATGCCTTTTGACTCTCATTGGTCACTCTACTCCATTTGTTTTATGGGATTGATGTGTCAGTGGCATGGGAATGGAGCTAAGTGCAAAGTCTTTGGATTTGGGCCGGCAACAGAAGAGGGAAGGAAATGGACCGTAGAATATAGAAAGAGGACGTTTCCAATGGAAAACAGGTGTCAGTAGAAGCTGCCTACAGGACTACTTGTTCCGCTTCAAAATTAAACTTCCTGTGTATTTCAACTGGAAAGGAGCTGAGGTTCTAAGCCAAAATGCTACATGTAATTTCCCATGAAAAATGCCCCCAGACACAAGCAATAGGGCAGTGCTTTTAAACCTGTCATATTCATTTCTAGAGAAATTGTCCGGCTCCTAATCTGTGTGAGAATTTTCCCAAGAACTAATTATAAGTATGTAGCTTCTAGAGTGTGCCATTTCCTCCTTTGCTGGCACTTCTCTTAACAGTGGTTTTGGGATCACATCTGTGAGGATTAATACCTGCTATAGAATTCATTTTGCACCTTGAGAATTCATTTTGCACCTAGAGATTTTAAACTCATTTAAATTGGATAGAGCTTCCTTTACTGTCTTTGCATCTCTATGGACGTCGTCTTCTCCACATCTCCGTTCTCTTCTCCACATTGCTTAATCTGTGCTTTCTGGCTTGAGGATCATGCTGTTTTAAAAAGAAAATGGAAGGAAGCGTAATGACTACGGAACTACATAGCTCGCTCTCCTCTCGGGGCTTAACATTATGACATCAGGCTGAGCGGTGGCTTTTCCTAATTTTCTCCTATTCCAAACTTAGCTTTTTCTGGCCTCCAGCATTTTTCACAAGCCTCGGATCGTTATGAATTCTGATTCAAATCCTCAAGGATCATGATACTCTTACACACAGGTGGGTTGTGTACCTCCATCCATCTTTTCTAAATTTCTTTTTAAATCTAATCCAATGAAATGCTCTCCATGCAACAACTGGTTTCTTTAGATTTCTTCCCAGTTTCTTTTCCTTATTAGAATTATTTATTGTTGCATAGTCAAAATGTGATATTTTGGCATTTTTGGTGACCTGTGAATCACTACCCTATATAACCGTGGGACTACCCTGACCCATCCTTCTTTTGACCTTTTTTGGAAAGCTGTTTTCTCAAAAAACCTAGAAGCAACTGTTCAGGGCTGTTCATTTAGGAAACATTAAATATCTCTTGAAGTTCAGGTTCAGGAACTGTTCACTGTATGCAAAGAGGATTAAATCAAGGGCCCTTTTCTGGAGGAACTCGCAGTCTAGTAGAAAAAACTAACAAGTGAACAGGTGATTGCAGTACACCGTGGTAGTTTCAAAAATCGCCAGGATGCCAGCCCTCTAAGCACTCAAGTCTAGTTATTCTCGGTCCTTGCTTCTGTAATCCTAAAATTATGTTGCATACTCTTAGGGCTTCTATTATGTTCTCAATAGCCCACCAGTTCTTTTTTGGTCAGAAGTCCACAATAAAAGTTTCCCTCCTTGTTTCCAGCTTGGGAAAGAGAGATGGTCAGGAAGTGAATTTTATCAGGTTTATTTTCTTCTAGCAGATTTAGACCTCAGAGATCTTAGGGTGGCGGACACCCTCCATGTCTCTGCAGTTTATATTTTGTTTTGGTGAAATCCTGTTCCGGTCATCTCTGTATTCTCTCCCGGGTGGTAAGCTCCCTTGATCGTCCTTGGATCTCCTCACAGCCCTTTGTTCACAGTCAGGGCTCAGTTTTATGCTTTCCTTCCAATTTCAGATTTTATGGATTTCTTATATTGGATTTTTGTCCTCCCATGTCATTTAGCTCGGTTGCTTGTATTTTCTGGTCCAGGTTCCAGCTAATCCAGTCTATAATGCTTCTAAGAATGTATTTATCTTTTGCATTAAATTTTAAGTTTACTTTTTCCTCATTCTTTACATAGCTTTATGTGTAGACATCTTTCCATTGAATATTTTTCCCTGTTGTTGTTCTTTTTTTAATAGATTGTTTCCTTAGATCCTTCGTAAAGCAAACATCTAGAGATTTTCCTAGTTCTCATTAGATGATGAGATTCTCTCCTAAAACAGACTTGTAGATCTTTCTAGGAAGATTCTAGAAGAGAAAGGCACACATTGTACGAAACACATCTACTTATATTTTGAAGTGTTCCTACCGTATTTTATGGTTAGCTGCTCTCTGTTCTGTATGGAATGCCCTTTCCCTCTTCCACGTCAACTTCTCTTCCTCTGAGCTTCACTAGTCACCATTTATTCTGCACGCGGAATGAAAGAATTGTTCATTTTCTTCTTTATGCCCCACAGGGCTTTGTTCATACCAGAACAGCGTTTACTATCACATAGTGTAGTTATTTAAACTTGTCTGTGTCCCCCTTCTCTTGGCCCATGACTCCTGCCAGGACAAGGACTGGTTGGTGGTGTGCTTGGTGGTGGGAACAAATGCTTTGGAGCCAGGCTGGGTTTGATTAGTGACTTCAGCACTTTTTCACTGTCTAACCTTGGGCAAATTCTTTAACATGCCAGAGCCTGCTTAGTCTCCTCATGTGTAAAATGAAGCGACTACTTGGCTCTTTGGATTGTTGGTACTAAAGTAATCAAGTAGGTGAAGTGCATAGTGAGTGGATGAGTAGTGTCTAGAGTAGAAAAATGGATGGACTATGAGCTAGTAGACTTGTTTACCATCCTGTGCAAGTCTGTAAGAAGTCTACTAGAGTAGCTTTTTAAAAAAGCATTCCTTATTTAAGTAAATTAATTTGGTGCATTGTATTTTAGAAATTATATTTGCGTGTATTTTGGCATTTCAAGCACTATTGAAAACATAGCATCTTAGTGACTCCTTTCCCTTGGTTTACATGCAGAGAAGCCTTTTAGAGCCCAGAGCTTATTGATTCCTGCTTTCAGAAAGATTTGCATCTCTTTGGAGAGAAAGATTTGATTCATAGCATGATACAGATATGAATTAAACAGAGTTTTTTTGGGAAAGTGATTTTCCAGCTTCTCTCAAGTTGAATCTTTGATTGAGCAGGTGTGTTGAAGCACGTCAAGTTTCTAAGACACTGAGCTACGTGCTGAAGAATGTAGGAAATAGCCCTTTCAGGCCTTTCAGTAGAGTTGTGAGAGAGAAAGTGTGAGTACACGAAAGGTAAACAGTAACTCCAGTGGATGGCACAGCACAAGTTTGCTGCCAAATGAATGTGTTTCAGACCACAAGTGCCGTCATCTAGAATGATCTGAGTGGAAGAGAAAAGACAGACTTTTAGAAGATTTAGTAAAAATTAATTGAAGAGATCAGGAAGGCATTCCAGACAAAGAGAAAGGCAGGAAAGAAGAGGCCAGAAAGATCCTCACAGCCTCTCTTCCTGTTCGTGTTGTTTCTGCTACTTTCTACTAGTGGCAGTAAACTTTGTGTTTTGTTCTTACTTCGTTGAAGGTCTTCTGTTCTCAGAACTCTTTGATTTGAGTTCTTAGAATTTTTCTCTTAGTTTCATCTCTACTTTCAGATCGATTATACCCTTTAGTTTTTGTCTTTGCCCCAGCAAGTCTGCCCTGCAGTACTGATCTATCTTGCTTTACAAGGAGCATAATCCTAGAAATTTGAGTGTTAGTTCTTTTTGTTTAAACAGAATAACATTTTTTCATAAATTAATTTGATAAATCTGTTTGAAAGAATTCATTCGTAAAGTATTTTCCCTTCAAATTTTGGTTAATAAATTGAGATGATTTTGGTAGCTGTACTACAGTACAGCATGGCTATATCATGAAGGCCTCTTTCAAAATCCAATAAGAGAAATTTTGTGTGCTCTTTAAAGTTTGGTTTAACATTGTAAGACAAGCATAATCCATTTATATTTGAGCTGCTTAGAGATATGTGGTTGAAGTTTGAGAAAGTTTAGCTTTCTTAAAATCATGCAGTGGTGGAGATGGACTCCATCCCCAAGCTGATAGGAAATGGTATAAATCAGGGCAAGGTGACGGTGTGTGAGAGGGGTGTAGTGGCTGAGACAGGCTGTACGCCATGTCCTTCTAAAAATGCGTGAAGGTTTGAGGCTCTTAACTGGCAAGGGGTAACCATAATGGGAACTAGATTTCTGATGTACAACTACTTGTACTGACAGAGATTTGTTGCACTAAGTAACCTAAACACTGGAGGGAGCCTCTGACTTTGAAATGTAAAGGACAGCAGTGAAGAAAAGGAAAATGAAAGCTCTTTAGAAAACAAGTTCAAGTTGCAGGTTGAGGCTTTGGGGAGTAGCCATTAGATAAGGCTTAAAAACTGAAGAGTAGAATAAACTCTTTTAGGAATATTTTGTGACTGGGACTTTCAGTGACTGCTACGCAGTTGGGGGTGTGTTTGACCGCTAACAGAGAAATCTAACTTGAAATAAGAGGGCTCTGGCCCTCGGGCTGCAGTGGAGAATGGAGTAGCCTAAGGATCGGGGCTGAATATATGTGGGCCAGCTGTCCCCGCCCAAACGTGACAGTAGAGAATGGTGGATTGTGCATTTAGTTGCATCTAGCTAGTTTAATTAATAAGGCCTATGTGTTTATTATTTAATGAAAAGACCGTGAGGAGGGGGAACCCAAAAGAAGGTAGAGGCAAGAATTCCAAGAAGAGACAGAAAACCCTGACCTGGTGGTACAAATTGTATTAGAGGAAAAAAATACTTGGAATAACTGTTTGTTTTAGAATTCCTCTTAAATGTGTTTTTTCTTACCACGTTATCATTATAAGAAGATCTTCTGTCTTCACTCTTCACAGCAAATCTTGTTTGTGAAAGGCAGTCTTACTTGGTACCCTAATGTGTGAAACATGATGGGGGGATGTGTGTCCTAGTGCCCTGGCCCCTCAGCTTCCTCCCCAGTAGCTCCTGAGATGGTTTTGCAGTCTGTGAAACCAACCTGAAAATCATTCTTTCAGGTGAAGATTTTATGTAAACCAGAAAAACCCAATGGCTCGCACCAGTGACAACTTACCCTAAGGAGGAAGTTTTCCTACATTTTGCTTATCTGTATTTTTGCATTTCATAATAATTATCATATTCCAGTTAATCTGAGGAACGGAAAGCAAAGAAGCCCACTTTGGCGGCTATAATACTGTGTGCTCTTCTCTAAGCCCTTCATCTTTTCCTGTTTTATGATTTTCTATAAAAGGTCTGATATCAGAACACAGCTTAATTTTATCTCGGAATATAGTAGTCGCTTGTAAAACATGTCTCTCTTTATACTCCCTAGTAAGTAGTTGGACTAGTCTAGTGTTATGTAGAAATACCAAAGACAGTTTCAACCTGTCATGGGTTTTTCAGGCTCAGGGAGTCTGTGTAGTAACCAAACAACTCATGAATGAATGACTGCTACTCCTCTTCACCCACCAACACGTTCCCACACCTGTGCCTAACTTACCTGTTTACTAAATTTTTATAGTGTTTATTAATTATTACAACCTTGTGACATTTGTTCTGTTGCTTTTTCAGATTGTAGTTGTTGGACTTTTCACGTATTTGCTTTGTCTCACCATCTACACTATAAGGTCCTTGAGAACAGGAGTCATGGTTTAAGTGCTTTGTTCTCCTTGCACACTGTAGGCACTCAGTGAATAGTTGCCTTGACTTTTATCTTGACAGTGTTAACACATGCATTTTATACTAATTTTTGTTGTTACTGAAAATTAGGTTTGTCAACTTGCTCAGTGTGTGATGATCAACTTGTTATGGACTGAGTATTAGGCTACCAGGAAGCTGGTAGAATTGTAACCGTCATTTCTTCCTTAATAAAAGGCTTTCTGAGCCAGGTAAACTGAACGTATACTGATACTTCTTACACATGGAATGTGGGAGTGTGGTGTGTGGCATCTTGACAGTACTTTAAATCCTGTCTCTGAGTTCTACACTGAAAAATAAAACTACTACGAACAACTTGACCTGCTCTTCTGCCCTCAAATTATTTAGAACTGAAATAGTGTTGTGTTGTACAATATTTGTATAAATTAAAATTAGTTTTTTTAACATCATGAAACATTTAAACATATTAGCAGTCCTTTAAAAATATGCAGTGCTTCCCTAACATTATACTACTACTAATTAAATGCCTGAAAAACAAAATTAATATCATATCTTGTCTTTGCAGTATTTTGGTTTTGCGAAGGCTTATTAGTTAGATTGACACACATTGCCTCTGCGAGAGTGCTGGGTGTTATCCCTGCGTTCCTAGGAGGAGACTGTTGTGCACAGAGCCAGTTTCTGGCAAGTGAGAAATCCTCTGCCTGGGCTTTTCGGAAAGTTTACTCTCTGTTCAGTATTGAGTACGAGAGACAAAGGTTGTTCTTAGGCATTTATCAAGTAGTAAATGGCCTTCAAATTGTTTTCCCTTCTCTTATTTTAGTTTATCCTTACGAGAGAGAAAGGCAGATGTTATTGCCACGTAAGAAGTAGGGTCCTGGGATATTAAGAGACTTATCTATATGCCTACAGTTATGTTAATTACCAGTGTGGAGCTGCCTTATACAGCAAGTCCGCCATTTTCAGCCCAGTGTTTTCTCCATTAGATCTTCTGACTTGTACATGTTGAATTGTCCTCCAGTGTGAAGTCATATATAAATAAAAGGAAATCAAGTTGCATCAAGTTGAGTCCAGTGGTCAAAGACCTGGTACTATTTTAAAGGGAAATATGTACTGCAGTGGGCTTATTTAGAGCCCTAGAACAAAGGAATTATCTTCATTTGTGTCAGTGGTTCTCAACCAGGGACGATTTTGCTCCCACAGGAATCTTTTGGCAATGTCTGGAGACATTTTTGATTGTCAAAACTAGAGGGGTGTGTGTGTGCGTATGTGTACGTGCGTGTGTGCGTGCATGTACACTACTGGCATTTAGTGCGTAGAGGCCAGAGATGCTGCTAAATATCCCACAATGTGTAGAACAGCCCCCCTCACAAAGAATTAACTGTGTACTCTGAATTGTCAATAGTACTGAGGTCAATAAACCCTGCTATGTGCATTGCAAGGAATGGAATTACCAGGAGCCCTCACAGCCAAAAGAAATTTGGTCAGAGGTAGTCAGGGGGATAGGTAAAGGAGGTGATTTCAAGTATGGCTGGACTGAGGGAGCTATTTTAATGGGGTTAGATTTAGCTGATTTCCTTTCTGTCACCCTTTCTTTGTGCCAACAAAGAAATGTTCAAGAGCATTAATCTTCCTCAGAGTTTCCCATGTAGTCGTACATCAGTCTTTTATATCAGGGGGATTTTATTTTCCTCCTAGGAAGTTACATCTGTTTAGAGTTCAATTTCTGATTAATTGAAACCCTCGGGTCTGATAGTTTGACTGCTTTAAGGGTTAGAATGTGCCGCAGCCACCAAACTTCCCTGTACTTGCAGGTCCTCTAGGACTTTGTTAGTGTCGTCTTGTTAATGCCTCATGCAGTTGGAGCCGGGGGAAATTGATGCTTGTGTTGTTGATTAGAATTTTCCCCCACTGGCTGCAAAGTCCAGTTTGTTCTTTCAGCAAAATATTTCTTTATCCTGCTAATCAGGGCTGATGGACATTCTGTAATACTGTTGTGTTTCTTTTTCGCCTCCTTTTAATCATGGGGCTCATAGGCCCCTGAGATTCCCCTTAAATATTTGACCCATTAAAAAGTCAATTAATAGCCTATACAAAGTAGATGGAGAGAGAGCTTAATGTTATTAAAAAAAAGAACAACTTAGGTAGGGTCTGGGTTCAAGTCCTCACTATGTAAGTTCTGTGACCTTGGGCACGTTATTCTGGAGCCTTTATCTGTTAGATGCGGGTTATTTCCCCTGCTCTGCCTACCTTGATCCAACATGAGGATCAAGTGAAACAGTTATTGACTATGAGAGTACCTTGTAAGTTGTACAACACAATACAGATGTAAAGTAGATGCAAATAGAAGGCTGAGCTTCAGGAACCTGCATTCATTGTGAAATGGAAGTAGGTGTGAAGAATTGGTTTTTCTTTCTAGTGATTTGTCTGTATGGTGTAAATTGCCTTTTCTTCATCTTAGTAGATTCAGGGATGACTTTTGTTGGGTTTGGTTGTAGTTTTTTATCTTTTCATAAATAAGGTCAGTAGGGTTAAATGCTTCACTTGCTGAAACATATAATTTGGCATAGATCAGTGATTGGTGCAAAGCAAAATTATAAAAAAAAAATTTTGAATTCATCAAGCGTAGCCTGTGCTTGATAGAATATCCTTCACCATCACCATTTTCATCATCTTTAATGGTGATTGCTAATCAATTCCGTAGAACTAGAAATAATTTTCTGTGTTGTTCTCAAAAACCCCAGTTGGTAGTTTGACCTACATTCCTGTTTTAAACAATTATTCTGAGTAGTAGTTACAGTTACCCTTTCCTCCTCAACCAATTAGTTATACTATGTGGATTCTGGATAGTAGTAGATCAAGTTAGTTTAGTCACAATTTATAAAAAGCCTTTTTACGTTGATAATTCTTACCATATTTGACGCCATTCATAAATATAACCAGGGAACGGCAGGACGCCAGGACTCGTGTTTTCAATGATTGGTGGCGCTGTTGGAGTAGAGGAGGCAGCCTGCTCTGGAAATTACTCCATCTGAAAGGTGGCTTAGCCCCTACCTCCTTGGGCTTTGTGACTAGTGGAAAAACACTCTTTTCAAATTCAAAAGCCTATTCATCCCTGCCTTTCTCCTCTGAAATGTATTAAGTTTTATAGCAGGAAGAACATAATTACTTTTCTTTTTCTATTGGCTTATGTTTATTCTTCATAAGATGACCTTTCTTCCATTTGACGGGCTCGAAAACCAGCTCCTTTGTTGGACTTTGCAGGCTTGCTTTGGTTTCAGAGCGTAAAGCGGCTCAGCAGGCTGAAGGCCTCACTACCTGAAACTCCACAGTGTAGCTGGAACTAAATTGTGCTCTGGAGCGCTGAGTCTTTAAACTGGAGTAGCGATTTTCAAACACAAAATGGTGAAGAGGTTATTGTAAGGACAAGAAGCTCCCTCTCCTGATCCTTGAGCAAATTTGTCCTCACTTCTTTCAGGGGCTCTGAGCTCAGGAGCAAAATCCTAACCAAGTTTATCTTGCCAGGACAAGCCATTTTACATGCTCAATAAAGAAAGAGTAATTCTTCTCCCGCTTAACCACTAAAGGACAACATATGTTTCTAACGTCAGCTTTTTATTTTTTTTTTATCTTTCATTTTTTGTTGGTAAATCTCCCAGACAACAGCAGTTCTGTAGAGAGTTTAAATGTGAAGGAATGGCAGGACGGGCTAAGGGCACTTCTACCCAACATTAACATCAACTTTGGTGGACTGCCCAATTCCTCCTCCCCCTCCAACGCCAACCACAGTGCACCAACGTCCAACACTGCCACCACCGACAGCCTGAGTTGGGACGGCCCTGGCAGCTGGACAGACCCAGCCATCATCACAGGTAACTTTCTCCCTCCTTCAGCTCCGCTGACTGCTGTCAGTTTGGGTCTTAGCACAGATTAAATGAAAAACAGAGGTCTCTTCAACATTAGCTTCTTTTCACAAAGCCACAAGTGTGGGGTGGCTTGTTTCGTTCTCTGGGATCCTGCAGTCTCAGTTAACTTGTTGGCCTAGTCGTGTCATAAGCCATTTGGTGCCTAGGTTGCTTCTTTTGGTGTAAGTAGGTGCTAATGTCTGGCAGCCTGTGTGTATTTTCTAGGTCTCAAAGTACAAAAGGATCTGAATTATCCTCTTAAAGGAACATACTCCACTTTTTAAATAAAGCTCTCTATTATAAGGCTATCTTGTTTGTGAATCCCTGTTAGAGAAGGAGCAGCACAATCGGGAAATGACGTCATGCAATTCTGGGGACTCATTTTTGCAGCTCTGCCTCTGTGGCAGTGGAGGATGATGTCTGTGTAGTGGAAGAAGAGGCATGGGTTTATGTGATAAATTGTGGTCATAGTGGGTAGAGGGTAAAAGAAACATAAGATTAAAAGGTCTTATTTGGAAGTAGTTTAAAGTTGTCTTGTCTTCTGTTTTTGTTTTTGGATAAACTAATCATCTTAAAATTCTTTTTGTTTGACGAATTTTATAGTCTTTATTCACAAACTCACCATTTTCCTTCTTGTTTTCTCTTCTCTCCTTAGGTATTCCAGCATCTTCAGGAAACAGTTTAGACTCTCTTCAAGATGACAATCCTCCGCACTGGCTAAAATCCCTTCAGGCCCTCACAGAGATGGACGGCCCCAGTGCTGCTCCATCCCAAACCCACCACAGCGCCCCCTTCAGCACACAGATCCCTCTGCACAGAGCCGGTTGGAATCCCTACCCTCCTCCTTCAAATCCTTCCAGCTTCCACTCCCCACCCCCAGGCTTTCAGACAGCCTTCAGACCCCCCAGCAAAACCCCCACAGATTTGCTACAGAGTTCAACACTGGACCGCCATTAGGGAAGGAGGAGGAACCATTAGAAAACGCAGGATTTGTCCCACCCTGTTTTCTCCCTCTCAGCCCACCCACAGCTCCTTTCTCATCTCTTATGTTCTGAAGAATCCACTTCCTGGTCAATTTTTTTTTCTCCCTAACCCAGATGCAATGCGATCGCAGGGTCATTACCATCTGTTTTTATTGTAAAAGTTTCTGTTGATCCAGCATTTGAGTGACACTGTTGAATGTTTCTTCAAAATGCCTTTTTAAGGAGGAAAAAAAAATCAAAGGGCAGTCTCGATACTTAGAAAATTACTGTTTGTCTGTTGCGCATAATAATGACATAATCTGCTTAGCAGAAAATGACGATTAATCTATAGGAAAGGTCAAGTAAATGCATTATCCACTGCAGAAGTTTGAAAACCAGGTTAATTGACATGAGATTGCTAAGCAAGTGCATGGGGGAAAGCAGTGGTCCTGGCATACATCTTGTATTCAGCTTCTCACTATTGTAGGGAAAACGCTTTTAATTTAATTTTTAATTCTTTTGGCAAGTTGATGCAGAGGATTTGATTGTGTCATTAAGCAAAAGAATTTATTGGATGTTGGTGGAAAGACAAATTGATCTGTAATAGTAACTGGCCTAGTGCTAAAGAGGTTATCAGGACGGGAGAAGTGATTTTTATAAAGGAGAAAAAAGTTTTGGCTTTAGATTTAAAGTAAATTCAAATGTTTTAAAGAAAAAAAGTATTCACAGATTTAATTCCTACTCATAATATAAAAGCTGAAATGTAAGTGATTTCTTCAGTCATTCTCTGTCAGAATCTTTTTTTCTTTGACCCTAAAGTCACCTGACGAGGGTGCTCTGAGATAGCACTGCTCTGGGGCCATCTGATCATCATGAGGAGCAAGTCTCTGACCTCCTTGCCTGCAGCTTTTACTTAACCCTGTAGTTTCTGGACGTTTGTGCAGTATTGAGAAGACAGGAGAAAAGAAAACAGAAACCTGGTTATAACCTGATGCTAAAACTAAAAACAAGGAAATGTACCTCTTTCTTCAGAATTAAAACTAAAATCTTAAATAAAACAGAAAACTTGATGATGACCCTTGGGTTGTTCTTGTCTTTGTTTCCCTGTTTTATTGCATGTGAGTTTGAAACACTTTGTGGTAGCAGTCATCAGATGTTTCCATTGATTTTACATCTTCAACCATTGGGGGGAGGGCTTAGAAGAAGAAAGTAGAAAAAAGTCCACTTTCTTGTCCGTCACTGCCATCTTTGAAGACCAGCCCAGCTTGTCCTCCCGCGTTCCTCTTCCAGTGGCTTTCAGTAGAAGACACCTTCTCGTGCTGTGTAGTATGCAGGCCAGACCTTCCTCGCTGAGAAGCCTCACATGCCAGGAAGGAGCAGACGGGCTGTCCTGTGCTGAGATGTTGGTTGTCTTGGGGAGACCTGGTGGGAGCAGCAGCCAGCGTGCCACACAAGGAGCAGCACCTCGTGCGCGTGCCGTGATGGGAAAGAGACTGGAAAACACTGGTGTAGACAACCCACAGATAAATCTTTATGACCGACCGTTCTAGGGGTACCTAATGATGGAGAGATGGTCACTCCACTCACCAGAAGAGGGGAGAGGGCAGAAATGAGATGTTGCCTGCCAGATTCCTAGGAATCTGAATGGTTTGGATTGCATTCAGAAGTCCAAAGCTGGAGCTGGCGTATTTTCAGCCTCATTTGTTAAGGGAATCTTGGTAGGATGAATTAGGTAGATCTTCTAAATCTTACATCCTGTGCTTAAATTGATTTTCTCCTTCTTACCTTTACTTTAATGTACTTCAATTTGGTACCAAAAGAAACACAATAGCAGCAACTTCAACACAGTGTTTGAAAAATATAAACAGGATAGGCTTGAATGTCACTATAGATGTTGCGGGTGAATAGTAAATTGTTTTTTAAAAAATTAACCAAAGTCTAACTGTGGTAGAGAGGAGAGGACTAGTACCTGCAGGCTCTCTTTGACCTGTGACCTTTGCTTCTGTCTCCTGAATCTTCACAGTGCTGCAGAGTGATGGGCCGACACACAGGTGATGTTCAGGCGGCAGTGAATTGTACTCAAGGCTTCTGGGTGGGCAGGCGGTTTGTTTATTCCTGAGATATGAGTATATCAATAAAACTGTCGCTTTTTCTGTAAAAGGAGGGAAATTCTTCCTTGCGAGGCTGTGCTGTGATTGTATGTTTAATGAATCATACATACAGAGACTTTATAAAATGTGTAATATCATTTAAAGAAGAATAAAGCAATAAAAACCTGTGTGCCACCACCGAGGTTAAAAATAGAATCCGCAGTATCCTAAAAGACCCCTCTCTGCTCCCTCTGATTATACTTCCTTTTCTTTTCTCACCATCCGTAAATAACAATTATCTTGATTTCTGTGTTAATCTTTCTTTTCTATAGAGTTTTGCCACTTATGTATGTATTCCTGAATAATAATACATTGTTAATTTTAGAAAGTTGAGTAGTAAACTAAACCTAGCTGTGTAAGGAAAAGGGCAATATCGTCACAATTAGATCGAGTGTTTTAGGAGAAGATAAGCTAAACAGAGTTTCTGGGTCATAGTTTGACTTAGCTTCTCTGATAATTTATAAGATCCAATTTTGGGGAAGACACTGGGTGAGCTCATGGGTAAATCCTGGAAACCAGGGTTCAGCACAGTCAGGGCGTCTGACTGGGCTGTCGTGTGGGCCAGGTCCTGGATGTGTGGTAGACACAGATTGGAAAGAGTGGGCTGCTTTCTGTTTTCAGTGTCTACACTCACCATGGCTCATCTCCAGTCCTCTGGAGTGGATCGAGGCACAACCTGTGGGAGTAGGTGGTTTAAAGTAAGCATCAGCTGATCAATTCACCAGGGCGTGGAGGGGAGAACAGATTTTTCATTAGGTTTGGTCAAAATCAGATAAGTACAGAAAAAAATCTGGACCAAACTGAGTCAGGCAGTCTGTTAGAAAGATAGCAGTGGGAAGCTTGGTCCTGACAGCCCTCGATATGTCTGTCTCTCGGGTCACAGTACTCCGATCTGGTGCACAGCTGTCATTCCTGCCATTTCCCTTCACCTCCCTCCTTCCTTGGGTCTTGTTTTCTCTATATTTTGATATGACATAGGCTAGCCTTTTTTAGAATATTTTAAATCTCTAATTTTGTTAGAGTGACATCCTCCAGTAAGAAAGGTGTGTGGGAGATAAATATCTCAGTAATTTGCCTCTCTGAAATTATTCTGTCTCAGTTGGCATTTCAGTGGGTACAGGATTTAAGTTGTAGATATTTTTTTCCTTCAGAATTTTGAAGACATTACTCTATTGTCTTGTTGCTTCCAGTATTGCTGTTAAAATACCCGAAGCCATCTGATCCTTTATAAGTAACCCTTTTTCCTCCCCCTCTGGAAGCTTGTAGAAGTTGTGTCTTTTGTGTTCTGAAATTTAACCATCATGTTCCCTGGCGTGGCTCCATGTTAATCTATTGTGGACACAGTGGACACGTAATAAACTTTTAAAATCGGGCAACTTGTGTCCTTCAGTTCTGGGAAATTTTCTTGGCTTATTTCATTAGTGAATTTCTGGCGCTTATTTTCTCTGTTACCCCATTTTCAATATCAGACCATCTGGACTTCTCTTCTGCTTTTCTTTTTTCCAATTTTCCATCTCTGTCTTTTGCTCTTCTTTCTGGGAAGTTTAATCTCAACTTTATAATTTTATTCTTGTGTTGTTTCTGTTTCTCCAAGTTGTTTTTATTTGTTTGTTTGCTTTTCTCTCTCTCTTCCATAGTAGAGACTTCTCAGATCCCTGGTTATCTTTGGTCATCTGCTCAGGAATAAGACTAAAAAGCTGATGGGAAGCTTTGAAAACATGACTATGGCTTGCTAACTTTGAGCTTCACTGTTGGAAGGTCTGGATGGGCTTTCATTTGAGGAACTCCTATTGTCAATATCTTTAGGCCTTTTCTCTTGGGCTGGTCAGATTCCACAGAGGAGAGTCTTACAATGACTGGCCTAGAGGGGAAGGGTCTGACTGCCAAGCTGTATTAGTGGTCCCTGTGTTCACTATGCATGTATTTACTTAATCCCTCTGTTTTGAGCTCTTTCCTCTCTCGAGATTGTCTCCAAATTTCTGCCCATTTAGGAGAATTGTGGTTGTAGTATGGTGTGGAGTTTGGGAATGAATCTAGGGAACTAACTTCTTAAAACACCTTTCTCGGTTATCTTTCTAAGATCGCCCCACCCCCCACATGCTTTATCCCTGGTTCTAGGGGGGTACCTGGCACTGCACTCTTGAGGATTCTGTGGTATAAACTGGGTTGAGTCTTAGCTTTCCTCACCATTAGCTTGAGGTTGGCCTCTCTCAGTTCAGCCAAATAAGTTCCCTCAACCATCTGCTTTCTAGGTCACCACATTTTGCTCTGTTTCCTCTCACGTGCCCCCTGCTTTTTTCTTTACTCTAATTTTAGTAGACCTTTAGGAAGAAATGAAATTAAATACGTAGATTTAATCTACCATCTTAGCCCATATTTGTGCCTTGATTTTGTAAGCTGACAGGCATAGCTTGTCTGGCAATAAGGTCGAGGGATCTTCATGCTGTTGGCCAGTGAGCGCTAGCTGCCATGTCGTATAGTCCTTGATTTGAATGGCTCCTGCCCATGGGCTTGTTTTGTTTGAAGTGGTTTCTCTCTTTTTAACATCCTCTTTTCCAGTGAAGCTCCTCTGATTTACAGTCAACAGTTTGTTTTCCAAAAGGACATCGTACAGGGGACTATTTTAATGGTTAAATTTTAGTCCAGCTGTTAAAGGCAGGTTTTGCTGCAGCTTTGGTGGGAGGGATTGCAAGTCAGATGGATGTGGCTCATTTTCTAGGCTGCACTGCATTAGAACCATTCTAGAAATTGCAGAAGAGGAAAAAATAGCCTATCCTTAACTATATGTGAATTGTATTTTGTGATTAGATAACAAGCGTCAACCCTGTATTTCCACGGGGATTATGCTGTGATGACCCAATACAGAGCTGAATGCAGTTAGTGCTCTCCAACAAGGTTTGCCTGAACTTGACGACATGGCACACACTGCACATGTTACTGAGTTTTCTATCAAGTTTTACCAATATTGTTTGATTTAAGGTCCTTATTATATTTACGGTATGTAAACTTTAAAAAGTTGGACAGCTTATATGCCTTAAACATAGTTGTGAGACATATTCTTTGATATGTAGCTATTTCTGCCCAAGTGGTGAAAGATGACTGAGGTCATTAGCATGAACGCTTTAGAAAGACAAATACCTATTTTGTCGCAAAAATCAGTATTCACTTCTTTGTGCTTGTTGACACATTGTTAATTGAGTTCAGATACAGCCTCCAGGCACTTAGGTAGTTGCCTGCCAGGAAGAGCTACCTTTGAAAATACGTTTCCAAAGTTGTTTCTGAACAAATTGATTTAAAGAAATGAGTGTATGATTAGAAAAATCCCTTTAAATGAAGAACTAATTACTTCTATTGGTAGTAACCCAAATAATTTTGGAAAGAACATAAACATTAGCCCAAAAGTTCAGTGTGCACCTAATAAGAATTGGCCATTCTAAATATATCCCTCATTTGATCCATCTCTCCGGGAAACTGTGTGTAGAAGGCAGGTGTTTGTAAGTGTCCTCATTGCCCCCTCCTTCCAGAGCTTCCCTTCATGGTTGAAAGAAGTAGATGAACAAGACCAATAGAAAGTAAGAGGCCAAATAGAATTTTTTTATTTCGGTTGAGTGGTTTAAACACTCTAAAGTTCAGAAATAATTAAGAGCATTAAAGAGAAACAATGATCTATGGCTTTCTTATTTTCAGCTTGAGTATTTCAAAACTAAAATACTGTTAATAAAATGCCTGGTATATTATATCCAGTCTAGAAGGTTTTTAAAAATGTTGATTCAGTAGCATGAATTTCTCAGCTTTTATTGGTCTCCATAATATGCAAAAAGTAGAGAAATAGGCCCCCAAAGTTGGGTTTTTGGCCTGGGTCACACAGATTTAATAGCAGAGCTAGAACTAACTGCTCCCTGTCCTCCACTACGTTTGTCCGAGACTTTGGCCTCTGTTCCAAAGTTCCAAGTGCTGCGCCAGCTTTCTTGTTTATATTTATAAAATGACTACGATGAGGGTGGTATTATCTGTGTCCACCTTATTTTAGCTAAGTGGTGGTGCAAGAAAGATTATGAAGAGATACTGTATTTATCTCAAATCAGAGTGTGAGTCAAAGGTTGGTTGGGAAATAGAAGCTTTAGGGACTTCTTCACTATTTCGTGCTTATATTGAGTTTTGTTTACAGTGAATTTAGACTACCAAGTTAGCCAGTGTCTTCTGGATTTTGTACAGGTAAGGAACAAGGACAAGGTAATTGTCTTCAAATGTCTGAAGGACAGTTATGTAGGAGAGGAAATAGGATGAAGGACGCAACTGGGACTAAGATGTGAAAGAGATTGGGCTTAATTTAGTCTAACTTTTTTCCAAACATCTACTTTGGGCTGGGCATTGTGCCAGTTGTTCAGGGGGTGCAAAGATAAGATGGTCCCTGCTGTCACGCTCTGAGGAAGTTTGTGTGGTCAACTCTAAAACAAGACTGAGTGGGAGTGTCAGAGGTACACAGTGTCAAAGCAGCTCAAAGCGGGAGCCTTGGACAAGCTGAGACTTGGGTAGGGGGACAGCCTGAGCAAAGAAGGTCTCCAAGATGACCTCACATAGAGCGTGGTTAGGGATTGCATCTCAGTCTGGAAGGAATCTGGGCTTTGTGAGGGAACTGTGAGAGGGAGGGCCTGAGGGTGGATTGAGCACTGCTTTTGTTGGAAATGAGCCACTGACAATTTCTAATGAGGGGAGAGACATGCCAGGATTGTGCTTTTAGCATATAGAGCCCTAGGCAGGAATGATGAAGATGGGGAGCACGCACGCTGATGTTCTCTGGGTTAATGGAAGAACTCAAGGGATTAGGGTTTGGTCTCAAAAGGGCTGTCCATGACCCCCTGAAACTGTCTGCAAAATATGGTATGTGCATCTATGTTTTATCAGAACAGAAAATGTCCATGATACAAGAAAAAGTCTAGCTAGTAAACCAGAGAAATATCCCGGTGTAGGTTATTGGTTGACATGGAGGATGGAGAATGGAAAGAAGGTAAAAGATTTCAAGAGAGATTTCAGAATCTTGAATTGTTGCATGTTATTGGACATAGTTAAAGAATAAAAGAAAAACAATGTCAGAACTTTATTGCATTTCTCCTAGATCCTCCACTGGACTGTAGGCTCTTGGAGAGCAAGGACAACATCTGCCTGTTAACCAAGAGAGTCCCAGCACTTAGCAAAGGGCCTGGCACAGAGTGGCCTCTCCACCATTATTTTACTTGAATGAGAGTGAAATACACTATGAGAGTGGTTTTGAGCCAGATAAGTGGAATAAATAATTGTATTGTGCTTAAAAGAAACATCGACTCATGAAAAGGGCCTACTTTAAAAGGAGAATGATTCTTATTTTTGGCTTTGTTGAGTTTTAGATTTCTGCAGGTCATCCAGGTGGAGGTGTCCAGGAAACAGTTGGAAGTTTGGATGTGGAACTTAGGAGAAAGGCCAGAGGTAGAAATATAGTTTTGGATTCATCTTTAGAAGGGACAGAGATAAGAGAGAAATCTTGGGAAAAATAGAGATGAGTGGTCTGAAATGAGGGAGAACTGAGTGTATAGTGTTGATGTGGGACTGTTTCTAGGGCAGAATTCTTCAAAATGGCATTCTGTATCAGGGTTTCATCAGGAAACAAGGGGTTTCACAGCCACTGGAAGGGCTGGAGAGGAAAGGCCGGGAGGACCCATGTCAGCGCTCAGGAGCTCTGGAAGGGCGGGAGCCATAGGAAAGCCTCCACCACAGAGCTCTCAGCTGCCCGCAGCACCAGCTCTCTGGGAAGCAGCTGTCAAAACCCCACTTTTGCCAGGGACCACCCAGCGGCCCACAGCTACCACCTCTCGAAATAGGGCTTCTCCTCTCCCGCCTTTCCAATTTCACCTCCATGCCTCTCATCAGCAGGATCTAACCTGGAATCCAGTTGGATGGAATCTGAGGACTGTGATGCAGAGGAGAGGGTAGCAGGGCATGGAGCTCATTAACTGTCAGCAGACAAGCTAGCACCTGTGGCTCAGAGCATCTAAAATGGGTCATGTCACTTCCCTGTCAAAACTCTCCAGCACCCCCTTACCCCCAATACCTTCACAGAAATTTCAGTTTTGCTGCTGTGACCCCTAGAGCTGTCTCCCCTAACAGACAGAACAATATTCTCTATTTCATGTGACTGTGCCTCTGTTCCTTGCATATCTGTTCTCTCAACCTGGAATATGCACACCGTTCCTACCCACAGCCTGGCAATCTGCTCCTTGAAGCTTTCTCTCACACTCCTAGGGAGATTTAGGTGGTTCTACCTCCCTTTGTGCCTTGTAGATGCCTCACTGATGAAGGAACACTTCTTTTTGTCTACATATACCCAGGGCTCAGCGTGTGCTTAACATTCAGTTTGAATGAATGAAGGAAAGAAGGAAGGAAGGAAGCTTTTGGTGGTGGGTTGTTACTAAATTTCATTGGCAGGAGATCAGTGAAGATCTTCAAGAGACTGGTTTTAATGCAGTGGGGGTAGTGGAAGCCACTTGCGGTAGATTGAGGAATAAAGAATGATGAGGAATTAAAGAATTGGAGATAATGTACTGAAAAAAGTTTGATAAAGGGCTAATGATAACACAATTTGAGAGGCAAAAGCAGAGTAAAGGAAGCTTTTTTTTTTTTTTCTCCAAAGGAAGTCATAAGCCTGTTGGAAGTCAGGGAAGACAAATCTATTTGAAAAGGTAAATTTGAACAAGAAAGCTGAATTGAATGGAATCAAGAGCACACATGGAGGTTTACTCTTAGGAAGAGGGATAATTTTCCCTCCAAGATAGTCCAAATAAGAGAGAAGGTTTTGAGGTAAAGACAAGAAATGTTAAAGGAAACCATCAGCTCATATAGTGAGGGGTCAGAGGTAAAATCTGGATTTGGAGCTTCAGAGCATACCAGGTGTGCAGCCACCACTTTGGGGAATGGAGCAGGAAGGTACGTGAATGATAGGAAGATTGGTAAGCAAGGAGGAAGGACCTGGGTGTGCTTAGCATTTATCTGAATTGGACCTAATCAGAATAATTTAGTGTTGTCCAGAAATGCTCGTCAGTCTTAAATCAAAAGAAAGGAGGTGGTGGAGGTTAGCAGGAGCTTCTAGTAAATAGATGAGGCAGCAAATCCCTGGGTCCGGGCTTTTCGGAGGGATGGAGGTCTCAGTGCTCACTGTGAGGTTTGGGCCCATAGAAGGCCAACAGTAGGGGGCGCTCTTAAACTGTGCTTCAGGCTCCTGGGAAAAGGATTGGTTTCCGTGAAGCTGTGCACACAGACTACACAACCCATCGTCGGGACGGAGCCATGTAGGGCAATTCCACACCAACTAAGAAGTCGGATCCCTCTAAGATCCCCGAAGTTTCTCCCAAAATTCAATTATGATTATTTGGGGATTACTGCAGAAGTTGGCAATAGCTAGAATTAAGTGTAAAATTTAACAGAATGTACATACAATTTTATAAAATTCACAATAACCAAATTCCATATATTGATTTTATTCCAGAGATATCTGTGTTTTCTTGTTAATAATACCACATTGACCTTTTTCTCCCTCTGAACATTTATTGAGCACACTGTCACTAGGCTGTGATATGCTTTAGGGATATAGTTGGGAATAAAACAGACACCACTCCCGCTTTCTTAGAGCTCACACTTGAGTGGTGGAGATGACCACTAAAGAAAGAGTCCAGTAGTGACATCAGAAATGCTGAAGAATGTTTATCACTTTGGGATAAGGAAAGCATTTGCAAGCAAAATACAAAATACAAGACCCAAAAGAAAAAATATTGATCAATTTACTAACCTAAATTTAAGACTTTTTTTTTTGAGGAAGATTAGCCCTAACTGCTGCCAATCCTCCTCTTTTTGATGAGACAGATAGCCCTGAGCTAACATCCATGCCCATCTTCCTCTACTTTATATGTGGGACACCTATCACAGCACGGCTTTTTGCCAAGCAGTGCCGTGTCCGCACCCGGGGTCTGAACTGGTGAACCCTGGGCCGCTGAGAAGTGGAACGTGCGAACTTAACCGCTGCGCCACCCGGCTTGCCCCTAAGTTTAAGACTTTTATAAAACAAAACATCATACACAAAATTGGACCAATAAAAGAGTGGGAGAAAACACTTACAAGTTAATGTATCAATAATCTTAAATAACCTCCAGATTCCCAGGCTCTAGCTGAGAGGCCTCTGATATGAAACAGCAAAAAGACTTCCTTCTTATTGTATGTACTTGGGAAGACCACAAGACCAATGTTGGCCTCTGTGTCTTCATTGAGGCATGAAGATCATTATACTCACGTGACTGTGAGGCTCAAATGAAATACTGTAAATGAAAGTGCTCTGAAAACTAAAGTAAACACAAATGCAAAGAATGATTATATCATAATTTCCTGCAGAATGCTTTTTTTCTCATGAAATACTGCTGCCAAGCTTTAGGCTGGTGGCTGGGAATGTAGGAATAACTTCACTTGCATGGATTTCTTTAGTGTCACTCAAGGAGCCTCTAGGCAGCCCTCAGAGGCCACATTGCACTTTGGACATCACTCTTCCTGGGAATGGCACCCACAATTTCCCTTCAAGAAGACCTTCAGTTCAAATGGCTTCCAGTTTTGAGCTCTGCTACCAGCCCTCCGCGGGGAAAGCCAATGGTTTGCGTTTCATTGCCTCAGACTATCAAGACGACCACTTTGAGTGATTACCCTTATGTTTGACAGTTAAAGAGATACTAATCATAACCAGATGTTGTGATAACAGCTGTTATCCCGCTTTTCATTTTGGGAGAAGATGCTCCTATATGGTATGTGGCAGAGTATTTAAAGAATATTTTGGAATCCTGTGTCTGCGAAGCCCTTTAGGGACCACCTAATGTGTCCTTATATATCAGAGAAGGTTGAATTTTAATCCAATGTAGATGTGTGAATATTTTGTTTATTTATTCCTTGAATGTATGTTTATTGAGTACCCACCAGCTAGAGTGCCAACAATGAAAAGACGTGTTCCTGACCACTAAGGAAATCAGAGTCTCAAAGGGGAGACTGACGTCAATATTTCTTAAAGCTTTTGATTGAGAAATATAAGTAATAACAAACGTACATAAAGCCTAGATGTGCAAAGTGGCGTAGTAACATGGTGGAGGGAGGGTTTAGTTTAGTCACAGAGGATCAGGGCCAACTTCCCAGAGGAAGGAACATGGAAGCTGGGCTTCAAAGGATGAGTAGAGTTTGCTAAGTGAAGACAGGGGTTTGGAAGAGAGCACAGAGGGTGGAGAGTATATGACATTCCAAGCAAGGGAGATGGCAGGTGCAAGAGAGTGAGAATTTATGTCAATTAATATAAAAATGTTGTTGAAATGGATAATGCTCTGGAGAAAGACATGAAAGGGCTTGCCAGGTAGAGTGGTGTGATTTTGGCATTGTTGGAGGAGTGGCAAGAGGTGAAGCTGGAAAGGTAGGTGGTGGCTAGATTTTGAAAGGCCTTGACCACCATGCTAAGGAGTGTAGATTTTTTCTTGTAGTCAACACGGAAAAGTAGGTCTTTCCATATCTTAGAAAGGTAACTTGGATTGTCCTATATAAAAAGCGTTGGAGGACAAGAAAACTGGAGGTAATGAAAGCAGTTAAAAACCTATTGAGAATAATCAGGATGCAAAAGGACAAAAATTGTATGATTCCACTTATATAAGGTACCTAAAATCATCAAATTCACAGAAAAACAAAGTAGAATAGCGGTTACCGGGGGGAGGGAAAATGAGTTTCTGTTTAATAGGGACAGATCTTTGATTGAGATGATTGAAGAGTTCTGAAGGTAGATAGCACAACAATGTGAATGTACTTTATGCCACTGAATTGTACACTCAAAATGGGTTAAAGTGGTAAATTTTGTATTATGTATATTTTACTGCAGTACAAAGCAGAGCTATTGTGGTTGTCCTCATAAGAAAGTGCATGTGAGTCTGAATTGAGACAATGAGGATAAAAAGGAAAGGAGTAGCTAAAATTTTTTTCTTTATCCCCCAGTAAGAGTAATTTAAATTTGAGAGACATTTCTCAGAAATAATTGGCAGGACTTATGTCTGGATAAAGAGGTCAAGGAAGAGAAGGGGACAGAGATGACTGAGGTCTTTGATTTGGACAGCCGTGTGTATGCTGGTTTAGGAGGAGGAGAATGATGAGTTTGATTTTGTGGGGTCTACTATACAGTGAAAAAAAAATGTATATGCACACATGCACACAGACAAATACACACACAACTATAGCTCAGGAAAGAGGGTAGAGTTAGAGAAAACCATTTAGGAGTTATCACTGTGTGGGCAGTATGGAGCTGAAATCATTTAGGGCAGAGGGAGAAAAAGAAAAGAGCCATAAGTGGGGTCTTGGAGAACATCAACTGGTGAGACTGAGAAGAAATAGAGAGAAAAGAAGAACCAGACAATAAATGGTTTCATGGAGGCTGAGAGAGAAGAGAGTATCATTACCAGTTATGTCAAATGCTATGGAGACTGGTTAGGATGAACACTGAATGCATTTGGTAGATTCGGATCTTTGGAGGTCATTGATGACCTTTCCCAGAGGGAAGGTAGAAGCGCAATATGTGGGATAAGAAACAAATGGGAAGTGAAGAAATGGAAGTAGTCAGTGGAGACTAAATTTTTTTAAATATGAGGGTCTTCATCTCCTTTGGAAATAACACTAAAAGCTTTATTATTAATCCTCATTCTTAATCTCTTTATGTGTTCACGCATAATTTCGATTAAAGCCCGATCTTACTTGTTTACTGTTGTTTGTCGCTGTCTTCAGTGAAACCTCTATTATACCCTCAATCCCTCTTCTCTAGTCTAAATATGAGGTGTTCAAGGATAGAAAAACATTGAATTGAATCTTCTATTGTAATTATAAATGATATTGTGAAGATGGCTCCTATTTCAGTGGGAGCCACTCTTTATGTCTTCAGAGAATCCCTTTAATAATGTAATGATTCTCTCCTCTGTGTAGGTGAGGATAATTCTCTTGACTCTAAATCAGGACTTAAACTTTATGTATCCAGTGGTCATGATACATATTGTTGACATGTAATAAATTTGGTATTAAAAAACTTGAATCCTACTTCCATTTAGCCTCATCACCTGTGTAATACTGAATACGTTATAAGTCATTTTGCTTTTCTAGTCACAGCATCTTTATCTATAAAATGAAGTGTTTGGATTAAATGATTTTGAAAATTCTTTCCAGTTCTAGTGCATTCCCACTCAGTTACCTTTGTGACTGTGGCACCATTTGCCAGATGCTTGGCCAGGGCCAGGGGTGCTGTGTATGACTGGGGAATATGGCAAAACTATTAGTCCATACTGGGACTTGATATTTATGACTCACTATCATTGGCTATTTATTACTTCTCTTGCCTGTGGCTCTCCAAGGCCTCATGTCTTATTGGCTTCTGATATCCTTGGCCCAATCTACTAAGCCTTTCTCCTAGGCCAGCTTCTTAGGGCCATGATGTTGGTCGATGGATTTATTAAGGCTAGGAGCTGATCTGGAAACTGTGGGGTAGGGTAGATGGGAAGAGGATATGGGGCCAAAGAGCCCTTAAAAGTGAGGTGAGATTCTCCTGGGTGCCTCACTTAGACAGCATCCCTTTCCTGTGTGTCCCATAGTACCCACATTCAAGACATACATGAGGACACACTGGCTAAGGGGCAGATGGATTTCTAGTACAAACTCCTAAAAATAGTGGAGGTAGGGCTCAACTCCAAATAGTGACAGTATCACAGGTTATTAAGAAATCTGCCAGTGGAGTGACGTCACCATCATGGCAGAATGAACTGTTCTCCTAGGCTCTCTCCCCTAAGATACAATGAAAATGACATTCATTTACCAACAGAGGACATCCACACAACACAACAGACATCTGAGAGATCCATGCAGCCATCCATCTGAAGGTGGGGGTGCTGGACCTCCCAGGAGGGAGTGGAAGGAAGACAGCAGATCTCCTCCCCCTCCCCAATGGCAGCAATCTAAGGCATCAGTCCTCGTGTGGTGACTGGCGTGCAATTCTGAGAGGAGAAGGAGGCAAAGTCTCTCCTTTGTGGGCAATGCATTCCCTCTTGGAGTTGCTTCCCAGCCTGTGGGAATGCTCCACACCACGGTGGCTGGGCACCCCTACCAAACTAAGCAGCCCAGGCAGGCAGTCAGTGAATGCAGAGTGAGAGCTTGGGTGGGAAAGAGGACGCCTCCTCCCACCTCCCACCTAGTGTATCAGGTTGGTGGCCATGGCAGGGGATCCCCACCAGACTGCCCATGCTTGCAATGTGTGAAGCAGCAGCAGAGAGATGCAGAGTGCTGTGTTGGCACAATTTCCTGTGGGCACAATTGCCAGGGGTCGTAGTGGGCTCAGAAAATGCAGCTCCTGCTGCCTCTGCCAGTAGTGGTAGACTTTGTGGGTAGATACTACCACTGTGTGACATCAAATGTCCACCCCTTCAAACAGCATGAAAAAATACATTAACGCTCCAGACCAGAAGGAAAAGCACAAGTATCCAGAAACCAATGCTGAAGTCACAGAATTTTACCCTGTAAATGACAGAGAATTCAAAATAGTTATAATAAAGACCAACGAGTTATAAGAAAATTCAGAAAGATAGCTCAATAAACTCAGGAATATAATTAATGAGAAGAGGATATTCTTCACAAAAGAGATTGAAACTAAAAAAAATAAATCTTAGAGATGAAGAACACAATGAATGGCATTTTAAAAAGTCTGAACTCCTTAAAAAACAGACCTGATACAATGGAGAACAGAATTAGTAATTTAGAGGACTGTAATATAGAATGCTTCAGGTGGAGGAGGAGAGAGAACTAAGACTAGAAAGAAATGAAGAAATTCTCCAACAAATATCTGACTCAATTAGGAAATGCAACATAAGGATCATAGTTATTCCAGGGGAAGAAGGGAGGGAGAAAGGAGAAGAGGGCTTCTTCAAAGAAATAATAGTTGAGAACTTCCCAAACCTGAGGAAGGAGGTGGAATTACATGTAAATAAAGCTAATGGACATCCTAATTACATCAATGTAAAAAGAACTTCTCCATGGCAAATATTAGTAAAACTGGCAAAAGTCAATGACAAAGAAAAAATATTAAAGGCAGCAAAGCAGAAGAAAATAACTTACAAAGGAGTCCTACCAGGCTTTCAGTGGATTTCTCAGCAGAAATCTAACAAGCTAGGAGAGAGTGGAATGATTTATTCCAAATTCTGAATGACAAAAATTTCTAGTCAAGAATACTCTATCCAGTGAAACTATCCTTCAGATATGATGGAAAAATAAAAATTTTCCCAGATAAACAAAAGCCAAGGGAGTTAATCACCACAAGACTCCCCTCCCCACAAGAAATGCTCAAGAAGGCCCTCATACCTGAAAACAAAAAAACAAAAGGATTTACAAAGCCATTAGCAAGTGGATACATAGACAGACAAAATGAGAAAACTGCAGCTCTCTATCAGAACAGGTTAGCAAGCACTTAATTATAAAATTAAATATAAGGGAAGGAAAGCATCAAAAATAAATATATATATCACTTCATTTTAATCACAAACCCAAAACACAAAATGGAATAAGTTGTGACAAAATAACTTAGGGAAGAGGAAAGGGATGGAACCTGCTTAGGCTAAGGAAATAAGAGACAATCAGAACATGACTATCTCATCTATGAGATCTTTTATACAAATATCAAGGTAACCACTAAACAAAAAATCAGAAGAGAGACACAAATGATAAATAAAGAGAAAACCATCATAGAAAATCACCAAACTGAATTGGCAATTGGAAATAAACAGGATGAGAAACAAGGGAAATACAGAACAAGTGGAAAACAAGATGTAAAACTGCAGTGTTAGGCCCTCATATATCAGTAGTCACTCTAAATGTAAATGGATTGAATTCTCCAATCAAAAGACATAGAGTGACTGGATGGATTAAAAACAAGACCTAACAATATGCTGCCTCCAGGAAACACATATCAGCTCTAAAGACAAACACAGTCTCAGAAGAGATGGAAGATAATACTTCAAGCTAATAGGAAATAAAAGAAAGCTGGTGTTGCCATACTTATATCAAAGCAGACTTCAAGATAAAAAGACAATTAGAGACAAAGATGGGCAGTATATAATGATAAAAGGGACAGTCCACCAAGAGGGTATAGCACTTATATGTATAAATGCAACTAACCCAAGAGCACCAAAGTGCATAAAGCAACTATTAATATACCTAAAGGGAGAAATTAACAGCAACACAGTAATAGTAGGGCATCTCAACACCATACTTAAATCAATGGATAAACCATCCAGACAGAAAGTCAACAAGGAAATATTGGAAGTAAATGAAAAACTAGACAAGATGGACTTAAAAGATATATATAGAACACTCCATCCCCAAATAGCAGAATACACATTTTTCTCAAGTACACATGGAGCATTCTCAAAGATAGACTGTATGTTGGGAAACAAGGCAAGCCTCAATAAATTTAAGAAGATTGAAATCATATCAAGCATCTTTTTGGGACTACAATACTATGAAATGAGAAATCAACTACAGGAAAAAAGCTGGGAAAGTGACAAATATATGGAGACTACACAACATGCTACTGAATGACCCACGGATCATTGAATTAATTAAAGGAGAAATCAGCAACTATCTAGAGAAAAATGAAAGTGAAAATACATCATACCAACTCATATGGGATGCAGCAAAAAATGGTCCTAAGAGGGAAATTCATAGCAATACAGGCCCACAATAACAAACAAGAAAAATCTCAAATAAGAAATCTTAAACTACACCTAGCAGACCTAGAAAAAGAAGAACAAACAAAGCCCAAAGTCAGCAGAAGGAGGGAAATATTAAAAATTAGAGCAGAAATAAATGAAATTGAAACAAAGAAACAAAAAACAGTAGAAAGAATCATAGAAACAAAGAGTTGTTTCTTTGAGAAGATAAAATTAACAAACCCTTAGCTAGACTCACTAAGAAAAAAAAGAGAGGGGCTGGCCCCGTGGCCGAGTGGTTAAGTTCGCGCGCTCCGCTGCAGGCGGCCCAGTGTTTCGTTGGTTCGAATCCTGGGCGCGGACATGACACTGCTCATCAGGCCACGCTGAGGCAGCGTCCCACATGCCACCACTGGAAGGACCCACAACGAAGAATATACAACTATGTACCGGGGGGGCTTTGGGGAGAAAAAGGAAAAAATAAAATCTTAAAAAAAAAAAAAGAAAAGAAAAAAAAGAGAAGGCTCAAACAAATAAAATTAGAAATGAGAGAGGAGATTACAACAGATACCACAGAAATACAAAGGATTATATGAGAATACAATGAAAACCTATAGGCACCAAATTGGACAATCTAGAAGAAATGGATAAATTCTTAGACTATACAACCTCCCCAAACTGAATCTAGAAGAAATAGAGAATCTGAATAGACCAATCACAAGTAAATAGATTGAAAGAGTGATCAAAAACCTTCCAAAAAACAAAAGTCCAGGACCAGATGGCTTCTCTGGAGAATTCCACCAAACTTTCAAAAGAGATTTCATACCTATCCTTCTCAAACTATTCCAGAAAATTCAAGAAGATGAAACACTTCCTGACTCATTCTCTGAGGCCAACATCACCCTGATCCCAAAGCCAGACGAGGACAATACAAAGAAAGAAACCACTCTTAGTCAACATAGTACTGAAGGTTGGTTTGTTGGTTGTTTTTTAAAATTTTTGAGGTCATAGTAGTTTATGACACTGTGAAATTTCAGCTTTACATTATTTGTCAGTCACCGTATATGTGCCACTTTACCCTTATGCCAGCCCCCACACTCCTTCCCCTCTGGAAACCACTAATCTGTTTTCTTTGTTGATGTGTTTGTTTATCTTCTACATATGAGCAAATACTGTGGTGTTTGTCTTTCTCTGTCTGGCTTATTTCACTTAACATCATACCCTCAAAGTCCACCCATGTTGTTGCAAATGAGATGATTTTGTCTTTCTTTATGACTGAGTAGTATTCCATTGTATATATATACCATATCTTATTTATCCATTCATCTGTTGATGGTCACTTGGGTTGCTTCTGCATCTTGGCTATTGTGAATAAGACTGCACTGAACAGAGGGGTGCATAAATCTCTTTTGATTGTTGGTTTCAAGTTCTTTGGATAAATACCCAGTAGTGGGATAGCTGGATCAAATGGTATTTCTATTTTTAATTTTTTGAGAAATCTCCATACTGTTTTCCATAGTGGCTGCACCAGTCTGCATTCCCACCAGCAGTGTATGAGGATTCCCTTTTCTCCACATCCTCTCCAACATTTGTTCTCTTTTGTCTTGGTAATTATAGCCATTCTGACAGGTGTAAGGTGATATCTCATTGTAGTTTTGATTTGCATTTCCCTGATGATTAGTGATGTTGAACATCTTTTCATGTGCCTGTTGGCCATCTGAATACCTCCCTTGGAAAAATGTCTGTTAATTTCCTCTGACCATGTTTTGATTGGGTTGTTTGTTTCTTTGTTGTTGAGTTGTGTGAGTTCCTTATATATTTTGGAGATTAACCTTTGGCCAGATATATTATTTTCAAATATTTTCTCTCAGGTGGTGGGTTGTCTTTTGTTTTTTTGTTTCTTGTTCTCCCCAAAGCCCCCCAGTACATAGTTGTATATGCTAGTTGTAGGTACTTCTAGTTCTGCTGTGTGGGATGCCACCTCAGCATGGCTTGATGAGTGCTGCTAGGTTTGTGCCCAGGATCTGAACAGGCAAAATCCTGGGCCACCAAAATGGTGCTTGTGAACTTAACCACTTGGCCATGGGGCCAGCCCCTGTCTTTTCATTTTGTTGCTGGTTTCCTTTGCCTTGTAGAACCTCTGATGAAGTCCCACTTGTTTATTTTTTCTCTTGTTTTCCTAGTCTGAATAGTCATGGTATTCAAAGAGATTCTTCTAAAACCGATGTCAAAGGGTATACTACCTATATTTTCTTCTAGGAGTTTTATGGTTTCAGGTCTTACCTTCAAGTCTTTGATCCATTTTGAGTTAATTTTTGTGCCTGGTGAAAGATAATGGTCTACTTTCATTCTTCGGCATGTGGCTGTCCAGTTTTCCCAACACCATTTATTGGGAAGACTTTCCTTTCTCTGTTGTATATTCTTAGCTTCTTTGTCAAAGATTAGCTGTCTGTAGTGCATGGTTTTACTTCTGGGCTTTCAATTCTGTTCCATTGATCTGTGTGTCTGTTTTTGTACTAGTACCATGCTGTTTTGATTACTATAGCTTTGTAGTACATTTTGAAGTCAGGGATTGTGATGCCTCCAGCTTTGTTCTTTTTTCTCAAGATTGCTTTAGCGATTCAGGGTCTTTTGTTGCCCCATATGAATTTTAGGATTCTTTGTTCTATTTCCATGAAGAATGTCATTTGGATTCTGATTGGGATTGCATTGAATCTGTAGATTGCTATAAAATGTATGGACATTTTAACTATATTTATTCTTCCAATCGATGTGCATAGGATATATTTCCATTTCTTTATGTCATCATTGATTTCTTTCAGTAATGTCTTATAGTTTTCATTGTATAGGTCTTTCACCTTCTTGGTTAAATTTATTCCTAGGTATTTTATTCTTTTTCTTGCTATTGTAAATGGGACTGTATTCTTGAGTTCTCTTTCTGTTAGTTCATTTATTAGAGAATAGAAATGCAACTGATTTTTGTAAGTTGATTTTGTCCCCTGCAACTTTGCTGCAGTTGTTGATTATTTCTAATAGTTTTCCGATGGATTCTTTAGGATTTTCTATATATAGAATTATGTTGTCTGGAAGCAGTGAGAGTTTCACTTCTTCATTTCCTATCTGGATTCCTTTTATTTCTTTTTCTTGCCAGTTGCTCTGACTGAAACCTCCAGTACTATGTTGAATAAGAGTGGTGAGAGTGGGCACTCTTTTCTTGTTCCTGTTCTCAGAGGGATGTTTTTCTGTTTTTCCCTGTTGAGTATGATGTTGGCTGTGGATTTGTCATATTTGACCTTTAGTATGTTGAGGTGCTTTCCTTCTATACCCGTTTTATTCAGAGTTTTTATCATAAATGAATGTTGGATCTTGTCAAATGCTTTTCAGCATCTGTTGAGATGATCATTTGGTTTTTATTCCTCATTTTATTAATGTGGTGTATCACATTGATTGATTTCTAGATTTCCATCCCTGCATCCCTAGCATAAATCTGTCTTGATCATGGTGTATAATCTTTTTAATGTATTACTATATTTCATTTGCTGATATTTTGTTGAGAATTTTTGCATCTACGTTCATCAGAAATATTGGCCTGTAATTTTACTTCTTTGTGTTGTCCTCATCTGGCTTTGAGATCAGTGTGATGTTGGCCTCGTAAAATGTGGTAGGATATGTTTCATCTTCTTCAACAACTTGGAATGGTTTGAGAAGGATAGGTATTAAATCTGTTTTGAAAGTTTGGTGGAATTCTCCAGAGAAGCCATCTGGTCCTGGACTTTTGTTTTTTGGAAGGTTTTTGATCACTCTTTCAATCTATTTACTTGTGATTGGTCTATTCAGATTCTCTATTTCTTCTAGATTCAGTTTTGTCAAGTTGTGTGAGTCTAAGAATTTATCTATTTCTTCTAGATTGTCCAATTTGGTGCCTATAGGTTTTCATTGTATTCTCATATAATCCTTTGTATTTCTGTGGTATCTGTTGTAATCTCCTCTCTCATTTCTAATTTTATTTGTTTGAGCCTTCTCTTTTTTTCTTAGTGAGTCTAGCTAAGGGTTTGTTAATTTTATCTTCTCAAAGAAACAACTCTTTGTTTCTATGATTCTTTCTACTGTTTTTTGTTTCTTTGTTTCAATTTCATTTATTTCTGCTCTAATTTTTAATATTTCCCTCCTTCTGCTGACTTTGGGCTTTGTTTGTTCTTCTTTTTCTAGGTCTGCTAGGTGTAGTTTAAGATTTCTTATTTGAGATTTTTCTTGTTTGTTATTGTGGGCCTGTATTGCTATGAATTTCCCTCTTAGGACCATTTTTGCTGCATCCCATATGAGTTGGTATGATGTATTTTCACTTTCATTTGTCTCTAGATAATTTCTGATTTCTCTTTTAATTTCTTCAATGACCAATTGGTTGTTCAGTTGCACATTATTTAGTCTCCACATATTTGTCACCTTCCCAGCTTTTTTTTTGTAGTTGATTTCTAGTTTCATAGCATTCTAGTCAGAAAAGATGCTTGATATGATTTCAATCTTAAATTTATTGAGACTTGCCTTGTTTCTCAACATATGGTCTATCTTTGAGAATGTTCCATGCGTACTTGAGAAAAATGTGTATTTTGCTGTTTTTGGATGGAGTGTTCTATACATATGTATTACATACATCTTGTCTAGTTTTTCCTTTAATTCCGCTATTTCCTTGTTGAATTTCTGTCTAGATGATCTATTCATTGATGTAAGTGGGGTGTTGAGGTCCTCTACTGTTATTGTGCTGTTGTTAGTTTCTCCCTTTAGGTCTGTTAATAGTTGCTTTATGTACTTTGGTGCTCCCGTGTTAGCTGCATATATGTTCATAAGCGTCATGTCATCTTGGTGGAATGACCCTTTTATCATTATATTTTGCCCTTGTTTGTTTCTCATTACCTGTTACTCCTGGTCTTTTATTCTTTTTTGCCATTAGCTTGGAGTATCATCTCCCATCCCTTCATTCTGAGCCATTGCTTGTCCTTAGGGCTGAGATGTGTTTCCTGGATGTAGCATATTGTTGGGCCTTGTTTTTTTTAATCCATCCCCCGACTCTGTGTCTTTTGATTGCAGAATTCAATCCATTTACTTTTAGAGTGATTATTGATATATGAGGGCTTAATGCTGCCATTTCATCGCTCCATTTCTGGTTGTTCTGCATTTCCCTTGTTTGTCTTCCTGTGCATTTTAGACTACCAATTCAATTTGGTAATTCTCTATGATATTTTTTTCAGTTTTCTGTTCATTTATGATTGTGTCTCTGTTCTTATTATTTATTTATTGATGACCATGAGGTTTGTAGAAAAAAAATCTCATGGATGAGGTAGTCTATTTTCTGATAGCCTCTTATATCCTTAGGCTAAGCTGATTCCATCCCTTCCTCTTCTGTTTTAAGTTATTGTTGTGTCTTGAGTTTGTGGTTAAAATGACAAGATCATATTTATTTTGGATGTTTTCTTTCCTTTTATCTTTAATGTTATTGTTAACTGTTTTGATAATAACATTATTAAGTTAAGGGTTTGCTAACCTGTTCTGACAGATAGCTGCAATTTTCTGATTTTGTCTACCTATTTCTCTCCTTGCTCAAGGCTTTGTAAACCCTTTCTTTTTTTCCAGCTATGAGGGCCTTCTTGAGCATTTCCAGTAGTGGGAGTCTTGTGCTTGTGAACTCCCTTAACTTTTGTTTATCTGGGAAAGGTTTTATTTCTCCATTGTATCTGAAGGATATTTTCACTGGATAGAATATTCTTGTCTGAAAACTTTTCTCTTTCGGAATTTTGAATATATCATTTCACTCTCTCCTAGCATGTTAGGTTTCTGCGGAGAAATTTGCTGAAAGCCTGATAGGGCTCCTTTGTAGGTTATTTTCTTCTGCCTTGCTGCCCTTAATATTTTTTCTTTGTCATTGACTTTTGTCAGGTTTACTACTATATGCCTTAGAGAAAGTCTTTTTACATTGATGTAATTAGGTGTTCTATTACTTCATTTACATGTAATTCCAGCTCATTCCCCAGGTTTTGGAAGTTCTCAGCTATTACTTCTCAGAACAAGGTTTCTGCACCATTCTCCTTTTCTTCTCCCTCTTGAATACCTGTACCTTATGTTGCATTTCCTAATTGAGTTGGATATTTCTCAGAGAATTTCTCCATTTCTGTTTAGTCTTAGTTCTCTCTCCTCTTCCATCTGAAGCATTTCATTATTTCTGTCCTCCAGACTGCTTATTCTGTCCTCTATAATATCAGCTCTGTTATTCAGAGACTCCAGATTTTTCTTTATCTCTCCTATTTTGTTTTATATCTGCAATGTTTCTGATTGGTTTTCCTCATAGTTTCGATTTCTTTTGTGAAGAACTCCCTCTATTCATTAATTTTGTTCCAGATTTCATTGAACTATCTATGTGCATTTTCTTGTAAATCATAGAGATTTTTTTATGATAGCTAATTTGAATTCTCTGTCATTTAGGTTACAATTTTCAGTGCCTTCATGGTTGATCTCTGGGTGCTTGTCATTTTTCTTGTGGTCTGTAGTATTAATATATTTCTTCCTACTGTTTTGGCACAGATTTGTGCCTTCACATAGTGATAGTGTCTGGTTGCATCTTCCATCTGCTGCCACCGGGTGGGGGACAAGACCTGTGTAGCCCGAGTCTGCTGTGACCCCTCATGTCTGTGCCTGATCTTAGAATCTATGCTGACAGGTCCCATCTGTGATTTCTGATTCACTTGCTCACAGCTGCTGCTTTTCTTACCTATGCATGGGTGCTCTGGCTGACTGAGCTAGAGCAGTGGCAGGGTGAGGGGCACTTTCTTTTGTGCTTGATCTCTGGGGCATTCTCACTCTGCCCTCGCTATGTGCTCTCCCGCAGTCCTGGCTTAATGGAGACACCCCTGAAATAGCTTAGCCACCTCTCTGTGGGGCTTTCCTCTGGGCTGTGAGGGAACTTGGAGCACAAAGGTGTTCCCAGAGAAAGCTGCCCCTCCCCCCTCTTACAGCTGTGTGTGTTCCTGTGCCCTGGTTCACAGTGCCATTTGGGAAGGAGATGAGATCACTTTACCTCCTTCCACTTCCTCTGGGAGGTCCAGCACCAGTACTGGAGGTTTTGGCCAGAAAAATTAGGCAAGAAAAAGAAATGCTTGGTATCCAAATTGGCAAGGAAGAAGTGAAACTTTCTCTGTTTGCAGATGACGTGATTATGTATATAGAAAACCCTAAAGAATCCATCTGAAAGCTATAAAAATAATCAACAACTACAGCAAAATTGCAGCGTACAAAATAAACTTTAAAAAATCAATTGCATTTCTATACGCTAATAATGAAGTAACAGAAAGAGAATTAAAGAATGCAGCCCCATTTACAATTGCAACAGAAAGAATAAAATATCCAGGAATAAATTTAACCAAGGAGATAAAAGGCCTATATGCTGAAAACTATAAGACATTATTGAAACAAATTGATGATGACATACAGAAATGGAAAGCTATTTCATGCATATGGATTGCAAGAATGGACCTAGGTATAATGTTCATACTGCCTAAAGCAATCTACAGAGTCAATGCAATCCCAGTCAGAATCCCAATGACACTTTTCATGGAAATAGAACAAAGAATCCTAAAATTCATATGGGGCAACAAAAGACCCCGAATAGCCAAAGCAATCCTGAGAAGAAAAGAACAAAGCTGAAGACATCCCAATCCCTGACTTCAAAATATAGTACAAAGCTGTAGTAATCAAACAGCATGATACTGGTACAAAACAGACACACATCAATGGAACAGAACAGAAAACACAGAAATAAAACCACACATCTATGGACAGCTAATCTTTGACAAAGGAGCCAAGGACACGCAGTGGAGAAAGGAAAGTCTCTTCAATAAATAGTGTGGGGAAAACTGGACAGCCACATGCAAAAGAATAAAAGTAGACTATCAACGTTCACTATACACAAAAATGTACTCATAATGAATTAAAGACTTGAGGGTAAGACCTGAAACCATAAAACTCCTAGAAGAAATATAGGCTATGCATTCTTTGAGATTGGTCTTAGAAGGATCTTTTTGAATACCCTGTCTACTCAGGCAAGGGAATCAAGAAAAAAATGAAGAAGTGGGACTTCATCAGACTAAAGATTTTCTCTAAGGTAAAGGAAACCGGGAACAAAATGAAAATTCGACCCACTAACTGAGAGAAAATATTTGAAAATAATATGTCTGACAAGGGGTTAATTTCCAAAATATATAAAGAACTGATACAACTCAACAAGAACAACAAAAAACAACCCAATCAAAAAATGGGCAGAGGATATGAACAGACATTTTGCCAAAGAAGATATACAGCTGTCCAACAGGCACATGAAGAGATGTTAAACACCACTCATCATCAGGGAAATGCAAATCAAAACTACAATGAGATATCACCTTGCACCTGTCAAAATGGCTATAATTACCAAGACAAAAATTAACAAATGTTGGAGAGGATGTGGAGAAAAGGGAACCCTCATACACTGCTGGTGAGAATGCAAACTGGTGCAGCCACTATGGAAAACAGTATGGAGATTTCTCAAAAAATTAAAAATAGAAATAGCATGTGATCCAGCTGTCCCAATTCTGGGTATTTATCCAAAGAACTTGAAATCAACAATCAAAAGAAACTTACACACCCGTATGTTCATTGCAGCATTACTCACAATAGTCAAGATGTGGAAGCAACCCAAGTGCCCATCAACTTAGGAATGGACAAAGAAGACGTGGTATATACATACAATGGAATACTCCTCACCCATAAGGAAAGACAAAATCATCCCATTTGCAATAACATGGATGGACCTTGAGGGTATTATGTTAAGTGAAATAAGCCAGACAGAGAAAGACAGACATCGCATGATTTCACTCATATGTGGAAGGTAAACAAAAACATGGGCAAAAAGGACAGTTTAGTGGTTACCAGAGGGGAAGGGTGTGGGGGCATAAGGGGTAAAGTGGCACATATATATGGTGAGTGACAAATAATGATGTGCACCTGAAATTTCACAATGTTATAAACTATTATGACCTAAATAAAATAATAAAAAAAGAAAAGAATTCTACCAGTAATGATGAGAAAGATGACTCTTTTCCCATTCAGATCAACACAGTTCAAGATGAGCCTAGCTGGTGTTCGTTGGGGGGCTGAGCTAAGTCACAGACGGAGAACCGCTCTCTGGAGTAGTCTTTATGTCAGAGATTCAGGAAAATTCACTTCTTGCTGGTGTGTATGCTCAGATCAGATGACATTTCAGTGGAAAACCATGTATGATTTCCACTATAGTGTCCAATATTGCTGCTGGTTTGCATCATGCCTTTAATTTTCTTCTCATTTGCCTATCTCAGTTGTATGATGTCTCATTTTCAATCTGGTCATTATAGGTGTATACTACTCATTGTTGGGTTTTAGATGAACTAAGGAAACGGCAGTAGCCCCCTCCATGTGCTGACCATAGGGCAAAGGCACAGGATGTGTGGGGGAGTAGTCAGCGGGTTAAGCAAGTAGGTGCAAAAAGGAAATGGTGGGATGCTCCTTCCTAGAATGTAGCTTCCTGGCCTTCATTTGGACATCTGCCCGGGAAGCCACATTCTTCCTGAGCCGGCTTCTGTTGAGAGAAAGTGTAGACCTCTCCCACATCTGGGTGTGGTGCTCAAGCATAGGGAGCATGTAAGAAATTTTTCTCTATGGGTATTGTCTTGCATGTTCAGTTGCTGACTGGCTATTTCCATGCAGATATCCAGTGTCCTTTCACATGAAACATGCATGAAACCTGGTTGCATCTTTCCCCAACCTGTTCTGCTCCCTACCCTGTTTGTTACTTCACTTGTCAGTACTGGAGAGGGATGTGGGAAAAGCTGTGGACTGGGAAGTGGACCTGGATTCTAGTCTGAGTCTTACAGTTAGCTGGGTGTCTTTGGGCAGGCTCTTGACCTTTTGGAATTGGGAAACCATGGTGTAGCATTATCTATGCAAGCTGCATGCCAGTTATGTCTAATCACTGTGGTGCACAACACTAAACACACACATTCATTTTTATCAAGACTTCAGTTTTAATTGGTCATGAGAGCAAATTCTCTTCATAAATACCCACCTTTCATCTCCTGTTACTGATCATTTCTATCCGAGTCATTATTTAGTGTCTGTGCCGGATATTTTCTGTTTCCCTTCCAGACCCACCTTCACCCCTCTCTATCCTATGCTCAGCCCCAGGAGGCCGACCTTTATGGGCTACATCAACTTCCTGTGCCGTCTGGCCTTGGTTGAGTTTGGCCCATGAAGAGCACCAGTAGGAAATTAGAGGGAGGAAGGAGAGTGAGGCCATGATCTTTAATTTCCTGGCTCCCTACCTGGGAGGCACCTTAGCTTGGTTATATCCCTCAACCAAGGTCCCTGCACTTTGCAAATCATCCTTTTCCACATGACTCTCTCCTCCTGGGTTCCAGTATCTCTTCACTCCCCTAGTCCTTGGACCTAAGAGTCGAAATGGCTCCTCCACTCTTACTGTCTCTGGGTTACTACATATCCATTGTGGTTGCCTTATATTCCATCTCTACCTTTGCAAATTATCTAATCTGATTGTGCCCTTTGTCTCCTGGTGGGAGTCTGACTGATAGAACATTGGAGCACAGGGGTGAGAGGGAGAACATGGACAGGAGAACATAAAGGCACCATTTCCAAGGCTCAAAGGGCCACCTTCTGATCACTTGTCAATAGAGGACAGAGTGAGTGGTTGAAGTGCCCAGGACCACCTTTAGGCCTGGCTAGAGGGATCCACTCTAGTCCTCTTCTGGGTATGCCCTCCCTGCATGTGGCAAGGAGTCTATGGGTCCAAGGGGACATGCTGACCTGGAGCTACAGCCCTCTTTCCAGGACCACACTCTCATTCCAACACCCTGGCCTTCCTGCCCAAATGGTCACTTGCAGAGCCTGTGCAGGCCATTTCCCCAGGTGTCTACCCCTAGGCTCAGCCAAGGAGTGGCCAAGGGCCGATGTTCATGGAGGAGGGTTGTACAGAGCTTGGGTGTGCAGACTGGGCATCCACTAGCGTGCACCCAAGGCTCTTATCTTGTGTGGTGGAGCCAAGTGAGGAAAGCAGGGCTGTGAGCTGAGGCCTGCTCTCTCTGTGCCACCGCATTTGAGCACAGAATCCAAGGAGTCAGGGAATTCTAAATGCCAGCCGGCTAGCAGGTTGCTATGAGGGTGCACTTGTCAGGGCAGGATGATAGAACATACTTATTTCACAGTTTGCTAACTTGACTTATAACCTTTCAGTAAGTGTATGCAAGGTGGGTAGGCCTCCATGTGTGCTTGTGCCCTGGACCCTGCAAATATTATGAGTGGGCTGTCCTCAGAGTTGTGCTGTCCCCAGGTGCTCCTATTCAATGGCAGGCAGCCTGTCCTCTTCCTAAAGACTTATAGGAACAGAGAGTCATCCAATACCTCATTAGTCCTTGCTGTAAACTCAGCCTTCTCAGGACATTCTTTTCCTTCCTAAGTCTAGTTTTGTTAAGAAATTGGATATGGAGAAAGACCTTTCTGATGACACAGTGATAAACAGGATGTAGTGAGTTAGAAAGATCTTTCTGAGGACACAGTGAGAGCCGCTGATAGGGGCAGAGCTTGCAGTTAGAATCCTGGCCTGGGCTTTCCAGCCCACACTAGAAAAGGTCGGGATGGGGTCCTAGGGAGGATGGAGAAGACAGGACAGATGGCTGTGAGTTGGTGACAGTTCCCCTTTCCTGCCATGCCATGCTCACCACAGACGCTGGGGTTGGGATGACTCCCACGAGGGCAGCGTGCTCCAGGACACCTCTGCTGTGCTCAGAGGAGCACGGCAGGAGCCCAGGGAGATGGGCTTCTTGCTGCTGCTCCTCCCAGCTCTCCCAGGGGAGCTCAGATGCAGGCGGCTCTTGGGGATGAGTATTTTCTGAGGCGTGATCAGCAGGGGCAGGCCCCTCAGCTCCTGGAGCAGGTGGCTGCGTGTTGGTTGGTGCAGGTTCCGTTGGGGGAGACTCTGGCCTGCCTGTTGGCCTGAGGAGGCATCCCTGGAACTGCTGCAAAGAAAGAGGAAGGAAGGAAGGGAATGTGAGTGATCTGGATGAGAATGGAGTAGAGCTGGGGCTGGGTTGAGAGGGGCTGCTCCCCGGCTGTGCATCTACTTGCTGTCCTGCTCTTCAGACACAAATGCTGCCTCTTACCCCTAGGAGAGTGTGGGGCTCCTCCCCTAGTCTTCGCTGGTCTAGGGGAAAGGCACTTTCTCTTGTGACATGTCCCTTCACAGCTTTTCCCAGCCCCTCTTAATAGATGATAAGTGCCACTGAGAGCAGAGTCGGGTACCTATTCCAGCCATTTTCCAGTCATATACTCCTCCTCCTCTACACCCACCATCACCATGAAGCTATCTTACCATTGAATTAAAGGCATCGACTGGCTATGGGAGCGAGGTCTGTGCACGTTGTCTTACTGTTATTGAGGCAAGTGAAGTCCGGGTAACCCATTGTTGGGCGTAAAAGGGGGAAAGAGAGGTTTCAGGGATGAGCAATGAGGTGGGGCCTGCTGCTGGTGACTCCTGCTCAAGGCCCAGATGCCTGCTGGGAACCTGGTTGCAAGGGAGGGAGCAGTGAGGTTGCTGGGGCAGGACATGAGTTGGGGAGGTCAGAAGGCTGCTCCAGGGAGCGAAGCCCACTTTTGTGGGGCGACTGAGGGTGTTTTATGGACACCATGTGGGGACCCTGGCCTCTGATATGAGAAGCTGGCTTGGAGGGCTGTAAGATGTTGGAAAAAATTGGGTGCAAGAAAGCAGACCTGAATCTCATGTCTGTGCCACATCCAGCGCCCTCCTCTTACTGTTCCCAGCCCCAACTAACAATGCTAAATTGGTAACCTGGCCTCTGCATGACCCATACTGCCCCTTGGCCAGCTGCTCAGGCCTTGGGGGCTCTGGAGATCAGGGCGTGGTCCATCTTAAGAACATTACCTCTGACAGCCCCAGTTATCAGGGCACAGAGTAGGGCAGGAAGGTGGCTCCGTGTCCCCAGGTCAGCCTTGTCCATAAGCCGCAAGTACCTCCCCAGCGCCAGGCCTCCTCATGTGTGGGGCCACCTCCCTGGGTAGTACCTGGAAGGTGGAGAGAAGGGGCCTGGTCCTGGGAGAGGCACTTTGGAGCCGGGCATGGATAGTGGGCTTCCCTCCCTCCTTCATGGGCAACATGGCCCCACAAAGCCTGCTGCCCTGCCTGCCAAGAGTATGAACTTCAGCACAGGAAGGGACCCCTGCTTCATCACCACTTGGGCAGAGCTGGGAGGGGAATGAGGAGGTCACCCAGTCCCACATTTCCCATGTCTACTCTCCCCAGAGTCAGGTCAGCACCTAGTGGGATTCTGCCCTATCAGGAGGGAGCCCCAGCCAGGGGCCACTCCACCACAGATGGAGGGATGGAAGGAAACAAAGCTAGCCCCACAGGGTCATGTACGTGCAGCATGAGCGTCCTTCTCTCTTGTCTCCACTTTCTCTCTCTGCTTGTAAGCATCTGATCCAACAGTCCTTGAATAAGATGGGACCACAGCGACTGGAACTCTAGCCTGGGCAGCAGGAGAAGTGGTTCTCCTCTCCTTCCAGCTACCGTCCAAGGACTGATGTGTGCACCCTCAGGGCAGGCACCTTGAGCCCTGCTTCACCCCCATGCCCAATCCATCATCAAGTTATGTTGATTTTACCTTCCAGTATCTCTTTGTTCCACTCAGTTCTGTCCATCTTCACTGTCACTTTGGTCTGAGCCACTGTCTTTTAACACTGAGTCTCACAGCATCATTCATCTCACTTCCATAGCACTGATCACAGTTGAAATTATATATTGATCTGTATAAGTCTTAATTATGTCTGTCTCCCACATTAGACAATGAGTTCCACACAGACAGGGACCTATGTGTCTGTTTTTGCTCACTAGGATGTACTCATCACCTGGCACGATGCTGAAAACATACTAAGTGATGGTAAGTGCTCTGTAACGTGTGGAATGGTCAGTGGCTGGGAGACAGGGAGCATGCCAAGAAGGAAGGAATGCTCATTACCAGCTGTGCTTGAACTAAACCTCGAAGCTAAAGTTCTCTTTTAGATTTCTGATATAAGTTAATATGGCTTTGTAGATTGAGAAAAATATCTTTTCTCTCCTTGCCTTCTCCTTGCAGGATGGAAGAAGAATAGGCCCTTTGACAAAAGCCAGGCCTTGGGTCTGGGCTCAGGGAAACAGCACTAGAGGGTTGGGAAGTCACGTGTGATTAGCAACTGTGTGAACTGTGGCCTTGAGGCCCCTGAGACAGCAGACGTCAGATGTCAGGCCCTTCCATTGCTCTCCAGTCCAGCTTGTCCTTCCCCCAACTCTAGGATGTCAGAACCGTGGACAGCACTCAAGCCCAGGCACAGGAAGATGGGATCTGTTCAGAATTCTGGTGAAGCAGAGGGCAGGCAAATGCGTGTCTTTAGGGAGAAGAGAGCTGTTGTCTATTTCTCCACTGGGTGTCACTGCTACCCTTGTTCTCTATCACACAAGCTCTGGCAGGCTGCAAGGTGATAAAGCAAAGGAGGTTGCTCACTGTCTCCCAACTAGGGAACAGAGAAGGAATTACATGGGTCAGCCCAGGGAATACTGGCTGGGGGCCCAGTCAAGGGTTATAATCTTCATGTTCTATTTACCATGTAACAACCCCACTTGACCTCAGTGGTAAGGTTAGGGTGGAGGGAAGCTCTCCGTTGGAACTCTCTGCTTGATGCTGTTTCCTGCAGCCAGGACTCCTCAGCCCCAGTGCTTCCTGTCATATCCACAGCATCCTCTCAAACCTCTGAGCTGGGAAGTGGGCATGAGCACTTCTGAGAAGGAGTGCTGGGGCCCGGTTCCCCTCCCTTCCCTGGGCCCATCCACCCACATGGTCAGCACGGGCCGGTGTGTGCTCAGTGTGCCCAGGCTTGAGGGCTTTCAGCTTCACAGATCCAAGGTACTTACACAGAAAAGGCAGCTGCAGAGCTGCTCCTTGGCACCTTCTCCCAAAGGAACGACATGGTGAAGAATGGATGATGGCACTGCTGAGAGAGAGGCACTCACTGCTCCGTGGAAGCCATCCTCGGATGGCTCAGGAGTGACTGGGACAAAGACTGAGAGAGCTGAGGGCAAAGCCCCACACATGGCTCACTTGCATGGAGGGGAGCCCACAACGTGTTGCTGTGCTGCACGCTCACCCTCGGGGGCTCCAGACTGCAGCACCGACCCCAAGGTCAGGCCAACGCTGTGCTGCCTGTTAGCTGACATCCCACTCAGCACCAAGAAGGTCACCCCAGAGCCCAAAGACTGGCCTGAGCCTGTCTTAATGATGTGGGAGCTGAAAGGGAGAGGGCTGCTGCCTGGGCACTGGAGCTCTTTGGAGCAACTCAGAAGGGCTGGCCAGAATTAAGAGAAGTAATGCCAAAAAGAACAAGCCTCCAAAGTTGCAGAAAACATGTTTCTTGGCAGAAAACCCAGGAGTGATTCTAGTACGGAACATCCCAAATGATCCCATTGAAGTCATTCTTCAGCTCCCATCACCCCCAAATTGGCACGTAGATTGGTTTCATATTCCGTTGGCCAGACCTGCAGGTCAGTGAAGCACCTCCTCGTCTCTATGCCAGGAAACGATTGTGGGAGAAAGTGTGTCATCAAGAGTAAAATCAACAAAAGTGCCACCCACTGGACCATGAGAGGTTTCACCCCACAGAACCATCCTTTGAATGGCAACCCGAGCCACTTCAGTGGGGACTCATGGGGGGATCCAGCAGAGAGAGCAGAGTTTAACCTCTCTGAGCCCTCAGCACCACCCCACCTCCAGTTCTTTCAGTTCACAGCCTCCCTCCTATTCCCTCCAGCCTCCTTCCTCCATGAAGCCCTCCCAGGTTGAACAAGATGCAGCATAAACAGCAGCCCTCCCCACAGGACATTATTTTATTCCCTTCAAAAATCATTTTTCTCAGATTCGAGTCATCTCCTTTATTCTCTAATATGTCATCTCTGGATTCCCAGAGTGTCCATCAGTCTGGGAGCATATTTTAAGCTAATTATTGGAGGCTTAGTGACAGCTCTGAGTGCTGGCTGCTCATCTTTCAGTGCTCAGAAGGAGGGTGCTCTGTTGCATTAGAGCAACTGACTTGGGGTTCAGGAGGTAACGGGGTCAGGACTTCGCCAGGGGAGGGACACTGTATGAAGGATGGTGGCTGCCACTTCCGAGACAGGAGGGAAGATGAGACCTGAGCCACAGCTCAGTCAGACTGTCCTGGCCTGGGTCCTGGCTTCTTCCCATGCTTCTGCTTGTGACTTGATCATTTTATGCCAAGACAGTTACTTCTAATTCCCAAGGCTCCTAAGCCATCACTTCTACTTAGACAGTGTGCTTTAAGCCTAAAAGTTAACATGACCACAAAAAACCACCTAATATTAATGACGCCCTTGGATTTCCACCTGCCCCGCCCCACCATTTCAAGTTTATCCTTCTCCCACTTCCCCACCCTCCCAACACTCACGCACAGCACCCACTGAATCCCCTCTGGTCAATGAGGGTGTCCTGGCCAGTGAAGTCACTTTTACCAGGCTGTCTTAGAAGAAGTGTGCTTGACCTGGTGGCCCAGGGCTCTCAGACCTCGTCTTAGGATTCTGAGAAAAACCCCCAAAATTCTTTAGACTGTTGGTCCAGAGAGTAGACTTGCTCAGGAAATTCATTCACATCTCCTGCAGCAGCCGAGGGGCTTTCAGACCTCTCCAGAACATCAGATGCAGAGCAGATAAAGGTCTAAGTCTAGCACTTTCAATACCCTGTGAAAGAAAAGAAACCCAAACCTAAACAAGACAGTATCAAGAGGGTGTGTAAATTTATGCAGGCATGCACAAGTTTCCTTCAAAGAAACTTCCATGGGATACTGGACTGACTAGACCTCCGAGTTCAGCGTGGGAAGGTTCTGTCCCCCTCACTTTTCAGTTGCCCTGACCGGAAGTTCTCCCGTGCACTCCTCCCTCTGCTGTTCATGGTTTGCAGGGCTGTTTGTGCAATCCTTGCTATCTTCCCTCTCCACAAACCCAAGTTTCCAAGCCTGACTGTGCTGCTGCTTTGATACTCGCAGCTGTATCCCCCTTCCCAGCCTTCTACACACCTCGATTCAACGCAGAGCAGATCTAAGGGAGGGTAGGAGACGTCAGTGAGGACGGGCCTTTGCGATGGTCCCGTTGATCCCCAGACCAAAAGCCAAGTGACCCTCCTGAGCTCTAAACTATTTGCACCCACTTTCCTCTGAGATCTCTGGCACCCTCTCTCCCTTCTTTCTCAGCTCTGACGTTTCTTTTTTCTGCCAAGCTGCAAAGCTTATTTAGAAGGAATGGTGAGGAAAGGTTTTATTTAACACTCACTTCTCTCTCCCAGAAGTCCTCCTTTCCCCTTTTCCATGGACCTCTTTTTTGGAAGAAGGGACTTTTGAGGTCCTTGCAAAAGGGATGATGGCAAAGGGAAGGCCCCTGAGTAGCTTCTCTGGAGAGCAGTGTGCTCGTGAGAAACTCAAACCCTCTCTACCTAGCCTTGCGTTAACGATATTTTCTTATTTTCTGGATTCCTGGTGCATTTGGGGCTTGCTGACCAGGGGAAGAAGGCTTCTCCCAGGGCTGGCCAGTTCCCAGAGGGAGCAAATGACTTCCCTGTGAGGGTGCCTGTTCCACGCAAACCAACCAATCCAGAGCCCATACCTTCAACTACCTCCTTTATCTGGCCAAGTCACTGTCCCCCTGCCCTGATCATCCCAGGGCTGTATACCAGACAACTCAGGACACAGCTAAGCCCCAGAGCCTTCCAGAATTGTTCAAACTCACCAGTCCTCAGCCTGGCCAGCTACTTACCCTGCGTTGCTCATCCCTCCCTGCAGAAACCCCAGTAAATGCTTTTGCCAGTGCTTTCCCCTTGCTCCCTCTTCCTCCAGTTTGACCCTCGTGCCTCTCCGTGTGGCCCTGTGTGGCATGCTGTGCTCTGTCCTCTTGGGAACTGTGAGTAACACACTATCTTTTCAATGGCAGTCGTCTCCTGATCTGCTGGCCTCACCATACCTAAGTGAAAGCAAAACCCCAGGTACATTTTAAAACCAGCATGGACGCTAAAGACCTTGGTCAAGCTGTGCCCCTCTCTGGGGGGCTGTGTCATCTTCTGAAATAGAAATTAGATTTCTAAAGTTCTAGAGAAAAGCCAGCCCTGTGCCTCCCGCTGTGGCAATGACAGCAGCATCTTCTGCCTTTGGGGTCTGACCAGCAAGTGGTCAGCCTTGTGTTGTCAACCCTGGGCTCAGGCAGAGGAGGCCAGAACCCAGCCTTCACTGTCTAGACATCTCCTGTTGTTTCGTGGCCAGAATCTCGGACAGTGGATGGGAAGGTGTTGAAGTCTGCCTCTTTCTGGACAAAGACCTGGCCAAAGAGTTCAGAGTCACAAGTTAATGACTGAGACATGCTGAATGAGCCTGGATAGTTTGATTCAATCTTCTTGCTATTCCTGGAGTCCTACTGTGTGTGCCAGACACTGTGTGATGGGGAGTGGTGAGCAGTGGGGCTCAGAGGAACCAAACCGTGAAGGACATCATAGGCCTTGCTAAGGATTAGTTTTACTGTCCTCCGGGCATGGTTGAATCTGGAAGGGTTTTAAAAAGTACAATGACATGACTAGACTTATGTTTAAGAGTTTATCCAGACTGCTGTGCATACAATCCTAAGGAAACTGATGCAGAACTGAAAGAGGAGCAATGAAGTTGGCTTAGATGAAGTTAATAGATTTGCTACTATTAGAGAGAACTGCACACTCGAGACATATTTAGGAGGTGAACTTGGCAGAGCTTGGGAAGGACTGCATGTGGTGGACCAAGCTCCAGCTTGGGCATTTGGTGGATGTCGGTGTCATTCACTGAGAGGAGGAGCGTGGAGCGAGCAGCTGTCCTCCTTCTCTGGGCCTTAGTGTCCTCTCCAGTTCCCTCCAGCTTTCATAATCTAGAATCCTACTTCCCAGAGAGGACGTTTCTCTGCAAGAAGGTGGAGGCAATAAAGGGGGAAGGGATGTTTACACTAGTGGACCCTGAGTTAACCTTTGAACGTCTTGTCAGGCTGGCATTCAGTGAAGGACTGAGGACACGTGGGTCTTGGTCAGAGCTGTGAAACCACCCATGATGGCCACCTTGTGTGCTCCTGAGGAGAAGCATCCTTAATATGTAGGCCAAGCTCCATTGCCTCTCAGCCCTGTTAAAAGTAATCAAAGAGAAGATGGATACTGCGTGCAAGAAGTATTTAGGTCACACTCCTATTGAGAGGAATTGAGCAAACAAAAGAGCAGAGGCCAAAACCATTATTCTTTCCTTATAAAGCTAATCAAGCAGAATTCCACACATGTCAGATCGTCTTAATCTGTTTGTACTGTTATGATAAAAATGCCATAGGTCAAGTGGCTTTAACAGTAAACATTTATTTCTCACAGTTCTGGAGGCTCAGAAGTCCAAGAGTAAGGTGCCATCAGATTCACTGTCTGGGGAGGACCTGCTTCCTGGTTCATAGACTTTCTTGCTGTTTCCTCATATGGCAGAAGGAGCGAGGGAGCTCTCTGGGGTCTCTTTTATAAGGGTATTAATTCCACTTAGGAGGGCTCCACCCTCATGACCTGATCGCCTCCCAAAGGCCCCACCTCCAAATAGCATCACATTTGGCATTAGGATTTAACATATGAATCTGGGGGGACACACACATTCAGTCTATAGCGCAGATCTCAGAAGGTCTCTGGCCCTGGGCTTCCCCCTCACCCAACTGCGGCTAATTCACCAAGAGGAGCCAGTGCTTACACTAGAGTGGGGAGGACGTGCAGGGGCTGGAGGGTCCTCAGACCTGGCTCCCACCGACTCCACTGCAGTCAACCCCTGGATAGCAGAGGAGCTGCGATGCAGCCCAGTGCCAGGACAGCACCGGTGTAAGTACCACATTGGAGACAGTGTAACGAAGGGCCACCCTCCATGATAACTGGTCCCTGATTTGAGCATTTGATGGAGGTGGCATGTGGGGAGTACAAACACTGAATCTGCTTCGTCCAAGGCCCATGCAACCACAGTTGCTACTCCTGGAGAAATTTTCTGGTGATTCAGAGGCTGACCCTCCTTTCTCCTTAAGGCGTCCATAACAGGTATGAATTTTAATCAAAAAATGCAGGTGGTCAAAGTAAAAAACGTTAAGTTTTATGCCGAACCTCCATTCTACTGGGATGGTGGATGTTCACCCCTTTCCTGGAGTTTGTGGCTAAATTCTGGAGCAGTTGTGTGGTGCCAAGGCTTTAGGGAAGGCCCCATCTGGCCCTGAGTCACCTGTGCTCACAGGTGTCCCCTGAGGTGTCTATTGTCTGTCTTGTCCACATTCTTCAGTTCATGTGTGTCCCCATTGAGAAGGCCCTCGTCCTTTCAGGCCCATCAGCCATCTTGACCACCTCAGATTCTCTGACTCTTTGGTTTGAGGACCCAGGAATCATTCAGCTGCTTCAGTGTCCTGGGGATGATGTCTGTGACCCTGCCACCTGTCATACAGATGGTCCTCCTCTGGGATCTTGCTGGCCTCTCCTCCATGAAGTGGGGCACAGCCCCACATTGGGAGACCTCGCCCATGCTCTTGCTCTCTTCATTTCCGCTCACTATTGACCCCTCAACTACCTGCAGGGTGAAATCCCTCCTTCTAAAAATGGTGGTATTTTGCCTGAGGAACCATCTGTATTATTATTTCCAAACATTACCCTTCCACAGTGTCTTCCTAATAAGTCTTTTTTTTTCTCTTTTCCTAATAAGTCTTTGTGTCTCTATGATGGCGGGGGACACTGGGCTCTGCCCCAGACGAACTGTGCCTAGCCCTGTGGGTGAGACACTCCTCAGGGTCTCTCAGGGACAGCCACTGGACCCTACACACTGGGCCAAGTTCTCTCCTCCCTCCTGGGCACTGTGCCCGTCCCTCCTCCTATCCTCTACTACCAGGGGCCCAGCAGAACTTTTCTTGGATCCAGAGAAGCCTCTGGGTGTCTCACCTGAGTGGGGCGCTTTCCCTGTGGTCTTTGCCTTAAAGGCAGCAATAACTGTGGGCTAGCTCCTGCCCCCAATCTCCAGCCACATCTGCTTCTTCCTAAGTCACCATCCCATCCCTGGGCCTCGGCTGTCTGCCATGGCAGAGGTTAGGGGTCAGTGGGGTCTAGAATCCTGGGGGCCCATCATGGCTCCTGCTTCTGCTCCCCGTTGTCTCCTGAGACCTTCCCAAGCACACCTCACTTCCACATATTTCACTGAGAGTTTACGGCTTCATGGGTGAAGACTTCCATGAAATGTCAATCACTCCTCAAAGCACAGCCAACAGAGACAGTTACAGGGCCTCAGTTCCTAAGAGCTGTCTTGGAACTACACCTTGTTCCCTCCAGCTTTGCTGTGGCTTCAGAATCCTCCCCTGAATTCGGTTTGCATCAAGCCCAGCTCCCTGAACATTTGGTGAGCACTGGGGCCCTCGGTCTTGGCTGCCTTAGGTAGAGGTGCCCCTGTCTGATGGCCCGTGACACCTGCCAGGTGCCACCAGGGCTGCCAGTTCTGGTAAAAACCTCTCTGTCCTGGAGGAAGACCCCTGGCTGCTGCTTTTGGAATTGCTCCTTCTCTCTCATGGAAGATGGTCCATTCTTCTAGAAATTCCAAGTCTGATATAAGGGACTTAAAATTCCCCTCCATGCCTCTCTTTTTCTGGTATTTTCCTAGAAATGAGGAATTCATCTGGTCTGCAGCCTCTACCAGTCTGCACCACTCCCTTTCTTGGTCCTGCCCTTGGCCCTGGATCTGCTCAGGGCATTTAGTGTTCTGTGGGACTCTCCCCAACGCAGCCGGGGTGAGTCACCCTGAACCTGGCCTCTGAGAGGCTCCACATCACTGCGTACGATTCAACCCAGCTCCCCGTGCCCTCGAATGGCAGGGCTCTCATTCTTGGGTCTGTCATCAGTCCGCTCTGTGTGAGTGGTCTCGGCCAACAGGGTGAGTCCCCACACTGGAGGGTAGGACTCTCAGTCTGAAAAATCAGGTGTGCAAGGAATTAAGCCTATTGTTCTAAAACTCGATCAGTTCTGGGTCCCTGCCTGCTTCCCTTAGTGACATGTCTTCTGGAATAGGTGATGGGGGGCGGGCAGGGGAGAGGAAAATGCCTGCCCAGAAAGCATGCATCAATCGTGCAAAAATAGTGTCTACAGCTGCATTAACTTCTGTTTCTTGGGGAAGGGGGTGGGCAGCAGACTGTCGCCTTCCAGGTGTGTGCTGAGCAGGGCAGACGGAGGTGGAAGGTGCCTCTGCAGCGGCCAGTGGAGCACAGGAAGCAGGCACACTCCATTGTTGTACTTCTTACTGACCCCGTGGCAGGTTCTCTTGCTGCAACAGCACAGAATTCACGTGGGAAAACTCCCTGGGCTCCTCCACCCAGGATGTTCCCTATCACGGTGACTGTGGGGAGTGGCCCCCTTCTTCCTGCATCTTCCTTCTGCGTTTCTTCTCTTTCCTTTGGAAATACTGCCCCTTCCCCATTCTCTGTGCCTCCTGGAGAGCTGCCAGTGGCAGGACCCCACTTCCACCCCAGTCTCTGTGGGCTGCCTGCAGGACACACAACCCAGACTGGGCCAATCAGATCCCATATCCTTGGAATTTGACTTCTGAGTGATGGCACGAGGAGGAGAAGGTCGGTGGGGCTGAGTCACCTCACAGTAATTCCCTCCAAGAGAAAGTCCATGGATCCCTGCCACTGTGATCTCCGGACCCACTATCGCTATCCTCCCAGTGCCTGGTTGTTCAGCTCTTCATTCTGTGAGCTACCGAGTTCTTCAAATAAATACCCATTTCTTGCTAAAGGTGGTCAGAGTTGGTTTCTGTTTCTTGCAACTAAGACCGTAACTAGTAGCCTATGGTTTATCAAGCATCTTCTGATTTCCCAGATCTCCTGATGACCTACAGGAGCAGGGTGGCCCAGAAGGGCTCTGGAATACTGCCCTCTGGGTACATTGGTCACGAGGTGACCTGAGAAAGCTGCAGATGGGGCCCACCATCAGACATCTTCAAGGTGGTGGAGTCTATAAGGCCAGGACCTCTCCTGCCAGAGGCAGCTCTGCATGAGAATCCATCTGACTTTCCCTGGTCTCTGCTCGCCCAGCCTTCTGAAGCCCCATCCTCCACTCTGAGCCTCAGTGACCCGGCCTGGGGACCCAGAGTGTGCCATAAGGAAGAGCTGCAATTATAAAGACACCAAAGCAGGCTGCAGGACCTGCCTCTGCTGAGAAGGGGCAGCTTGGAGCAGCAGTTAAATTTCGCAACCTGTCTTCCCACTTTGGAATCTTCCTGCTTATATTAGAGTAATGGTTTTCAACCCTACTCTCCATAAGCTGGTTTCGGCTCTTGGTTCCACAGCCCTCAGGTCAGTTCCATCGAATCCAGGTCCTAGGACCCCACCTGGATATTCCTCCCTGGGCCCTGCTTGTCCAACAGAAGAGCTTGAACACAGAGACAGAGACGAGCTGAAGGGTTAGCAGAAGCAGTTAGTGCCCTAAGAGCAGAGAACAATGATTATAAATGGCAAACTGCCTGTTGGGATGTTCCTGTTAAGCAGCCCCGGAGTCAGGCCTGTGCTCTGCGAGAGTGAACGCACAGAAATGCCTGTGGGATGCTGAGCTCTGGAAGAGGAGCGCAAAGGCTGATATCAGCTGAAGAGGAGATCATAGGGTTTAAAAAAAGTACTTATACTTTGTTTAAATTTATTTAACTCATGCCTACATTGTGTAGTTAAAGATGAAAAATTATATGCTGAAGACTTTTTAAATTGGGGTTTTTTTTAAACATAACTTTTTGGACTGATGTTCTAGAGCAGAAGTCAGCAAACTTTTTCTGTAAAGGGCCAAGTAGTAATCATTTTAGACTTTGTGGGCCCCTCACAACTATTCCACTCTACCATCGTAACCCAAAAGCAGCTATAGAGAAGATGGAAACGAATGACCGTGGATATGTTTCAGTAAAGCTCTTTTTTTTACAAGTAGGCAGTGGGCCAGATTTGAGTTGTGAGTCGTGGTTTTCCATCCCCTGTTCTAGAAACTGAGATTCAATTAAGCATGAGTATTGGAATATTTAGACCAGGAAGTCATAAATCAAGAGCCACAATCCATTGGGGCAGTGTTTCCAAGCTGTAGATATCAAAATTTGAGGTAAATAATTTTGCAAATCCAAACCTAAAATTCTACAACTCCAATTTCTGGTGAAACAAGCCAGGGCTGTATAAAGATGTTAGGAAACCCCTCTGTCCATGGCTAATGTTGGTTTCTTCACCCTCCAGAACAAGAGTATATGAAATTAGGTACAGCCGTGGGTCGCTTAAGTATGGGATATGTTCTCAGAGATGCGTTGTTAGGCAGTATCCTTGTTGTGCAAACATCACAAAGTATACTTACACAAACCTAGATGGTAGAGCCTACTGCACGCCTAGGCTATATGGTGCTAATCCTATGGGACCACTATTGTTCATGTGATCCATCACTGACAAAAAATGTCATTATGCGGTGCATGACTGTTCATTTGAGTGAAGCATCTTTTGGACAAATGGGCTTTAAATTGTTCCCCAATAGTCTCTTGTATTGTTTTTGCCACTTTTTAGACAATTCTGTTGTGGAAAAATATGTTGAGGTGATTACCATTAGAACTAATGTTTAAGTTATTTTTAATGCTCTTATAAATGTAACAATCATTGTTAGTGAAGGGTAAAACTTAGCAAATATTGTGTAAGTAATTCTAGAAAAAGAACTGGATTAAGATTGGAGATAAAAGCGTAAGTTTGTGGATTGGTATTTTGGTTGCAAATGACAGAAAACCCAAAGCAAACTGGTTTAAGCTAAAAAAGAATTTTTTTTTTTAAGATTGCCACCTAACTAACATCTATTATGAATCTTCTTTTTTATTTTCCTTCTTCTCTCCAAAGCCGCCAGTACACAGCTGTTTATTCTAATTGTGACTGCCTCTGGTTGTGCTATGTGGGACACCACCTCAGCATGGCCTGATGAGTGGTGCCATGTCCATGCCCAGGATCTAAACCAGCAAAACCTTGGGCTGCTGAAGCAGAGTACGCCAACTTAACCAGTCGGCCACGGGGCGGCCCCCAAAAAGAGAATTTACCAGCTGAAGTATATGGCTAGATACATGGGATCAAATATCACTGGCACCTAGTCTCTCTCCATCTCTGCTCTGTTCTCCATGTCGGCTTCCTTCTCAGGCTCTATACAGTTGTCAGATGGCTGCCAGCAGCTATAGAGCAGCATCCTCCAGGTTCAAGTTTAGTGAAAAAGAGAGAATGCCTCTCTCCCCAAAGTCCCGGCAGAAGTCTCATTGCACCTCAGTGGCTCTAGTTGGGTCCCATACCCATCGCTAATCCAACCAAGGCTGTGGCCAGGAGTTTGCGGTGCTCCAGCTGCCCCACCCCCTCCTGCAGGGCAACCACTGGGCAGAGTAAACTCTGCCTGAAGCACGTGAGCTGGCTGCTGTGGATCAGGATGGTTCCCAAGAGGAAAATGAGAGCAGGCTGAATGGATTCTGAATGGCAAAACCAAAAGCAGCACCCACAGTTTAGTTTGACCCACAATTGAGAAGCTCTGTTGGCCTTCTTCATGCTTGCTGTCAGGCGTGATTTGCCTCATGGCCATGTCTTTGCAAATTCCCTCCTACAACAGCCAACTGCCAATTAATCTGACCTCGGCGGAGAAAAGGTCCAGGTCAAGCCTTCCTGCTTGGCCTACTCCACATGCAAAGATGGTGCATCCAGTGGGGCCATCATGCGTTATATACGGAGAGGCCCAACGCCCTTCTCCTCCCAAAGGGCCTGGAGCCTGAGGAACTGCCTCAAATTTGGGATTAGAAGTTTATGTGACAATGGAATGGGAGAGTTTTAATTCCGTCATGTGTTTGGGGAAAGATCATTGGTTCTCAGAGAGATCCCATATCCTTTTTTTTTAAGTGAGGAAGATTTGCTGGAAGCTAACATCTGTTGCCTATGTTCCTCATTTTGCTTGAGGAAGATTGTCCCTGAGGTAACATCCATGTTAATCTTCCCGTCTTTTTTGTATGGTGATGCCACACAGCGTGATTTGGTGAGCAGTCTAGGTCCCCACCCGGGATCTGAACCCATGAACCTGGGATTCAGCACCCTGGGCTGCTGAAGCAGAGCAGGGGAACTTAACCACTATGCCACCTAACTGGCCCCAGTCCCATATTCTTAAAACAAATTCCTCTCATTGCCTGACCTGATTACCAGAACTGGATTTCTGTAACTCAAAACAAGGAGTCATGAATAATTAATGTGAATGTGTTGGGGGTATATGGTAACCTCAGGTTGTTGTGTGTGTGGGGTGGCGAGATGATTCCAGCTGGGGCGGGAGGGCAAGGCAGCTGAGGCTGTGGGAGATTTGTTGGGTACCACAGTGGCTTTAGTGTGAGAGATGGTGGCAGAAGCCAGGCCAGGCAATGAGTGAAGAAACCACAGTCTGTGGAAGTCACTTCTGAGGGGCCGAAGGTGGAGGAAAAGGAGCGGTGCTGGCTTGGCTCCTCATCTGAGCTGCTGAGGGGGTGGGGACTACACGGACAGCAGCAGTGACCACAGGCCACAGGGCGAACACAGAAAGGACTTGTGCAGAGAACCATGTGAAACAAAGAGCGTCAGGCCCAGAAGAAAGGACTTGAAGATGAAGAGTGAGGAGGGTTCTGGAACCCTGTGAACAGGCAGCCAAATGAAGTGGGAACAGGAGACCATCTTTGTGATGTACCTCAATTGTGTAGCTAAGCCTGCACCATCTTTCCTCACGCTCTGGGGAGGCGGGGAGGACGAAGCGCCCTCCTGAGGCTGAGCAATGACCTTCACTTCCAAGGTGACTGTTAAGCCCCTGGGTGCCATTTGTAGAGGACCCACGTTTCCTCTCAGGGGCAGCCTGAGGAAGCCCCTCTGCATCCACACCCTCCGGGCCATCTCCCCTGGAGCCTTGTCCTTCTGATCTCCAGACCCAGAGGGTTCGCAGGTCTCTATCTGGCATCTCCTCAAGCCCCGTGGGCTGTGGAACAAGACTGTCTGGGTTTGAACCTCAGCTCCTGTGTTTGCTATGAGCCTCGGGCAAAGAGCTCACCCCATCAACACCTGAGTTTCTTGATCTATAAAATAAGGATGTGGGTGCTAGTTTGCGGCGAACATTAAATAAGATAATACAAAAAAGGTGCAGCAAGTCAACATAGTTAAGCATTTAATAAAGCTAGCTACTTGGTGACCTTTGACTGTCTTCCGACCTTGGCTTTCTGTCACAGTCCAAATCAGGTCTGTCTTCTCCCTGGTCAAACATCTCATTGTTGCTTTTCTCAGTGCTCCCTCTTGGACCAATTCCCAATGATGTCTATGTGTGTCCTGCGTGTTTTTTGAACTTTGAGACCCAGCACCACCCATTCGAGAACATGACACCATTACGAGTAGCCAGTACTTGGCTTCCTTTGGACTTCGTGGAATGGGGTTTACCTTGCGTTCTCGAGGAGAGCCTGTCAAGCACCCTCTGCAAAATGAGAGTAAGACGATGGCTTCCTGGACCCGTCTCTCTAAAAGCTGAGTTATTAGATGTTTCCGGGTGTTAGGGAGACAAGCACTTAAGAATTAGAAGCATTTTTTCCTCAGTCTCTCACTGAGGCTTTGCTGCACCCTTGAGCCCTAGTGGCTGCTCCCAGGTCAACAGTAATACACTTTCCCTCATTGGTGACTTGATTAACGCATCTCAGAGGCCAGGCTGGTTAGGTTGTTTTTGCAGTGCTTTCATCACAGCTCAGCCAGTCACCAGAAATCAGCTTTCGAAACTGAAAAACCTCTTCAGCCAGAGCCTCCCCCTCGCCCCCTCCTTTCCTGCTCCCAGGAACTCGGCTTCCCCAAAGTGAGCTCCTGCCACACCCTGACAGGCTGTGCCCTGATTCGTCCCTTAGCGTCATGGGGTATCAACTTCTCTGCAATTACCCAAACTTACCAAATTATGACTGGAGAGGGCTGGGGTGGGGCAGTGGCGCGGGTCTGTTGCAGATCCGCATCTGGAGCCAGGAGGCCCCACCCTCCTCAGAGCCAGGCCAGGGATCCCTGCCTGCCTCTCACTTTTATTATTTTGGCGGGCATTGAGAAGTTAATCTTTCTCTACTGGAGCGGCTTCCCTTTTTTTTCACCCTGGGAGGACGCCAACAGGAGTCCTCCAGTTGCCGTGAAGTCTGCCATGACCAGCTGTGAGCACCCCGACTTCCTGGTGAGTGCTGGTAGAAGAGAGAGGGAAAGAGAAGAGGGGGGCAGGCAGAAAGGGAGAGAGAGGCCCCGAGGGGCCAGCAGGGAGTCCTAAAGCCCCCATTCCTTATTAGTGCTAAGGACCGAGCCTCACAGTCCAGACAAGATTTTAGGTGATTAAACAGGGGTGGCGGCCGCCCTCCCACCTGGTCCCCAGAGGCAGAGATTCCTCCAGGGCTGACCCTGTGGATGAACCACAAGGACTGAGGAAGAGCTGGAGGAGCCCCTTTGCTCTACCTTTGACCTTAGGTTTGTCTCTGTTGAATCCAAATATTTGTTTTCCAGGGTTCTCAGTGTTACAATTTCTTTGCTCAGAAGCCCTTTCTGAACAAAGCAAAGGGAAGGAGAGAGGGAAGCAGAGAGAGAGAACTAATGTTTGCTGACAACCCACATGCCCCAGGCACTTCATGTACTTGGCTTCCTTCCCTCCAAGCCAATGCCACAGGCACCTCTGTTCCCATTTGCCTGATGAGGAACCTGAGACCCAGAGGAGTAGAGTCACAGTGACCCATCTGGAGGCTCGCAAGCTAGTCCTGGCCCCACCACCTCTCCCACCTGTTTTGGCCACCTGAGACTAACAGGGGATCTGAGCAGAGACCCTCTGTTCTTGCCACTCACACCACAGGCAGAAAGAGCCGCTTTGTACCAGGCCAGGCCTGTCGCCCAAGTGAGACCCAGCCAATGCATCTGCAGGACATCTGCTACCTGCGCACCTGGGCTGGGTCCCAAGAGCTGTCCCCTGGAGCCAGGCTGCCAGACCCTGCCCTCTGCTGGTCAGCTGTCTGGTAAAGAGGCCCTGGCCATCTCTTCTGGAAAGTTGTGGAAGGCCCCTGAGAACATTCCCCTTTCTTCTCCTCAGAATCCTTTCTGCCACCACCTCATGGAAGCAAAATGAAACTAAAAGAAAAAAAGGTCTTGGGAAATAAGTTGAAGACTCTGTTTTCTGAAGGCTGGGATCTTTGCCACACTTGGGGCTTACCTGCGGCCAGTGGGGAGGGGAGGTCTGGGCCCGGATCCATCTCCTCTTCGGTGGCGTCTTCTCTTCATTTTCCTCAAAACCTCAGTTTCAGCACCTGGATTAAGAAGTCATTTTTCTGAGATGTTTTTGGTTTTCACATGCATGTTTCTCTGCTAGAACCTTCTGGGGATATAAACACGGGGAAGACAGCTTATGGTACAAGGGAGAAAATGGTAAATTACGTAACAGAGAGGCAACATGTGCTGGAGTACTAGGGAGAAAAATCGCATGGGGGTGCGGGGTCAGGGGAGGTGATGGGGAGGAGGCACTGAGCTCTTGGAGGCAGGGGGTGGGTAGGGGAAGCAGGGCACTGAGTGGGGAGCACAGAGGGAGCAAAGGCTCTGAGGCGGGATCATTGAGGCCACATGTGGCGAAACCTGGACAATCCGATTGGCTAGAGCCTGGTCAACGGGAATGTTAGGAAATGAACCTAGAGGGTCCGGTGGGGGCACAAAGGCTGTGTGGGGTACGGATGGAGTCAGAGGGCAGGGATCCATCTTCCCCCAGGAACTCCCCCTTCCCACTGCTGCTCTCCCTGCACCAGGGTCTCCTCCTGCTCTGCTCATCTGTCCTGGGAGCTGGGGGGCTGTAGGCACAGGGGACACACCTGCAGATGACTGCCCTTGACGCCAAAACAGGATGATTCCATTCTCCCATTTACAGTGGGACCTTGGACAAGCCATGAGCCTCACTAAGCCTCAGTCTTCCCACCTGTAAATTGGGGCAGATGAGAGGATGCATCGGAAGCTCTTTGTAAACTGTAAAGCTCCATAAAATGCCAAAGCGCATCAGAACTCCTCTTTTGATCAAGTCTTTCAGTGAGGTTACAGCCATGTATTGAGCTGATGGACTCACCTCCAAGCAGAAGCAGAGCTGTGGCCTCTCTTCTCATCCCAGTGCTCACTGGCAGGGACGCTGCGTTAAGAATCCATTCTTTCTCCAAGAAGGGGCTCGCAAGCTTCCGTCTGCAGCTGCGTGAGTCACAGGCACAGACTTCTCCCTGCAGGGGATTCTCTGGGAGAAAAGTGCCTCCCAGATTCAGATATGCCCCAGGATGGGACAGTGTCTGCCTCTGTCTGAGAAGGGCTGCTCTACAAGAGCTTTGGGATGTCACTTGTTTCTATGTATGTCTTTAATATGCTAGTGATTCATTTCTGACCCACATGAATCTTAGCACTCTGTGTACCTGCTTGTTTTATTTTTTGTTCCATCTCTTTGCCTAAGTGACATGAGGTCACCAGGTCTACCAGCCATGGCTGACGGGCTTCCCAGAAGTCACACACTTTTATCAGAAGAGAAGAACCAGCTGTTCTCAAGGAAGACAGGATTTTCCCAACTCTAAGTCCTAAACAATTTTTTTTGAATTTTTTTTTTATGTGGGGCCTCATGCAAGGTCACTTTCCCTGATAACTGTTTTAAAGTGGATGCAGGAGTGGTTTCCATAATCTTCAGATGGTCCAATTTGATATCCAGACAGAACTTAGATTATTGAGAGGTCCACAGACTAGGAATAGTCTTGGAGTCATTGGCTCCTGTGAGGGCAAAAGACCAGAAGGTCCAGAGCCAACAGTTCTCTCCAGTCAGTGTTTCCCTCCCCGTCACCTTCCTGAGAATTCTGACAGCTCCTGAGAGAGGGTGCGAGGTGATCTTGTTGGCAGAACACACACAACTGTACCAGCCACAGCCCTGTGAGCTCACGCATGGGCGCACACAGCAGGATGCCACATACACTGCACACACTGGAGTCTTCAAGTGTCCTTACAACCATCGCAGATTGAGATGGGGAGACGGGGGCTGGGAGAGGTGAAGTGATGTGCCTTTGGCCTCCAAGCAGGGCGCTGACAGACCATGTCAGCCCAGCTTCAAACTGCATGGTCTATTGTTCTGTGTAGCCTACCCAGAATCAATCAATCGATTGATTGATCAATCTCTCTTTCCTTCTCCCTCTCCTCTTTTCCTCCACCTGTTTTTCCTCTGTTGCCCTCACTGATTCCTCCATACATTCACTAAAACCTCGTGACAAGGGCTCAGGGGCCCAGAGTTCGTTCCCTCTAGCACCCTGCAGTCTGTCTTGGGCCCAGCCTTAACCTCCTTCGGCAGAAACAACTTTCCTGTGCAACCCAAGTACCAAGCAGCATCAATACATCCTTCTTCTCAGAAGTCTAGATAGGATAAGCACGATGTTTCAGAAGAGTTCTACCGGTTAATTAGGGATTTACTTAAAAAAAAAATCAAAGGCTGGCCCCATGGCCTAGTGGTTCAGTTCACTTGCTCTGCTTTGGTGGTCGAGGGTTTTGCTGGTTCAGGTCCTGGGCACAGACCTAGCACCACTCCTCAAGCCATGCTGAGGCAGTGTCCCACATAGCAGAACTAGGAGGACCTACAACTAGAATATACAACTATGTACTGGTGGGTTTTGGATAGAAGAAGAAGAAGAAGAAGAAGAAGAAGAAAAGATTGGCAACAGATGTTAGCTCTGGGCCAATCTTTAAAAGAAAATCAGTGAGAAAAACTCTCTATAGTCATTAATTTATACGTTCATTCATCTAATTCACCAGTCAACAGAGAGTTGTATGAGTGCTAACTTTGTGCTGGGATGGCCATAGAGACTTTATGGGACTTGATGATCTTTTGGATAAGGAAACACGCGGCACTCAGGCCTGTTTTGGGCCAGGGTAAATGTGCTCATGGTTTTGTAGGAGCCTCTGAGGAGGAAAGGGCTACTTTAGTCTGAGGCTGGGCTTGGGCGAGGTCAGGGAAGGCTTCCCGGAGCAGGTGAGGGATGCATACTTCCAGGCATCGCTAAACAGATGAGCAGAAGCAAAACTCTTACATTAATCTTTTAGGACCTAAATGTTGGAAAATTAATGAGCAAACACTGTTCAGAACCCCAGCAACAAGATAACTCTGCAGAGCTGGGCTGCGGCTGGATCAGTCAGCCCACCGTCAGCAGCCTGACCATAGCCCTGGGATCCCCTGGCTGCACCGAGGCTCAGCGCGCTATGCCACGCCTTCTCGATGGCCAGTGATGCGGGCCCCACAGGTGGCTCTGGGAAGGAATTAGGATCAGTATTTGCTAATGTTCTAACCCCGTGGAGGAGGCAGCCTGGCTTCCTCCATCTCCACACAGGAGATGGGATGGTCTACCTGCCCCACCTCCCCATGACAGGCAGCACTGTCCCTAGTTAGGACTTCTGTAGTGGGAACTGGTTAATAATCAAAACAGCAGCTTTTAACTGGGGGCGAATTTACTTCTCCACTTTGAGGACATTTGCAATGTCCAGAGACATTTTTGGTTGTCACAACTGTAGAGGAGGAGGTGCACCTAGCATCTAGTGGATAGAGGCCACAGATGATGCTTAACATCCTACAGTGCACAGTAATTCAAAGTTAATTTTGGTTAAACTGGTAGGAATAAGTTGGCTATTGCCCATAGAACATTCTGTATGCACTGCACTCATTTACATTTGTGTGTGACATCCATTCATTTGGTCTACACTGAGCACAAGGACTACTCTAGAAGCTGAGACAACAAAGAAGAGTAAGGCACAATCAATGCTTTCTAAGAACTCACAGCCCAGCAGAAGAGATGGATAAGGACACCGTCCATATAGTAATCATCCTGTCATGAGGGCTTTGGCAGATGTGAGCCCAGAGCCTGAGGGCAGCTACACCATTCTGGGGCCAGGATCCCCATTTACCTATCTAGAAGGGAAACCTGCCCATTTTCTGACCTTGGAGTTGGCCCCCATCTCCTGCCGCACATAGGTGCTTCTCTGCCAGGGCTTCAGGCAAGGCATCCACTCCTCTTGCATGGCCCCAGATTCACACAGAGGCCCTCTGCAGATATGTAATAAAGAAAATCACTGCTCTTTTGAGTCTGGACCTAGAAATCCAAGCCGGCCAACAGTTATCTTTGTCTCATTACCTCTTGCCTCTGGAGGTAATGTGTGTTCAAATCTGTGTGGTTCAAATCAAGAAACCCATTTGATTCCTTTGGAAATGCCCACATGTGTCCTTCTGTTGTTCTCAGCAGCAGGATGATAACATGCTCAGCTCCCAAGATGATGGCCGAGGCAAGAAGAAGGATGGTCAGCCTGGGAGTCCCAGCAGCAGCCACCTGGCCTATGGCATCTTAGACGTCCCACCATGGTATCTCTGCATCCTCTTGGGGATCCAGGTAATGCCACCCAGCAAACACTGGGTCCAAAGAGGCTCTGTCTCAAAAGCCATATCAACGTACATCCGGGTCAAATTAGTCAAGATCCACAACTTCAGTTGCTGATATTGTCTTCCATGTAACTGAGCTCTAGGGGAGCTGAGAGCTCCTCTCGTCTCTCTGTCTGTCCAGGAGTTTGGGGGGCGGGGGAGGAATTAGCTAGGAATCTCTCATGCTGGGCTGATAGGTCACATCAAGGACACCAACTGGGCCATCGTTTGTTTTTTTTTTTTCAAGAAACCAATTTTAATTTATTTGATTGGCAACAACTGAAAAATTTGTTAACCAATGCTTGGGGAATTTGGGGAAGCGAGCTCTCTTGAACACTTTTGTTGGAGTGTTATTTGCTGCAATCTTTCTGGATGACAATTTGGTGATTTCCATCAGCATGTAAAACACATATACCCTTTCACCCAGTTTCCAATGCTTGAGAACTTCTCTGTGGATATGCTGACAAGGCTTGTTCAGATCAGTACAAAGAAGTTCTTGTAACATTATTGGTAATAATGAAATCAAAACGACACAACAAACAAACAAACCTTAGAAACAACCAAAATATCCATCACAGGGAACAGGTTAAATAAATTGTGACACATCCTAACAAATGACTTTTTTATCGAGCTCTTAAAAAGAGAAAGATATATTTATCTTGCAGTTAGAGAATGTTCCCCAAGTTATATTAAATGAAAAAAGCAATGTAGATAACTATATATAGTATGATCTTTTTTTTGTTAAAAACAAACTAACAAAAAAGGGGTACAACGGTAGAAATAAGTATATGTAGTAACTTCATATGTTTTGAAGGATTCACAAGAAACTAATAAATGTGTTTAGTTTTGGGAAGAGGAACTAAGAAAGGCAGGGTAGCCTTCAACTTTCATTTTTTTATTGCGCAACTTTTTATAGGATGAATTGTCTAATTTCATAGATGTGTTTGTTTTACTACTACAAACTGTTCAGTATGGGATAGCAGGAATGTGATAAACATTTTTGTTTGCTTCTTTGTGCTTTCTATAAAATAAGAACAAATGTCATAATATTTTTAAAATATTATGATGAGCCAATCAAATGGATAATGTAGATATTTTATCGTGAAAGGATCCTGAATTTTGTCAAGTGCTTTTTCTGCATCTATTGAGATGATTATATGATTTTTATCTTTCATCTTATTAATGTGGTGTGACATATTTATGGATTTACATATATTGAACCATCCTTTAATCCCAGGGATGAATCCCACTTGATTGTGGTGTATGATCCTTTTAATGTACTGCTGAATTCAGTTTGCTAATATTTTGTTGAGAATTTTTGCACCTCTATTTATCAGGGATAGTGTTTTTTCCTATTGTGTCCTTATCTGACTTTGGTTTTAGAGTTATGCTGGCCTCATGCAATGAATTTGGAAGTGTTCCCTCCTCTTCACTTGTTTGGAAGAGTTTGAGTATTGGCGTTAATTCTTCTTTAAATGTTTGGTGGAATTCACCAGTGAAGCCATCTGGTCCTGGACTTTTCTTTGTTGGGAGGTTTTTGGTGACTGATTCAATCTCCTCACTTGTCATTGGTCTGTTCACATTTTCTGTTTCTTTGTGATTCACTCTTAGTAAGTTATATGTTTCTAGGAAGTTATCCATTTCTTCTAGGTTATCCAATTTGTTGGCCTATAATTGTTCATACTAGTGTCTTATGGTTCTTGTGTTTCTGTTGTATCAATTGTAACGGCTCCTTTTTCATTTCTGATTTTATTTGTTTGAGTCTTCTCTTTTTTTTTCTTAGTCCAGCTAAGGGTTTATCTTTCCAGAAAGCCAGTTGATCTTTCTATTGTTTTTCTGATCTCTGTTTGATTTATTTCTTCTCTGATCTTTATTATTTCCTTTTTTCTGCTAAATTTGGACTTAGTTTGTTCTTCTTTTTCTAGTTCCTTGAGGAGTAAACTTAGATTGTTTATTTGAGATTTTTCTCTTTCCTTAATATAAGCATTGATTGTTATAAACTTCCCTTTTAGAACTGCTTTTGCTGCAGCTCATAAGTTTTGGTATCTTATGTTTCCATTTCCATTTGTCTCAAGGTATTTTTTGATTTCTTCTTTGACCCATTGGTTATTCAGGAGTCTGTTGCTTAATTTCCATGAATCTGTGAATTTTCCAGTTTTCCTCCTGTTATTGATTCCTAGTTTCACACCACTTTAGTTGGAAAAGGTACTTGGTATGATTTCAGTCTTAAATTTGCTAAGGCTGTTTTGGGACTTAATACATGATCTATCCTGGAGAACGTGCTCAGGCCTTCCTGGTCAATGGTCTTGCCCTCACCTTGTGCCTTGTTTTAATAATGAGCCTCTTGCCTTGTTTTTATTCTTGCAGTCCTTTCCTTGGTTCCTGTTATGTCCACCTGGGCTGTGTCTCTCCTTTGGTTTCTACCCAGAATATCTGTTCTCAGCACTAGAGTCCTGCCCAGGGTTTGCCCTGGAACCCCAGACCCTCTGGCTGGGTCCCTGCTTCTTCCTGTCAGGCCTTCCTAGTTTCTACTGTTTGCCTAGATCTTTGCCTGTCACTCATGGCCGGGCTCCTCTGAGACCAGAGATGGAGCTCTTGGCTCTGGCAGTGGCAATGGGAATGAGGGTGGAGCAGGCAGCCACAGCATCTACATGTCCATCTACTCTCTCTGCTCTGCCCACAGCACTTCCTTACGGCCCTGGGGGGGCTCGTGGCAGTGCCGCTCATCCTGGCCAAGGACCTGTGTCTGCAGCATGACCCCCTGACCAAAAGCTACCTCATCAGCACCATGTTCTTTGTCTCTGGCATCTGTACTCTCCTGCAAGTCTTTTTCGGAGTCAGGTAAGTAAAATCCTCCCCATGGGTTCAGACTTTTACCTGCCATAGTATCAGTAAGTCTTGCTTGGCTTGTAGCAGGAGAGGCAGTTAGGAAGCTGGTGTGACATGGTAGAGGGAGCACAGACCCAGGAGTCAGAGCCTGGGTTCAAGTCCTAGCTTCAACACTTCCTATCTATATTGGCTAGGATTCTTGGTTGAAGAACACAAATCGAAATTAATTTAGGCAAAAATTTGTTCATTATTAACTGATAAGATCAAGCCAAGAGAAAGGCAGAGTGCATTGTGCATCAGGAACATGTTGAACCAGAGACTCAATGCGACTGGGACTTTCTCTCCATCTCTTGTCTCTACTCAGGTCCGCCCCTAATATTTGTGAGACCCAGGGCAAGAGTACAAATGCAGACCCACACACTCCGTGTCTAAATATCAGAGAGGTATAGACGAAACTTACAAACTCCTAAATAAAATATGTTCTGATCATCCCACCTGGAAGGCCAGGTTTGAATTAGAATTCTCTGATTCCAGGGCCGGCTCCGTGGCCCAGCGGTTAAGTTCGCGTGCTCTGCTGCGGCGGCCCAGGATTCAGATCCTGGGCGCGGTCATGGCACCACTCGTCAGGCCACGTTGAGGCGGCGTCCCACATCCCACAAGTGGAAGGACCTGCAACTAAGATATACAACTGTGTACAGGCGGAGTTTGGGGAGATAAAGCAGAAAAAGAAAAAAAAGATTGGCAACAGTTGTTAGCCCAGGTGCCAATCTTTAAAAAAAAAAAGAAGTCTCTGACTCCTTCAAGTTCTGCTTTGGAAACTTACAGCATGGGGAGGGCTGGCTCCAAGCCTGTGGGCTTCTCCCTTCTCTTCCCACCACAAGCTTTGCTCCAGATCACAAATGGTCTCACATGCGTGAATGTGGACACCCCAAACTGCACACCCAAGTTCCATCCACCCCACCCCCCACCAGATTCCCCAAACAGCTGCCCCTTGGCCATCCTTCAGGCCTAGGGGGTTTGCACACCAGCATCACGGTCAGCCTCCAGCAGGACAGACCTGGGGAAGAGGCCCAAGCAGGCTCTGGAAGAGGCTCAAGGGCATTTGGACAGAGAATTCTTGGGACTAAAATGAGAGGGACGCACAGACTTGACGTGGGTATAGCCCCTTCACCCCGCAGACGCCTCCCCAGAGGAGGCCAGAGTGGAGCCCGCTAGAGCATCAGGCTAAGTGCAGGGGGCTCTCCTCTCCTAGTCTGAAAACAAGACTGTCTCTTCATTACTCTGCCAGTGCCCGTGCTTCATTCTCACAGACACGCTTCCTGCACGTGTGCATAGACAGGGCTGCTGGCAGGCCTCACACTAACCCCTCAACAGCAGGTGAGTACCACTCTGGCTGGGCTCACATTTTAAAATTCCAGGGGAGAGCTCTGATTGGCCCAGTTTAAGCCAAATGCCCAGCCCTGGACCCACTAGGGCAGCAAATATGACAACTCCCATTTGGGCAGGTTTCCCAATGAAGTGAGAAAGTTCTGTTCTGAGTAGAGAAGACAGCAGACATTCACTGAACCAGATATGTGCTCTGGGATCTGTCAGATGAGGCTCATGATAATATGTGCCCTGCTCCTTTACAGTGTCATTGAGATAATCAATTGTTATTATCAGTGGAGTCACCTTTTTTTTTTTTTAAACCATCCAGTCTTTTAAGTTCAGTATGCAGGCTCATAAATTTAGCCAGAATAAAATGGGGTCCTATTTCTCTGGAGCTGGCCTGGACAAAACTGTGAACGAAACCTGGAAAACACATGTTTGGAACATTCCCTCCTCATTTCCACACATCCTGTCTTCACATTTTCCACCACCACCCCCGGCCCTGCCTGCATTGCACACCACATGGTGTCTCCTTTGGGTCACCATCTCCTCAGGAAAGTCCTCTCTGTGGGTCCTCCAGACCTTGCCTGCTCACCTGCCACACCCTACATGTACACATATCATGTACAAAAGAAAATAGTATTAAATTGAAAAAAATCACAACAAATTCCATATGTTTAAAAGCAGATAAACACCACAATTTCCAAAACATACCTTGGTATTTTTCATTTTTTGACTTTCTCACAATCCCCTGTAATACAGTTTTCCCCACATTTTATGGTTGCATACCCTTCAGTCCCCTCTGCATTTCACATAGAGAAGGATAGATAATTCAGTCATTCCTCTAGCAGGAGTCAGTCCAAATCTGTTTGTTATGACTGCTAGTTGGGACGCATTATCATGCCTTCACATGCAAACTGTAGTACTGCTGTAGCTTTGTGCCTCAAAACACAGGAATTCTGACCAATTCTATGGCACATGATTCCTATCAATGTTTTATAAATGCACGGTGCGTTTATCATTGTATATGCTGCGTTAATAAGCATATTCCTGACAGGAGAAAACTTCCATTTTGCCTGCACGTCAATGAGAACCAGACCTTCTCCAGTAATTTGGCGTAGCTGCTGGTTGGCCAATTTGCCACAGACTAGCTTCTGAATGCATACATTACAAACCTTGTTTCTCATGTACCACCCACATGTGTCAAGTGGCAGGTGCTGTAGGGCACATTCATATCATAATGTGGCCTCTGGTCCTGCACCTTCATGACATAGAATGAGCTGGCACACTGGGAATAGAGTGTTGCTAGAAACCATGATTATTCCAAGATGGCTAGCAATATATTAACAACACTTGGGTCTCGAACCATAAAATATATCCCACTACATTCAAACTAAATTTATCCTGACTCAACTCCTCCTTAGCCAGATCCTAAAAGGGCCCATGGCCCTTCAAATGCCATCTGATGCAAGGGTTAGAGTTAGGGAGGTGGCGGTGGAAGGACATAGTAGTTATAGACAATTGTGGCTGAAACCTGTTACTTTTGCAAATTTTGTGAAGGTGTATGGCTAGTGAACACATTGCAGGGCCCCTCCCTGGACTTTAGAAGGAGCCATGCAAGTGAGGGGCCTGTCACTGTGAATCTGCTTTGACCTAATCTGTGCCAGGCCTGTGCTCAGCCCTGGAGCTGCAGAGGAACATGGAAAATCTTCCCTACAGTGTGCTTCTGCCTGGCCTGTCTTAAGAGAAAATGACTGGACACGAAAAATTAATACCCATTTATTCCTTATCAATTATCTGAATCAAGCCCCACAGGTGTAGGCTGATACGGGGTTGGCCCATTGTTTCCAGGACAGGCTGACTGCAGGCAGCATCCAGAGGAGAATATTCCTTCCTACCGTGGTCTTTTGCTAAATCAAGTCAAGGGCACTTTCCACAGTGCTTCCTTTGCAAGTCATGTCCAGGAGCTATGCCAGTGCTGAAGTTCTCCCATTCTCTGCCGAGGAGTGGGAGACTAGCACCTACATCTTTGGCAGGTTATTTCCCTTCTCCCTCTATCTTCTCCTGTCACCATCTCTGTGAGCCAAGATTTCTTCCAAATTCCCCATCAAGAACCCAAAGAGGTACAGGGTTTGGTCTGGTCTGTCTCTTAGGCCCCTAAGGTCCAGGAACCCTCCCGTCTTCCCAGGATTGGCCCCTGGAATGTCAGATGCTACAGTAGCATTAGACAGGCCTTGCAGCAGCCTGCCTGGATTCCCAAGAACCCCTCAGCCCTGCCCCAGCTCCATGGAGAGTTACAAATACAAACTCTTCTGCATTAAAGGGAAGAGCCCTTCCCCTTCAACCTGAGATGGTGTTAATTATCCTTATGGAAAAGCTTTGAGCTTGGAAACTGGAGGCTGGAATTCCAGTCCTCACTTCTGTGCTGTGGGAACTTGGACAAGTCATTGATGCTCTCCAAGGCTCAATTTTCTCATCGGTAAGATGAAGGAGTTGAACTATATAATTTCTAAAAGCCCCTTACATCTCTAATATTGTAGACACCAATGATGGTGACAGAGAAGATGAGGAAGTGCCATGTTTCAAGTGAATAATCAGTAGTAAAAGTGCCTGTGGGCCTAGCCTTCTGGTAAGTTCTGTGAGAGACACAAACTAATCAGGAGCTAAGGTTCAAAGAACTTACACCCTAATTAAACATGCAAAGAAAGAGGGAAATAAATCATGCTAATGTCATTAGACTGAGGTGGGGGCAGGTATATACTTGATTTTGGTTCTGCCCATGAAAATGGATTTCCCCCTCAGATGCTAATGAGTAACTGCCTAAGATATTACAGATTGTAAAACCTTACTGACAGCTTATGAATCAAAGGCCAAGTCGATTTGATTGTCAATTATCAGCTAACCAGGATTTTATGGTGTACTTTTCTAGATTAGAAACAAAATGTTGATGTTGCAGTAAGATTTCAGAACGTCTTAGTACTTAAAACCATGTTAAATAATCAAAAAGGAATGGTAAGAGGCCATCACTGCTGCTTCTGATATGAGAGCTCATGAGCGCCATGCCCAGTGTGGGGCAGGGAGCGGTAAGCCTTGGCAGCGTTGACAGCTGCTCCCTGCTATGACTTTAGGGCTTTCCTCGCTCAGGTGCTCACCTCTGAAATTCCTGGAAGGGCATACTTCACCATTCATTTCAAAATAAGAGGTTAAGTTTGAAAGGCAATCACCAGGGGGAAATCTAATATTGACTATATGTAATTCTGGGTTTTAACTCCATCTCTGGAATTATTTGCGACTTTACCAGCTGATTTCTTTTTCTGGAGTGCTTCCAGGTGATATGACTGCTTTTCGATTTTCCTGGGAATATCTCAAGTGTGGAGCAAGCACTCCCGCCACAAAGTGTTCGCTTGCATGCAGTTTCGCCTGAGTCAGCCCTGCCCTTGGTCCTTTTCATCCACCTACTTCCCTGTGGGCCGAGCCCCGCCCTGCCCTAGCTCTGCACCTGTCCCTCGTTATGCAGAAAGGCCACGCCCATCACAAGAGGTCTGCAGCCACCTTGCTCCTGCCCTGTTGACAGCTAGGTCACCAGATGTGCCCTTGGAGCTCTGGCTGGAGCAGCAACAGTGGTGGCCGTTGGGGTGGAAGAGTGACCTGGCCATCAGACACATCAGAGGAGGGAGAGGGGTTGATGTGTCCCAAAGAGGGGGCTGGTGCTTCTGCTTCCTGTGGGTTTGAGTTGGGCGGTTATCCACAGGGAAGGTGCGCGATGGACTTTCCCGCAATTTAGCAGGTCCTTACCTGCTTGGTGTAGGGAGCCCAGTAAAACGTGAACAAAGTGCTCTTTGTCCAAGAGCGAAGTAGTTGGGGCTCTTGGGGTGCCCAGGATTTCTCACAACCCAGTGACCCTTTTAAATTCAAGAAGAATTCATCAGTCCCCTCCTACATTCCTGAGGCTCTGCTCCCCATCCTGACCTATTTCAAAGAAAAGTCCCTTTGACATTCTCTTTTGCCCACTCATTGGATTGGCTCCAAGAAGGGGACATCGGAATGATGTCACAGGTGAGATTGGATTCCAGTGACTCAGATGCCTCTGTTCCCCACTGTGGACCTCTTCCCCATTTACCCACTGGCCCCTCAAACTCCACATGGCCCCACCCCAAACCTCCTCAGGGTTCCTGGTTCCTGTTCCTCCTCATCCCTCCAGGTTCCTGGATGCACAGGACATACTGCCCTGCCCAGTGGGGACTTAGTGCTCCCTCTCCTTTCTACTCCTGACAATATTTGCTTTTCTTTTCTCTCGGAGTCCACACATTTCTGTGAAAAGGAACTGTTTTTTAATTTTTGCAAAGCCTTGAGACTTAAATTAGATAATGCACATAAAGTGCTTAGCTCAGCACAGAAAATCTATTCTTCACACCAAGAAAAGGATTGTACCATACAGACAATTTTGCACCCTCCCTTCCTTTTTTAATAATTAAGAAAATTTAATTGTGGCAAAAAACACTCCTCCCCCTTTTATAAACATATGCAAAGCATTGTAAATATCTTTCAGTTTCAATAAACACACTTCCACAATAGAACTTTTTAAAAAATGATAACAAAGTATTCCATATTCTAGAATATATAAGTATATTCTGGCTTATTTAACCATTTCCTATTAAAGAACATTTAAGTTGTTTCAAGTTTTTCACTATTGTAATAGTGACCAATGTAATTCGTAATTATGAGAGGTGTAAATTTTATATGTACTGATAATCATTTATCTAGTTAAAGACAGAAAAAGAACTGGAAGAAATGTTATACATTTCTGGGTGATATACGTTATATATGAAAGATACATATTATATATGTGCTGATAAAGTTTATCTAGTTAAAGATAAAAAGAGGACCGAAACAAAATTTTGATGATTATTTCTGGGTTGTAGAATTAGGGTGACAAATTTATTCTTTATACTTTTCTTTACTTGCCATTTGTTTTTCTTCAAAGTCCATGTGTTACTTTATAACTGGGAAAAATAAAAACCACTTAAAATGTTATTTTAGAAAAGTGTCAGGGTGTGTTTTGTGAGCCACACCCTTTGAATCTGTGCCTGAGAGCAAAGGTTTAGAAAGCTGCCCATTACCTTCTTGGAAGGGGGGCGGGGAGCTATGGAGCAAGACCCCTGCCTTGAGATAACTTATGACAATCTGCAACCTTTGTCACCCCACCTGCTTTTATCTTTGTTTCCCTGATCTGTTTCCCTGTGATGATCATCATTAAAGCCCCTAAAAACAAGAAAGGGCAGGCGTGCATGTATTCGGTGCAGAACAGAAGGAAGGACTGGAGCAGTGGCCCACAGTCCACCTTCAGATCATGGGGGAGGGGACAGGTGTCAAAGGCACACTCAGGGCAGTGGGTAGTGATGGGTTTAAAGAAGACAGATGAACAGGTTTTCCCTCCCCACCAGAGATCTCCCTGTTTTCTTCCTGGCAGAGGCAAGCACTCTCATCCCTCCAAGCTGATTATTTAGGCATTTTCCTCCAAGTCTCTAACTAACACGCCTCTGTTTTAGGCATTCCTGGTTGATGTGCCGACATGGATGAGTACAATTTCTTTTTCTCTCACAGCCTCTCCCTCCTACCACATACAAGCACATTTCCCATCCTCCTGTTCTCCTACATTCCCAGCACAGATCACTATTCGGTGCTTACGTTATAATGACTATGATGATATTCAGATCTGAATCACAAAGCTCCTTTCCTGCTCAACTTTTTGTTTACCCTGTAGCTAAAATCTTTCTTGTTTTTAATATGCTTAATTTTCTAAGTTCTTACTTCTAATTCAATTTTAAACTCTCTTCTTGTTGTCTGAATCTCTTCTTAATAATTTCATTCACATCGCACAGTCAATCAGGTTCATCTTCTTGATGAATTTCTCCTGGAGCCCTCTGACCTGCTGGAGTTTGGAATGGTGGCTGCATGTGCCTGGTGCTCAGCTGTCATCCTCAGATGCCTCTTCACCCTCATGCTGGGAATTCCCTTCATGTCAGTTCTCAAGTCTAGATTTCTTGTTCCCATTGCTTCCTCTTTCTTTGGTGGAACACAATTATCTAGTAGCTTCCTGAGAAAGGGTACATGGGAGGTAAATTTTGTAAGAGTTTGTGTAAGTGAAAATGTGTTGATTCTTCTGTGACGATTGATAGCTTTGCTGGGTATAGAATTTTAGGTTGGAAATAATTTTCTTTCAGAATCTTGAAAGCATTCTTCCATTGTCTTCTAGCTTCCAATGTGATTTTAAGAAGTCCTAAGCCTATATGCCCCTCCTCTCTCTCTGCAAGATTTTGTACAGGCCCAAGTTGTGCTGGGTTTTCTGTCTATTTAGCATTTAACTGGGAGAGGTCTTTTAGTCACAGTGTCTATGTCACAACATCAACAATGAGCATCCTGTTGCTAAACCCAGTAGACTTCCTCTTAGTACTTTTCCATCCACTGACCCCCACCCTGCTCCTTGGTGATAAATTCCCACATTTCATGTTGTGTTGGAAGTTGAGCCTGATCTCTCTCCCACCACAAAATCCCATTGTAGAGCCCCTCCCTTGAATAAAGTCTGCCTTAACATCTTTAACAAGTGTCATGAATAATATTTTCTTTAACAGGACTACATGAGAGCTCAGAGAGAAGGGTTGAAGCTTAATTTCCCAATACTTCCAAAAGTTTAGATGTTCCTAGTTGATGGGCCAAAATGGGACTACAAAGAGAGGAGAAAAATGTCCCACCTAATCGTTAGCATAAATCCTTCAAGTAGATTGTTCTTAACACAAGTCCGGTTGTCACTTGTCCTTATAACAAACACACTGTTGCAATTTGGCCCGTGACTCAGACTTTCTCATCAGGGCTCCCCCACTTCCCAGCTGAACCCTGCAACTGGCTTCTTCCTGGAGTCAATTTCCTCATACACAGACAGTGCAGTGTCATCCTACCCACCCTGAAGTACTCTTGAGGTAACGAAATGAAAATGTTGCGCAGTTTTTAAGTACTCTATAAACTTAGATGTTAATATGACCCCCAGGGACACATTTCTGTGGCTTTGCCAACCTAAAATACTAATCCTATCAGACTTTTAGGATACATTCCTGAGGCTGCAGATTTTGACATTTTACTTCTTCTTAGAAAACATGAAAGTCACTGTTGTAAAGGAAAATGGTCGGGGGTTTTCTCTTGTTTGTATGTAAACATTCAGATGAGATGGTGAAGGGTCGGGAGAGGAGGAGGATGGACAGAGAGAGTCTGCCCATGTTTCTACGGGATGTTGTCAGGGTGGCAGTGGAGATTTGCACCCAGACTCAATCCATCTGAGCCCAGACTCGCTTTGTCTGCAATGGTTCATGAGGCCAGCTGTGTGTGAGATGGGGTAGGGAGAGGGAGAAGGAATAGGTGGAAAATGAAATTGGAAGGTCTGAGTATAGAGTGCAAGGCAGGTCCTTACTGTATCATATTTGTAAGTCCCTGTAAACCCTGCTTGGAACAAGATGAAGTGTAAATCAACAGCTAAAGTTAATACTTGTTATGTTGGGACTTGTGGCACATTACTAGAGCACATCCTCCAAATAAAATCCAACAAAAACAAACAAAAAAAGAGATAGAGACAGTGAGAGAGAGAGAGAGAGAGAGAGGATCTGAAATTGATCCAACAATACTAGGATGATAAGCTTCAAAATAATTAGTAGATCCAATAAAAGCAACTCCATCCCAATTGATATATGTTGTGACACCATGTGAAGAGAGCTATACATCAGATATTAACCCTTAAATGTTAACATAAGCCCCTAAAGTAGACAGACACTGTCTACTTTAAGAACTAGAATAGGGGCTGGCTCCTTGGCTGAGTGGTTAAGTTCACATGCTCTGCTTCAGTGGCCCAGGGTTTTCCTGGTTCAGATCCTGGACGCAGACATGGCACCGCTCCTCAAGCTGTGCTGAGGCAGTGTCCTACATAGCACAACCAGAAGGAACTACAACTAGAATACACAACTATGTACTGGGGGGCTTTGGTGAGAAAGAAAAAAAAAAGAAAGAAGATTGGCAACAGATGTTAGCTCAGGTGCCAGTCTTTAAAAAAAAAGAAAAAAAGAGCTAGAACAGAGGAAATAACACAGAGGAGTAAAGTGAAAGCTGTGAAGGGCTGTGCAGGTAAGGCCGTGCTACCTGAGGGGCTGAGAGGATGCCACAGAGCAAGGGGTCATTGATGCAGAGATGCAGCCTTGGACCCACCCAAGCACCTGGAGTCCAACAATGCAAAAGAAAACAGGGATCATAGAAGACAAATCTTAGAGAACCAACCTGCAAGAAATGGAAAGGCAGAAACAACAGTAAAAACAGTCTCACATGATAACATCTGTTATTTAAGGGAAACGTTAAGAAAATGCCCTGATGTGCACTACATTCTCAGGAAGTACCCACACATTTCAGAGGAAATAAGAATGACAATTACTGCTACTTATTGAGCTCTCTATGCCCTAGGCATTGGGCTAAGTATTTACATATATTTTTTCTTCACAGCTACTCCTTGAGGAGAGTCTGTTGTCTTTACTTTACTGAAGGGGACACAGGCTTGCAGAAGTTGGGCAACATGCCTGGGTCACACACTAATAAGGTAGAGCCAGATTTAAATTCGCCTTTGGTCTATGCCATGATGTTAATTGGTGTCACAGGGCAGTGATGACAAGTGAGGAGACCCAAGTACTTGTCCTGGTTAACTCTGTGACCTTGGGCCCCAGATCCCCTATCTATAAAGTGACAAGGCCAGGCTGCATACATTTCACAGGCTCTTCTAGTTCTAAGTTGTTGAGGTTTTAATCAACAGGCACGTGTATAATAATAGTGAATCATACTCATGGGAAAATTTTAAACAAAAGGAGTTGCCATGGTACCAGATAAATTAATATGAAATTTAAATGAGATACACATTAAGGTCATCATAAAAGGTAAGAGAGATGCTAAACAATGAAAGCCTAGTAATGATACTGGTACGTATATCCCAAACATGTACCAGGAAAGTGTATAATGGAAAACCTAGTAGAAATGCAGGAAATATATGTAGATCTATCTATGTATGTATCTATTCTATCAATCACTTATCTACCTCTCTCTCAAAAGGGTACCAATAAGAAGTTATGGGAAAGAAATGGGAATGCTAACAAAATGAAGTGAGGAAAGAGAGGACTCAATGGAAAATGGAGTTGGAAGGTCTGAGTACAGAATAATGGGGGAAGAATTTATTGGTATACTGTGTGAACCTAAAGTTAAGACATGATAATACACTGAAGCAAATAAATGGAAAAAAATTCATCTTGCTCTTGAACATAAAAGGTATTTAGCAATACAAAAAGGCACAAAGTCCATATCATATTATCCCAAGTACATGCAATAATCTTGAAAGAAAATAACACGAACAGAGTTAGAAAAGTGCTCAGCTACTTGAAAATTTTGAAATACTCCCTTAAATAATTTCTGAGTTAGGGATGAATTCCTACATACAATAACAGAAAACACTTTTTAAAAATGAAAAGCTCACTATTGTAAGTAAAGAATTATTATAAATATATTTTGACAGTATTCAAATTCTATGTAATGAATAGACAGCTTATAGGCAAGGAAAAACACATGAAATCACATGAATGAGTACACATCTTTCTTGACTTAATGAAATGCAAATTAACATTTGTTAGGGTTTCATTACATGCTTATTAAACTGAAAAAAAGTAATAATAATAAAACCCAATGTTGGAAGGATTTTTGTTGGCACCAGCCTCAGCGCTGGAGGGATAGAAAAAAAACAATACTGAATCCCAGCCCTCATGGAACCCAGTAATGCCGAAATGGCTGAGGCAGTGGTGGCACACTAACGTGGTGGGGTGTGTGTAAGCCTCCCTGAAAGTGCTTGCTAAGGTGTTCAAAGCAATCCCTGAGAGTCAGTCACTATACATGGTTAGTTAGTACGAGGACTAACAGAAATGTGTAACTAGAATAGCACTGGGAGCTTTTTCCCCCTCACTGTGGTATTCCCAATACCTGGCACCCAGTGCCTGCTACCACAGCAGGTCCTCAAAAAACATTTGTTGAACGAATGAAATGTGCATAGAAAATTACAGCAAAAAATTAAAACACAAGCCCTATATTATGTACTTTCTGGTTATACCTTTATACAAAGATGTCTATGTTCATTTTAAAAGCTCAAAAGGAAGTTTGCAATGATCTAAGTATAGCGAGTTTCCCTTCTCTGTCAAGGTACTTAGATGTGCAATGTATTCCATTCTATTTTGGAGCGTTATGGGTCTAGATTTATGCATCTAGATCAGTTGTTCTTGGCCCCGGCTGCACATTGGAATCACCCGGAGCTTTATGCACTCGCCCTGCTGGGGCGCGCTCCTAGACAAGCCCGTTAACTTGTCTGAGGGTGATGCCCAGACATCGCTGATTCCAATATTCAGCTAGGATACAAGGGCCACGTAGACAGCAAAATTCTTTCATACACTTTATATTTTATTATATAAACTATGTTCAGTCATTCTCCAGAATAGTCCTTTAAGCTGTCTTCATGGAATCCTGAGTTCAAAAATACCCAGCTAGTATTGTTAAGAAAAAGTACTTGACCAGGGTGGGCCATGCTGACAAATGCAATCAAGAGGCTGGGGTACCCCTGTTCCATCCCCACTCCTCCAAATTCTAGCATCCAGGACGGGCAAACTTAATAGCTTCTGACCTCTAGTAAGAGAGGGTTGGTGGAGGTTGACTTGTGAGGCTGTGTTCACCTTGAAGGGAGGACAAGCCAGGGAGGCACTGCTAGAAGTTCTCACAGAGGCCAGAGTGAGACACCGACCAGGAGTGAGAGGGGCCTGGATGGGGGACACGCCCTGACAACTGACCTCTGTCCTCTTCTGTCCATGTGATCAAAAGGAGCCTGAAGGTGGAGGTCTGGGTCTGCTGTTCAGTTTGAAGACACAGAGGACTCTGGCAACCCAGACTCTAGGCTGTGCATCTCTTGTCAGTGGGGAACTCCACATGTGTGAGCTGTGCTTTGATCCTTGGTCCAGGGAAGATTCTCTGGGACTGGGGTAGACAATGGCACCCACCACCTGTGTTTGCTTAGCTCTGTGCTGTCTCCAGACCTTTTCCCAGCACCTGACTCTCTCCTCCTGGGCTTGCCTCTCCAGGACTGGGGTTAGGTCTGCTTGTCTTTCCCCTCCCCACCTCTCCTACCTGTCCAAAGTGTAGCAGAGTTCATGGGTCTGACTTGGAGCTTGGCAGGAGTTCCCTGTAAACTGAAGACAACAGGGGTCATGTGTTGCCTGGAAATTGAGGTAGGACTTGGGATTAAAAGGGGCCAGTGACGGACTAGTACTAAAGGATTTTATGGGTAACCACATCCTTTCCCCTCCTCCAGGCTGCCCATTCTCCAGGGAGGGTCATTTGGTTTTGTGGCGCCCTCCCTGGCCATGCTTTCCCTTCCTGCCTGGAAATGCCCTGAGTGGACACTCAATGCCAGCCAGGTGAACGCCAGCTCTCCTGAATTCACCGAGGAATGGCAGAAGAGGATCCGAGAGGTAATGGGGCAGAAGTGGATGGGAGGAATGGAGGGGTACTCAACAGGGGCTCCCGAGATGACTCATTTGTTCAACTTTCATTGTTCAGCTCATGGCTGGGCAAGATTCCCGGCTTTAAAATACTGCTGTTGTTTCCTGTCTTTTAATTATAGCCATTTTGACCTGAGTGAGGTGATATCTCATGGTAGTTTTGATTTGAATTTCCCTGATAGTTAATGATGTTGAACATGTTTTCATATACCTGTTGGCCATCCATATATCTTCTTTGGAGAAATCTCTGTTCAGATCTTTGCCCATTTTTTAATTGGGTTGTTGGTTTTTTGTTGTTGAGATGTATGAGTTCTTTGTATATTTTGGATATTAACCCCTTATCTGATATATGGTTTGCAAGTATCTTCTCCCAGTTGTTATGTTGTCTTTTAATTTTGTTGATGGTTTCCTTTGCTGTGCAGAAGCTTTTTATTTTGATGTAGTTCCATTTGTTTATTTTTTCTTTTGTTTCTCTTGCCTGGTCAGACATGGTACTTGAAAATATGCTGCTAAGATCGATGTCAAAGAGTGTACTGCCTATGTTTTCTTCTAGAAGTTTTATGGTTTCAGGTCTTAAATTCAAGTCTTTAATCCATTTTGAGTTGATTTTTGTGCACAGTGTAAGGTAAGATCTACCATCATTCTTTTGCATGTGGCTGCCCAGTTTTCCCAACACCATTTATTGAAGAGACTCCCTTCTCCATTGTATGCTTTTGGCTCCCTTGTCAAAAATTAGCTGTCCATATATCCAACTTATTTTAAATGTAAAGGGCAAAGGAGCATTATTCGAAACAGTAATTTGTATTTCTGCCGCCATCTTTCTTTTTGCCCCCTGGGAGCCCTTGTTAGCCCATTCCCTTGCTTCTGTTGGAGGAAGAGATTTTGAGTCATTCTCTTCTATACTTTAAATAGTGGGCAGCAAAAGTAACACTGTTAAACCCTCTTGTGTTTCCTTCCCCTAGGTACTTTCAAATGATTTAATAAGTGTATTGTCACTGGATCCTCTCCATTGGTTAAGTTTCACCCTGAACACACTGGAGTTTCCAATCTGGCCCATAAGTACCAGCAGAATTCCAACAATTGAACTAAATTGATTTCTATTATTTCTATCTTTTAGGGAACATGACCAAATCCCTAGTCCTGGGAAAATAAGGCTTCTTTACCTTCTCATTCCTCCACCCATCATTTAGGACCTGCTACACTGACAACTCACTTTTGTGCCCCACAGTTTAGCTTCACATTATCCTAGCCTGGAAAGCCAGCCCTTTGTGCTTTTGTCTCACACATTTTGTTGGTTCAAGCACATTCTAATTTGCAATAATTTCACTGCTTTTCCGAAGTGATATGACACACGAAAAGATCACTTGATATGGTATTTCTTGGTCCACTCCTGTCCTGTTCAGGCTGTGAAAAGTGATCCTTAAGCTGTTAGATAGATAAATTGATATTCATGTTGGTCAATCTGGGTCACCAGCCTTCTTGTAGTAGTCTGGGCCAGGGCTTCACTTGCAGAAGAGGCAAAGCTCAGTTCAGAAACACTGTCAATACCAGTTTAAAAAATGTTCGAATCTCCCATGTTCTGTGAAATGTCCAGTATGGCCAGCCTACCAGCTCTATGGTGGGCCATGTATCCTCATATTCTCCCACCAAAGGCACATGCGCCCACTGCTATTGGCAATGTGGATCATCACGGGCCACATAAGCAACTTCAAGTGGAGATGAGGATTATGTTGTTTGTGAGTCCATGTGCCTGTGGCTTGTGGCCCAAGGTGTCATCTCCTGGGCCTAGTGACTACATTCAAAATCATACTTCTCTCTTCTTTTTAAGACTGAGGGTCATCAACATGAACTTCCAGTAATGGAAATTTGAGTATAAAGTCCTATCCTACAAGAGGTGATATTTCAATTGAGCTTTCTGTGATCCGCTTGCCAGACCAAACTGCTAGACCATCGGCCACAGTCCAAGAATCTATATAATTACATAGGGATAATTCCAGGTATTTATGTGTGCAGTCAGTCACATCACACATAACTCGGACCACTGGCTGGATTTAGACATGCCTTACTTCTTCCATCAAGGTCCTTCTGTGGAAATGCTATTGTTACCGAACCTGAAGTGAGTTCACTCACCTGTTGCACAGCAAGCCAATTTCTGACACCCGGTGTGGTGGAAGAAAGTAGGAATTTTATTTTTACACAGCGCTGAGCAAGGAGAGAGGGCAGCTAACGCTGAAATCCCAAACTCCCCGACAAGCTAAAAGGAAGGCTTTTTATTGGGGGCTTTAGGAACATATGGCCTTGCTGGTCAGCAGCTTTCCCACCAGCCTGTATCTCTTTGTGGGGAGGAGATGATCCAGGTGCTTGTCCTTGATGGTGTCAGTCTCCATGGAGGATAGTGGATTCTGGAGTCAGGAAGCCAGAGAGTAAGCAGGGAATGAGTGTTTTGGTTTTAACCCCATATATGCTGGGTTTAATGTGGGGAAACAGATATCAGGGTTGGTATCACTATACTCTTCCAGTCTCAGTCTTTCTCAGCTGGGTGAGCAGGGCCTTTAGCAAGATTCCAACCAGTGCTTTTTGAACGCAAAGACTCACACAGCGGCATCCAAGTCTGTGTTGCTAGAGTTAGATTATCTTGTGCGGTGGTGTCCACCCCAGGGGAGAGGGGACTGTCACTTGCTTATGGATCCTATGAACCCATCCTGGGTAAAACCTTTTCTTCTCCTGAATATAACTATTTCCCTTTAATCGCCCCTTCCTTGTTTGAATATTTTCCTGACATCAGTCAAAATGTGATTGGGATCTCTGACCTCAGAGTTATTTGGTGACACTCAGTAGTGGTCTAATTCTAAACAGTGCCCGGTAGAAGACTAGTTAGCAATGGTCTTTCAGAGGGAGAGTGGTTGGGTAGCTGCTCCAAGCCACATCCACACCAAAAGCCCCATGGCAGAGCTGAAGCATCTGGCTTCTATCGGGGTCAGTCCTCATTCAGCATGCACTCCACCACCAACACTTCCGATCCCTCAGGGAGTACTGACTTGTAAGGTCACAGTAGACAGTCTGGGCCAGAACTTGTGACTCTCAGCCAACACCTTCTGCTGTTCTTCCCTCTCCAAAACAGCCCTTTACCCGTGCCTGTGCTCTGATATGCAGTCCAAAAGGGCACCCAGATGTGGGTGAACTTCAATAATCTCATCAAGTCCTTGTGCTTCCTTTTTATCTCAGGGTGGACCCAGAGTTAACAGGGCTTTTTTAAAGAACTTTTCCATGTAATTCCAGAGCAAGATATAGTTAAGAATTTCACTTCTCAGGGTGGTGGGCCCTGGATTTTTTCCAGGTTGACTGGTTAATCTCCCAATATTGTGGGTTGCACTACCTTTTCCAAATTAGGCTTTTTTTTTTTTTCAGTGCAGCCTAGTTTTATTATTTCATCATAGAATGAATCACAGAACACATGTAGTTGGTGGAGGCGTTCTTTTGTTTTTGTTTTTTCTGTCCTTCAGGGATCCTATACTTGGCATTAGTAAATCCAGATTAAAACCAAGCAAAGAATGAGAAGCAGGGTTGCCTTACCCTGCCCTGCTAGATGCCAGGGGCAGGATTTCCCTTTCACTCAGCCTTCCTGAGAACTATAATTCCTTAGGCAAGAATCTCTTACCTTCATATTATCCAGGAAGACAGATCTGACAGGGAAAATCCTTCTTTTCTCCCACCTGAGCACTTCCTTCCGCTGCTCAAATCCTCCCTGTGTTCTGATGAGGTGTCTGCCTCCACCACTGCAAGGGCACAAACCTTCATCACATTCAGAAGCAGTTACCCTGTGTTTTGAGGATACTGGGCAAGAGTTACGGGAAAGAATTCCCCTGGGGCTTGAACAGTATTAGTCATGAAAGAGATGTTTAGGGATATGGGCCATGCTGCACCTGCATTGAGCACCACATCCCAAGGGTCAGAGACACCATATTTTCTTTAATACATTTACGGTTTATTTTTGTGTTTGTGATACATGGAGTCTTCTAAGGTGAAAGTCAGCAAACTATGGCTCTTGGGCCACATCAGCCTGTGGTCTGTTTTTTTACTTCCCACAAACTAAGAATGGTTTTTACATTTTAAAAGGTTGTTTAAAAAAAGAATATGTGATAGCAACCACATGTGGCCCACAAAGCCTGAAATATTTTCTCTCTGGCCTTTCAGAGAAAAACTTTGCCAACCCATGCTCTAAGACACAGGGCCCAGGGAAGGGCTTCCTCCTGCCCAGGGCTCAGACGGTAGTCTCTACTACTTTTTCCACATCACCTCCAAGTGTCCAACACAGTGAGCCCAAACCCGGAGTCTTCTCTGTGGTATTGTAGCTCCCTCTGCTGGTCCAATGCTTTCTCCGGTGCTGTGACAGGAGAAAAAAGTTCTTATCAATTTCACCCTCGTTTTATTAATTGTTTGATTGATTGGTTAAATTCACTGAGCCAGTCTATTGGAATTTAAGGTACATTCACCATATTTCTCTGAATTATATTTGTCTACACACCTCTCAAGTCTTGAAAACACTGATGGTGGCAGGCCAATTGTCCATCACAATCCCAGCCACAGATGAAAGTGATGTGAACACAGGACCAATAGGAATGTCCTCACTTAACAGATACAAGAAGTAAAGGAGGGGTAAAAGTGAACAATGACTCTATTTTAAGGAAATGGTGCTAGCAGAAAAAGTAGAAAACCATGAGAAGAGATGGCAAGTTCAGTTTTCAACAGATTAGACCAATTTAAACTTCAACTTCCAGTATCATGGTAGTTTTTATTTATGTACTTATATATGCTTATATGTAAGTGAAATAAATGACAGGCATGATACAAGTGATGAGAGGGAGAAATTAGAATTATTTTGTTATTGTAAGGTGCTCACACTACCTATGAAGTGGTATAGTGTTATTTGAAAGTGGACTTAGATTAGCTGTAAATGTATGTGGCAAACTCTAGGGAAACCACTGAAAAGTAAGAAAAAGAAGTATAACTGGAGAGAAAATGGGATCATACAAAATGCTCAAGTAAAACCACAAAAAGCAGAAAAGGAGTGGAAGGCAGAAATAGGAACAAAGGATAAGGGTAACGAATAGAAAAGAGTAACAAATATAGTTGATATGAACCCAACTATTTCAATAGTCACTTTGAACATCAATAGTCTGAATGCATCAATGAAAAGGCAGAGAATGTCAGAGTGGATCAAAAAACAAGACCCAACTATATGATGTCTACAAGAAAGCCACTTTAACTAGAAAGACACAGATGGATTAAAAGTAGGTGGATGGAGAAAGATATACCATGCTAACACAAATCGCAAGAAAGCAGGAGTCACTATGTTACCTGCAGAAAGAGCAGACTTGAAAGCAAGGAAACTTTTCAGGGATAAAATAGAACGTGTAACATCCAAACCAGTAAAGTAAAACAGGAGAAGTAAAGCAAACTCTATCAGTCCAAGAGATCAAGGGCTGGCAGACTATAGCCCAGGAGCCAAATCTGGCCAGTTGCCTGTTTTCGTAGAGCCCACATGCTAAAAGTGGTTTTATATTTTAAATGGTTGAAAAAAATCAAATTAAGAATAGTATTTTGTGACATGACAAAATTACATGAAATTCAAATTTCAGTGCCTGTAAATGAAGTTTTATTGGAACAAGCCAGGCTCATTTGCTTACTGCTCGCTTGGGAAAGTTTTGATAGAGCCCATATGGCCACAAAGCTTAAAATATTCACTATCTGGTCCTTTACAGAAAAAAAAGTGGCCAACTCCTACAATAGAAAGTAGTTTCAATAGAAAGAAAACAGAAAAATAAAGCAGCAAGGTATTCGATACAGTGCTGAGTGATGCTCGTATTGAGTCATCATCATCATCATCACTGTAATCAATAAATAATTTTGAAGGCAACTCCCTGAAAAACTTCCCATTAAGTGAAAATGTCCAACAGCTCGTTGGAAATCCACAGCTGGAAGAGGAGCGAGATCAGAGCTCTTCTTTCCTCGGTTCCTTTGGGGTCCAGCTTTGCCCCTGCACTGCCTCTGAATGTACCACCTAGGGCTGACCAGATCTAGAAGTGGGCTGCAGCAGCTGGGCCTGTCATGGTGGCCTGGGCTCGACTGAGGTCCACGGTCCTGCTGCAAGCTGTGAGGGGCCTGAGCTGCACTCTTCCTCTTCAGTTGCAGGGTGCCATCATGGTCGCTTCCTGTGTCCAGATTCTAGTGGGCTTCTCAGGCCTCATTGGCTTCCTCATGCGCTTCATTGGCCCCTTGACCATTGCTCCGACCATCTCCCTGGTGGCCCTGCCTCTCTTCGATTCTGCGGGCAATAATGCTGGGACCCACTGGGGGATTGCTGCCATGTAAGTACTCTCTGGGGAGGGAGTGGCATCAAGTTCTCTTTGGTGGAAGAGTGCCTGGGAAGAATAGTAAGAGTGCTTGCTGTTGGCAAACTCTTGTGCTTTAGAAATACTTTCATGAGCATTATGATACCTTAAGAAGCAGGAAAACTGCTACTTCTAATTTATTACTCTTACTACTTATTACATTATTAGTACTCACAGATGGTGAGTTCATCGCAGGCAGTGTATAAGAACACTTGATGTACTGTTCATGAAAAGTTGATACTACTGGTCCCCTGCCTCCTAGATTTTCATTGAGCAAATGTTTGTAAACTTCTTTCTGGCCCATGGGAAGGCTGCAAAGACATGGCCCCAGCTCTCAAGCATCTTGTAGTGTGTGGGAGAGAGACAAGACTGGGATCCACATACCTATGACACCAGGAGACAGTGATGAGAGTCGTAGAATGACATGCAGGTTCAGGGGAGGGGGTGAGGACAGCCAGCTGGGAGGATCAGGAAGGCTCCCTGGAAAAAGAGGCCTTAAGCGTTTAAATGGAGCTTTGAACAGAGTTGGGGATGACACTGGACACTGTCATTCACTCTGCCTCTTGTGGTCTGACCACAAGGACCTGCAGAATGACCTGCAAGAGAAGGCCTTCTCTGCCTCTGGCCTCATTGGCTCCACCTGCTGGAACCATTGAGCTGCTGATCCCCAGGGACTAACAGCCTCCCTTCCCACTCCTCCCCCTCAGCCACCAGCAGCTTCTGGAAGGCAACAGCCCACCCTAGCAGAGATGGCAGGATGCTGCCCGTGCTGCAGAGTGGGGTCTAGATGGGGACCCTCCCAGCTTGGCCATGGCCCCAAATCCCAGAGGCCTGTGGTGGCCCAGCTTTCAGGACCCTCACTCAGGATGAGCCCCAGCTCACCAGCTTGGGTGTGGTTTGTTTCTGTTTCAGGACCATCTTCCTCATCGTGCTGTTTTCTCAGTACCTGAAAAACGTCGCAGTGCCCATACCCATTTATGGACGAGAGAAGAAGGGTCACACCTCGAAGTTCTACCTGTTTCAGGTCTTCCCTGTAAGAAGCACTCCGCACCCCCTTTCATACTGAGTTGACTCACCTGGAGAGTGAGGCACAGCCTTTCACACTCCCAGATGGCCCCCAAAGCAAGTGCTCCCCCATCTGCAGTGGCCTCTCCTCCTCAGCCTTCCTTCATCCACCAGAGAAGAGAAGGAGGCCGAGAGAAGGCCGGCAGCCTATGGGGGCACTTCCTGACCCTTGGTGGAATGCCATCCCATGTCCTACCTCTATCCTTCTTTCCTGGGAGCAGAGAACCCTGCTCTAGTTCGCTGCTCTGGGCTCCAGTGTGGGACAGCCTTCTCACTTTCCCCGGGCCGTCCTCATAGCAAGGTGCCAGGGGACACAGCCAGCTTCACTGCTAATTACACAAAACTTAAGACCAAGTTGCATAGATCAGGTTCTTCTCTGTGGCTCATGGGTAGTCCAAATACCCCCAGATAAGGATGGTACCTCCCTTTTCAGAGCTTTCCCTGTTGAAATCTCTTTGAACCACGCTGTCAAGTAAGTGTAGCTGTCACCTACACAAATATGTTTGCAGGTTTCATTTAACTGGAAACTACATTTGCATTGTAAAAAGATACTTCCACACAATCATCTCAATGCTCCTTCAACAACACTCTAGGCCAGTGGTTCTAAAATTCAATGTTCGTAAGAATCACTTGGGGACATAATTAAAAATACAGATTTCTGGGGTTCTGCCACCAGAGATTAAATATCAATATATCTGAGGATTCTACTTGAAGAAATCCTGCTTCAGGCTCTGCAGAGCAGTGTTGTCATTTCATTGTACAGATGAGGAAACTGAGGCTCAGAGTTTGATCCAAGGTCATGTGACCAACAATCAGTGGAAAGGGAGCCGGAGGGTAATCCTTCTGACCCAGGCTGTGCCCACTTTACCAGACGTTTCTGCCTCTGTGTGACACGAGGTCTCCCCATAGTTTATTTGCTACATTCCCTTCATGTGCTAATTATCCACTGACACACCAGATTGCTGTTGTCACTGGAAGGGTGAGTAACCCAACACGTCCTCATTTCAAAGAGCTTTCCTGAACTCCCTCCTTTACCCCGCTCCCTGGGAGGTGGTTGCCTGGGCCAGGGTGAGACCCGTGGTGAAGGGTGGCTCCTTCTGGCAGGTGCTGCTGTCGCTCTGCATCTCATGGCTCCTCTGCTTCGTGCTCACAGTCACCAATGCCCTCCCCAAGGACCCCACAGCCTATGGGTACCAGGCCCGCACCAACACTGAAGCCAATGTCCTCAGCCAAGCGCCTTGGTTTCGCTTTCCTTACCCAGGTAATGACAAGATGAGCCCCTTCCTGCCTGGGACACATGATTCCCAGGACTGCCCATGGAGCCCAGGGCATGGGATGGAGAGCTGAATAGGGCCTGGGCTGGGGGGAATCTCCTCCAAGGGATCTTTCAAGGAGCGACAGGCCCTAGGGAGTCCATATCAGAACCCTAAGAGAAGAAGAAGACCCTTAGATTATCCTAAGAATCCTTTGGGGGGTGCTAGGCCAAAGGCTCCCACTCCCAGACCTACCTCTGAGCTGGCGGAACCACTCAAGAGGCCTTGGACTGAATTAGGACATTTTTCAGGAGACAAGGTCAATGCCACTACTGGTCTCCTTTCCCTGAAGTTCTTGGCTCAAGGTGTATAAATAACCAGGTTCCAGGGATGGCTTGGCTGCTCTCATGGACTGTGGTGCTAGGGCCTCCCTGATGAAGAATCTCTGCTTCTAAACACTCCAAGGCCTCCTGGGAAGAGACCCTGTTGCTGGCTCTTTCTGGGCACAGTGACCTCAAGGACAGGGCATCTGACCCTCCCTCAGGGATGAATGGTAGGGCAGGATCTGAGCCAAAGCCTCTGGAGAGCTGTGGGGTTGGAGGACATGCCTGGGCTTTAAAGCCTTTCAGAGACCTCTCTGTCAAAGAAATTATTTGGGGTTCAGCAGCCTGTTGTCTTGTGGATTAATATTCCCTCTGCATTGCCTTTCAGGACAGTGGGGCCTGCCCACCATCAGCCCGGCTGGGGTCTTTGGGATCATGGCAGGGGTGATCTCCTCGATGGTGGAGTCAGTAGGCGATTATTATGCCTGTGCCCGGCTGGTGGGGGCCCCACCCCCTCCGAAGCACGCCATCAACCGTGGCATCGGCATTGAGGGCCTTGGCTGCCTGCTGGCAGGGGCGTGGGGGTCAGGGAACGGCACCACCTCATACAGCGAGAATGTCGGGGCTCTGGGGATCACCAAGGTAAGGCTGCTGACGGTGGTTCCTGGGGCAGGCTGGGCACCTGAATCGGTCATCAGTGTATTAGTCTCTCAGTACTGCTGTAACAAATTATCACAAATTGAGTGGTTTCAAAAACCCAAAGTTATTATTTTACTGATCTGGAGTTCAGAAGTGCAACATGGGTCTCACAGGGCTGTGTTCCTCTCTGGAAGCTCCAGGGGACAATCCATTTCCTTGCTTTTTCCATCATCTAGAAGCTTCCCACATTCCTTGGCTCAGGGCCCCCTTCCTCCATCTTCAAAACCAACAGTGTTGCATCTCTCTGACTCTTCTTCCATGGTCACATCTCCCTCTGATCACAGCCAGGAAAGATTCGCTGCTTATAAGGATTCTTGTAATTAGCCTGGGCCCACCTAGATAATTCAGGATACTCTCTCCATCTCAAAATACTTAGTTTCATCATAACTGCAAAGTCCTTTTGCCAAGCAAGGTAACATATTCACAGGTTAGAGATTAGGACATGGAATCTCTGAGGGGTCATTTCTCTGCCTACCATACTTGACCTTCCTTGGTCGTGGTGATTCCATAGGCAGAAAGTCTATCCTGGCACTGGCAGACATCAGTGGCTTTATGAGCACTGAAGAAATCCTTACTTTCTGTAGTTTAGGTGGGAGGTCCATTACCTCCAGCCTGACCCTGTGTCGCAGCTCCAAACCTGAATATTCAAAGGCCACCTGGTCATCTCTACCTGAACATCCCAAGGGCACCTCACACTCAATATGGCCTCTGTGATGCCCAGTACATGCCCCGATCCTTACTTCTCCTCCTGGAAACCTTGTCTTATGGAGTCCACCCAAGTCAGCTTAACTTCTTGCTGTTCGGCGTCCTCACTGTAGATTCCAGTTTCTCAACATGCCCGCTGTCCTTCCTGTTCTCTGTTCTCCATTCCCAGGGCCACAGCTTTATCATCTCGCATCTGGACACTGCAGTCTCACTAACAGTCTCCTTCTAAGGATCTTGCCCATCTCTAATCTAATTACCATATGGCTGCCCAAGGATCTTTCTAGAACTCAATTAGATTAGTCCCTGCTTAAAATCTCTTCATGGCTCCCAACTTTCCACAGGAGAACTCTGTGAGGTCAGCAAGAATTCTTCAGGATGGTGCTCTCTAAGGTGATTTAGAAAAGAATAACATTATGATGTTGCTTTCCACATGCTTCAGGCGTCTTTGCAATGGTCTCCAGCAGAAGTCCTATGAGCTCTGGAACATACAGTATCTCCCAGTCACATCCCCCAGCCTGCATTTTCTGATAGCGCCCTCAGTGGTTCTGATATGCAGGCAGGTGGCATCGCATCTTTCTAGCAGCAGATCTGTCCACCTTTGTACCCTGCATGGCCTCTGGGACCCAGCAGGGGCTAAAGTCTGTGAGCAAACAGCTGAGGCAGCACCCGCCCCTCCAGAAAGTCCTGTGTGCTGTGACACTGTGGACTCTTTGGTACTTTGGTTTCAAAACCTTTAGTGCAAGTGAGGGGAATGTTTTTCCACACGAGGGCCACTGAACTACACAGAAATATAGCCACGGCGGGCTATGTGAGTATAAAGCAGCGCATAGTCTTCCTGTTAAAGAGAACAAATCTGACACAGAACAGAAAATTATATTCAATAAACAGAATAAACATTTCTTTGATGTATCATTTCTAAATTAAGGCCTTTAGAGGAGACAGAAAAAGCAGGAGAGAAACATACATATACACAGAGCAAGCTGTGAATCCAGCAGTAGACAGATTAACCCTGTTCTGGACTCACACCTCCTGCTTGTGGCCTTTTAAGATGTTGCTTCGTGGTACACCTGCAATGAAGAGCTCTGACCAATTCTTCGTCCTCTCCCTGTGTGTGTGTGTTTGGGCAGGGGTCGGGGTGGAATCTGACTGAAGGCCAGAAATCTCCCATTACTTCTGTAGGGACCCCCATGCTCCCACCTCAGATGTCAATCCTGAGGCCAAAAGAGGCCCAGGCTGCATGATAAATTCAGTGGCAGCAGGATTGGGGATGACTGCCATCTTGATGAGACCATCAGCATATCCAAAGGGTGCTGGTTGAACCTGACAAACTGATGTATTGTGCCTGGATCCATGCCCTTGTTCCCACAGTGCATTGTTAGGGCTGTAAACAGAACAAAGCAAAAAGTTCTTCTGATGTGGTGAATTCTTACCACATCTCTTTTAATGAAGACATTAAATAAATAAGCTCTTAGACTAGAAAGAAAAATAAGCAGAGGCATAATCTGCTACTCTATCAGTGCCTTCATGGACTTCAAGCAGTTGACATTAGTGTATCTTTTAAAAAAATATTTTTAATTGTGGTTAAAGATGCATAACATAAAATCTACCATCTTAACCATTTTAAGTGTGCGGTTCAGTAGTGTTAAGTATGTTTACTTACTATACTATACTATATAATATGCTATAATAATATATAATAATATGCTCTACTCTACACTTGTGCAACAGATCTGCAGAACTTTTCATCTTACAAAACTGAAACTACATTAGAGTAACTTTGAAGGACTGAGAGTAGACAAAATGGAAGAGAAAGGTTCAGGAACTATCTACATATATTCACTGACTGCAGACTCAGGATGGGATATTCAGACAGTTGCAGTGCAGCTCTGACTTTCGATGATGCTGAATGCCTCAAGGTCAGAGGTCATTTTTATCTCACTGGTAGTAGCTGTCACTCAAACCACAGGTATAAACCTTGACTAGCACCACAATCAGTAATGTCCAGCAGTGTGACAACTGTGTGCACCTGGCACTGGGGTGTGCTCCCTGATGGGATGGGATGTGGACCATGGCCCATGATCCTCACAGCAGTGTGTTTGTTTCATTTTTTTTAACCTTTGTAGAAACTTATTTTAAGATCTGCTATAAGGGGGTGAACCATACTTCCTTAGCATTGCCAAATTCCTAGCTACTCGAAAAACTCCATGCAAACCAGGTAATAGCAATCAGTAGTGACATTAGTGCAATTGATCCTCTGGAGAAACGAACTAGGAAAAAACTCACCTGTAAGATTCTTGATAGGACCGGTTATTGCTGTATAATACCATGGGAGGGGGCCTCGTCTTAGTTTTGTATCCTAAGTGAACCCCCATAGAGATTAAGGAGAAATCATAGTTTATACATATTCCATAATATTTGCTTGCTGAGAAAATCTAGTTTGTCCTAACTGAGGAATGTATCAATTAGCAATAATGAAGTGACTTTTATAGAGGGAACTCTCTGAAATGTAAATCACTTCCTGTCACCACCCTGCTTAACACACCTACTGAGAGTTTCCTTTGTCTTTGGATTTTTCATTTTTAATTGCGGTAAAGTACACATAACACAAGTTACCATCGTAACCACTCCTAAATGTACAGTTCGGTAGAGTTACATGTGTTCAAATTGTCGTGCAGCCAATCTCCAGAGCTCTTTTCATCTGAACTCTGAACCAGTTGAACAACTCCGTATTCCCCTCCCCCAGCCCCTCAACCACCATTCTAGTTTGTTTCTATGAATTTGACTGCTGTAGGTACCTCATATAAGTGGAATCATACAGTGTCTGTCTTTTTGCGTCTGGCTTATTTCACTTAACATAACTCCTCAATGTTCATCCACCTTGTGGCATGTGTCAGAATTTCCTTCCTTTTTAAGGCTTGCTAATATTCCATTGTAGATATGTTCCATGTTTGCTTCTGCCCTGTCTTTGGATTTTATTCTAACTCCTCTCTCTGGCCCTTAAAGCCCTTCACAACAGAGGCTTTGCCTTGCTCTCCATCCTGTCTCCTCTCTCTCCTTGTGTCACTGTGCTCTAGGTGCGCTGATTTTCCTTTTATTGCCCCTCCCAGCTGTATTGAGATATACTTGACATACAACATTGTGTAAGTTTAAGGTGTACAATGTGTTTATTTGCTACACTCACATACTGCCATATGATGACCACCTTTAGCTAACGCCTCCATCACATTACCTAATTACCACTTCTTTTTTGTGGTGAGAACATGTAAGATCTACTCTCAGGAACTTTCAAGTATATAATACACTATTGTTAACTAGAATCACAATGCCATACCTTAGGTCCCCAGAACTTATTCATCTTCTAACTAGAAATTGTACTCTTTGGAAAACATTTCCTCCTATCCCCCACCCCACATCTCCTGGTAACCACCATTCTACTCTCTATTTCTACAAGTTTAGCTTTTTTAGATTGCACACATAAATGATATCATACAGTACTTATCTTTCTCTGTCTGACTTCTTTCACTTAGCATAATGCCCTCAAGGTCCATCCATGTTGTCACAAATGGCAGGAGTTTCTTCGTATATTATGGCTGAATAATATTCCACTGTATAGAGATATATATATATATATACACACACATTTTCTTTATCCATTCATCCATCGATGGACACTTAGGTTGTCTATATCTTGGCTATTGTCGAGAATGCTACCATGAACATGGGGGTGCATATACCTTTTCCAGTTAGTGTTTTCATTTTCTTCAGATAAATACCCAGAAGGGATATTGCTGGATCATATAGTAGTTCTATTTTAAATTTTTAAGGAACCTCCATACTGGTTTCCACAGTGGCTGCATGAATTTACATTCCCATCAACAGTGTACAAGTATTCCCTTTTCTCCATATCCTCATTAATGTTTGTTATCTCTTGTCTTTTTGATGATAACCATTCTAACATGTGTGAGATAATATCTCATTGTGGTTTTGATTTGCATTTCCCTGATGATTAGTGATGTTGAGCATCTTTTCATGTACCTGTTGGCTATTTGTATATCTTCTTGGTAAAAATGTCCATTTTTTAATCATTTATCATTTTGCTTGTTGTTATTATTGAGTTGTATGAGGTCTTTATACATTTGGATATTAAACCCTTATGTGATATATGGTTTGCAAATATTTTTTCCCATTCCATAGATTGCCTTTTCATTTTGTTGATTGTTTCTTTTGCTGTGCAGGAGCTTTTTAGTTCGATCTAGTCCCACTTCTTGATTTTTGCTTTTGTTGCTTGTGCTTTTGGTATCATATCCACAGAATTACTGCCAAAACCAATGTCAAGGAGATTTTTCCCTACACTTTCTTCTAGGAGGTTTATGATTTCAGGCCTTACATTCAAGTCTTTAATCTATGTCAAGTTAAATTTTGTGAGTGGTGTAAGATAGGGGTCCAATTTCATGTTTCTGTGTGTGGTTATCCAGTTTTCCCAAAACCGTTTATGGAAGAGACTATCCTTTCCCCATTGAGTATTCTTGGCTCCCTTATCAAATATAAGTAGACTGTATAAGGCAGGGGTGATCTGTGGACTCTTGATTCTGTTCCATTGGTCTATGTGTCTATTTTTATGCCAGTACCCTACTGTTTTCCTTACTATAGCTTTGCAGATAGTTTGAAATGAGGAATTGTGATGCCTCTAGCTTTATCCTTCTTTCTCAGGATGGCTTTGGCTATTCAGCGTCTTTTGTGATTACATATGAATTTTAGGATTGTTTATTCTATTTTTGTGGAAAATGCCATTGGAATTGTAATAGGGATTGCATTTAATCTAAAGATGGCTTTGGGTAGTTTTGGCATTTTAATGATATTAATTCTTCACATACATGAACGTGGGCTATTTTTCCATTTACTTGTGTCTTCTTCAATTTCTTTCCTCAGAGTCTTATAGTTCTTAGGGTACAGATCTTTCATTTCCTTGATCAAATTTATCCCTAAGTGTTTTATTGTTTTTAATGCTATTGTGAGAAGACTATTTTCTTTATTTATTTTTCAGAATTTTGTTATTGTACAGAAATGCAACTGAGTTTTGTATGTTGGTTTTTGTACCTGAAACTTTACTGGTTTGTTGATTAGTTCTAAAAGTTACTTGGTTGAGTCTTTTTTGCACATTTTCTACACATAGGATGATATCATCTGCAAATAAAGACAGTTTTACTTCTTCCTTTCTGATTTGGATGCCTTTTATTTCTTTATCTTACCTGATTGCTCTAGCTGGGACTTCCAGTTCTATGTTGCACTCCTGTGTTGAATAGGAGTAGTGAAAGTGGACACCCTTGTCTTGTTCCTGATCTTAGAGGAAAACCTTTCAACCTTTCACTGTTGAGTATGATGTTAACTGTGGGTTTGTCATATATGCTTTTTATTGTGTTGAGGCATATTCCTTCTATACCCAATTTGTTGAGAGTTTTATCATAAAAGAATGTTGAATTTTCTCCAAGGCTCTTTCTGCATCCATTGAGATGATTGATTGTATGATTTTTATCTTTCTATTAGTGTGGTATATCACATTGATTTGCAGATGTTAAACCATCGTTGTATCGCTGGAATAAATCCCACTTGATCATGGTGTATGATCCTTTTAATGTGCTGTTGAATTTGGTTCACTAATATCTTTTTGAGAATTTTTGCATCTATATTCATTGAGGAGGTTGGTCTGTAGTTTTCTTCTCTTGTAGTGTCCTTATCTGGCTTTGGTATCAGGGTAATGATGGCCTCATACAATGAGTTTCTGAAGTATTATTAATCTCATTTGGTAACTTTGGAGGCTGACATTTGGAGAGGTTAGGTAATGTACCCAAAGTCACACAGCTAGTTAGAGGCAGAGCTGTAATTGGCTTCCAAACCTCCATTCTTAAGCATTGGACCACTGCCTCCCAAGAGAGACTTTTTGCCCTGCTGTAAAGGCTTCTTACAGGAGGAGCATTTGAGTTGGGACTTGAAGACAAGTGTGAGAACAGCAGAGTGGAGAGGTGAGAGCACAGGCTTGGATCCAAGGTCATGCCCTCATCCTTTCCCAAACACCATGTGGGAGCAGAGGGGGGCCATTTTGGGGTTAGGTGATGCTGTTCCTGCAAGTCCACTGGAGCAATGTTCGAGGTGCCCCTGAAGCAGGGCAGAGGCCTCTGGGTCATGTGGCCTGGCTGGTGCTGAGCTCTTTGTCCCCCATTTCATTGAGCACTGCAGGTGGGGAGCAGGATGGTGATTGTCGCTGCAGGCTGCGTACTGCTCGTGATGGGAGTATTTGGGAAGATTGGGGCTGCATTTGCAACCATCCCAACACCTGTGATTGGAGGCATGTTCCTGGTGATGTTCGGGGTCATCGCTGCTGTGGGGATTTCCAGTCTGCAGGTGAGGCGAGGCACTTTTGGAAAAGCAACAGCCTTGCATCCCCTGAAAGGAGCCCATGGGGACTGAGATGAATGGAACAGGGCTGGGGCAGGGGAGAAGTAGGAGAAGGGGTTCCTTGGTTCCTGAAACTACGCTGGCCCCCAGATGGAAGAAATAAATAGCCAGAAGCATCCAAACTTCTGAAAAACAGAGATTGCATCAGCTTGAATTGGATTATCTAAACCACTCAACTCCCAAGGTCAAGTGGGAATTGGGCCCTGGCTTGCCTACCCAGAGAATGTGTCACTCTGAGTCCAGCCTCCCTCCCTACCTCTGGTGGTGTTGGGAGGGGAGGAGGCATTAGAGGGGTGTTAGATTGATGTGCAGTACAGGTGCTGATGATTGTGGGCTGCCACGGGGGCCTCTCTCCTGCAGTACGTGGACATGAACTCGTCCAGGAACATTTTTGTCTTTGGCTTCTCCATCTTCTGTGGGCTTACCGTTCCCAACTGGGTGAACAAGAACCCTGAGATGCTCCAAACAGGTGATTCTCCATCCTCTAGACTGTGACCACTCCAAGGGCAGAGCCAGTGGGGCCCTTTGTCCCTGGGAATCCCTGTCGCTTTTGTCTCCACTCTAGGGATTCTCCAACTGGACCAGGTCTTCCAGGTGCTGCTGACTACGAGCATGTTTGTAGGTGGATTTCTGGGCTTTCTACTGGACAACACCATCCCAGGTAAGGCTCACCTTTGCTCTATAAGCCAGCAGTTTGGGTAGATGGTCAGCATTTGGGCCACCCACATTGCTTCTCTGCCCCTGATTACCATGTCAGGCTGGCCACAGTGTACCTTGAGGAGGCCCCAGGGAGGAAGGGTGGTGCTGGTGTTTATTAGGTTTCTATGGTTGCCATAACAAAATACCACAGACTGGGGGGCTTACACAACTGAAATGTATTTTCTCACAGTCTGGAGGCTGGAAGTCTTTGATCAAGGTATAGGAAAGGTTGATTTCTCCTGACACCTCTTTCCTTCCTTACAGATGGCCACCTTCTTGCTGTGTCCTCACATCCCTTTTCCTCTGTGTATGTGCATCCCTGGTGTCTCTCTCTGTGTTCTAATCTCCTCTTCTTAGAAAGACACCAGTCTGATTATATTAGGGCCCACTCTGAAGACCACATCTTTAACTTAATTACGTCTTTGAAGGTCCTATCTCCACACACAGTCACATTCTGAAGTATGGGGCATTAAGGCTTCAACATATGACTTTTGGGAGGATGTGATTCAGACCATAACAGGCCCTAAGCTGAGAAATACACCAGAAGCAAAAAGAAAAAGACAAAAGCTCACCCCTAGAGCCTGCAGTCTAGTTGGTGAGGGAGAGAACACATCCATCCATTCATTCATTCATTCATATTTTCATTAAAAACCCATTGAGCACTTGCTGTATTCCAGATGCTATTTACTGAGAATACAAAAAGCAGAAAGATATGCCCCTGCCTTCAGAAACCCACAGGCTAATAGGGGAGAGAGACAAGAAAACAGATGGTTATAGCCAGTCCTGATGGTCTAGTGGTTAAAGTTCAGCGCTCCCCACTTTGGTGGCCCGGGTTCACATCTTGGTTGCGGAACCACACTGCCTATCTGTCAGTTGCCATGCTGTGGCAATGGCTCATGTGAAGAACTAGAATGACTTACAACTAGGATATGCAACTATGCACTGGGGCTTTGGGAAGGAAAAGAGAAAAATAGGAAGATTTGCAAGAGATGTTAGCTCTGGGCGAATCTTTCCCTGCAAAAAAATAGAAGAAAGAAGAAGAAAACAGACAATTATAATACACGTTAATAACTGTGATGGTGAGCCAACTGAGTCTATAATTGCTGAGGACGTTGAAGGTGAAGAGTGCAGAGCTGCCATCACTGACGGCTTTCAGTCCTCCCTTCTTGATCCTCCTACGGCCTCTTGACAGGCCCTCTAGGATAGCCCCTGCCTCATGGTATTCTGTTTTCCACATTTCTTCTCTCTACCACGTGTAAAATGCATCTTCATTTCAGAAACATTAAATGTGGAAAGGCCCACTCCTGAAGATGAGGACAGGATGGTGTTTCATATGAGGTTGTGCCCCGGAGCTCTGGACCACGTCAGCCCCACAGGGGGATCTCAGGGGATACTTGATGAACTGAGCTGTGATTCTTGAGATGGGCTTGGAGGAGGAGGCCCTTTTGGCAGGTGGTGGGCACTGAGAGGAGACCTCATGAGTGCTTGCAGAGGGTGCCGGGGGCTCCCTCTAGCCCACCTCCGCCCAGCTCCAGCAGGGCCCAGTCTTGACTGCTCACTGTCTCCTATTAGGAAGTCTGGAGGAGAGAGGCCTCCTGACATGGAATCAAATCCATGAGGAGTCTGAGGAGACTGCGAAGGTGTCAGAGGTCTACGGCCTCCCCTGTGGGATTGGCACAAAGTTCTGCACTTCCTCCTATACCCGGTACCTCCCCTTCTGGCCCAGACCGGAACATCATGGGAAAGGTGAGGTGGGAGCATGCCAGCTTACCCTCTGCTCCCAGGATTCCTCAGGAAAGTGCCTCAAAGGTGCCACAGAAACCAGGATGTAAGGAGAACTCTCTGCATTGTGGGTGGGAATGTAAATTGGTAAAACCACAATGGAAAACAGTATGGAGTTTCCTCAGAAATTTAAAAACAGAACTACCACATGATCCAGCAATTCCACTTCTGGGTATTTATCTGAGGAAAATGAAAACACTAATTCAAAAAGATATGTACATCCCCATGTTCACTGCAGCATCATTTACAATAGCCAAGATAGGGAAAAAACCTAAGTGTCCACTGATGGATGAATGGATAAAGATAATGTGGTATATATATATACATACATATACACAATGGAATATTATTCAGCCATAAAAAAGAATGAAATATTGCAATTTGTGACAACATGGATGGACCTTGAGGGCATTATGCTAAGTGAAATAAGTCAGAGAGCTCTGCCCTTGTGTAGCCAGAGGTGTGGCCACAGTGTCCAAATTCCCTGCTGAGCCACTCAGGAGATCTCTGTGGAATTGGTTAGGGCCCTTTTGACTGGAAATGAGAAAAGTGTAAGTCATACAATAGGAGATGGGATTTATTGGTTCTTGTAACTGGAAAGGAAGGACACTGGGAGAGCTTACAAAACCATCGGATGAATCGTATGAACCAGAGCCTTAAGGATGAGAACTGATGTGTTCTTTCTCTATCTCTGTCTCTTTTTCTCTCTGTCTCTGTCTCTCTCTCTCTCTCTCCCTCTCTCTCATACACACACACACACACACACACTCTGTCCATCTCCCATCACTGCTTCTCCTTTCCCATTAGTCTCATTCTCTCCCACTGCAGCTGAGGACGATGGTCACACACCACCCACATCTGCATCCTTCCCCTGTTATTGCCAAGGCAAAAGGAAGAGAGCCTTCCCCACTGGCTCTACCAGAAACATCCCAGGGAGGACTATGGTATCTCAGGGTATCCTATGCAAAGAAATTTCATAAGTGCCAAGTTTGAAGACTTGATCTTGATTGTCCCTATATTAGTTTCCTAGGGCAGCTGGAACAAATTACCAAACACTTAGTGCCTTAAAACAACACATATTTATTCTCTTATAGTTTTTGAGGTCAGAAGTCTGGAATGAGTCTTACAGGGCTAAAATCAAGGTGTCTTCAGGGCTGACTCCTCTGGAGGTTCCAGGGTAAAATGTATTTCCTTGCCTTTTCTAGCTTCTAGAGTTGGCCCATATTTCTTGCTTCATGGCCTCCTCCTCATCTTTAATGCTGTAGGGCCATAGTCTACATCACATATAGCAACCATGTGTCCTTCTGACCCTCTTCTGGGAAGGATGCCAACCATCTTGGGTTTGTAATGATCCAGGGCCTTGCTGACCCAGATCCTAACTTATTTCACTGAAAGAACACCACATCTTGAAGGACACAGAGCCCTTCCACGTGAGCTACTCTTCTTGTGAACACTGGTTGTACCAAGGACAGTCTCTCTTGGCAAGCATGTACTCTTTATTCCTCTGCATATATAAACAACCCCATTGCTGCCTTCAGTAGCAGGTACACAACTCCATTCAGCCGTCCACCACTAGACACTCCCTGTAGGGAAATCCCATTAAACCGTTATGTCTCATACACCACCTCTGGGTCTTTTCTTTGGTCTCTCCGCAACCTATTTCACACTGCTGGCACAACTGGGCATGTGGCCAGACACTTGGTGAACCAGCCAGGAGACCGAGGAAAACTCTTTGATCGCTGAGATTATGGGCGACAGAAAGGGGAAATCCTGGCTTGGCTGGTGTCCTTAGTATAGGGGCTGTTTGCCACCATCCTGGATGGATGGGGCCCACTGTATGAGTACAAAAAATGCCAACGGACCTAGGGGAAGATGCTACAGCTGTGAGGGGGCCCTTCCCCACCATGGGTTGGCTCACAACTGAAGCCAAGATGGAAGCAAAAGTAAAACAGTTGCAGGAGAAAGTGCTTGCTCTTAGAGGAGCACGGTCTGACTGGCACTTGGGCACCAGACCTACTGCCCTCAGGATCCACTGGAGCTGCCTGGTGGCAGGGTGCTGAGATCAGTTGCCAGGTAACAGAGGGGTCGGCTGTGGGGGGCCGCCTCCCGCCCTCTGCTGGAGCGCCACCACCGCCAACCCGGGGGGAATCAGATAGGGCCAGGTGGAGGAGAGTGAGGGCTGCTGGGCCTGCTGTGTAGCTGCTTCCAGCTCCTTGGCTGCTCCTACTCCAAGCCTTGCTGGCTGCCCACCCTGAGGGCTCTGAGCAGCTGCTGCAACCAGTGAGGCTCCTGGGGTGGTTTCACGTCTCTGGGATACTGGAGTGGAAGGTATTTTGCTGTCAGGAGTGGAGATGAGCAAAGATCTAACAGTCTCCCTCTTGACTTGGTTAATGGCCGCCTGTAAGGGGCATGGCTTAATGAGGGGGACATACCAAGGCCTCTCCTCTGGTGGCAGCAGGCATCCCTCTGGAGGAAGTTGATAAGCAACCAAATGCTGTTCTGGTGGCTTTGTGGCAGAAGCTGGAGCCACAAAAGATTCACAAGGCCACCAACAGAGGGCCCCAAACCAATAGCACCCTGAGTGACAGCCTGGGAACACCCTAGCTCCCTTGACTGGGGGAAGGCCAAGGGACTCGACCCACTCCTGCAATGCCGTGCAGGTGGTTCGGATATCAGGGTACTGGAGGCCACATGTGGAGATAACAAATATTGGTCTACTAAAAATAAACAGATGGTCTTAGCATTGGTGGATACAGGAGCAAAATACTGATTTATGGAAATCCACCCCATTTTGATGGCCCTATTTCTATCATAGATGGTTATGGTGGGGGCAAAGTCAAGGTGAAATTGATGGTGCTGGTGCTTCAGATAGGGAGTCTCCTGCCAAAACTGTATACCATGTATGTTGCCCCCATACCCTATACTTCCTGGGTATGGATGTCCTTACTGGCCTGACCCATTATACTGATGATGTTGTGTTAACCTCTGAGTCTTTTTCAGACCTCCAGGAAGGCTCCTGCTCACTTGTTGCCCACCTATGCCAATGAGGATGGGCGGTGAATGACAATAAATTACAAGGGCCTGGGTTATCTGTCAAATAGTTGAGTGTTGTCTGATTGGGTAAGACCAAAGTGATTCCTGCTGATGTTATAGATAAGATACAGGCTTTCCCTACACCCAATACCCCAAAGCAACTACAGACCTTTCTAGGCTTATTAGGTTACTGATGCCCTTTCATTTCTCATTTAGCCCAACTACTCTGTGCTCTCTATCAGCTCGTGCGAAAGGGTATTATCTGGGACTGGGGGACCACCGAGCAGGAAGCCTTCACCCAAGCCAAAATAGCAGTAAAACAAACTCAGTCTTTGGGTGTTTTGAACAGGGACAACCGTGTGAATGGGATGTTTCCAGTTACCCAGAGGGGTTTGGATGCAGTCTCTGACAGAGCCAAGGCAATAAACGAGTTCCCCTTGGCTTCAGGTCCCAATTGTGGAAAGGGGCTAAAGACCAATACAGTGCCCTGGAACAATTATTTGCTGCTGACTTGGCCCTCCCGCAGGTGGAGCCCATGACCCATTCCCTGCTGGTCACAGTCTGTACTCATCTGCCCATTGCAGGGTGGCTCTGGGATGTTTTCAAAAAGCCCCCCTCAGGAATGTCTCAAACACAGACATTGGCAAAGTAGCATGCATACTTACAACAATCAGGGACCCTGACCAATAGTCCCCTAAGTGCAGAATTCCATGCCATCCCAGGACCAGTAACATATACCACAGAGAAAACAACCCCATTGGATGAGGTGTCCATGCCTGAAAACCTGCCAAATGTACGGGAAGGCAGAGGACCATCCTGGCAGAGGCCTAGTATATGGATGGCTCTGCAGTGGGCAACCCCCCTCAGTGGATGGCAGGGGCCATCCAGCCTTTAACCAACAGCATGTGGTTGGATTCTGGCTCTGGGTACAGTAGCCAGTGGGCTGAATTGTGGGCTGCCTGGATGGTATTGACTCAAGAACCCAATCCAGTGTATCTGTGTGTGGACAGTTGTACAGTCTACAAGGGGCTCACCCTATGGATGGCCCAATGGGCATGACAAACATGGACTATCAATGGTTGCCCATTGTGGAGGGAAGGGCTCTGAAATGATATCTGGCAGTGGGTCCTGGAAGAAGCACCAGCCAAGAGAGTGGCAGAATGGTTACACAAGGAGACTGACATAAAGGACAAAGGACTCTATGGGCTATTGCCAAGGCCTGGGGCCTCCCCTTACGCTAAGCTGATGTGGTACAGGCATGCCCTTCTTGTTCCTTGCACAGACCCTGGGCCATTCCCAAGAATGTGGACCAAATCACCAGAGGCAACCAACCTGCTCAATGCTGGCAGGTGGACTATGTTGGGCTCTTGCCTTCCTCTGATGGCTGCCAGTATGCCCTTACTTGTGTGGACATGTATACAGGACTGCTGCAGGCATACCCCAGCAAGAGGACCACCCAAAAGACCACCATAAGAGGCCTAGAACACCTCTGTGCCACATATGGTATCCCCACGGACATCAACAGTGACCAAGGTACACATTTTACTGGCCACCAGGTACAAACATGGGCTGACCAAATTAACATACATTGGCAGTTCCACCTGCCATACAATCCCACAGCCACCAGGCTGGAGGAATGAATGAACGGCTTGCTGAAACAACAACCAAGGACAGAAGACAGGACCCTAGTTCACTGGACAAGATGCTTAACAACTGCAATTTGTCAACTGAATGAACATGAAAGACATACGTGACCCAGTGCATATCAGATGTTGATGCAAGGACTTGATGTGACAGTACATCTCCAGACAAGAGCCCACCAAGTGGAAAAACTACATCCACAGTTAGGCACTCAAAAAAACTTGCTTTTGCCTCTGCCACAAGAACTCCCTACTGGTACCCATGTGGTAACTTGGCCCTGGGACTGCAGGTTTGGCCCTGCTGGTGTGGTTGCTTAGCCCCTTGGGGGACAGGCTTAGAACAGGATATCATGGTAATACCCTTTATTGTGTTGAGGCCACCCAAAATGTCCAAACTCTCTAATCCAGAGACTCCAATTCCCCAAGGCACTTTCATTCTTTCCCTCTGGTGTGATGTTCCTCCCTTATCTCATACCACTCCAACCGCGTGTGTCTTCTTGGATGATCATGACCTCCCTGTTTTAGTTCCCAGTGAATGTCTTACTTTTGTCCTTAGGACAACATCTCCCAACCTCTTCGCTGATTGGGCATACACCATTGCTGACATACAAAATTGCTCCACCTGCTGGGAATGCAGCCAACTGCCTCTCTCTTCCACCACAGAATTACCATGGAGGAGAGTGTTCTTTGGCATTCTTGCCTTTTTGGTATTACTTTTATTTTCCTGCTATGCTCTCTATTGCTGTTGTGATATATGGTTACAATGTTCTATGTGTCTGGCTCAAGGGTATCCGCGGAAGAATGGCGCGTTAAGATTGTAAGGGCCATTCAGACACAAGGGGGTGGAGTGTAGTGCCGTGGCCTATGTGCCCTATAGCAACCATGTGTCCTTCTGGCCCCCTTCTGGGCAGTACACCAACCATCAGAGATTTGTAATGATCCAGGGCCTGGCCAGCCCAGATCTTAACTTATTTCACTCAAAGAACATCATGTCTTGAAGGAACACGGAACCCTTCCACATGAGCTACTCTTCTTGGGAATGCTGATCGTACCAAGGACAGTCCCTCTTGGCAAGTACATAGTCTTTATTTCCATGCCTATATAAGCAACCCCCTCTCTGCCCATGGTAGCGGGTGCACAACTCTGTCCAGCCGGCTGCCACTGGACACTCCTTGTAAGTAAATCCCAATAAACCCTTATGTCTCTTATACTGTCTCTGGGTCTTTCCTTCGGTCTCTCCACAACCTATCCCACACTGCTTGCACAACTGGGCATGCAGCCAGAAAAGAGTGTCTCCTCCAACCTCTGCTTCCATCTTCCCATCTTCTTCTCTCTCCTTTGACCTTCTTGCCTCATTCTTATAAAGACACTGTGATTACATTAAGGGCCTGCCCATTTGATCCAGGATTATCTCCCCATCTCAAGATCCTTAGCTTAGTCACAGCTACAAAGTCCCTTTGCCATGTAAGATGACACTTACAGGTGCTAGTGATTAGGACATGGATAGCTTTGGGAACCATTATTCAGCTTACTATCATCCCTAATTAAAAATCCTATCATACTGATTTTATAGTATGGCAGCTGTTCCTTAAGAGTATGAGCCTGAAGTCCCTGCCACCCTGGGGGAAACTGATATGCACAGAGATCAAAGCCTTTACAAATCTGCTTCATTGACTACATTTTCTCCCTGTGAAGCCAAGTCAGTTCCCACTGGCCATATGGTTTTCTGGTCACCTTGTCACTTCCACACTTCTAAAAACACCCGCTGGAGTTAACACGGAAGGTGTCCCCCTTTCGTATAACCTTAGTTGATGAAAAGTCATATGTTGTTTTTTCACCATTTGCCTGTGAAGTTTTTAAACCAATTCTGCTCTTTTGAACAGTTTTTCATTCCTAAGATACACATGTATACAATATACATCCTTGTGTTAATGTTATAAGTATCGAATCTGTTTGTTCTTAGAAGACATTTTGCAGTCTTAGCCTGTGAAAAACTGATGATATTCTTTACAAAATCTGTGATGAGCCTCTACACATTTTCTTTTTTGCTGTAATTAGATAACATACTCAAATGAAATGTAACCTTTGTAAAACTCTACCAGAAGTTGATTAACAAACAGAAATTAACACTTTATTTTAGGATAGCGAGAATGGGGAGGAATTTTATTTCCACTTCCTACAGGACATCTCCACTCTACTTCTGCTTTGAACCTCGCGCCATCAGACTTTCTGCCTGTGCCCCTTTTTGTTGATGGCATCTCCAGACCCTGGTTACTAAACCCCCTTCCTTGAGGATGTCAGTGCATTGGGCACTGTCTCTCCAACAGTCCTCTGTCTTAATAATTGATGACTTCATATCTGTATAGCTCATCCTTCCTCCACCCTGGCCTCTTGTTCCTCCTCCAATAACCTGGTCCTTCACACCATCTCAGCAGCTCATTCCCATGGCCACGTTCTAGTCTAGACCTTGCGATCTACTTCCTACAGTCTCATTTTCAAGCAATCTCTGACCACTTCCTCCTATTTTTCTGGTTCACTACCTCTAGTCCCTCAAGTCCAATGACCCTTTAATTGGCCAAGATCTGAGTCTACTGTCCTCCCACCCCCTTCTTGTCTTCTCCTCCCTCCTCGCTCAGCTTCAATTCCCTGGTCAATCATAATAATCACTTTCTTGCATCCTTAACGCCCTTGGTCTGCTCTCTCTTCATCACACTGTCTTGGCAAAACCTTAATGCTGATCAAAAACAACCTTCACCTTCTCTGTGCCTGCACCCATGCAGCTGAACTGCATTGATTGCTCTTATCTTAGATTCATGACCATGAACTTCACGTGGGTCCTCAATGCTGCCTGGCAGTCATGCTACCTTTCCCAAGTCCATTTGCTCTCTCTTTTTCCTCTCTTAAGAAACTCCTTCTACCTCTGTCCTCATCCTGATTCTCAGCTTCCTGTTTCACTGAGAGATCTGTGGGGTTGAAATCAGCAGCATCCGCATCTCTCCATCTACCAGCTTCTGCACCCTTATCCTCGGTTTTCCCTCCTGTTACAGTGAATGGACCATATGGTTCTTCTCTAGAGCTGATTCCCTCCCTTTGTGCTCCAGAGCCCATCCCTTCATTCCTACTCAAGGATTCACTGCAGCAAAAAAATTAAATTCTCCCCTTTTCCTCTTGCATCATAAAATTTTCTCTTTCTTTTAATAATTTATGTCAGTATATACACCTGATTTTATTAGTATTATCTTAAATAAAGTCTAATTTTGTGAATGTGTGATATGGTGGGCTTAAAGAGGTAGGGTCTGCCTATATAACGTGCTGTAATAAATATTCTGTGGATCCAGGAGCTAGGCTTTGCTCTAGGGGAGCCCAGATGTCTCCCGAACCAAGAGTCGTCACATCCCCTCTTCTGGCCTTCTGTTCTTCAAATCCTGTCCAATTCTGCCATTGGATTTTATAGAGAAGGCACTGAAGCAAAGCAAAGACATTACTTGATGGGCTATAGCTTACGCAGTTGCCTTATTTGGGAAAGCCTAATTGGCTATTTGGGATGGGTTGTTCTTTTTTTTTTTTTTTAACTATTTTATTGTGGTCATATTGGCTTATAACATTGAATAAATTTCAGGTGTACATTATTATATATCAGTTTCTGTATAGACTGCATCGTGCTCACTACCAATAGTCTAGTTTTTTGTTTTTTCTTGTTTTTTTCTTCTGAGGGAGTTTTACCCAGAGCTAACATCTGTTGCCAATATTCCTCTTTTTTTTTCGCTTGAGGAAGACTAGCCCTGAGCTAACATTGGTGCCAGTCTTGCTCTACTTTATATGTGGGTTGCTGCCACAGCATGGCTGACAAGTGGTGTAGGTCCACATGCCCAGGATCCGAAACTGTGAACCCGAGCCGCCAAAAGAGGGCACGCCGATCTTAATAATGAAGCCATGGGACTGGCCCCCAATAATCTAGTTTTTGTCATTCACCATACATATGTGCCCCTTTACCACTTTTTCCCTTCCCCTACCCCTTCCCCTCTGGTAACCACTAATCTGTTCTCCTTATGCATGTGTTTGTTTATCTTCTAGATATAAGTGAAATCACATGTGTTTTTCTTTATCTGCCTGGCTTATTTTGCTAAGCATAATACTCTCAAGGTCCATCCATGTGTGGCAAATGAGACAATTTTGTCTTTTATTATGGCTGAATAGTATTCCATTGTGTATATACACATCATCTTCTTTATCCATTCATAAGTTGATGGACTTGGGTTGCTTCCATGTCCTGGCTATTGTGAATAGTGCTGCAATGAACATAGGGGTTCATAAATCTCTTTGTACTGTTGATTTCAACTTCTTTATATAAGTACCCAGTAGTGGGATAGCTGGATCATATGATATTTTTATTTGTAATCTTTTGGAAATCTCCATACTGTTTTCCACAGGGCTGCACCAGTTTTCATTCCCACCCGCAGTGTACGAGGGTTCCCTTTTCTCCACATCCTCTCCTACATTTGTTGTTTTTTGTCTTGTTAATTATAGCCATTCTGACAGGTGTAAGGTGATAATATCATTGTGCTTTTGATTTGCATTTCCCTAATAATTAGTGATGTTGAACATCTTTTCATGTGCCTGTTGGCCATCTGTATATCTTCTTTGGAAAAATGTCTGTTCATATCCTCTGCCCATTCTTTTGATTTGATTGTTTTTTTGTTGTTGTTGTTGAGTTGTGTTAGTTCTTTATATATTTTGGAAATTAATGCCTTTTCAGATATATGATATGCGAATATTTTCTGTCAGTTGGTGAGATGCCTTTTTGGTTTTTTTTCATGGTTTCCTCTGATTTGCAGAAGCTTTTTAGTCAGATGTAGTCCCATTTGTTTATTTTTACTTTTGTTTCCCTTGCCTAAGTGGACATGGTATTCCAAAAGATGCTGCTAAGACCAATGTCAAAGAGTGTACTGCCTATATTTTCTTCAAGGAGTTTTATGGTTTCAGGTCTTACATTCAAGTCCTTAATCCATTTTGAGTTAATTTTTTTTGTATGGTGTAAGATAATGGTCTACTTTCATTCTTTTGCATGTGGCTGTCCAGTTTTCCCATCACCATTTATTGAAGAGACTTTGATTTCTCCATTGTATGTTCTTGGCTCCTTTATTGAAGATTAGCTGTCCATAAATACGTGGTTTTATTTCTGGGCATTCAGTTCTGTTACATTGATCTGTGTGTCTGTTTTTGTGCTAGTACCATGCTATTTTGATTACTATTATCTTTGTAGTATTTTTTCTTTTGTTTTTGGTGAGGAAGATTCTCCCTGAGCTAACATCTGCTGCCAATCTTACTCTTCTTTGCATGAGAAAGATTAGCCCTGAGCTAAGATTTGTGCCAATCTTCTTGTATTTCATATGTGGGATGCCTCCACAGCATGGCTCCTGAATGGAGTACGTCCTTGCCCAGGATCCAAATCTGCAAACCCAGCCGCCGAAGCAGAGAGTGTGAAACTTTAACCACTCAGCCATGGAGCTGGCCCCTGCTTTGTAGTATATTTTGAAGTCAGGGATTGTGGTGACTCTAGGTTTGTTCTTTTTTCTCAGGATTACTTTGGCTATTCTTAGTCTTTTGTTGTTCCATATAAGTTTTAAGATTCTTTATTCTGTATCTGTGACAAATGTCATTGGGATTCTGATTGGGATTGCACTGAATCTGTAGATTGTTTAGGTAATATGAACTTTATTGTTTAGGTAATATGAACTAATATTAGGTAATATGAACTTTTTAACTGTTTTTTTTTCTTCCAATCCATGAGCGTGGAATGTCCTTCCATTTCTTTATGTCTTCTTTGATTTCTTTCAACAATGTCTTATAGTTTTAATTGTATACGTCTTTCACCTCCTAGGTTAAATTTATTCCTAGATATTTTATTCTTTTTGTTGTGATTATAAATGAGATTTCATTCTTGAGTTCCCTTTCTACTAGTTCATTATTAGTTTATAGAAATGCAAATGATTTTTGTAAGTTGATTTTGTACTCTGCAACTTTGCTGTGGTTGTTGATTATTTCTAATAGTTTTCTGGTGGATTCTTTAGTGTTTTCTATATGTAGAATCATGTCATCTACAAACAGTGAGAGTTTTACTTTTTCCTTTTCAATTTGGATACCTTATATTTCTTTTTCTTGCCTAATTTCTCTGGCCAAAACTTCCCATACTATGTTGAATAAGAGTGGTGTGAGTGGGCCCCCTTGTCTCGTTCCCATTCTCAGATGGGTGGCTTTAAGTTTTTCACCATTAAGTATGATGTTGGCTGTGGGTTCGTCATATATGGCCTTTATTATGTTGAGATACCTTCCTTCTATATCCATTTTATTGAGAGTTTTTATCATAAATGGATGTTGGATCTTGTCAAATGCTTCTTCTGCAACTATTGAGATGATTATGTGGTTTTTATTCTTCATTTTGTTAATGTGGTGTATCACATTGATTTGCTGATGTTGAACCATCCCTGCATCCCTGGTATAAATTCCACTTGACTGTGGTGTATGATCCTTTGAATGTTTTTGATTTGCTAATATTTTGTTGAGGATTTTTGCATCTATGTTCATTGGTGATATTGGCTTGCAATTTTCCTTTTTTTTTTTATCCTTGTCTGGTTTTGGTAGCACGATAATGTTGGCCTTGTGGAATTAGTTATAATCAATCGTATCTTTTTCAACTTTTTGTAATAATTCGAGAAGGATCAGTATTAATCTTCTTTGAAAGTTCAGTTGAATTTTCCCAAGAAGCCGTCTGGTCCTGAACTTGGTTTTTTGGGAGGTTTCTGATTATTGTTTCAATCTCCTTAATTGTGATTGGTCTATTCAGATTCTCTATTTCTGCTTGATTCAGTTTTGGGAGGTTGTATGAGTCCAACAATTCATCTATTTCTTCTAGGTTATACAGTTTGTTGGCATATTGTTTTTCATAGTATTCTCTTATTATCATTTGTATTTCTGGGATATGCATTGTAATTTCTCCTCTTTTATTTCTAATTGCATTTATTTGAGCCTTCTCTCTTTTCTTCTTAGTGAGTCTGGCTAAGGGTTTGTCAACTTTGTTTATCTTCTCAAAAGCCATGTCTCAGTTACTTTGATCTTTTCTATTGTTTTTTTTTAATTCTCTATTTAATTTATTTCTGCTCTAATTTTTATTATTTCCCTCCTTCTGCTGACTTTTGGCTTTTCTAGTTCTGTTAGGTATAGTTCAAGATACTTATTTGAAATTTCTCTTGTTTATTGAAGTAGGCCTGTATTGCTATAAAGTTCCCACTTAGTACCATTTTTCCTGCATCCATAAGAATTAGTATGTTGTATTTTCACCTTCACTTGTCTTCAGATTTTTTTTATTTCTCCTCTGATTTCTTCATTGATCCAATGGCTGTTCGGTAGCATGTTGTTTAATTTCCAGATGTTTGTGATTTTCCTAGTTTTTTTCTTGTAATTGATTTCTAGTTTCATAGCATTGTGGTCAGAAAAGATACTCAATATAATTTCAATCTTCTTAAATTTATTGAGGCTTGCCTTGTTTCCTAACATATGGTCTATATTTCTGAATGTTCCATGTGCACTTGAGAAGAATGTGTATTCTGCCGTTCTTAGATCGAGTGTTCTATATATATCTATTAAGTCTAGCTGGTCTACTGTTTCATTGAAGGCCACTTTTTCCTTGTTGACTTTCTGTCTGGAAGCTATCCATTGGTGTAAGGGGGCGTTGAGGTCCCCTACTATTATTGTGTTACTGTTAATTTCTCCCTTTAGGTCTTTTAATAGTTGCCTTTTATACTTTGGTGCTCCTGTGTTAGGTGCACATGTATTCACAAGAGTTTTGTCCTCTTAGAGGAATGTCTCTTTTATCGTTATATACTGTCCCTCTTTGTCTCTCATTGTCTCTTCTATCTTGGAATCTGCTTTGTCTGATATCAGTATGGTGACACCTGGTTTATTTTGTTTGCCATTTTCTTGGAGTATCTTCTTGCATCTCTTCACTCTAAGCCTATGTTTGCCTTTAGAGCTGAGATGTGTTTCCTGGAGGCATCATACTGTTGGGTCTTGTTTTTTAATCCATCCAGCTACTCTGTGTCTCATGTTTGGGGAATTGAATCCATTTACATTTAGAGTGATTATTGATATATGAGGGCTTAATACTGCCACTTTATCTTGTTTTCCAGTTGTTCTATTTTTCTATTGTTTCTTTTTCCTTGTATTTCTGACTCCCATTTCAGTTTGGTGGTTTTCTGTGATGATTTTCTAAGTTTTCTCTTTATGAATGTGGTTCTGTTCTTATTTTTTACTTATTGTTTACCATGAGTTTGTATAAAAGATCTCGAAGATGAGATAGTCCATTTTCTGATAGCTCTTATCTCCTTAGCCAAAGCAAATGCCATGCCTTAACTCTTCACCATCTAAGTTATTGTTGTTACAAATTATTCTATTCTGCATTGTAAGTTTGTGACTAAATTGAAGTTTTTATAATTATTTTTGATGCTTTCCTTTCCTTTATCTTTTATGTTTTAATCAAGTGTTTGCTAGTCTGTTCTGATAGAGAGCCTCAATTTTATTATTTTGTCTATTTATTTCCTTGCTCAAAGTTTTGTAGGCCTTTGCCTTTTTTGTTTCAGATAGGAGGGCTCTCTTCATCATTTCTTGTAAGGGAAGTCTAGTGGTGATGAATCTCTCAGCTTTTGTTTATCTGGGAAAGCTTTTATGTCTCCATCATATCTGAAGAATAATTTTGCTGAATAGAGTATTTTTGGCTGAAAGTTTTTGTCTTTCAGTATTTTGAATATATCATTCCATTCTCTCCTAGCCTGTAAGGTTTCTGCTGAGAAATCCGCTGAAAGCCTGATGAAGGTTCCTTTGTAGGCTATTTTATTCTGCCTTGCTGCCCTTAATATTTTTTCTTTGTCATTGACTTTTGACAGTTTTCATATTATATGCCTTGGAGAAGGACTTTTTGCACTGATGTAATTTGAGTTCTCCTGCCTTCATGTACTTGTAAGTCCAGTTCCTGCCCCAGGTTTGAGAAGTTCTCAGCTGTTATTTCTTTGAACAAGCTCTCTTCTCCTTTCTCCCTCTCTTGTCCCTCTGAGTATCTATAATCCTTATGTTACTCTTCCTAGTTGAGTTGGACATTTCTTGAAGAATTTAATTTTTAAAAAATCTTAGTTCTCTTTCCTCCTTCACCAGAAGCATTTCTATATTTCTATCTTCTAAGTCACTAATTCTGTCCTCCATAAAGTCTGCTCCATTTTTTATGGTTTCTAGATTATTTTTTATCTCATTAATTGTGTTCTTCATATCCAGAATTTTTGTGTAGTTTTTTAAAAGACCTTCAGTCTCTTTGGTGAAATATCCTTTCTGTTAATTAATTTTACTCCTGAGCTCATTGAACTGTATTTCTGTGTTTTCCTGTAACTCATTGAATTTCTTTATGACAACTATTTTGAATTCTTTGTCGTTCAGATTGTAATCTGTGACTTCAGGTTTGGTTTCTCAAGACTTGTCATTTTCCTTCTTTTCTTCAGTGTTACTGTAGGTCTTCATGGTATTTGATGAATTGATCCTCTGCCAGCTCATTTGTGGTAGTATCAGGTCTCAGATTACAGCTGCCATTGCTAGGGGGTGGCAGGAGCTGTCTTTTCTGATCCCACCCTCTCCATTGGTAGTTGTGCCACTCAGGCTGCTCCACATTTGCATGGACTGACTCTGGGGATTGTGCTCATGCCAGTGGGGCAACTGTGCTCTGTGGGCTGGTCTAGCTGATCTGCTTCACTTGGCAGGTGGGGTGCTTTGTGGGGGCTGAGCTACTACTTGGTGTGGAAAGTTTGCAGAGGCATGGCCATGTTGGTAAGTGGGTCCTCCTGCAGGATGAGTTACCACTCAGAAAGCATCTGTGTGTGGGCCAGGCTGCCCCCACCTCCACTCACAGTCACACTGGCTGCTGTGTGAGGATCCACGACCTAGAGTGCTGCTGCTGAGGAGGGGGAGGAGTCTGCTCACCTAGTTCCATGGCTTCCTGGGGATCCAGTCCACCCACCTTCAGATGTATAGCTGCATGGATCTCTTAGGCATTTTGTTGTGTTGTGTTGTGTAGGGAATCTTCTGTTGTTTAATGAACGCACATTTAGTTGTAACTTAGAAGAGAGAGGAAAAAGGAACAACTCAGTCCACTATGACATCACTCTGTGATGGATTGGTCTGAAATTTCACTTTCTTGGATTTGAATGCACTGACTCTGGCTTAGGTTTTGGTTTGCTTATGTAGGCTACCAAGGCATCAGAGCCCCCTTAACCTAATGGCCTCCTTTTTAAATTATTTTAACAGGCTTCAAGACTGCAGTATCAGCTCCCGTTTGAATTTGCAGCCTGCTGATCTGTCCTACAAATTTCACATTTGCAGTCTCCACAATTGTGTGAACCAATTCCTTAAAATAAATCTCTATACCTACACCTATACCTATACTATTGATTCTATTTCTGTGACAGATAGAGTACTGGCTGATACAGAAAGATATCATCAGTCAAGATAGAAAAATATACCTGACTAATATAGGAAGAGTCCTTGGTGGGGAGGAAAAGAGAATGAGGACCATCTGAGGGTGGTTTGATGCAACAAATCCAACTCAGGCTGTGCCAATATCCAATGCACACTGCAGGAGAAGGCAGGGAAGCAGAGGGCTGTTGGGGCTGAGGAGTGAATGTCAGGACAACACTCCTAGCACTTAACTGTGGGGAAAAAGAACACAAATATTTGCTGAGGTCCACTCTGACCAGGGGCCCACTGGCACATACTGCTTTGGGAATGAAGTCATAGCCTTAGATAAAATAGGATTGGGGTGAAAGGTATTGCAACGAGGGAGTGGCTATGCAGAGCCAGTACATGTTCCTTTAAGGCCTACTATGTGCAGGGACCTCTGTAACAACACATTTATTCTTTCCCATGTGCTGGCTTGTTCCTGAGTTGCTGGGGGTGGCTGGCCTGAGCTGCAGTGACAGGAGCACTCCTCTTTCCTTTCTTCTCAACACAAGTTTGGGCACTCTCCAAGCATGAAGGCCCTGCCCACCCAGCTGCTTGGAAACCCCCTCCTGATCCTTAATTTGGACAGTGAAGTGCAGGCAAAGCTCTGATCCCTGCATATAACCAGGGCGATCCTTAAGGGTCTCTCAGCTCATGTGTCATAGGATGGTGCGGTGAGGTGGTGAGAGCTGGGGATGTGGTGTCAGACAGAGTGGGTTTTGATCTTAAGACTTAACCTGCATGTCAGTTTCTCATGGGGAGATGAAAAAGTCAAAGGATATGGGAGGCCTTCAGTGGAGGGGCGCCACTGTTGTCATGATGTGTAAATCGTAAAGAGCCAGGTGAACCCATTCTCTCTGTACACTCAATGGATTAGTCACAGTTCTCTAGAGAAACAGAACCAACAGGTTGTAGGATGTGTATGTACCTACATGTACACACATATACATATATACACACACATGCATAACTGTATATGTATATATAGAGACAGAGAGAGAGAAAGAGATTTATTTGAAGGAGTGTGCTTATGTGATCATGCAGGCTAACAGTTCCAAAATCTGGCAGGTTGGGAAGAGTTGCAGTTCAAGTCTGAAGGCAGTCACTGGCAGATTTCCCTCTTTCTCTGGGGAGGTCAGTATTTTGGTATATTCAGTCCTTCAAATGATTGGATGAGGCCAACACATATAGTAGAGAGTAATCTGCTTTACTCAAATTCTGCTGATTTAAATGTTAATTTCATCCAAAAATATCTTCATAAAAACATCTAGAATAATGTTTGACCCGCTATCTGGATACCGTGGCCTAGTCAAGTTGACACTAGAATTCACTATCACATCCAACATGCACATCCAGGGACATACATTCTTTGCCCAGGAACCTCACCAGAAAGTGCTCAGAACACTGTGGGATCTGCCTTGGACTCCAACAGGAGATTTTATTACCCGAAGAAGCAGATGGAGATGGTTCTACCCTGATGTCCTGTAGCACAGGGTTGAGGTCAGCACCATTCCTGGGCTCCCAGAACATGCAGGATGAGTGGATAACCTCTAGAACCCATCAGAACAATGTCCTGAACCCAGGGTGTGCTGCAAGTAGCCAATGTTATGGCAGCTCCAGGGACAGATCCTGCATGTCCTCTTTTTGTACCTCAGCTGCACCCAGCACCCCCTGAATAGGAGCACAGTGAAAGCAGGAGTGTGCCCTGCAGCAGGCCAACCTCTTACACCAGACAACCCTGAAAGGCCAACACGGGCCCATGCTACATTTAAATACTTTATAATAATCAGAAACTAAAACCATCAAAATGCTTTTGGGACAGCCCACTCTAAACTTCCCAGAAGGCTGAGGCAGGGGCAACCTTGGCTGCCTGCATTCAAACTTGGAAACTGCCTACCCTCCTTCCTTCCTCCCCATCTCTGCCCTTCTGTTTTACAAATCTTCATCATCAAAGTTTAAATCCAGAAACAGTCTTAAGATTTGTTTTGAATGTAATAATATTTTCACATGTTGCCTTTGACATTAGCAAGACTGACCTCACTATATTGAAAATTATTATTTAGTGTTCTTTAATCATGGTGGCTGGGAAGGTGAACCAAGATCAAGACACTTCAATTCTTCCTTTGTAATATCTTGCTTTCACTTTTTTATTTCTATTACTAGTGCTTTTTATCAACTTTAAGCCCCAATTCCCATATTGTAAGAAAAACGCAAGCGTGAGGAAGACGGGGATGTAGGAATCCATCTCTTTACCTGGACAACAATTGAACTGGCAAAATCTGTCTCATGTAACTGTTTTGGAACTCTGAAGTCCGTTGAAGGATTGCAACTCCCAGGGGAAGATTTGGTGGTTAACTTTGGTCAATTTTAGCTCTTAGCACAGTAGTAGCTACCCATTCCCCACCCCCTAGACATGTCTCAGATAGCTGTGCACATCTTCCTGGAGCAGCTTGCACACAGCTTGGGGGAGTCAGAGTGGGCAAAAAGGACCCTGTCCTCCAATTATTGGGGATCTCTGCTCTGGTTGCTGATTACTGCTTCTGATCACAGAAGTGCAGACAAAGAGATGAGTAGCCATTGTTCTTGCGTCTACCCCATTGTTGCAAGCCCCACTTTCTCTGGCTGAAGTGATTTCCAGAGGATTTATAAGGCCAGTGCCCATTTCCCCCCTTTCTCAATTTTCATTTTCTTTACTTTACAGAGACAGCCATTAAAGACTATGACATTCAAAAACAACTGCATATACAGGGAAAATTAGAAAGTGACTGTGCATGTCCAGGGAAAGGCTCAGAAAAGACCTGAGAAGACCTTAAGTTTACACCTAAGGCTGAACTTTGGCATAGAGAGAGCCTACAACAAGCAACAAAACAAAAACAATGAAAAAAGACAGTAACAGCAATAATAAAAAACCCTGGGGAAGGGGGAAGAATCTGATTTCCAGAGGTACCACATTACTAGATTCAAACAAAAAAATCACAAGGCATACAAAGAAACAGAAAAGTAAGGTCCATGCAAAATAAAAAAAAATAAATCACCTGAAACTGTCCCTGAAAAACACATAATGGTAGATATACTAAGACTTTAAAACAACTCTCTTAAAAATTTGTAAAGAACTAAAAGATGTGGAGAAAGAGAAGAAAATGACATGTGAATAAAATGGAAATATCAATAAAGTAGTAGAAAACCTAACAGGAAACCAAAAAGAATTCTGGAGCTGAAAATTACATTTACTGAAACAAAAATTCAGTAGAGGGATTCAATGAGCGTATTTGAGCAGGCAGAAGAAAGAACCAGCAACCTTGAAGATAGGACTATGGAGATGATCAAATATGAGGAACAGAAAGAAAAAATGTTGAAGGAAAGCAAACAGAGCCTAAGGGACGTGTGGGGCACCATTAAGTGGACCAATATATGCATTGATGGAGTTTCAGAAGGAGAAGAGAGAAGGGTGCAGGGAGAATATTTGAAGAAATACTCCCTGAAAATTTCCTAAATTTAATGGAAGACATGAATATAAACATCCAGGAATCTCAACAAACTCTAAGTAAGATGAGCACAAAGAGACCCACACAAAGACGCCTTATAGTCAGACATTGAAAAGACAAACAGAGAATCTCCAAAGCAGCAAGAGAAGTGAATCATCACATACAAGGGATCCTCAAGATTGTCAGCAGATCTCTCTGCAGAAACGTCAGAGGCCAGAAGACAGTGGGCTGATATACTCAAAGTGCTAATAGAAAAAAAAGCTATGAACCAAGAATCCTATATCCAGAAAAACTGTCCTTCAAGAATGAGGAAGATATTAAGACATTCTCAGGTAAACAAAAACTAAGGGAGTTTGTGACTTCTATACCTGCCTGTAAGAAATGCTCAAGGTGGTCTTTCAAGATGAAATGAAAGGACACTGAATAATAACTTGAAGCTATAGAAAGAAAGAAAGATCTCAATAAAGGTAAATCAATGGCCACATAAAATTTAGTATTATCGTACAGTGGTTTGTAAGTATACTTTTTGTTTTATACATGATTTGAGATCAATACATTTAAGGAAAAAAACCACATTAGTGTAAAAACTAGTATTATTGTAAGTTTGATTTCTAATTCCAAATCTTGTTTTCTACGTAACTTAAGAATATGCATTTAAAAAATTATTAGTCTATGTTTTTGGACATACAATGCCTAAGGATGTAATTTTGTGACATCAGTAACTGAAAGGGGTGGGGACAGAGCTGTGAAGGAGCAGAGATTTTGTGTGTTATTGAAGTTGGTATGAATTTAAATTAGAGTGTCATAACATTAGCATGTTACATGTAATTCTCATGATAACAACAAAGAATTTATCTCTAGAAGATACCCAAAAGGAAATGGGAAAGGAATTAAATATTTCACTACAAAACATCAACTAAACACAAAAGAGGACAATAATGCAGGAATGAGGGACAAAAAAGCTAAAAGGCATATAGAAAACAAATAGCACAATGACATAAGTACCTCCCTTCCTAACAATAATGACTTGAAATGCCAATTAATTCAACTCTCGAATCAAAAGACAAAAAATGGATAAAAACACATGATTCAACTATATGACCTTACCACCTGCAAACACGTAATTTTACTTCTTTTTCCAACTATGTGTCTTTAGATCTAAAGTGAATCTCTTGTAGATGGCACACAAGCAGGTTGAAGCTGAAAGGATGGATAAAAAATATTCCATGCAAATAGTAATCAAAAGAGAGCAGGAGTGGCTATACTACTATCAGACAAAATGTAGTTTAAATCAAAAAGATTACAAGAGAGAAAGAAGGACATTATGTATTAATAAATGTTAAATATAGCAAGAAATATAACAGTTATAAACATTTACACACTTAATGACAGACCATCAAAATATATGAAGCAAAAGCTGACAAAAGAGAAGGGATTTTGAAATAGTTCTACAATAATGGTTGAAACTTCAATACCCCACTCAGAAGAATGGATGTGTTAAGCCACAAATTAAGTGTCAATAGATTTAAAAAGATAGATATACCACAATGGGATGAAGTATCTTCTCTGACCACAACAAGATGTTAACAAAGAAACAATTAACTTAAGGAAATCTAAAAAATTCAGAAAGTTTTGGAAATTAAGCAACACTTTTAAGCAACTAATGGAGATAAAGAAAACCCATCCAAAAATTCACATGTAATCTCAAGGCACCCCAAATAGCCAAAACAATCTTGGAAAAGAACAAAAAAACTAGAAGACCCATACTTCCTGATTTTAAAACTTACTACAGTAATCAAAACAGCGTGGTATTTGCATACAGACAGACATTTAGACCAACAGAATAGAACAGAGGGCCTGGAAATAAACCATCACATATACGGTCAAATGATTTTTGGCAAGAGTGACAAGACCATTCAATGGATAAAGGACAGTCTTTTCAACACGTAGTAGTGGGAAAACTGGATATCCACCTGCAAAAAGAGTGAAGTTGGATCTACCTAATGCCATATATGAAAATTAATTCAAAATGGATCAATAACCTAAATGTAAGACCTAAAACAATAAAATCCTTTTTATAAGAAAACATCGGACAAAACCTTCTTGACGTTGGAATTGGCAATGATTTCTTGGATATGACACTGAAGACACAGGTAACCAAATAAAAAATAGACAAATTGGACTTCGTGAAAATTTTAAAATTCTGTGCACCAAAAGACACTATCTGCAGAGTAAAAAGACAACCCATAGAATGGGAGAAAACATTTGCAAATCATATATCTGGTAAGGGATTTATATCAAGAGTATATAGAGAACTCCTAAAACTCAGCAACAGAAAAATCAAACAACATGATTCAGAAATGAGCAAAGCACTTGAATAGACGGTTCTCCAAAGAAGATATATGAATAGTCAAGAAGCACATGAAAACATGCTCAGCATCACTAATCATTAGGGAAATGCAAACGAAAACTTCAATGAGGTACCACTCACACCCATTAGGATGGCTGCTATCCAATGAGCAAAAAGTGCTGGCAAGGATATGGACAAATTGGAACTCTTGTGCACTGTTGGTGGGAATGTAAATGGTAAAGCTACTGTAGAAAACATTTTTGTGGTTCCTCAAAAAATTAAAAATAGAATTATCATATGATACAGAAATTCCACTTCTGGATATACGCCTATAAGAATTGAAAGCAGGATTTCAAAGAGATATTTGTATACATATGTTTTATAAGAACATTATTCACAATAGTTAAAATGTGTAGAAGCAGCCCAAGTGTTCATGGGAGAATGGACAAGCAAAAGGTGGCATATACATACAATGTAATATTATTCAGCCTTTAAAAGGAAGGGAATTCTGCAATATGTTACTACATGGATGAAATTTGAGGAGATTATTGCTAGTGAAATAAGCCAGTCACAAAAAGGCAAATACTTTATGATTCCACTTATATGAGATACTTAGGGTAGTCAAAATCACAAAGACAGAAAATTTAATGGTGGGATGCCAGGGGGAGGGGAAAATGGGAAGTTATCATTTAGTGGGTATAGAGTTTCAGTTTTACCTAATGACAAGAGTTATGGGGATGGATGGTCATGTTGGTTGCACAACAACGTGAATGTATTTAATACTACTCAACGTGCGCTTAAAAGTGGTTAAGATGGTAAATTTTATGTGTACTTTAACAAAACAAGAAAATATTTAAAAATATTACAAATTTATGCCATATTATCTGTATTATGTTCCAGTCTGTCTTTGTGCTACCACCAAATTATACTTCCTAAAACACTGCTTTATGTCATTTCTGTGCTCACAAATTTACATTGGCGTCTGATGACTGGCCTTAGTATATCTTTCTATCCTGACCTCCTATTGTTGCTAAAATCATTGTATATGTTAGCTACCTAATTACTTAACTTTCCCCCAACCCTATCTTCGACCTTTTGATTCTTGATATACTTGCTCTTCGTTCCTTTAGTGCTGATCTGTCCCTCTTTTCCTTCTAATGTGTAAATATTTTTAAGGACCTACTTAAATTTGAACTCCTCTAGGAAAGGTTCCCTAATTGCCCCATTTGTGGTGACTTCTCTTTCTCTTAAATACCTATGGCATTTATTGTTTAAACAATTCATTGAATAGTTGGCATTGGCTGATATTTGTTGCTGTGCACCTGTCTTATTTCCCTGAATATCTCTAAACTTAGTGGACTCAGAGCTATCTCTTTTTTTTTATTGTGGTCATAATAGCTTATAATGTAGTGAAATTTCACTTGTACATTATTATTTGTCATACACCATGTAAGTATTCCCCTTCACCCCTTGTGCCCACCCCCCACCACCCTTCACCTGATAACCACTAATTTGTTCTCTTTCTCCACAAGTTTGTTTATATTCCACATGTGAGTGAAATCATATGGTGTTTGTCTTTCTCTGTCTGGCTTATTTCGCTTAACATGATGCCCTCAAGGTCCATCCATATGGTTGCGAACGGGATGATTTCATCTTTTTTGTGGCTGAGTAGTATTCCATTGTAGATATATACCATATCTTCTTTAGCCAATTATCAGTTGATGGGCACTTGGGTTGCTTCCTCGTCTTGGCTATTGTGAATAATGCTGCAATGAACATAGGGGTGGGCAAGTCTCTTTTGATTGTTGATTTCAAGTTCTTTAGTTAAACACCCAGAATTGGGACAGCTGGATGATATGCTATTTCTATTTTTAATTTTTTGAGAAATCTCTGTACTGTTTTCCATAGTGGCTGCACCAGTTTGCATTCCCACCAGCAGAGTATGAGGGTTCCCATTTCTCCGTATCATCTCCAACATTTTTAAATTTTTGTCTTGGTAATTATAGCCATTCTGACAGGTGTAAGGTGATATCTCATTGTAGATTTGATTTGCATTTCCCTGATGATTAGTGGTGCTGAACATCTTTTCATGTTTCTGTTGGCCATCTGTATACCTTCTTTGGAAAAATGTCTGTTCTTATCCTCAGCCCATGTTTTGATTGGGTTGTTTTTGTTGTAGTTGTTGAGTTACGTGATTTCCTTATACATTTTGGAGATTAACCCCTTGTCAGATGTATTATTTTCAAACATTTTCTCCCATTTGGTGGATTGTTTTCTCATTTTTATCTTGGTTTCTTTTGCCTTCCAGAAGCTCTTTAGACTGATGAAGTCCCACTTGTTTATTTTTTCTTTTGTTTCCCTTGTCTGAGTAGGCATGGTATTTGAAAAGATCCTTTTAAGTTTGATGTCAAAGAGTGTACTGCCTATATTCTCTTCCAGAAGTTTTATGGTTTTAGGTCTTACCTTCAAGTCTTTAATCCATTTTGAGTCTATTTTTGTGCATGGGGAAAGATAATGGTCTACTTTTATTCTTTTCCATGTGGCTGTCCAGTTTTCCCAGCACAATTTATTGAAGAGGGTTTCCTTTCTCCGTTGTATGTTCTTGGCTCCTTTGTCGAAGATTAGCTGTCCATAGATGTGTGGTTTTATTTCTGGATTTTCAATTCTGTTCCATTGATCTGTGTGTCTGTTATTGTACGAGTACCATGGTGTTTTGATTACTATAGCTTTGTAATATATTTTGAAGTCTTGGATTGCGATGCCACCAGCTTTGTTCGTGTTTCTCAGGATTGCTTTGGCTATTCAGGGTCTTTTGTTGCCCCATATGAATTTTAAGATTCTTTGTTCTATTTCTGTGAAGAAGGTCATTGGGATTCTGATTGGAATTGCGTTGAATCTGTAGATTGCTTTAGGTAGTATGGACATTTTAACTATGTTTATTTTCCAATCCACGTGCATGGAATATCTTTCCATTTCTTTATGTCAGCATTGATTTCTTTCAGTAGTGTCTTATAGTTTTCTTTGTATGGGTCTTTCACCTCCTTGGTTAAATGTATTCCTAGACATTTTATTCTTTTTGTTGCAATTGTAAATGGGATTCTATTCTTGAGTTCTTGTTCTGTTAGTTCATTATTAAAGTATAGAAATGCTACTGATTTTTGTGACTTGACTTTGTACCCTGCAACTTTGCTGTAGTTTTTGATTATTTCTAATGTTTTCTGATGGATTCTTTAGGGTTTTCTCTATGTAAAATCATGCCATTTGCAAGCAGCGAGAGTTTCACTTCTTCATTGCCAATTTGGATAGTTTTTATTTCTTTTTCTTGCTTAAGTTCTCTGGCCAAAACCTCCAGTACTATGTTGAATAAGAGTGGAGAGTGGGCACCCTTGTCTTGTTCCTGTTCTCAGAGGGATGACTTTCAGTTTTTCCCCATTGAGTATGATGTTGGCTGTGGGTTTGTCATATATAGACTTTATCATGTTGAGGTATTTTCCTTCTATATCCATTTTATTGAGAGTTTTTATCATGAATTGATGTTGGATCCTGTCAAATGCTTTCTCTGCATCTATTGAGATGATCATGTGGTTTTTATTCCTCATTTTGTTAATGTGGTGCATCACATTGATTGATTTGTGGATGTTGAACCATCCCTGTGTCCCTGGTATGAATACCACTTGATCATGGTGTGTGATCTTTTTAATGTATTGCTGTATTCAGTTTGCCAATATTTTGTTCAGGGTTTTTGCATCTAAGTTCATCAGTGATATTGGCCTGTAATTTTCATTCTTTGTGTTGTCCTTATCTGGCTTTGGTATCAGGGTGTTGATGGCCTCATAGAATGTGTTAGGAATATTTCCATCTTCCTCAATTTTTTGGAATTGTTTGAGAAGAATAGGTAATAAATCTTTTTTTTGAAGAAGAAGATCAGCCTTGAGCTAACATCTACTGCCAGTCCTCCTCATTTTCCTGAGGAAGACTTGTCATGAGCTAACACCCATGCCCATCTTCCTCTACTTTATACGTGGGATGCCTGCCACAGCATGGCTTGATGAGCAGTGCCATGTCCACACCCAGGATCCAAACCCGTGGACCCTGGGTGCCAAAGTGGAATGTGAGAACTTAACCACTGTGCTACTGGGCCGGCCCGGTAATAAGTCTTTGCATGTTTGGTAGAATTCTCCTGAGAGGCTGTCTGGTCCTGGACTTTTATTTTGGGGGAAGTTTTTGGTAACTGTTTCAATCTCTTTACTTGCAATTGGTCTATTCATATTTTCTTTTTCTTCTTGATTCAGTTTTGTGAGGTTGTAGAGTCTAGGAATTTATCTGTTTCTTCTAGATTGTCCAGTTTGTTGGCATATAGTTTTTCATAACATTCTCTTGTAATCTTTTGTATTTCTGTGGTATCCGTTGTAATTTCCCTCTTAAATTTCTAATTTTATTTTTTTGAGACTTCTCCCTTTTTTTCTTAGTGAGTCTAGCTAAGGGCTTGCCCATTTTGTTTATCTTCTCAAGGAGCTAGCTCCTTGTTTCATTGATGCTTTCTACATACTTTTTTGTTTCAATTTCGTTTATTTCTGCTCTAATTTTTATTATTTTCCTCCTTCTGTTGAGTTTGGGCTTTGTTTGTTCTTCTTTTTCTAATTCTGTTAGTTGTAGTTTAAGATTGTTTATTTGAGCTTTTCTTGTTTGTTGAGATGGGCCTATAAATTGCCCTCTTAGGACGACTTTTGCTGCATCCCATATGAGTTGGTATGGTGTGTTTTCATTCTCATTTGTCTCCAAATATTTTTTGATTTCTCCTTTTATTTCTTTGACAACCCATTGGTTGTTCAGTAGCATGTTGTTTAGCTTCCACATTTTTGTTCCTTTCCCTGCTTTTTTCTTGTAGTTGATTTTGAGTTTCATAGTATTATAGTTGGAGAAGATAGTAGATATGATTTCAATCTTCTTAAATTTATTGAGGTTTGCCTTGTTTCCCAATATATGGTCTATCCTTGAGAATGTTCCATGTGCACTTGAGAAGAATGTATACTCTGCTGTTTTTATGGAGTACTCTCTATATGTCTATTAAGTTGATCTGGTCGCACATTTTCTGGTTCTTCTGCATATCCTTTGTTTCTCGTCCCATGTATTTCAGGCTACCGATTTGATTAGGTAGCTTTCTATGTTTGTTTCCTTCGTTTTCTCCTTGTTTATCATATATGTCTCTGTTCTAAGTATTTATTTAGTGGTTACCATTAGGTTCATATAAAGTCTCGTAGATGAGATAGTCCATTTTCTGATTGCCTCTTATTTCCTTATACTATACTGATTCCATCTCTTTCCTCTTCCCCTTCTAAGTTATTTTTGTCATATCTTATTCCATCTTGTGTTGTGAGTTTGTGATTAAGATGATGATATAATTTTTATTTTGGTATTTTCATTTTCTTTATCCTTGATGTAGGAGTTAAGTGTTTACCAACCTGATCTGATGGAGAGCTGCCATTTTCTGACTATTACCTACCTATTTATCTCCTCGCTACAGGCTTTGTAGCCCCTTTCCTGTGTTCTTTTATTCCTTTCTGATGTGAGGGCCTTCTTCAGGATTTCTTGGAGGGAGTGTGTCTTGTGGCAATGAACTCCCTTAGTTTTTGTTTATCTGGGAAAGTTTTTATTTCTCCATCATATCTAAAGGAGATTTTCCCTGGATAGAGTATTCTTGGCTGAAGGTTTTTGTCTTTCAGGAGTTTGAATCTATCGTTCCACTCTCTCCTAGCCTGTAAGGTTTCTGCTGAGAAATCTGCTGAAAGCCAGATAGGGGTTCCTTTGTAAGTTATTTTCTTCTGCCTTGCTCCCCTATAATATTTTTTCTTCGTCATAGACTTGCCAGCTTTACTACTATATACCTTGCGGTAGGTCTTTTTACATTAACATAGTTGGGATTTCCGGTAGCCTATTTCATGTGGATTTCTGTCTCCTTCCCCAGGTTTTGGAAATTCTCCACTATTATTTCTTTGAATAAGCTTTCTGCTCCATTCTCCTTATCTTCTCCCTCTGTAATACCTATAATCATTATGTTGCATGTCCTAATTGAATTAGATATTTCTCTGAGAGCCTCTTCATTTCTTTTTAGTCTTAGTTTTCTCTTCTCCACCCTCTGAAGCATTTCTATAGTATTGTCTTCTAAATTGCTAATTTGGTCTTCCATATTGTCAGTTTTGTTGCTTAGGGAGTCCAGATCTTTTTTAATCTCATCCATTGTCTTTTTCATCTCCACTAATTCTGATCGTTTCTTCTTTAATGTTTAAATCTCTTTTGTGAAGAAGCTCGTGAATTCATTAATTTGTCTTTATGTGTTTTCTTGTAACTCATTGAGTTCTTTTATGATAGCTATTTTCAATTCTTGTCATTTAGGCTATGGATTTCTGTGTCTTCAAGGTTGGTTTCTGGGAACTTGCCATTTTCCTTCTGGTCTGGAGATTTAATATACTTTCTCATACTGCTTAAAGGTGTGGATTTTTGCCTCTGCATAGTGTTATTATCTTGTCACTGCTGCCACGTGCCTCCACTGGGTGAGGATCAGGAGCTGTGAATTCTGGGCCTGGCACAATCAGGGGCTACCCAGCTCCAGCTGCTGACTGCTTTTCTCACTGTGTGCCACTCTGGCCGATGGCAGATCTGGAGCACTGGGCAGGAGGAGGGGTGCTCTTCCCCTATGCTTCCACCAGCCTCCACTTCTAACTCTGGGTGATAGCAGGACTGGAGTGACAGGTGGGGGAAGGGGCACTTTCTTATACCTGCATGCCTCTCCCAATTGCTGCCTCTCTCTCTGCTTGGTGATCTGGGTGCTCATGGGGCTCCACTAGCCACCACTTCTCTCTCCGTGCCTTGCTCCCAGTGACTGTGGGGCTGGAGTGCAGGGTGGGAATGGAGTGCCTCTCCCCAGCTGTGCACCTCCCCCAAGTGGCCCCCTTCACTGTGCTTCACTCTGGGCGATTGTGGGGCTGGAGTGCTCGCTGGGGACTGGCACTTTCTCCCCAGCTGTGCCCCTCCCCTGGCCAGCCCCTCTCTCTCTGTGCCACTCTCCCAGCAAATGTGGAGCTGGAGCATGGGGCTGGAGCACTGGGTGAAGACTGGGTGCCTCAGAGCTATATCTTAAAATTATATGTATTACCCACTTGACTTAATCATATGAATTGATTTATTGACATTTTGTGAATAATGACTAAAGATGCTTTTCAAGTAAATTTCAGACCTATTTGTCAAATTCATGAGCATTTGGCAATGTTTCTGCAGAAGATACAGTTGGTATTCAGATGAGATACTAGACTTTGTTAAATTTTTCTAGAGGAATCAGATGTGGTATGAGTAAGTTGCCCGTCTGTAAGGTGACTTTGTATATATTTCCAGACAATAAGATAATTTTGAGAAATCTGGAATCTTATTTGTTTTTGGCTATACTATTGTATCTGAAATAAGTATTAATATTTGGGTACTAATACTTTTGTTTATGTTCTGGGTTAAATAGTTATAGAAATGTTTCACTGGGTCAGTGTTGAAATGCTTATAAAAGTTATATTTTGTCAGATGACTTAAAATGGACTTGCAGTTAGCAGTTATGTGTTGCTTTACTGTGGTAGTGAATTTTCTCTATATAGTAGTTAAGATTTAATGGATTTTTTTGAGTCAATAGTTTACACAAAAGTTTGCTTCTGTTAGTCTTGTGTGTGCATGTGTGTGTACACACAGGCATTTGCCTTCTCTAGGGTTAGGATTAGAATATTGAAGTATTAGAAGAAATTTATTGCTCTTAAGAACATGTAGAGAACATTTCAATAACTTTTATGCCCTTCTGTCAAACACCGAGAAAAATGGGTGAGTATTATTTCAAGAATTTTAATGAGGAATATGTTTATCACATGCACAAAACTAAATAATGGATTAAATTTTTGACCTATTAATTAGAGTAATATCTATTTTAGAGTGGTATCTTTTCCTTTCCAGCTATTATATCACCCATTGTTTTAGAGAATCTAATCAGAATATAAGTTCCACAAGCGTAGGCATTTCATCTTACACTTGTTTGTGTCCTCAATGTCTAACCTAATGTCTTAAATCACAGTGCTTCAATAAACATTACAATGATAAAATGTCTATTTTTCTGGCTTTTGGGGAGTTGGTTTTTATTGTGGGAGAATGACTTTGATTTGATTTGTTTTCTTTTTACAGCTCCATCGACAAACCTTCAGATTCTCTCAGTATAGGCAATGGGGATAATTCCCAGCTGGTAAGATTTTGACACTGTATCACTTCATTTATCTGCCGTCCCCTGAAAACAAGGTATTCTATACAAGTGAATTTTCTAGATAGTGAAAAATACTTTTCTGAAACAATTTAAAAACACTTTGAGAGTCAGCCCTGATGGCCTAGTAATTAAAGTTCAATGCTCACTGCTTCAATGGACCAGGTTCACTTCCCAGTCACAGAATCAGACCACCTGTCTGTCAGCTGCCATGTTGTGACAGTGACTCACGTAGAAGAACTAGAGTGACTTACAACTAGAATATATAACCATGTACTGAGAGCTTTGGGGAGGGAAAAAAAAGAAAGAGGAAGATTGGCAACAGATGTTAGCTCAGGGTAAATCTTTCCTGGCTAAAGATATATATTTATATAGTGCTTATTTTACAAAAGCACTTTTCATGGACATCTTTGTTAAACGTATTATATTAGCCTTCTTTTCCTCTACAGAATATATAGAGCATAATTTAACCCTTTCTTGATGACTCAGAATTACTATGGTGACCATATATTATTACATTGTGTGGCAATACATCAGTGTCCTTAGAGTTTGCTGATATTATTGGTCTTTTTGACCCTATACCAAGTGGTCCCAGACTAACATGACTTGTGCATTCTTGATTTTGAATTATTTCTCCACCATATGTTCCCCTTGTCCCTTGGTGTCAACTTAAATTTTCTATTTCTTTCAGTGTACTTGCCCCCCAAAGTTTTCCCCTTTCCCCAAATGATAAAGCAAATAGTCAAGTTGAAAGTTGCATCTTAATGATACTGAGTGAGGTCCTGACTTTTCAAACATGCTTTGTATGATCTTGTCTAGCTGCTAACTTTTCACTGCTTATGTTTCTGTGCATCTTCTTACATTGATGAAAAGCTGTACTTCTAATCTCTTCCATAAAGAATGGCCAGTTTCCCACAGTGTTTGTGAGAAACTTAGAGATCTAAAATACAGTGGTTTCCCAAACGTTTTGCTCATAAATTCCATACAACAATTTGAAAATCTGTTTCTCCTCTTGTATATTTTAGGTTAACATTAGAGTTTTTTTTTTTTATAACAAGTTAAAAATAATTGCAAAGGATGTAATTTTCAGCAGATTGCCAGTATTGGTACTTTTAAATAAAAGTGCTACATTACTTGTTAATAAATATCTAAGAAATTTAAATATCAGATTGTTTTGTTACTCCATCATCCATTAGAAAAAAATACACAAGCTCTCCTTTAAAATTCAGGACTTTTACATCATTCCTTTTTCTCCTTGAACTTGTTTTTCTATTTCCACTGCCACTACAGAATTTTATCTTAATGCAATATAGTTTTTATGTGTGATAGGTATTAAACTTCTCTCAAATGAAAATAGACATATAAATTTTGAATGAAAGCCAAAGTATTTTTGCTGATACAAGGCTTTAATTGCCAAATTTCTTTCTTCTGAATTTTTATTTGTAGTATTGATTTGACCAAAGCAACTTATATAAGCATAGATTTTGATAAAAATTAATCATTAAAAATCAACACTAAACTTCTATTGGAAATTCCTCTCTTGATGAGATAGACAGGGCCATTTTAGAATTAGTGTTCATGTATCCCTAGACGAATGTTACCTGCTGGGAAAAGGAGACGAGTTTCAGCAGCAGTTCTAGGCATTTTTCTAAATGTAAGTGCTGAGATGTCTTGTTCCTAAGTAAGTAAATGGAAGAAGAGTGTGATGTCAGTATCACTCAAATCTTTGAACTCCTAAGTTAAATACCTAAGAATCATGTAAAGATTTACCATAAAAATTTTTTTTAAGGATGTATTTGGAAATAACTTGATTAGATCTTCCTTGCATTTTCTTTGAAAATAAGTATCAGGAATCACCCACTTTGCAAAAGAATCTGGTCATCAGAGTCAGTCATTCTCTCATTGCCAATCTGAATATTTTAAATAAATTTTGTTTGGCTCCCAGAAAGTGTTCACACTTGGCAAAATTCTATAGTCAGGTTCCTGAGATTAAGAAATGTTCTTTTTTTTGTAAAGTGAGAGAAGTTAGGTTATAAAAGGAGAGGAGTCTGACTTAGTCTTTCCAGGAGAGTCAGTTTTAGAAAAGAGAACACATGTAAGTTGACGGATTTTCTGAAAATTCATGCTCATAAAAATGTCTTCTAGTATGCCAGTTTGAAGACCGCTGTTCTACTCCCTTTAGTTGCAAGCCTTTCTAACTGTGGCTTATTAAAATGTATGGACCTGTATTGACTCTTCTTTTCTTTTCCTGTTTTATTCAGATATCCAACAGTGATAAGCCCTCACCACCACCTGGTTTATGCAAATCCAATCCAGTCCTCCCCATCAGTTCATCCAATCACAGTGCACGGTCTCCTTTTGAAGGGGCAGTAACTGAGTCACAGTCGTTATTCTCAGACAACTTCCGCCATCCCAACCCGATCCCCAGTGAGCTTCCTCCTTTCCCCAGCTCCCCACAGACATCCAGTGACTGGCCTACAGCACCAGAGCCGCAGAGCCTCTTCACATTGGGTAGGTCACAGTACTGCTGCGCGTTGGTGTTTGTGCTCAGCCTAACATGAGACCCTTGGTGGATATGTTTTTATCCTCTTCCTCCCCACTCCCTTCTTCATAAAAATGTAAACATTTAAACTGCATGGAATTGAATGGTTACCTAAATTGTTGCATGACCTAGACCTTACTATGTTAACGGACAGATTTCTCCAGAAATCAAGGGTTAGATCATATTCCTGGTAATAAAATGCTTATTCCTCAAGGAATTATTAAGGACTTACATTTTTAATCATATTGTATTTGTATAGTTATATTTAAGATTTTTTTCTCCAGTTGACAATGAGGTATGTTAGTTAATATTAAAACTTCTATTTGGCATTTTTGAGCCATTTCCATTTTTATTCATTGTAAGTTCTCTTATTAATGTGAAGGATGGCATGAAGTTAAAATTGACAATAGCAGCTATGAAGCAGACAACGTTAAGAAACTACAAAAATTAAATAGATATTTTTTCATTATTTTTCTTAGCGGTATATAAAGCATATATTCAAAGTTATTTATACTTTATCTTTTATAAATACATATAAAAATAAACTTTACTAATTGAATTCTGTCACATCATATTTGCTATTACTTTATTCCATTTAAATGACTTATTCTGGGTTTTGATTATGAGTAGTTGAGAGTATAATTTGAATATCAAATACTTTGTTTTCTTGGATTAGTGATGAAAATCAGTCTATATCATTCAGCTTTTGAAGTTAGTAAATTAAGGATGAACTCATTGCTAGAAGTATACGAGGTGTTTGTAATTTTATAGTCCTAATATGCTAAGAAATCATACAGATTTTGCATATATGTGACTATCTTGTCATCTGACATGTTTAACTTCAGCTAGTGTGGGTACTCATTAAGCATGAAAGTGAGCTTATGTATTTTCAATTCATCACGAATTTTCTTCCCAACAGAAACAATAGAAACAATCCCAGTATCATCCTCTACAGACTGGCAAGCAGCGTTTGGCTTTGGTTCTTCTAAACAACCAGAGGATGACTTGGGTTTTGATCTCTTTGATGTCACTCGAAAAGCCTTAGCAGACCTGATTGAAAAGGAGCTATCAGTCCAAGACCAGCCTTCCCTTTCGCCCACATCTCTTCAGAACTCCTCTTCACACACTACAACCACCAAAGGTCCGGGCTCTGGATTCCTGCATCCCGCTGCACCTGCAAACGCCAACTCTCTCAGTAGTACCTTTTCAGTCTTGCCACAGAAGTTCCCTCAATTTCAGCAGCACCGAGCGGTTTATAATTCATTCAATTTCCCAGGCCAGGCAGCCCGCTATCCTTGGATGGCCTTTCCACGCAATAGCATCATGCGCTTGAACCACACAGCAAACCCCACCTCAAATAGTAATTTCTTGGACTTGAATCTCCCGCCACAGCACAACACAGGTCTGGGAGGGATTCCTATAGCAGGTAGGTTCATTTACAGCCTTTGAGAATTTGTGACTAATTCACATCTTCAGGTCGTTGGGTGGGTAGGGAGGGTACTGTTGAATACCAGAGAGTACTTATCATTGGTCTTGGAAATTTCTATGGGGGAAAAATTAAAGTTCTTACCATAATCTGAAAACTTTTAATTGGATGGATGCCTTGTAATTTGAGCTTTATCAGGATGGTGGAGTATTATACCTAGTTATTGCTTGGAAGCATTTTACTTATAGGATAGTTACTAACCCTTCACATGGCATATAAATGCAAAAAGAAAAAAAATGGGCTCTGAAATTATGGTGCTATAAAGTCCAACACATAGTAAAAGTTCTGAATATACATTCTAAAAGTAAACTGGTTCAGAAAAATGTTTAAAAATTGTAATTAGTGAGAGCATGAGGGATAAAGCCACTCTCTAGCTACTTTTGGCAATTACTTATTTCAACTGATACACACATGTACACACACACCTCAAAACTATACTATATGTTACTAAAATACTTAATATTTGAGAACTCTGATTATTAGTGTTTCACGGACATATCATATGTGCATAAGTATACTTTCTGTGAAAAAGAAATTGTTCAACGAGAGGCATTTTCCCTTTTGATCTATGTTTTTATTTCTTGGGAAAATACTAGGTTTCTGTAAGTGAGCTCAGAATACTTCTGATTCTGTACTGCTATCCTTGCAGTTTTCAAAACTTTGCGTTTTAAGGTCCAATATAACATATTTTAGGTCAAGTGACAATATATAAAGGAATCATTCTTATTTGTAGTTTTTTCATTTAATTTGGGCTTTAGAGATGATTGGTAAAAAAAGAGAATTTGTTCCTATCCTGATTCTCTCAAGTAAAATAGAGTAGTTCCTCACTCTGTAACATAACTCATAAAATGTATTTTTATCCCTTGTCATGACTTTTAAGATATGGCATGACACAGCATTATTATAATAATGTGCTATTACCAGCAAGGCATTTGTTCATCTGCTTTTAGCAAGGTTGGTAGATGAATTTACAGAGATCCATCAAAATTCTTTGGCTCTATTTCCTTTGTGACCAACAACATTTCATTTTCAAGACAAGTAGGTGAGTTAAGAGAGTATGGTTTGTGGCTGTTGACACAGTGAAGTGAGAAGTTGATACAGTGAAGTTAATTTACGTAAGCTTGGTAGTACGTATCATAGTCGTTTGCACATCAGTGGCACTCATGATATTTGTTCATTTGATAATGGTAGCTAGTAGGTAATCCAGTGTGACATTTTTCAATCCTCTCCTTCTATGTGACATTCACTTATGAAACACTAAGGGTTCAGTTCCTGATACTCTGTTTTTCCTTCTCTTCAAGAAAGTATATTACAGTATAATTATGTTTTGTTTTAATCATTTAGAAACGTGGCATTTTAATTACTAGTAATGTATCTCAAAGCTGTTTATAACATTAAAAGTTAAATTTGGGGCCAGCCCGGTGGCGTAGTGGTGAAGTTTGCATGCTCTACTTTGGGCTCCCAGGGTTTGTAGGTTCAGATCCCTGGTGCAGACCTAGCACCACTTGTCAAGCTTTGCTGTGGTGGCATCCCACATAAAATAGAGGAAGATTGGCACAGATGTTATCTCAGGGCCAAGCTTCCTCACACACACACAAATTTAAAATCAAGTTCCCCTAAATATTGTAAACATTTAAAAATAAAATATGAAATCAATTACAATGACTATTTGGGTTCCTAGTTGCCCAACAATAAACTAAGCCATGTGGGTAATACCAAAGAAGTCTAAAATATGGACACTACTTTCAAGTACTTCACAGTGTAGTTGAAGAAATAAAATCAGATTATGGATGAAAGTGGTAACTATGTAATACTGGAATCTGAGAGACATCGGTGGAGCCTATAATGTTGGGAGGCTTTATTGAAGAAGTAGGAATTGATTCGTACTGTGGTATCTTGGATTTGAGTTATCAGCAGGGAAAGAGAACGACCTTTTATGTTGGTGGAAACTCCTGACTGAAGGCCTAGAGGCAGGAATTAGTAAGTCCTCACGTTAGGAAGCAATAGAACTGCCTTCTGTGACAGGAGGTGCTTCATGTATCGTCTGGATCGAATGGATGAGAAGATGGGGAGCTCTGACAGCGAGGCCAAGCAGTGTGGACTGATCTGATAGGAAGGAGGATGCCTTTGTGGAACTCTGGTCCTTAGCTGTCTTCATTGTATACTTTTATTTGACTTATTACTTGCCCATCTTTGAGAAACTATTTGTTCTTCCAATTTCATAGTCATCATATTGTCCTTTAGCACAAAAAGAGCAGTTTTAGCCCAAATATTTCAAGCCATTAGATATTTTGGAAATGTCACCCTGGTAATGAGTAATCACTGATTTGTGAGAGTAGTTGCCCTCTTGTAAGTCATTTGAAATGTTTATTTGAAGTAGATACTTTATGAAAAAAGAGAGGCTTTAAATTATGGTTCTGTCTTTTCAGGTTTTTATTTTTCTTTAGCATATATTCAAACATAGAGGCATAAATGTTTTCTCCCTAGGAATCCTAAGAATGAAGTCACCAACTGTAGGTTCTTAATCATTGCTGTATTTTGTGGGAGGTGGGGAGAGTTTGTTATTTCAGATTTTCAGTTCTCAACTGTGCATACTTGCTTAGCATTTAAATGGTGACTTATGATTAAGCTTATTGTTACATTGTTTTTAAGGCTCTGATGACTAGAGAAATATTAGTTTTAATGTACCAACATACTTAAAATTGTTATCAAGAGTTACACAGAATCCTCTTATGACCTATAAATATTTCACAAATACCTCAGAAAGCTGAACGGGCTAAGCTTCAAAACAGAATAGTTATATAATTGTAGGAAGATGATTTAGGATTTTTAGTAACAATTAGTAAGAGGGTTCCCTTTTCTCTCTACGCTCTCCAACATTTGTTATTTTTTTGTCTTGGTGATTATAGCCATTCTAATGAGTGCAAGGCAATGTCTCATTGTAGTTTTGATTTGCATTTCCCTGTGATTAGTGATGTTGAATATCTTCTCATATGCCTGTTGGCCGTCTGTATTATCTTCTTTGGAAAAACATCTGTTCATATCCTCTGCCCATTTTTCGATTGGGTTGTTTATTTTTTTGTTTGAGTTGTGTGAGTTCTTCATATATTTTGGAGATGAACTCCTTGTCGGATACATGATTTGCAAATCTTTTCTCCCTAGTTGGTGGGTTGTCTTTTCACTTTGTTCCTGTTTCCTTTGCCTTGCAGAAGCTCTTTAGTCTGATGTAGTCCCATTTGTGTATTTTTTCTTTTATTACTCCTGACCGAGTAGACATCGTAGCCAAAAAGATGCTTCTAAGAATGATGTCGGAGTGTACTTCTATATTTCCTTCTAGGAGTCTTGTGGTTTCACATCTCACTTTCAAGTCTTTAATCCATTTTGAGTTAATTTTTGGATATGGTGAGAGGTAATGGTCTACTTTCATTGTTTTGCATGTGGCTGTCCAGTTTTCCCAACACTCTTTATTAAAGAGACTTTTCTTTCTCCATTGCGTATTCTTAGCTTCTTTGTTGAAGATTAGCTGTCTGTACGTGTGTGGTTTTATTTCTGGGCTTTTAATTCTGTTCCCCTGATCTGTGTGGCTGTTATTGTACCAGTACCATGCTATTTTGATTACTATAGCTTTGTAGTATATTTTGAAGTCAGGGATTGTGATGCCTCCAGCTTCGTTCTTTTTTTTCAGGATCGCTTTAGCTATTTGGGGTCTTTTCTTGCTCCATATGAATTTTAATATTCTTTGTTCTATTTCTATGAAGAATATCACTGGGATTCTATTTGGGATTGCCTCAAATCTGTAGATTGCTTTAGGTAGTATGGACATTTTAGTTATGTCTATTCTTCCAATCCATTTGGATGGACTATCCTTTCATTTCTTCATGTCAACATTGATTTCTTTCAATAATGTCATATAGTTTTCATTGCATAGGTCTTTCAACACCTATATTCCTAGATATTTTATTCTTTTGTTGTGATTGTAAATGGGATTGTATTATTTTTTTATTTTTTTGAGGAAGATTAACCTTGAGCTAACATCTGCTGCCAATCCTCCTCTTTTTTGCTGAGGAAAACTGGCCCTGAGCTAACATCTGTGTCCATCTTCCTCCACTTTTTTATATGTGGGATGCCTACCACAGCATGACTTGACAAGTGGTGCATAGGTCCGTACCTGGGATCCGAACCAGCGAATCCCAGGCTGCCAAAGGGGAACGTGTGAACTTAACTGCTGTGCCACTGGGCTGGCCCCAATGGAATTGTATTCTTGAATTCTCTTTCTGTTAGTTTGTTATTAGAGTATAGAGATGCAACTGATTTTTGTAAGTTGATTTTGTACCCAGCAACTTGGCTGTAGTTGTTGATTATTTTTAATAGTTTTCCAATAGATTCTTTAGGGTTTTCTATATATAAAATCATGTTGTCTACAAACACTGAGAGTTTCACTTCTTCATTGCCAATTTGGATACCTGTTATTTCTTTTTCTCTCCTAATTGCTCTGGCCAAAATCTCCAGTAGTATGTTGCATGAGAGTGGTGAGTGTGGGCACCCTCGTCTTGTTCCTGTTCTCAGAGGGATGGCTTTCGGTTTTTCCCCATTGAGTATGATGTTGGCCCTGGGTGCGTCATATATGGCCTTTGTTGTGTTAAGGTACTTTCCTTCTATATCCATTTTATTGAGAGTTTTTATTATAAATGGATGTTGGATCTTGTCAAGTGCTTTCTCTGCATCTATTGAGATGATCCTGTGGCTTTTATTCCTCATTTTGTTAAGGAGGTGTATAACATTGATTGATTTGCAGAGGTTGAGCCATCCCTGTGTCCCTGGTATAAATCCCAGTTGATCATGGTATATGATCCTTTTAATATAGTGGTGTATTCAGTTTGCCAATATTTTGTTGAGGATTTTTGCATCTATATTCATCAGCAGTATTGGCCTGTAACTTTCTTTTTTTGTGTTGTCCTTGTTTGGCTTTGGAATTGGGGTGATGTTGGCTGTTTAGAATGAGTTAGGAAGTGTTCTATCTTTCAATTTTTTGGAATAGTTTGAGAAGGATAGATATTAAATCTTCTTTGAAAGTTTGGTAGAATTCTCCAGAGAAGCCATCTGGTCCTGGACTTTTGCTTTTGGGGAAGATTTTGATTACTGTTTCAATCTCTTGTTATTGGACTATTCAGCTTCTATATTTCTTCTCAATTCAGTTTTGGGAGGTCGTATGAGTCTAAGAATTTATCCATTTCTTCTAGATTGTCCAATTTGTTGGCTTATAGTTTTACATAGTATTCTCTTATAATCTTTTGTATTTCTGTGGCCTCCATTGTAATTTCTCCTCTTTCATTTCTAATTATATTTATTTGACCCTTCTCTCTTTTTTCCTTACTGAGTCTGGATAAGGATTTGTCAATTTTGTTTATCTTCTTAAAGAACCAGGTGTTAGTTTCATTGATCCTTTCTACCCCTTTTTTTGGTTTCCCTTTCATTTATTTCTGCTCTCATTTTTATTATTTCCCTCCCTCTGCTGACTTTGGGGTTTGTTTCTTTTTCTTCTTCTAGTTCTGTTAGGTGTGGTTTAAGATTGTTTGAGATTTTTCTTGTTTGTTGAGGTAGGCCTGTATTGCTTTGAATTTCCCTCTCAGGACTGCTTTGGCTGTATCCCATATGTTTGGTTTTATGTATTTTCATTTTCATTTGCCTCCAGATATTTTTTTATTTCTACTTTAATTAACTCAATGATCCATTGGTTGTTAGGTAGCATGTTCTTTCATCTCCACATATTTGTCAGTTTTCCAGCTTTTTTCTTGTAGTTGATTTCTAGTTTCATAGCATTAAGGTCAGAACAGGTGCTTGATATGATTTCAATCTTTAATTTATCGAGGCTTGTTCTTCCTTTGAGAATGTTCCATGTGCACTTGAGAAGAATGTGTATTCTGCTGTTTGTTTGTACCTGGAGTGTTCTGTATATATCTGTTAGATCCATCTGGTCTAGCTTTTCATTTAATTTTACTATTTTCTTGTTGGCTTTCTGTCTGGATGATTTACTCATTGATGTAAGTGGATGTTAAGGTCCCTACTATTATTGTGCTGCTATTAATATCTCCTTTTATCTCTGTTAATAGTTGCTTTATGTATTTTGGTCCTCCTGTGTTAGTTACATATACACTCATAAGTGTTATGTCCTCTTACTGGAGTGTCCTTTATCATTATATCCTGCCCCTCTTGTCTTTCTGTCTTTTTTATCTTGAGGTCTACTTTGTCTCTTTTAAGTATGGCAACACCTGCTTTCTTTTGTTTGCCACTCACTTGGAGTATCCTCTTCCATCCCTTCACTCTGAGCCTGTGTTTGTCGTTAGAGCTGAGATGTGTTTCCTGGAGTCAGCATATTGTTGGGTCTTGTTTTTTTAATCCATACAGCCACTCTTTGTCTTTTGTTGGAGAATTCAATTCATTTTCATTTAGAGTGATTATTGATACATGAGGGCTTAATACTGCCATTTTATCTCTTGTTTTCTGGTTGTTCTGCATTTCCCTTGTTTATTGTCCTGTGAATTCCCAAAGGCCAATTTATTTTGGTGCTTCTCCACGGCCTTCAGACCCCCCAGCAAAACCCCCACAGACATACTACAGAGTCAACGTGGGACCACCATTAGAGAAAGCGGAGAAATTATTAGAAAATGCAGGATTTTTCCCATCCTGTTTTCTCCCTCTCAGCCCACCCACAGCTTCTTTCTCATCTCTTATGTTCTGAAGAATACAGTTCCTGATGAATTTTTTTTTCTCCCTACCCCCAGATGCAATGCAATCAGAGGGTCATTACCATCTATTGTTATTGTAACAGTTTCTGTTGATCCAGCGTTTGAGTGATGCTGTTGAATGTTTCTTCAGAAACATTTTTAAGGAGGGAAGAAAGAGAAACCAAAGGACAATCTCCATGCTTAGAAAATTAGTGTTTGTCTGTTGCACATAATAATGATGTAATCTGCTTAGCAGAAAATGAGATTAATCTATAGGAAAGGTCAAATAAATGCATTATCAACTGCAGAAGTTTGAAAACCTGGTTAACTGAAATGAGATTGCTCAGTAAGTGCATGGGGGAAAGCAGTGGTCCTGGCATACATCTTGTATTCAGCTTCTCACTATTGTAGGGAAAATGCTTTTAACTCAATTTTTAATTCTTTTGGCAAGTTGATGCAGAGGATTTGATTGTGTTATTAAGCAAAAGAATTTATTGGATGTTGATGGAAAGACAAATTGATCTGTAGTAGTAACTGGCCTAGTGCTAAAGAGGTTATCAAGATGGGAGAAGTGATTTTTATAAAGGAGAAAAAAGTTTTGGCTTTAGATATAAATTCTAATGTTTTAAAGAAAAAAGTATTCACAGATTTAATACCTACTCATAATATAAAAGCTGAAATGTAAGTGATTTCTTCAGTCATTCTCTGTCAGAATCTTTTTTTCTCTGACCTTAAAGTCACCTGAGGGGGCGCTCTGAGATAGCACTGCTCTGGGGCCATCTGATCACCATGAGGAGCAAGTCTCTGACCTCCTTGCCTGCAGCTTTTACTTAACCCTGTAGTTTCTGGACGTTTGTGCAGTATTGAGAAGATAGGAGAAAAGAAAACAGAAACCTGGTTATAACCTGATGCTAAAACTAAAAACAAGGAAATGTACCTCTTTCTTCAGAATTAAAACTAAAATCTTAAATAAAACAGAAAACTTGATGATGACCCTTGGGTTGTTCTTGTCTTTGTTTCCCTGTTTTATTGCATGTGAGTTTGAAACATTTTGTGGTAGCAGTCATCAGATGTTTCCATTGGTTTTACATCTTCAACCATAGGGAGGATGGCTTAGAAGAAGAAATTAGAAAAAAGTCCACTTTCTTGTCCGTCACTGCCATCTTTGAAGACCAGCCCAGCTTGTCCTCCAGCGTTCCTCTTCCAGTGGCTTTCAGTAGAAGACATCTTCTCGTGCTGTGTATTATGCAGACCAGACCTTCCCAGCTGAGAAGCCTCACGTGCCAGGAAGGAGCAGATGGGCTGTCCTGTGCTGAGATGTTGGTTGTCTTGGGGAGACCTGGCGGGAGCAGCAGCCAGTGTGCCACATAAGGAGCAGCACCTCGTGCACATGCTGTGATGGGAAAGAGACTAGAAAACACTGGTGTAGACAACCCACAGATAAATCTTTATGACCGACCATTCTAGGGGTACCTAATGATGGAGAGATGGTCACTCCACTCACCAGAAGAGGGGAGAGGGCAGAAATGAGATGTTGCCTGCCAGATTCCTAAGAATCTGAATGGTTTGGATTGCGTTCAGAAGTCCAAAGCTGGAGCTGGCGTATTTTCAGCCTCATTTGTTAAGGGAATCTTTGTAGGATGAATTAAGTAGATCTTCTAAATCTTACATCCTGTGCTCTTGAATTGATTTTCTGCTTATTACAATTACTTTGTACTTCAATTTGCTACCAAAAGTAACACAACAACAGCAACTTCAACACCGTTTTTGAAAAATGTAAACAGAATAGTCTCGAATGTCACTACAAAGAGATGTTGTGGGTGAATAGTAAATTGTTCTTTAAAAAATTAACCAAAGTCTTACTGTGGTAGAGAGGAGAGGACTAGCACCCGCAGGCTTTCTGTGGCTTGTGACCATTGCTTCTGTCTCCTGAATCTTGACACTGCTGCAGAGTGATGGACGAACACACAGGTAATGTTCAGGTAGCAGTGAATTGTACTCAAGGCTTTTGGGTGGGCTGAGGGGTTGTTTATTCCTGAGATATGAGTATATCAATAAAACTGTTGCTTTTTCTGTGAAAGGAGGGAAATTCTACCTTGCAAGGCTGTGCTGTGATTGTATGTTTAATGAATCATACATACAGAGACTTTATAAAATATGTAATATCATTTAAAGAAGAATAATGAAAGAATAAAAATCTGTGTGCTGACCACCAAGGTTAAAAATAGAATCTTCAGTATCCTAAAAGACCCCTTTCTGCCCCTCCGATTATACTTCCTTTTTTTTCCTCACCATCCGTAAACAACCATTATCTTGATTTCTGTGTTAAGCTTTCTTTTCTATAGAGTTTTGCCACTTACATATGTATTCCTGAATCATACATTGTTTAATTTTCAAAAGATGAATAGTACACTAAACCTAGCTGTGTAAGGAAAAGGGCAATATCATCACTATTAGATTGAGGGTTTTAGGAGAAGATAAGCTAAACAGAGTCTCTGGGTCATAGTTTGACTTTAGCTTCTTTGGTAATTTACAAGAGCCAATTCTGGGGAAGACAATGGGTGAGGTCATGGGTGAATCCTGGAAACCAGGGTTCAGCACAGTCAGGGCGTCTGACTGGGCTGTCTTGTGAGCCAGGTCCTGGATATCTGGCAACCTCAACATCCCACATACCTCAATGGATAGATCTTACAGAAAAAGAGTGAACAAGGAAATAGTGGAATTAAGTGAAACACTAGGTCAGATGGACTTAATAGATATATAGAGAACATTCCATCCAAAAACAGTTGAATACACACTCTTCTCAAGTGCATATGGTATATTCTCAAAGGCAGATGATATGCTAGGAAACAAGGCAAACTTCAATAAATTTAAGAAGATTGAAATCATATCAAGCATCTTTTCTGACCACAATGCTATGAAACTAGAAATGAACTATAAAAAAAACAGTGGGAAAGTCACAATAATGTGGAGTAAACAACATGCTTCTCAACAACTGTTGGATCAATAAAGAAATCAAAGGAGAAATTAAAAAATATCTGGAGACAAATGAAAATGAAAATACGTCATACCAACTCTCATTGGATGCAGCAAAAGTAGTTCTAAAAGGGAAATTTATAGCAAGAGAGGCCCAGCTCAACAAACAAGAAAAATCTCAAATAGGTAACCTTAAGCTACATCTAACAGAACTACAAAAAGAAGAACAAATAAAGCCCAAAGTCAGAAGACGGAGAGAAGTAATAAAAATTAAAGCAGAAATAAATGAAATAGAAGCCAAAAAAATGTAGAAAGCATCAATGAAACTAAGAGTGAGTTCTTTAAGAAGATAAACAAAACAGACAAACCCTTAGCCAGACTCACCAAGAAAAAAAGAGAGAAGGGTCAAATAAGCAAAATTAGATATGAAAGAGGAGAAAGTACAATGGATATCACAGAAATACAAAGAATTATGAGAATACTATGAAAAATCATATGCCAACAAATTGGATAACCACGAAGAAATGGATAAATTCTTAGACTCATACAATCTCCCCAAACTGAATCAAGAAGAAATAGAGAATCTGAATAGGCCAGTCACAAGTAAAGAGATTGAAACAGAAATCAAAAACCACCTGAAACACAAAAGTCCAGGACCAGATGCCCTCTCTGGAGAATTCTACCAAATTTTCAAGGAAGATTTAATACCTATCCTTCTCAAATTATTCCAAATAGTTGAAAAAGATGGGGCACAACCTAACACTTTTTATGAGGTCAACATCACCCTGATTCCAAAGCCAAACAAGGACAACACAAAGAAGGAAAATTACAGACCAATATTGCTGATGAATATAGATGCAAAAATCCTTGACAAAATATTGGCAAATGTAATACAGCAGTACATTAAAAAGATCATACACTATGAGCAAGTGAAATTTATACCAGGGACACAGGGATGGTTCAACATCCGCAAATCAATCAATGTGATACAACACATTAACAAAATGAGGAATAAAAACCACATGATCATCTCAATGGATGCAGAGGAAGCATTTGACATGATCCAACATCCATTTATGATAAAAACTCTCAATAAAATAGATATAGAAGGAAATTGTCTCAACATAATAAAGCCACATATGACAAACCCACAGCCAACATCATACTCAAAGGTGAAAAACTGAAAGCCATCCCTCTAAGAACAGAAACAAGACAAGGGTACCCACTTTTGCCACTCTTATTCAGCATAGTTCTGGAGGTATTGACCATAGCAATTAGGTAAGCAAAAGAAATAAAAGGTATCCGAATTGGAAAGGAAGAAGTGAAACTCTTGTTGTTTGCAGATGACATGATTCTATATATAGAAAACCCTAAAGAATCCACCAAAAAACTATTAGAACTAATCAACAACTCTAGCAAAGCTGCAGGGTACAAAATCAACTTACAAAAATCAGTTGCATTTCTATACAATAATAATGAACTAGCAGAAAAAGAAGTCAACAATACAACCCCATTTATAATTGCAGCAAATAGAATAAAATATCTAGGGATAAATTTAACCAAGAAGTTGGAAGACCTATACAATTAAAACTATAAAACATTATTTAAAGAAATCAAAGAAGGCATAAAGAAATGGAGATGGTATTCCATGCATATAGATTGGAAAAATAAATATAGTTAAAAGGCCATATAACCTAAGGCAATCTATGGATTCAATGCAATCCCAATAAGAATCCCAATGACATTCTTCACAGAAATAGAACAAAGAATCCTAAAATTTATGTGGAAAAGCAAAAGACCCTGAATAGTGAAGGCAATCCTGAGAAAAGAAAACAACAAATCTGGAAGCATCATAATCCCTGACTTCAAAATATACTACAAAGCTATAGTAATCAAAACAGCATGGTATCAGCACAAAAACAGACACATAGATGAATGGAACAGAATTGAAAGCCCAGAAATAAAACCACACATCTATGGAGAGCTAATGTTTGACAAAGGTGTCAAGAACATACAATGGAGAAAGAAAAGTCTCGTCAGTGAATGGCATTGGGAAAACTGGACAGCCATATGCAAATTCTGAAAGTAGACCATTATCTTACACCATACACAAAAATTAACTCAAAATAGATTAAAGTCTTGAAGGTAAGATGTGAAACCATAAAACTCCTAGAAGAAAAAACAGGCAGTACACTCTTTGACATCATCTTGGGAGCATATTTTTGAATACCATGTATACTCAGGCAAGAGAAACAAAGAAAAAATAAACAAATAAGACTACACCAGACTAAAGAGCTTCTGTAAGGCAAAGGAAACCATGAACAAAACGAAAAGACAACCTACCAACTGGGAGAAAATATTTGCAAAAAATATATCTGAGAAGAGGTTAATCTCCAAAATATATAAGGAACTCAAAAACTCAACAATAAAAGACAAACAATATGATCAGAAAATGGGCAGAGGATATGAACAGATGTTTTTGCAAAGAAGATACAGATGACCAACAAGCACAAGAAAAGATGTTCAACATCACTAATTATTAGGGAAATGGAAATCAATACTGCAATGAGATATCACCTTATACCTGTCAGAATGGCTATAATTAGCAAGACAAAAAAAAAAAAATGTTGGAGAGGATGTGGAGAATAGGGCACCCTCATACACTGCTGGTGAGAATGCAAACTGGTGAAGCCACTATGGAAAACAGTATGGAGATTTCTCAAAATATTAAAAATAGAAATACCGTACAATCCAGCTCTCCTATTACTGGGTATTTATGCAAAGAATTTGAAATCAACAATTCAAAGTGACTTATGTACCCCTATGTTCATTGCAGCATTATTCACAATAGCCAAGATGTGGAAGCAACCCAAGTGCCCATCAACTGATGATTGGATAAAGGAGATGTGGTATATATACAATGGAATACAACTCAGCCATAAACAAAGACAAAATCATCCCATTTGCAACATCATGGATGAACCTTGAGGGTATTATGTCAAGTGAAATAAGCCAGACAGAGAAAGACAAACACAACATGATTTCACTCATATGAGGAAGATAAACAAACACATGGACAAAGGAACAGATTAGTGCTTACCAGAGGAGAAGGGGGTCATGGGTGGGCAAAAGGGGTAAAGGGGCACATATATATTTTGATGGATAAAAAATAGACTATTTGTGGTGAGCACAAGGCAGTCTGAACAGAATACTGATTAAATAATAAGGTACACCTGAAATTTCACAATTATAAACCATTATGACCTCAATAAAATAAAAAATAAAAATAAATAAATAAAAGATGACCTCGCATAGGGCATGGTTAGGGATAGCATCTCAGTTTGGATGGAACCTGGGGTTTGTGAGGGAACTGTGAGAGGGAGGGCCTGGGGGTGGATTGAGCGCTGCTTTTGTTGGAAATGAGCCACTGACAATTTCTAATCAGAGGAGAGACATGGTAGGATTGTGCTTTTAAAATATACAGCCTTAGGTGGGAATGGTGAAGGTGGGAGGGACGCTGAGGTTCTCTGGGTTAATGGAAGAACTCAAGAGATTTGGAGTTTGGTCTCAAAAGGGCTATCAATGTCTCCCTGAAATTGTCTGCAAAATACGGTGTGTGTGTGTATGTTTTATTAATCCATGATGCAAGAAAAAGTCTAGCTAGTAAACGATAGAAATATCCCGGTGTAGGTTATTGGTTGACAAGGGGGATTGAGAATGGAAAGAAGGTAAAAGATTTCAAGAGAGATTTCAGAATCTTGAATTTTTGCAATGTATTGGATATAGTAAAAGGATAAAAGAAAAACCATGTCAGAACTTTCTTGTGTTTCTCCTAGATCCTCCACTGGACTGTAGGCTCTTGGAGAGCAGGGAACACATCTGCCTGTTAACCAAGAGAGTCCCAGCACTTAGCAGAGGGCCTGGCACAGAGTGGCCTCTCCATCAATAGTTTACCTGAATGAGAGTGAAATACACTATGCCTGTGGTTTTGAGCCAGATAAGTGGAATAAATAATTGTATTGTGCTTAGAAGAAACACGGACTCATGAAAAGGGACTCATTTAAAAGGAGAATGATTCTTATTTTTGGCTTTGTTGAGTTTTAGATTTCTGCAGGTCATCCAGGTGGAGGTGTCCAGGAAACAGTTGGAAGTTTGGATGTGGAACTTAGGAGAAAGGCCAGAGGTAGAAATGTAGTTTTGGATTCATCTTTAGAAGGGACAGAGATGAGATAGAAATCTTGGGAAAAATAGAGATAAGTGGTCTGAAATGAAGGAGCACTGAGCGTACAGTGTTGATGTAGGACTGTTTCTAGGGCAGAATTCTTCAAAATGGCATTCTGTATCAGGGTTTCATCAGGAAACAAGGGGTTTCACAGCCACTGGAAGGGCTGGAGAGGAAAGGTTGGGAGGACTCCTGTCGGTTCTCAGGAGCTCTGGGAGGGCGGGAGCCATAGGAAAGCCTCCACCACAGAGCTCTCAGCTGCCCGCAGCACCAGCTCTCTGGGAAGCAGCTGTCAAAACCCCACGTTTGCCAGTGGCCGCCCACCTACCCACAGCTACCGCCTCTCGAAATAGGACTTCTCCTCTCCTGCCTTTCCAATTTCACCTCCATGCCTCTCATCAGCAGGATCTAACCTGGGATCCAGTTGGATGGAATCTGAGGACTGTGATACAGAAGAGAGGTTGGCAGAGCGTGGAGCTCATTAACTGTCAGCAGACAAGCTAGCACCTGTGGCTCAGAGCATCTAAAATGGGTCATGTCACTTCCCTGTGAAAACTCTCCAGTAGCCCTTTCCCCCAAGTACCTTCATAGAAATTTCAGTTTTGCTGGTGTGGCCCCAGAGCCCTCTCCCCTAATAGACAGAACAATATTCTCTATTTCATGTGACTGTGCCTCTGTTCCTTGCATATCTGTTCTCTCAACCTGGAATGTGCACACCGTTCCTACCCTCAGCCTGGCAATCTTCTCCTTGAAGCTTTCTCTCACACTCCTAGGGAGATTTATGTGGTCCTACCTCCCTTTGCACCTTGTATATGCCTCACTGATGAAGGAACTCTTCTTTTTGTCTACATATACCCAGGGCTCAGGGTATGCCTAACATTCAGTTTGAATGAATGAAGGAAAGAAGGAAGGAAGGAAGCTTTTGGTGGTGGGTTGTTACTAAATTTCATTGGCAGGAGATCAGTAATGACCTTCAAGGGACTGGTTTTAATCCAGTGGAGGTACTGGAAGCCCACTGCAGAAGAGTGAAGAATAAAGAATGACTAGAAATCAAAGAGTTGGAGATAATGTACTTAAAGAAGTTTGATAAAGGGATAATGACAACACAATTTGAGAGGCAAAAGCAGAATAAAAGAAGCTGGTTTTTTCCTACAAAGGAAGTCATAAGCTTGTTGGAAGTCAGAGAAGACAAGTCTTTTTGAAAAGGTAATTTTGAACAAGAAAGCTGAATTGAATGGTTTCAAGAGCACAGGTGGAGGGGCCAGCCTGGTGGAGCAGAGGTTAAGTGTGCACATTCTGCTTTGGAAGCCCGGGGTTCACCAGTTTGGATGCCAGGTGCAGACCTATGCACCACTTGTCAAGCCATGCTGTGGCAGGCATCCCACATATCAAGTAGAGGAAGATGGGCATGGATGTTAGCTCAGGGCCAGTCTTCCTGAGCAAAAAGAGGAGGATTGGCAGCAGATGTTAGCTCAGGGCTAATCTTCCCCCCCCCCCGCCACAAAAGAGAACAAAGAGCACACGTGGAGGTTTACTCTTAGGAAGAGGGATACTTTCCTTCCAAGCTAGTCCAAATAAGAGAGAAGGTTTTGGGGTAAAGACAAGAAATGTTAAAGGAACTGATCAGCTCAGTATAGTGTGTGGCCAGAGGTAGAATCTGGATTTGCAGCTTCAGAACATACCAAGTGTGCAGCCTCCACTTTGGGGAATGGAGTAGGAAGGTAAGTGAATGATAGGAAGAGTGGGAAGCAGGGAGCAGGGGCCTGGGTGAGGTTAGCATTTACCTGAACTGGACCCAATCAGAATAATTTAGGGTTGTCCAGAAATGCTCATCAGTCTTAGAGCAAAAGAAAGGAGGTGGTGGAGGTTAGCAGGAGTTCTAATAAATAGATGAGGCAGCAAATCGTGGGGTCGGGGCTTTCAGGAGGTCTCAGTGCTCACTGTGAAGTTTGGACCCAGAGAAAGCCAACAGTAGGGGGCGCTCTTAAACTGTACTTCAGGCTCCTGGGAAAGGGACTGGTTTCCATGAAGCTGTGCACACAGACTACGCAACCTATTGTTGGCACAGAGCCATGTAGGGCAGTTCCACACCAACTAAGAAATTGGATCCCTCTAAGATCCCTAAAGTTTCTCCCAAAATTCAATTATGATTATTTGGGGATTACTGCAGAAGTTGGCAATAGCTAGAATTAAGTGTAAAATTTAACAGAAAGTGCATAAAATTCCTTTCTAAAATTCACAATAGCCAAATTCCATATATTGATTTTATTCCAGGGATATCTGTGTTTTCTTGTTAATAATACCACATTGAGTTTTTTGTTTGTTTGTTTGTTTGTGTTTTTTTGCTCTAAACATTTATTGAGCACAGTGCCACTAGGCTGTGATATGCTTTAGGGATATAGTTGGAATAAAACAGATGAGACTCCCTGTTTCTTAGAGCTCATACTTGAGTGGTGGAGATGACCATTAAAGAAACAGTCCAGCAGTCATATCAGAAATGCTGAAGAATGTTTATCACCTTGGGATAAGGAAAGCATTCACAAGCAAAACACAAAATACAAGAAGACCCTAAAGGAAAAATATTGATCAATTTACTAACCTAAAGTTGTCTATTATAAAAGAAAACATCATAAACACAATTGGACCAATAAAAGAGTGGGAGAAAATACTTGCAACTTATGTATTAATAACCTTAAATAACCTTAAGATTCCCAGGCTCTACCTGAGAGGCCCTTGATATAAAGCAGCAAAAAGTGTTCCTGCTCATTGTACGGCCTCAGGAAGACCACAAGACCAGTGTTGGCCTCTTTCTTCATTGATGCATCAAAATCATTATACTCACGTGGCTGTGAGACTCAAATGAAATAGTGTAAATGAAAGTGCTCTGAAAACTAAAGTAAAATACAAATGCAATGAACAAATGTATAATAATTTGCTGCAAAATGCTTTCTTCTCATGAAATACTGCTGCCAAGTTTTAGGCTGGTGGCTGGGAACGTGGGCATAAGCTTAAGCTGCATGGATTTCTTTAGTGTCAGTCAAGGAGCCTCTAGGCAGCCCCCACAGGCCACATTGCACTCTGGGCATCACTCCCCTTGGGAATGGCACCAGCAATTTCCCTTCAAGAAGACCTTCAGTTCAAGTGACTTCCAGGATTGAGCTCTGCTACCAGCCCTCCTGGGGGAAAGCCAATGCTTTGGGTTTAATTGCCTCAGACTATCAAGATGACCACTTTGAGTGATTACCCTTATTATATTGGGCACTTAAAGAGCTACTAATCATAACTATATGTTGTGATAACAACTGTTATCCCAGCTTTTCATTTTGGGAAAAGATGCTCCTATATGGTATGTGGCAGGGTATCTAAAGGGTATTTTGGAATCCTGTGTCTCCAAAGCCTTTTAGGGGCCACCTAATGTGTCCTTATATATCAGAGAAGGGTGAATTTTAATCCAATATAGGTGGGTGAATATTTTGTTTATTCTTTGAACATATGTTTATTGAGTACCCACCAGCTAGAGGGCCAAGAATGAAAAGATGTATTCTGGATCACTAAGGAAATCAGAGACTCAATGGGGAGACTGACATCAATATTTCTTAAAGCTTTTGATTGAGAAATATAAGTAATAGTGACAATTACATAAAACCTAGATGTGCAAAGTGCTGTAGTAACATGGCGGAGGGAGGGTTTAGTTCAGTCGTGGAGGATCAGGGAAAATTCCCAGGGGAAGGAACATGGAAGCTGGGCTTCAAAGGATGAGTAGAGTTTGTTAAGTGAAAAACAGGGATCTGGAGGAGAGCACAGAGGGTAGAAGGGATATGGCATTCCAAGCAAGGGAGGTGGCAGGTGCAAGACAGTGAGAAAGGCATGAAAGGGCTTACCAGGTAGAGTGGTGGGACTGGGATATTGTTGGAGGAGTGGCAAGAGGTGAAGCTGCAAGACAGGTTGTGGCCAGATTTTGGAAGGCGTTGACCATTAGGCTAAGGAGTGTAGGTTTTCTCTTGTAGTCAACATGAAAGAGTAGGTCTTTCCATATCTTAGAAAGGTAACTTGGATTGTCCTATACAAAATCATTTGAGGACAAGAAAAAATGGAGGTAGTGAAACCGGTTAAAAAGCTATTGATAATAATATGGACACAAAAGGATAAAAATTGTGTGATTCCACTTATATAAGGTGCCTAAAATAATCCAACTCACAGAAGAAGTAGAATAGCGGTTGCCGGGGGGAGGGAGAACGAGGAGTGTCTGTTTAATGGGGGCGTATCGTCTGTTGGGATGATTGAAAAGTTCTGGAGATGAATAGCACAACAGTGTGAATGTACTTAATGCCACTGAATCATACACTCAAAACGGGTTAAAATGGTAAATTTTATCTTATGTGTATTTTACTCCAATACAAAGCAAAGCTATTGTGGTTGTCTCGGTAAGAAAGTGCACACGATTCTGAACTGAGACAATGAGGATAAAGAGGAAAAGAGTAATTGAAATTTTTTTCCTTTTTTTCCCCAATCAGAGTAATTTAAATTTAAGAGACTTTTTTGAGAGATAATTGGCAGGACCTATATCTGGATGAAGACGTCAAGGAAGAGAAGGGGACAGAGATGACTGAGGTCTTTCGTTTGGTCAGCTGTGTGTATTGGTTCAGGAGGAAGAAAATGATAAGTTTGACTTTGTGGGGTCTACTATACAGTGAAAATATTATGTAGTGCACACATGCACACACACAGATATACACACAACTATAGGTCAGGAAAGAGGACACAGAGAAAATAGTTTAGGAGTTGTCAGTATGTGGGCAGCATGGAGCTGAAATCATTTAGGGCAGAGGGAGAAAAAGAAAAGAGCATAAGTGGGGTCTTGGAGAATGTCATCCAGTGAGACTGAAAAGAAATAAAGAGAAAAGAAGAACCAGACAATAAATGGTTTCATGGAGGCTGAGAGAGAAAAGAGTGTCATTATGAATTATGTCAAATGCTATGGAGACTGGTTAGGATGAAGACTGAATGCATTTGGTAGATTCGGATCTTTGGAGGTCATTGATGACCTTTCCCAGAGGGAAGGTAGAAGCGCAATATGTGGGATAAGAAACAAATGGGAAGTGAAGAAATGGAAGTAGTCAGTGGAGACTAAATTTTTTTAAATATGAGATTCTTCATCTCCTTTGTAAATAACACTAGAAGTTTTATTATTAATCCTCATTCTTAATCTCTTTATGTGTTCACTCTTATAATTTCAGTTAAAGCCCAATCTTACTTGTTTACCATTGTTTGTCAGTCTTCAGTGAAATCTTTTTTACACCCTCAGCCCCTCTTTTCCAGATTAAATGTGAGGTTCTTAAACTACAGAAAAACATCGAATTCAATCTTCTATTGTAATTATAAATGATATTGTGAAGATGGCTCCTATTTCAGTGGGAGCCACTCTTTCTGTCTTCAGAGAATCACTTCAATAATGTAATGATTCTGTCTTCTTTGTAGAGGAGGATGATTTTCTTGACTCTAAATCATGACTTAAACTTTGTGTATCCAGTGGTCATGATACATATTGTTGACAGGTGATCCACTGGGTGTTAAAAAACCTGGATCCTACTTCTGTTTAGCCTCTAACCACCTGTATAATGCAGAATACATTATAAGTCATTTTGCTTTTCTGGATCACAGCTTCTTCATCTATAAAATGAGGGGTTTGGATTAAGTGACTTTGAAAATTCTTCCCTGTTGTAATGCATTCCCACTCAGTTACCTTTGTGACTGTGGCACTATTTGCCAGTTGAGTGGCCAGGACAAGGGGTGCTGTGTATGACTGGGGAATATGGCAAAACTATTAGTCCATACTGGGACTTGATATTTATGACCCCCTGTCATTGAGTATTTCTTATTTCTCTTGCCTGCAGGGCTCCAAGGCCTCTTGTCTTATCTGGCGTTTGGAATCCTTGGCCCAATCTACTAAGGCTTTCTCTTAGACTGGCTTATTAGGGTCATGGTGTTGGTTGATGGATTTATTAAGGCCAGGAGCTGATCTGGAAACTGTGTGTTAGGGGAAATAGGAAGAGAATAGGGGGCCAAAGAGCCCTTAGAAATTTAAGTGAGATTCTCCCAGATGCCTCACCTAGGCAGCGTCCCTTTCCTGTGTGACCCATGGTGCCCACATTCAACAGACATGAGGACACACTGGCTAAGGGGCTGGTGGGTTCCTAGTTTAAACCCCTGAAAATAGTGGAGGTAGGGCTCCACTCCAAATAGTTACAGTATCACAAGTTAGTTAAGAAATCTGCCGGTGGAATGACGTCAGCATCATGGCAGAATGAGCTGATCTGCTAGGCTCGCTCCCCTAAGATACAATGAAAAGGACATTCATTTACCAACAGAGGACATCCACAAAACACAACAGACATCTTAGAGATCCACACAGCCATCTGTCTGAAGGTCAGGGTGCTAGACCTCTGGGAGGCAGTGGAAGGTGAACAGAAGATCTGCTCCCCGTCCCCAGCAGCAGAAATCTAAGGCATGAGTCCTCATGTGGCAGCTGGTGTGGGATTCTGACAAAAGGGAAAAGGCAGTCCTCTGTGGGAACACATTCATTCTTGGAGTTGCTTCCAAGCCCATAGGAATGCTCCAGACTGAAGTTGCTGGGCACCTGCACCAAGCTGAGCAGCCCAGGCAGGCAGCCAGTGAGTGCAGAGTGGGTGCCTGCATGGGAAATAAGGAGCCCTTCCCCCCATATCCCCAGTACATCAACTTGGTGGCCATGGCAGGGGATCCCTGCCAGAGAGCATGTGCCTGGATGTGTGAAGCAGCAGCAGAGAGATGCAGAGAGACTTATTGGCACAACTTCCCACAGGCACAACTTCCAGGAGTTGTGGTGAGCTCAGAAAAAGCATCTCCTGGCCCCCACCCCCAACAGTGGTGGTTGACTCTGTGAATAAATACTATTACTATGTGACTGCAAATGTCCACCCCATCAAACAGCATGAAGAAGTACATTAATACTCCAGACCAGAAGGAAAAGCACAAGTGTCCAGAAAATAACGCTGAATCACAGAATTTTACCCTCTAAATGAAAGAAAATTCAAAGTAGTTATCATAAAGAAACTCAACAAGTTACAAGAAAACTCGTAAAGATACTTCAATGAACTCAGGAATAAAATTAATGAGCAGAGGGTATTCTTCACAAAAGAGATTGAAATTATTTTAAAAAACCCCAAACAAATGTTAAAGATGAAGAACACTATCAATGACATTTGAAAATGTCTGAACTCCTTAAAAACAGAGTTGATATTATGGAGGACAGAAATAGTAATTTAGAGGACAGAAATATGGAAATACTTCAAGTGGAGGAGGAGAGAGAACTTAGGCTAAAACAAAATGAAAAAATTCTCTGAGAAATATCCGTCTCAATTAGGAAATGCAACATAAAGATTATAGGTATTCGAGGGGGAAAAAGGAGAACATAGATTGTTCAAAGAAATAATAGTTGAGAAGTTCCCAAACCTGGGGAAGGAGCTGGAATTACGTGTATTTGAAGTTAATAGAACTCCTAAATACATCAATTTAAAAAGATCTTCTCCAAGGTATATACGTTAGTAAAACTGGCAAAAGTCAATGACAAAGAAAAAGTACTAAGGGCAGCAAGGCAGAATAAAATAATCTAAAAAGGAACCCCTATTAGGCTTTCAGCAGACTTCTCAGCAGAAACCTAACAGGCTGGGAGGGAGTAGAATGATGTATTCAAAATATTGAGAGAGAAAAGCTTTCAGTCAAGAATACTCCATCCAGTGAAACTATCCTTCATTTGTGATGGAGGAATAAAAACTTTCCCAGATAAACAAAAGCTAAGAAATTTCATCACCAAAAACCCCTGCTACAAGAAGTGATCAAGAAGGCCTTCATACCTGAAAAAAAAGAAAGGGTTTACAAAGCCATTAGCAAGTGGATAAATAGACAAAATGAGAAAACTGCAGCTCTATCAGAACAGTTTAGCAAACACTTAATTATAACATTAAAGATATGGGGGAAAAAAAGCATAAAAAATAACTATAAACACTTCATTTTAATCACAAACTCAAAACACAAAACAGAATAAGTTGTGACAACAGTAAATTAGATGGGGAAAAGGAAAGGGATGGAACCTGCTTTGGCCAATGAGATAAGAGATAATAAGAACATGGACTATCACATCTACAAGATCTTTTATACTAACATCAAGATAACCACTAAACAGAAAATCAGAACAGAGATATAATGATAAATAAAGAGAACACTGAGAAAATCATCATAGAAAATCACCGAACTGAATTGGCAGTCGGAAATACACAAGATGAGAAACAAGGGAAATACAGAACAACCAGAAAACAAGACAGAAAACTGTAGCATTAAGCCCTCATATAGCAATAAACACTTTAAATGTAAGTGGACTGAATTCTTTGATCAAAAGTCACAGAGTGGCTGGATGGATTTAAAAACAAGACACAACAATATGCTGCTTCCAGGAAACACATCTCAGCTCTAAAGACAAACACAGGCTCAGAATGAAGAGATGGAAGATGACATCCCAAGCTAATGGAAAACAAAAAAAAAGCAGGTGTCAAGATACTGAGAAACAAAGAGGGGCACAATGTAATGATAAAAGGGTCATTCCAGCAAGAGGACATAACACTTATGAACATATATGCATCTAACACAGGAGCACCAAAGTACAAAATAGCAACTGTTAACAGACCTAAAGGGAGAAATTAACAGAAACACAGTAATAGTTGGGGACCTCAACATCACATTTAAGTCAATGGGTAAATCATCCAGATAGAAAGTCAACAAGGAAATAGTGGAATTAAATGAAAAACTAGACAAGATGGACTTAATAGATGGGTATAGAACATGCCACCCAAAAATAGCAGAATACATATTTTTCTAAAGTGCACATGGAACATTCTCAAAGACAGACTATATGTTGGGAAACAAGGCAAGCCTCAATAAATTCAAGAAGACTGAAATCATATCAAGCATCTTGTCTGACTACAAGACTATGAAACTAGAAATTAACTACAAGAAAAAATCTGGGGAAGTGACAAATATGTGGAGACTAAACAACATGTTACTGAACAAGCAATGAATCAATAGGAATCAATGGATCAAAGAAATCAAAGGAGAAAAAAAATATCTGGAGACAAGTTAAAATGAAAACACATCACGCCAACTCATGTGGGATGCAGCAAAAGTGGACCAAAGAGGAAAATTCATGGCAAGACAGGTCCAGAGTAACAAGCAAGAAAAATCTCAAATAAGCAATCTTAAACTACGCCTCACAGAACTAGAAAAAGAAGAACAAACAAAGCCCAAAGTCAGCAGAAGGAGGGCAGTAATAAAAATTAGAGCAGAAATAAAAGAAATTGAGCAAACAAACAAAATAATAGAAAGAAACAAAGAGTGGGTTCTTTGAGAGTTAGACAAAATTGACAAACCCTTAGCCAGACTCACTAAGGAAAAGAAGAGAAGGCTCAAACAAATAAAATTAGAAATGAAAGAGGAGAAATTACAATGGATACCACAGAAATACAAAGGATTATAAAACACAATATAATGAAAACTGTATGGCACCAAATGGGACAATTTAGAAGAAATGGAGAAATTCTTAGACTCATACACCCTCCCAAAACTGAATTGAGAAGAAATAGAGAATCTGAATAGACCAATCTATTGTAAAAATCAAAGTAAATAGATTGAAACCGTAATAAAAACCTTCCAAAAAATAAAAGTCCAGGACCAGATGGCTTCTCTGGAGAACTCTACCAAACTTTAAAAGAAGATTTAATATCTATCTGTCTCAAACTATTCAAAATAGTTGAATAAGACAGAACACTTCCTAACACATTTTATGAAGCCATCACCCTGATCCCAAAGCCACGGGAAGACAATACAAAGAAGGAAAGTTACAGGCCAATATCACTGATGAACGTAGATGCAAAAATCCTCAACAAAGTATCAGCAAACTGAATACAGCAGTACATTAAAAAGATCATACACCATAATTAAATGGCATTTATACTAGGAATGCAGATATAGTTCAACATCCACAAATCAATCAATGTGAAACACCACATTAAAAACATGAGGAATAAAAACCACATGATCATCTCAATAGATGCTGAGAAAGCACTTTACAAGATCCAACATCCACTTATGATAAAAACTCTGAATAAAATGTGTATAGAAGGAAAGCACCTCAACATACTAAAAGCCAAATCTGACAAACCCACAGCCAACATCATACTCAACAGGGAAAAACAGAAAGCAATCCCTCTGAGAAGAACAACAAGAGAAGTGTGCCCAGTCTTGTCACTCTTACTCAACATTGTACTGGAGGTTTTGGCCAGAGCAATTAAGCAAGAAAAAGAAGTAAAAGGAATCCAAACAGGAAATGAAGAAGTAAAACTCTCACTGTTTGCAGATGACATGATTTTATATATAGAAAACCCTGAAGAATTCATCAAAAAACTGTTATAGATAATCAACAACATCAGCAAAGTTGGAAGGGTACAAAATCAACTTAGAAGAATCAGTTACATTTCTCTACTCTAATAAACAAACTAATAGACAGATAACTCAAGAATTCAATCCCATTTACAATCATAACAAAAAGAATGAAATATCTAGGAATAAATTTAATGAAGGTGGTGAAAGACCCATACAATGAAAACTGTAAGACATTATTGAAAGAAATCTATGATGACATAAAGAAATGGAAAGATATTCCATGCACAGGGATTGGAAGAACATATATAGTTAAAATGTCCATACTATCCAGAGCAATCTACAGATTCAATGCAATCCCCATCAGAATCCCAATGACATTTTTCATGGAAGTGGAGCAAAGAATCCTGAAATTCATATGGGACAACAAAAGACCCCGAATAGTTAAAGCAATTCTGAGAAAAAAGAACAAAGCTGGAGGCATCACAATCCCTGAGTTCAAAATATACAACAAAGCTATAGTAATCAAAACAGTATGGTACTGGTACAAAATCAGACACACAGATCAATGGAACAGAATTGAAAGCCCAGAAGTAAAACCACACATCAACAGACAGCTAATCTTTGACAAAAGATCTAAGAATATACAACGGAGAAAGGCAAGTCTCTTCAATACATGGTGTTGGGAAAACTAGACAGCCACAATCAAAAGAATGAAAGTAGACCATTTTCTTTTGCCATACACAAAAATTAACTCAAAATGGATCAAAGACTTGAAGGTAAGACCTAAAACCATAAAACTGCTAGAAGAAAATATAGGTAATATACCCTTTGACATCAGTCTTAAAAGGATCCATTCGAATACCATGTCTACTCGGACAAGGGAAACAAAAGAGAAAATAAAGAGGTGGAACTTCATCAGATTAAAGAGCTTCTGCAAGGCAAAGGAAACCAGGAACAAAACAAAAATACAAGGGCTTGCCCTGTGGTCAAGGGGTTAAGTACAGAGCTCCACTTCAGCGGCCCAAGCTTTTGCCAGTTAGGATTCTGGGAGTGGACCTAGCACCACACATCAAGCCATGCTGAGGTGGCATTCCACATAACAGAATTAGAAGTACCTACAACTAGAATATACAGTTATGTATTGGGGGGCTTTGGGAAGAAGAAGAAAAAAAAAAGAAAAGACAATCCACCAATTGGAAGAAAATATTTGAAAATAATATATCCGACAAGGGGTTAATCTCCAAAATATATAAAGAATTCACACAGCTCAACAACAATGGAGACACCCCTGCAGTAGCTTAGCCACCTCTGTGTGGGGCTTTCCTTTGGACTGTGAGGGAACTTGGAGCGCAAAGGTGTTCCCACGGAGAATCGCCCATTCCCCCTCTTTTCTTAGAGCTGTGCACGTTCCCACAGCCTGGGTAACTGCCTTTTAGGAGGGACACAAGATTCCTTTACCTCCTTCCACTTCCTCTGGGGGGTCCAGCATCATTACTGATGGTTTTGGCCAGAGCAATTAGGCAAAAATTAGAAATAAATGGCATCCAAACTGGCAAGGAAGAAGTGAAACTCTCACTGTTTGCAGATGACATGATTATATATATAGAAAACCCTAAAGAATCCATCTGAAAGCTGTTAGAAATAATCAACAACTACAGAAAAGTTGCAGGGTACAAAATCAACTTACAAAAATCAGTTGCATTTCTATACTCTAATAACAACATTACTGAAAGAGAACTCAAGAATACAGTTCCATTTACAATCACAACATAAAGAATAAAACATCTAGGAATAAATTTAACCAGGGAGATAAAAGACCTATACACTGAAAACTACAAGACATTATTGAAAGAAATCGATGAAGACATAAGGAAATGGAAAGATAGTCCATGCACATGGATTTATAGAATGGACATAGTTAGAATGTCCATACCACCTAAAGCAATCTAAAGATTCAATGCAACCCCTTTTGGAATTCCAGTGACACTCTTCATGGAAATAGAACAAAGAATCCTAAAATTTATATCAGGTGACAAAAGACCCTGAGTAGCCAAAGCGTCCTGAGAAAAAAGAACAAAGCTGAAGGAGTCACAATCTTTGACTTCAAAATCCACTAAAAAGCTATAGTAATCAAAACAGCATCATACAGGTACAAAACAGACACACAAATCAATGGAACTGAATTAAAAGTCAAGCTAATCTTCAACAAAGGAGCCAAGAACATACAGTGGAGAAAGGAATGTCTGTTCAATAAACGATGTTGGGAAACTGGACAGCCAAATGCAAAAGAATGAAAAGTAGACCATCAGCTTTTGCCATACCAAAAAATTTACTGAAAATGAGATGAAGACTTGAAGGTAAGACCTGAAACCATAAAACTCTGAGAAGAAATATAGGCAGCACTCTCTTTAGCATCGGTCTTAGAAGGATCTTTTTGAATACTATGTCTACTCAGGCAAGGGAATCAAGAAACAAATGAACAAATGGGACTACATCAGAGTAAAGCGCTTCTGCAAGGCAACGGAAACCAGGAACAAAATGAAAATGCAACCTACTAACTGGGAGAAAATATTTGAAAATAATATATCCAACAAGGGGTTAATCTCCAAAATATATAAAGAACTCGTACAACTCAACAACAACAAAAACAACCCAATCACATAATGGGCAGAGGGTATGAGCAGACATTTTTCCAAAGAAGATATACAGATGGCCAACAGGCACATGAAAAGATATTCAACATGACTAATTATCAGGGAAATGCAAATCAAATCTACAGGGAGATATCACTTTATACCTGTCAGAATGGCTATAATTACCAAAACAAAAAGGAACAAATGCTGGAAAGGATGTGGAGAAAAGGGAAACCTCATACCCTGCCTGTGGGAATGCAAACTGGTCCGGCCACTATGGAAAATAGCATGGAGATTTCTCAAAAAATTAAAAATAGGAATACCATATGACCCAGCTATCCCACAACTGGGTATTTATCCAAAGAACTTGAAATCAACAGTCAAAAGAGACTTATGCACTCCTATGTTCACTGCAGTGTTATTTGCAATAGCCAAGCAACCCAAGTTGGGTGGAAGAAACCCAAGTGCCCATCAACTGATGAATGGATAAAGAAGGTGTGGTATATATACACAATGTAATACTACTCAGCCATAAAAAGATCAAATTGGGGTCAGCTCTAAGGCACAGCAGTTAAGTTCGCACATTCTGCTTCACCGGCCCGGGATTCGCCGGTTTGGCTCTCGGGTGTGGACCTATGCACCACTTGTCAAGCCATGCTGTGGCAGGCGTCCCACATATAAAGTAGAGGAAGATGGGCACAGATGTTAGCTGAGGGCTAGTCTTCCTCAGCAAAAAAGAGGAGGAGTGGCAGCGGATGTTAGCTCAGGGCTAATCTTCCTCAAAAAAAAAAAGACCAAATCATCCCATTTGCAACAACATGGATGGACCTTGAGGGTATTATGTTAAGCAAAATAAGCCAGAGAAAGAAAAACACTGCAGGATTTCACTCATATGTCGAACGTAATCAAACACATGGACAAAGAGAACAGTTTAATGGTTTCCAGAGGGGAAGGAGGTTGGGGCATAAGGAGTAAAGTGGCACATGTATATGGTGAGTGACAAAGAATAATGTACAACTGGAATTTCACAATGTTATAAACTATTATGATCTAAAGGAAATAATAAATAAAAAAAGTATTCTTCCAGTAATGATGAGAATGCTGCCACATTTCCCACTCAGATCAAACAGTTCAAGATGAGCCTAGCAGGTGTTCATTGGTGGGGGCTGAGCTAAGTCACAGACTGAGAACTGCTCCCTGGAGCAGGCTTCATGTCAGAGTTTCAGGAAAATTCATTTCTCACTGGTGCATATGCTCAGATCAGATGACATTTCAGGGAAGAATTGTGTGGGATTTCTGTTACAGTATCCAATATCGCTGCTGGTTTGCATCATGCCTTTAATTTTCTTCTCATTTTCCCATCTAAGTTTTATGATGTCTCATTTTCAATCTGGTCATTATAGGCGTATACTGCTCATGATTGGGTTTTAGATGAACTAAGGAAAGGGCAGTAGCCTTCTCAGTGTGCTGACAGTAGGGCAAAGGCACAGGATGTGTAGGGGAGTCTTCAGCGGGTTGAGCAAGTAGGTGTGAAAAGGAAATGGTGGATGCTCTTTCTTGGAATGTGGCTTCCTGGCCTTCGTGTGGACATCCGGTCAGGAAGCCACATTCTTCCTGAGCCAGCTTCTGTTGAAAGGACTGTTCTGAGTCTGGTGCTCAAGCATAGGGAGCATGTAAGCAACTCTTCTCTATGGGTATTGTCCTGCATTTCCAGCTGCTGGCTGGCTATTTCCATGCAGATGTCCACTGTCCTTTCACATGCAACATGCATGAAACCTGGTTCCATTTCCCCCCAACCTGTTCTGCTCCCTGCTGTGTTTGTAGACTTCACTTGTCAGTACTAGAGAGGGGTGTGGGAAAAGCTGTGGGCTGGGAGGTAGACCTGGATTTAGTCTGAGTCTTACACATAGCTGGGTGCCTTTGGGCAGATTCTTGACCTTTCGGAGTTGGGAAACCCTGGGCAAGCATCATCAATGCGAATCTCATGCCAGTTATGCCCAATAACTGTGGTGCACAGCATTGAACATACACGTTCTTATCAAGACTTCAGTTTTAATTGATCATGAGAGCACACTCTGTTCATAAATACCCACCTTTCATCTGTTACTGATCATTTCTATCTGAGTCATTATTTAGTGTCTGTGCTGGGTATTTTCCGTTTCCCTTCCAGACCCACCTTCACCCCTCTCTATCCTATGCTCAGCCCCAGGAGGCTGACCTCCATAGGCTACATCAGTGTCCTGTGCCCTCTGGCCTTGGTTGAGTTTGGCCCATGTGGAACACCAGTAAGAAAGTAGAGGGAGAAAGGAGAGTGAGGCCATGATCATTAGTCTCCTGGCTCCCTACCTGGGAGGCACCTTGGCTTGGTTGTATCCCTGAACCAAGGTCCCTGCACTTCACAAATCATCTTTCTCAACATGTCTCCTGGGTTCCAGTACATCTTACCTCCCCTAGTCCTTGGGCCTAAAGGTGGAAATGTCTCCTTCACTCTTACTACCTCTGGGTTACTACATATCCATTGTGGTTGCCTTATATTCCATCTCCACCTTTGAAAATGATCTAAACTGATTGTACCATCTGTTTCCTGGTGGGGGTCTGACTGATAGAGCATTGGAGAACAGGAGTGAGAGGGAGAACGTGGACAGGGCAACATGACAGCACCATTTCCAAGGCTCAAAGGGCCACCTTCTGATCACTTCTCAGTAGAAGACAGAGTGAGTGGCTGAGGTGCCCTGTCTATGACCACACTTAGGCCTAGATGGAGGGGTCTGTTCTACTCCTCTTCTGGGTATGCCATCCCACCATGGGGCAAGGAGTTTGTGGGGCCAAGGGGACATGCTGACCTGGAGCCACAGCCCTCTTTCCAGGACCACACTCTCATTCCAACACCCTCGCCTTCCTGCCCAAATGGTCACTTGCAGAGCCTGTGCAGGCCGTTTCCCCAGGTGTGCACCCCTAGGCCCAGCCAAGGAGTGGCCAAGGGCGGATGTTCATGGAGGAGGGGTGGACAGAGCTTGGGTGTGCAGACTGGCTGTCCACTCGCATGCACTGAAGGCTCTTGTGGTGTGGGGTGGAGCCAAGGGTGAGGAAAGCAGGGGACCAGGCTGTGAGCTGTGACCTGCTCTCCCTGTGCCACTGCATTTGAGCACAGAATCCAAGGAGTCAGGGAATTCCAAATGCCAGCCGGCTTTCAGGTTGCTTTGAGGGCACGCTTGTCAGGGCAGGATGATAGAACATACTTATGTCACAGTTTGCTAACTTGACTTATAACCTTTCAGTAAGGATGCAAGGTAGGTAGGCCTCCATGTGTGCTTGTGCCCTGGGACCTGCAAATATTATGAGTGGGCTGTCCTCAGAGTTGTGCTGTCCCCAGGTGCTCCTATTCAATGGCAGGCAGCCTGTCCTCTTCCTAAAGACTTATAGGGACAGAGAGTCATCCCATTCCTCATTATTCTTGCTTCTCAGGACATTCTCTTCCTTCCTAAGTCCAGTTTCCTTAAGAAACAGGATATGGTGAGTTAGAAAGACCTTTCTGATGACACAGTGATAAGAAACAGGATGTGGTGAGTTAGAAAGATCTTTCTGAGGACACAGTGAGAAACGCTGACAGGGGCTGAGCTTGCAGTTAGAATCCTGGCCTGGGCTTTCCAGTCCACACTAGAAAAGGTCGGAATGGGGTCCTAGGGAGGATGGAGAAGACAGGACAGATGGCTGTGAGTTGGTGACAGTTCCCCTTTCCTGCCATGCCATGCTCACCACAGACGCTGGAGTTGGGATGACTCCCACGAGGGCAGCGTGCTCCAGGACACCTCTGCTGTGCTCAGAGGAGCACGGCAGGAGCCCAGGGAGATGGGCTTCTTGCTGCTGCTCCTCCCAGCTCTCCCAGGGGAGCTCAGATGCAGGCGGCTCTTGGGGATGAGTATTTTCTGAGGCGTGAGCAGCAGGGGCGGGCCCCTCAGCTCCTGGAGCAGGTGGCTGCTTGTTGGTTGGTGCAGGTTCCGTTGGGGGAGACTCTGGCCTGCCTGTTGGCCTGAGGAGGCATCCCTGGAACTGCTGCAAAGAAAGAGGAAGGAAGGAAGGGAATGTGAGTCATCTGGATGAGGACAGAGTAGAGCTGGGGCTGGGTTGAGAGGGGCTGCTCCCCGATTGTGCATCCACTCGCCGTCCTGCTCTTCAGACACAAATGCTGCCTCTTACCCCTAGGAGAGTGTGGGGCTCCTCCCCTAGTCTTCGCTGGTCTAGGGGATGGGCACTTTCTCTTGTGACATGTCCCTTCACTGCTTTTCCCAGCCCCTCCTAGTAGATGATAAGTGCCACTAAGGGCAGAGTCGGGTACCTATTCTAGCCATTTTCCAGTCGTACATTCCTCCTCCCCTGCACACACCATCACCACGAAGCTGTCTTACCATCGAATTAAAGGCATCAATTGGCTGTGGGAGCGAGGTCTGTGCACATTGTCTTACTGTTATTGAGGCAAGTGAAGTCCGGGTAACCCATTGTTGGGCGTAAAAGGGAGAAAGAGAAGTTTCAGGGATGAGCAATGAGGTGGGGCCTGCTGTCTGTGATCTCTGTTCAAGGCCCAGATGCCCGCTGGGAAGCTGGCTGCAGGGAAGGGAGCAGCGAGGTTGCTGGGGCAGAACATGAGTGGGGGAGGCCAGGAGGCTGCTCCAGGGAGTGAAGCCAACCTCAGTGGGAAGGCTGAGTGTGTGTTAGGGACACTGTGTGGGGGCCCTGGCCTCTGACAAGGAGCAGCTGGGCTGTAGGGCTGTAAGGTACTGGAAAAATCTGGGGGCAAGAAACTGGTCCTGAATCTCATGTCTGGCTACATCCAGTGCCCTCCTCCTACTCCTTCCAGCCTGAATCAATGAAGCCAAATTGTTAACCTGGCCTCTGGGTGACCCACACTGCCCCCTGGCCAGCTGCTCAGGCCTTGGGGGCCCTAGAGATCAGGGCGTGGTCCATCTTAAGAATATTACCTCTGAAAGCTCCAGTTATTGGGGCACAGAGTGGGGCAGGAAGGTGGCTCCATGTCCCCAGGTCAGCCTTGTCCATAAGCTGCAAGTGCCTCCCCAGCACCAGGCCAGAGAAGTTGGCTCCTCCTCCTGTGTGGGGCCACCTCCCCGGGTAGTACCTGGAGGGTGGAGAGAAGGGGCCTGGTCCTGGGAGAAGCACTTGGGAGCCGGGCATGGATCGTTAGCTTCCCTCCCTCCTGCATGGGCATGAGGGCCCCACAAGACCCACTGCTCTGCCTGCCAAGAGTGTGAACTTCAGCACAGGAAGGGAATAAGGAGGTTGCCCAATCCCACCTCTCCCCACAGTCAGGTCAGGGCCCAGTGGTATTCTGCCCTAACAGGAGGGAGCCCCAGCCTGGGGCTGCTCTACCACAGAGGGAGGGACAGAAGGAAGCAAGGTCTAGCTCCACAGGGTCATGTCCCCGCAGCAACAGCATCCTTCTCTCTGGTCTCCACTTTTATTTATTTGTTTTTTTGGTGAGGAAGATTGGTCCTGAGCTAACACCTGTTGCCAATCTTCCTATTCTTGCTTGAGGAAGAGTGGCCCTGAGCTAATATTTGTGCCCATAGTTCTCCATTTTGTTTTGAAGAAGACTGGCTCTGAGCTAACATCCGTGCCCATCTTCCTCTACTTTATATGTGGGATACCTGCCACAGCATGGCTTGCCAAGTGGTGCCATGTCTGCACCGAGGATCTGAACCAGCGAAACCTGGGCCGCTGACGCAGAGTGCATACTGAACTGCTGCGCCACCGGGTGGGCCCCCGTCCTCCATTTTGTATGTGGACACCACCACAGCATGGCTTGATGAGTGGTGTAGGTCCACGCCCAGGATCCAAACATATGAACCAGGCAGCCTAAGCTGAGCATGCTGAACTTAACCACTACACCATTGGGTCAGCCGCTAGTCTCCATGTTCTCTCTCTGCTTGCAGGGATCTGATCCCACAATCCTTGAATCAGATGGGATCATAGCAACTGGACCTCTAGTCTTGGCAGCAGCCAAAGGGGCTCTCCCTTCCTTCCAGCTGCTGTTAATGGACTGACGTGTGCACCCTCGGGGCAGCACCCTGAGCCCTGTTGTGTCAGTGGCCTCGTGTCCACTCCTCATTCTGCACTCTCTCCCTGGGCTTGTTATCATGTCTATGACTTCAGATACCATTTATAGAGTTGAATCTCGAAACTGCTACCTCCAGCCCCCTGCTGGGTGGTCCTCTGTATGTAGGTCTGCCTCCTCGACATCTCCACTTGGGCGTCTCAAAGTCACCTTGAACTCTATGACTGCACTCCTGCTCTTCCACTGCAAACCTGGTCCCTTCCAGTTTTCCTCAATTCAATAAAAGTCCTCACCTTCCATCACATCAAGCAGTCCAGAAACCCCAAGTCACCCCTAATACTTCCTTCTCCCTTACCCCACCCTCATGTCCCTCCATTGTCAAGTTCTGTTGACTTACCTAGTAGTATCTCTTCATTTCCTTGAGTTCTGTCCATCTTCACTGTCACTCTGGTCTGAGCCATCATCTTTCAGCACCCAGACTCCTCCAACATGGTTTCACCATATCCATTCTTCCCCTTCCCAGTCTGTTCTCCACACAGCACCCAGAGTGATCTTTTTGGGATCGAAAGTTGTTCATGCCACCTCTCTATAAAAAAACATATCAGTGACTTCCCATTGCTCTTCAGATGAAAGATAAAACTCTTAACATGGCCCACAAGGCCTTGCATGTCTGGCCCCTGCCCCCTTCTCCTGCCTCAGCTTGCATCACTCTCCTCCTCATTCCCTGTACTCCAGTCTTCTTTTAGTTCCTCAAGCATTCCAGCCTCTCTCCTGCCCCAGGGCCTTCACACAAGCTGCTTCTTCTGCCTAAAACATTCTCAACTCATCAAAATATATCAGATCACAGTCATCATTTTCCCAGGGAAGGTCTTTCTGACTTCTTTGACTACATGAAATTCTCTTGTAATAAAGTCTTGCAGCAGCATTCATCTCGCCTCCATAGCACTGATCACAGTTGAAATTATATATTAATCTGTATAAGTCTTGATTAACATCTGTCTCCCATGCTAGATGATGAGTTCCATGAGGGCAGGGGCCTGTGTGTCTGTTCTTGCTCCTAGGGTGTACTCATCACCTGGCATGATACTCAAAACATACTAAGTGATATTAGTGCTCTGTAAAGTGTGGAATGGTCGGTGGCTGGGAGACTCAGAGGACCCAAGAAGGAAGGAATGCTCATTAATACATGGGCTGGAAGTAAGCCTCGAAGCTAAAGTTCTGTTTTAGATTTCTGATATAAGTTGATACGGCTTTGTAGATTGAGAACAATATCTTTTCTCTCCTTGCCTTCTCCTTGCAGGATGGACTTGCAGAAGAAGACTTTGACAAAGGCCAAGACTTGGAGCTGGGCTCAGGAAAACAGCATTAGAGGGCTGGGAAGTCACGTGTGATTGGCGACTGTGTGAACTGTGGCCTTGAGGCCCCTGAGACAGCAGACGTCAGATGTCAGGCCCTTCCATTGCTCTCCAGTCCAGCTTGTCCTTCCCCCAGCCCTAGGATGTCAGAACCGTGGACAGCACTCAAGCCCAGGCCCAGGAAGATGGGATCTGTTCAGAATTCTGGCGAAGCAGAGGGAGAGTGAATGCCTGTCTCTAGGGAGAGGAGAGCTGGTGTCTATTTCTCCACTGGGCATCACTGCTACCCTTGTTCTCTATCACACAAGCTCTGGCAGGCTGCAAGGCGATAAAGCAAAGGAGGCCCCTCCCTATGCCCCAACTAGGGAACAAGGGAGGGAATTGTGTGGGTCAGCCTGGAGAATGCTGGTTGGGGGCCCAGTCAAGGGTTATAGTCTTCGTGTGCTGTTCACCATGCAGCAACCCCACTTGACCTCGGTGGTAAGGTTAGGGTGGAGGGAAGCTCTGTGACAGAACTCTCTGCTTGAAGCTGTTTCCTGCAGCCAGGACTGTCCCAGCCCCAGTGCTTCCTGTCATACATGCAGCATCCTCTCAAACCTCTGAGCTTGGAGGTGGGGATGACCTCTTCCAAGAAGGAGTGCTGAGGCCCAGTTCCCCTCCCTTCCCTGGGCCCATCCACCCACATGGTCAGCACGGGCCGGTGTGTGCTCAGTGTGCCCACACTTTAGGGCTTTCAGCTTCACAGATCCAAGGTACTTACACAGCACAGGCAGCTGCAGAGCTGCTCCTTGGCACCTTCTCCCAAAGGAACGACACGGCGAAGAATGGATAATGGCACTACTGAGACAGAGGCACTCACTGCTCTGTGGAAGCCATCCTGAGGAGTGACTGGGACAAAAACTGAGAGAGCTGAGGGCAAAGCCCCACACATGGCTCACTTGCATGGAGGGGAGCCCACAACGTGTTGCTGTGCTGCACGCTCACCCTCAGGGGCTCCAGACTGCAGCACCGTCCCCCAGGGACAGGCCAACGCTGCACTGCCTGTTAGCTGACATCCCACTCAGCACCAAGAAGGTCACCCCAGAGCCCAAAGAGTGGCCTGAGCCTATCTTAATGATGTGGGAGCTGAAAGGGAAAGGGCAGCAGCCTGGACACTGGGGCTGTTTGGAGTAACCCAGAGGGGCTGGCCAGAATTAAGAGAACTAACGCCAAAAAGAACAAGCCTCCAAAGTTGCAGAAAACATATTTCTCTGCAGAAAACCCCAGGAGTGATTCTAGTACAGAACATCCCAAATGATCCCACTGAAGTCATTCTACAGCTCCCATCACCCCCAAACTGGCACGTAGATCAGTTTCATCTTCCATTGGCCAGGCTTGCAGGTCAGTGAAGCACCTCCCCTGTCTCTATGCCAGGAAACGATTGTGGGAGAAAGTGTGTCATCAAGAGTAAAATCAACAAAAGTGCCACCCACTGGACCACGACAGGTTTCACCCCACAGAACCATCCTTTGAATGGCAACCTGAGCCACTTCAGTGGGGACTCATGGGGGGATCCAGCAGAGAGAGCAGAGTTTAACCTCTCTGAGCCCTCAGCACCACCCCACCTCCAGTTCTTTCAGTTCACAGCCTCCCTCCTATTCCCTCCAGCCTCCTTCCTCCATGAAGCTGTCCCAGGTTGAACAAGATCCAGCATAAACGGCAGCCCTCCCCACAGGACATTATTTTATTCCCTTCAAAAATCATTTTTCTCAGATTCGAGTCATCTCCTTTATTCTCTAAGGTGTCCTATCTGGATTCCCAGAGTGGTGATCGGTCTGGGAGCATATTTTAAGCTAATTATTGGAGGCTTAGTGACAGCTCTGAGTGCTGGCTGCTCATCCTTCACTGCTCAGAAGGAGGATGCTCTGTTGCATTACAGCAACTGACTTTGGGTTCAGGAGGTAACGGGGTCAGGACTTCGCCAGGGGAGGGACACTGTATGAAGGATGGTGGCTGCCACTTCCGAGACAGGAGGGAAGATGAGACCTGAGTCACAGCTCAGTCAGGTTGTCCTGGCCTGGGTCCTGGCTTCTTCCTATGCTTCTGCTTGTGACTTGATCATTTTATGCCAAGACAGTTACTTCTAATTCCCAAGGCTCCTAAGCCATCACTTCTACTTAGGGAGTGTGCTTTAAGCCTAAAAGTTAACATGACCACAAAAAAATACCTAATATTAATGATGCCTTTGGATTTCCACCTGCCCCGCTCCACCATTTCAAGTTTATCCTTCTCCCCCTTCCCCACCCTCCCAACACTCACGCACAGCACCCACTGAATCCCCTCTGGCCAATGAGGTTGTCCTGGCCAGTGAAGTCACTTTTACCAGGCTGTCTTAGAAGAAGTGTGCTTGACCTGGTGGCCCAGGGCTCTCAGACTCGGTCTTAGGATTCTGAGAAAACCCCCAAAATTCTTTAGACTGTTGGTCCAGAGAGTGGACTTGCTCAGGAAATTCATTCACATCTCCTGCAGCAGCCGAGGGGCTTTCAGACCTCTCCAGAACATCAGATGCAGAGCAGATAAAGGTCTAACTCTAGCACTTTCAATACCCTGGGAAAGAAAAGAAACCCAAACCAAAAACAAGACAGTATCAAGAGGAGGGTGTGTAAACTTAAGCAGACGTGCACAAGTTTCCTTCAAAGAAACTTCCATGGGATACTGGACTGACTAGACCTCCGAGTTCAGCGTGGGAAGGTTCTGTCCACCTCACTTTTCAGTTGCCCTGACCGGAAGTTCTCCCGTGCACTCCCCCGTCTCCTGTTCATAGTTTGCAGGGCTGTTTGTGCAATCCTCGCTATCTTCCCTCTCCACAAACCCAAGTTTCCAAGCCTGACTGTGCTGCTGCTTTGAAACTCGCAGCTGTATCCCCCTTCGCAGCCTTCTGCACACCTCGATTCAACGCAGAGCAGATCTAAGGGAGGGAAGGAGACGTCAGTGAGGACGGGCCTTTGCGATGGTCCCGTTGATGCCCAGACCAAAAGCCAAGTGACCCTCCTGAGCGCTAAGCTATTTGCACCCACGTTCCTCTGAGATCTCTGGCACCCTCTCTCCCTTCTTTCTCAGCTCTGACGTTTCTTTTTTCTGCCAAGCTGCAAAGCTTATTTAGAACCAATTGTGAAGAAAGGTTTTATTTAACACTCACCTCTCTCCCAGAAGTCTTCCTTTGCCTTTTTCCATGGACTCCTTTTTTGGAAGAAGGGACTTTTGAGGTCCTTGCAAAAGGGATGATGGCAAAGGGAAGGCCCCTGAGTAGCTGCTCTGGAGAGCAGTGTGCTCGTGAGAAACTCAAACCCTCTCTACCGAGCCTTGCGTTAACGATATTTTCTTATTTTCTGGATTCCTGGTGCTCTGGCATTTGGGGCTTGCTGACCAGGGGAAGAAGGCTTCTCCCAGGGCTGGCCAGTTCCCAGAGGGAGCAAATGACTTCCCTGTGAGGGTGCCTGTTCCACGCAAACCAACCAATCCAGAGCCCATACCTTCAACTACCTCCTTTATCTGGCCAAGTCACTGTCCCCCTTCCCTGATCATCCCAGAGCTGCATACCTGACAACTAGGGACACAGCTAAGCCCCAGAGCCTTCCAGAATTGTTCAAACTCACCAGTCCTCAGCCTGGCCAGCTACTTACCCTGCGTTGCTCATCCCTCCCTGCAGAAACCCCAGTAAATGCTTTTGCCAGTGCTTTCCCCTTGCTCCCTCTTCCTCCTGTCTGACCCTCGTGCCTCTCCGTGTGCCCCGTGTGGCAATGACAGCAGCATCTTCTGCCTTCGGGGTCTGACCAGCAAGTGGTGAGCCTTGTGTTGTCAACCCTGGGCTCAGGCAGAGGAGGCCAGAACCCACCCTGCACTCTCTAGACATCCCCTGTTGTTTTGTGGGCAGAATCTTTGACAGTGGAAGGGAAGGTATTGAAGTCCACCTCTTTCTGCACAAAGACCTGGCCCAAGAGTTCAGAGTCACAAGTTCATGACTGAGACATGCTGAATGAGCTTGGATAGTTTGATTCAATCTTCCTGCTATTCCTGGAGTCCTACTGTGTGTGCCAGACACTGTGTGATCAGGACTGGTGAGCAGTGGGGCTCAGAGGAACCAAACCGTGAAGGACATCGTAGGCCTTGCTAAGGATTAGTTTTACTGTGTCCTCCGGGCATGGTTGAATCTGGAAGAGTTTAAAAAGTACAATGACATGACTAGACTTATGTTTAAGAGTTTATCCAGACTGCTGTGCATACAATCCTAAGGAAGCTGATGCAGAACTGAAAGAGGAGCCATGACGTTGGCTTAGATGAAGTTAACAGATTTGCTACTATTAGAGAGAACTGCACACTCGAGACATATTTAGGAGGTGAACTTGGCAGAGCTTGGGAAGGACTGCATGTGGTGGACCAAGCTCCGGCTTGGGCGTTTGGTGGATGTCGGTGTCGTTCACTGAGAGGAGGAGCGTGGAGCGAGCAGCTGTCCTCCTTCTCTGGGCCTTAGTGTCCTCTCCAGTTCCCTCCGGCTTTCATAATCTAGAATCCTACTTCCCAGAGAGGACATTTCTCTGCAAGAAGGTGGAGGCAATAAAGGGGGAAGGGATGTTTACACTAGTGGACCCTGATTAACCTTTGAACGTCTTGTCAGGCTGGCATTCAGTGAAGGCCTGAGGACACGTGGGTCTTGGTCAGAGCTGAGAAACTACCCATGATGGCCACCTTGTGTGCTCCTGAGGAGAAGCGTCCTTAATACGTAGGCCAAGCTCCATTGCCTCTCAGCCCTGTTAAAAGTGATCAAAGAGAAGATGGATACTGCGTGCAAGAAGTATTTAGGTCACACTCCTATTGAGAGGAATTGAGCAAACAAAAGAGCAGAGGCCAAAACCATTATTCATTTCTTATAAATCTAGTCAAGCAGAATTCCACACATTCTAGATTGTCTTAATCTGTTTGTACTGTTATGATAAAAATGCCTTGGGTCAAGTGGCTTTAACAGTAAACATTTATTTCTCACAGTTCTGGAGGCTCAGAAGTCCAAGATTAAGGTGTTGACAGGTTCACTGTCTGGTGAGGACCTGTTTCCTGGTTCATAGACTTTCTTGCTGTTTCCTCATATGGCAGAAGGAGCGAGGGAGCTCTCTGGGGTCTCTTTTGTAAGGGTATTAATTCCACTTAGGAGGGCTCCACCCTCATGACCTAATCACCTCCCAAAGGCCCCACCTCCAAATAGCATCACATTGGGCATTAGGATTTAACATATGAATCTGGGGGGACACACACATTCAGTCTATAGCATAGATCTCAGAAGGTCTCCGGCCCTAGGCTCCCCCCTCACCCAGCTGCAGCTGGTTCACTAACAGGAGCCGGTGCTTACACTAGAGTGGGGAGGACATGCAGGAGTGGGAGGGTCCTCAGACCTGGGCTCCCACCGACTCCACTGCAGTCAACCCCTGGATAGCAGAGGAGCTGCGATGGAGCCCAGTGCCAGGACAGCACTGGTGGAAGTACAACATTGTAGATAGTGTAACGAAGGGCCACCCTCCATGATAACTGGTCCCTGATTTGAGCATTTGATGGAGGTGGCATGTGGGGAGGACAAACACTGAATCTGTTTCATCCAAGGCCCACGCAACCAGAGTTGCTGCTCCTGGAGAAATTTTCTGGTGATGCAGAGGGTGACCCTCCTTTCTCCTTAAGGCATCCACAACAGGTAGGAAGTTCAATCAAAAAGTGCAGGTGGACAAAGTAAGTTAATTTTTATGCTGAACCTCCATTCTACTGGGATGGTGGATGTTCACCCCTTTCCTGGACTTTGTGGCTAAATTCCAGAGCAGTTGTGTGATGCCAAGGCTTTAGGGAAGACCCCATCTGGCCCTGAGTCACCTGTGCTCACAGGTGTCCCCTGAGGTGTCTATTGTCTGTCTTGTCCACATTCTTCAGTTCGTGTGTGTCCCCACTACGAAGGCCCTTGTCCTTTCTGGCCCATCAGCCATCTTGACCACCTCAGATTCTCTGACTCTGGCTTGAGCACCCAGGAATCATTCGGCTTCTTCAGTGTCCTGGGAGGTGTTGTCTGTGGCCCTGCCACCTGTCATACAGATGGTCCCTCTCTGGCATCTTGTTGGCGTCTTGCTTGCCTCTCCCCCAGAAATTGTGGCAGAGCCAGTGTTCTTGCTTCTCCTTTTTCCCTCACCATTGTCCCCTCAACTACCTGTGGGGTGAAATCCCTCCCTCTATAAACGGTGATATTTTGCCTGAGGAACCTAGCATTGTTATTATTTCCAAAATGTTATTCTTCCTCAGTGTCTTCCTAATAAGTCCTTGTGTCCCCTCGAAGAAGGGGGACACTGGGCTCTACCCAACACAAACTGTGCCTGGCTCTGTGGGTAAGACACTCCTCAGGGTCTCTGAGGATCAGCCAGCAGTCACAGAGTACTGAGCTAAGTTCTCTCCTCCCTCCTGGGCACTGTGCCCATCCCTCCTCCTCCCCTCTCCTACCAGGGGCCCAGCAGAACTTTTCTTGGATCCAGAGAAGCCTCTGAGTGTCTCACTGAGTGGGGGAGCTTTCCCTGTGGTCTTTGCCTTAAAGGCAGCAATAACTGTGGGCTAGCTCCTGCCCCCAATCTCCAGCCTCATCTGCTTCTTCCTCAATCACCGTCCCATCCCTGGGCCTCGGCTGTCTGCCATGGCAGAGGTTAGGGGTCAGCTGGGTCTGGAATCCTGGAGGACCCTCAGGGCTCCTGCTTCTGCTCCCCCTTGTCTCCTGAGACCTTCCCAAGTACACCTCACTTCCACACATTTGGCTGAGAGTTCATGGCTTTATGGGTCAAGACTCCCATGAAATGTCAATCACTCCTCGAAGCACAGCCAACCAAGACACTTACAGGCCCTCAGTTCCTAAGAGCTGTCTTGGAACTACACGTTGTTCCCTCTAGCTTTGCTGTGGGTTCAGAATCCTCCCCTGAATTCAGTTTGCATTAAGTCCAGCCCCTGACTGTTTGGTGAGCACTGGGGCCCTCGGTCTTGGCTGCCTCAGGTAGAGGTGCCCCTGTCTGATGGCCCGTGACACCAGCCAAGTGCCACCAGGGCTGCCAGTTCTGGTAAAAACCTCTCTGCCCTGGAGGCAGACCCCTGGCTGCTGCTTTTGGAACTGCCCCTCTCTCTCCTGGAAGAGGGTCCATTCTTTTAGAAATTCCAAGTCGGGCATAAGGGACGTAAAAATTTCCCTCCGTGCCCTGCTTGTCCAATAGAAGAGCTTGGACACTGAGAGACAGAGACGAGCTGAAGGGTTAGCAGAAGCAGTTAGTTCCATAAGAGCAGAGAACAAAGATTATAAATGGCAAATTGCCTGTTGTGATGTTTTTGTTAAGCAGCCCTGGAGTCAGCCCTGTGCTCTGCAAGGGCCCAGGGAGGAATATCCAGGTGGGGTCCTAGGACTTGGATGCGATGGAACTGACCTGGGGGCTGTGGAAGCAAGACCCGAAACCAGCTTATGGAGAGTCGGGTTGAAAACTACTACTCCAATATAAGCAGGCAGATTCCAAAGTGGGAAGACAGGTTGCCAAATTTAACTGATGCTCCAAGCTGCCCCTTCTCAGCAGAGGATATGAGCATGGATATGTTCCAGTAAAGCTCTGTTTTTAAAAGTAGGCTGTGGGCCAGATTTGACTTGTGAGTCATAGTTTTCCAACCCTTGTTCTAGAAACTGAGATTCAGTTAAGCATGAGTATTGGACTATTTAGACCAGGAAGTCACAAATCAAGAGCCACAATCCATTGAGGCAGTGTTTCCAAGCTGTACATATCAAACTTTGAAGAAAATAATTTTGCAAATCTAAACCTAAAATTCTACAACTCCAATTTCTAGTGAAACAAGCCAGGGCTCTGTAAAGATGTTAGGAAACCCCACTGTCCATGGTTAATGTTGGTTTCTTGACCTTTCAGAACAAGAGTATATGAAATTAGGTAGAGCCATGAGTCACTTAACGATGAGGATATGTTCTGAGAGATGCGTTGTTAGGCGGTGTCGTTGTGAGAACATCACAGAGTGTACTTATACCAACGTAGATGGTATGGCCTCCTGCACACCTAGGCTACATGGTGCTAATCTTATGGGACCACCATTGTATATGTGACCCATCATTAACCAAAAATGTTGTTATGCGATGCATGACTGTTCATTTGAGTGAAGCATCTTATGGACAAATGGGCTTTAAATTGTTCCCCAACAGTTTCTTGTATTGTTTTTGCTACATTTTAGACAATTCTGTTGTGGAAAAATATGTTGAGATGGTTAACATTAGAACAAATGTGTAAGTTATTTTTAATGCTCTACTGTAATCGAATCTAATTAATGCAGTAATCATTGTTACTGAAGGGTAAAACTTAGCAAATATTGTGCAAGTAATTCTAAAAGAAGAACCTGTCTAGGATTGGAGATAAAGTCTAAGTTTGTGGATTGGTGTTTTGGTTGCAAATGACAGAAAACCCAAATCAAATTGGTTTAAGCCAAAAAGAGAATTTACCAGCTGACGTATATGGCTAGATACATGGGATCAAATATCACTGGCACCCAGTCTCTCTCCATCTCTGCTCTGTTCTCCATGTCGACTTCCTTCTCAGGCTCTATACAGTTGTCAGATGACTGCCAGCAGCTATAGAGCAGCATCCTCCAGGTTCAAGTTTATTGAAAAAGAGAGAATGCCTCTCTCCCCAAAGTCCCGGCAGAAGTCTCATTGCACCTCAGTGGCTCTAGTTGGGTCCTGTACCCATTGCTAATCCAACCAAGGCTGTGGCCAGGAGTTTGCGGTGCTCCAGCTGCCCCACCCCCTCCTGCAGGGCAACCACTGGGCAGAGTAAATTTGCATGAAGCACGTAGGCTGGCTGCCGTGGATCAGGATGGTTCCCCGGAGGAAAATGAGGGAAGGCTGAATGGATTATGAATGGCAAAACCAAAAGCTGCACCCACAGTTTAGTTTGACCTACTCTCGAGAAGCTCTGGTGGCCTTCTTCATGCTTGTTGTCAGGCGTGATTTTCCTCATGGCCATGTCTTGGCAAATTCCCTCCTACAACAGCCAACTGCCAATGTATCTGACCCCAGCAGAGAAAAGGTCCAGGTCAAGCCTTCCTGCTTAGCCTACTCCACAGGCAAAGATGGTGCATCCAGTGGGGCCATCATGCGTTATATATGGAGAGGCCCAACGCCTTTCTCCTCCCAAAGTGCCTAGAGCCTGAGGAACTGCCTCAAATTTGGGTTTATGTGTGACAATGGAATGGGACATTTGTAATTCCGTCATGTGTTTGAGGAAAGATCACTGGTTCCCAGAGAGACTCCATATTGTTAAAACAAATTCCTCTCATTTCTTGAGCTAATTACCAGAACTAGATTTCTGTAACTCAAAGCACAGAGTCATGAATAATTAACGTGAATGTGTTGGGTGTATATTGAGAACCTGGTGTGTGTATGGGGTGGTGGGATGATTCCAGCTAGGGCAGGAGGGCGAGGCCATCAGCTGGGGCAGAAATACTGTTGGGAGATTTGTTGGGTACCACAGTGGCTTTAGTGTGAGAGATGGTGGCAGAAACCAGGCCAGGCAATGAGTGGAGAGACCACAGTCCGTGGAAATCACTTCTGAGGGGCGGAAGGTGGAGGAAAAGGAGCGGTGCTGGCTTGGCTCCTCATCTGAGCTGCTGAGGGGGTGGGGACTACATGGACAGCAGCAGTGACTGCAGGCCACAGGGCGAGCACAGAAAGGACTTGTGCAGAGAACCATGTGAAACAAAAAGTGTCAGGCCCAGAAGAAAGGACTTGAAGATGAAGAGTGAGGAGGGTTCTGGAACCCAGTGAACAGGCAGCCAAACGAAGTGGGAACAGGAGACCATCTTTGTGATTTACCTCAATTGTGGAGCTAGGCCTGTGGCATCTTTCCTTACACTCTAGGGGAGTTAACTGTCCACCTAAACAGTCGGCGGGGTGGGAGAGAAGGGTGAAGCCAAGAAAGGCAAGACCTTCAGTGTGGGGAGGGCAGCATCTTGGAGAAGGTCCCTTCTTCCCTGTTGCCCCAGAAGTGACAGAGAAAAGAGAAGTCCAACAAGAACCCACCCTTGCCCCTGCCCGCAGGTCTGTGGGATGGGGTTGTGGCGGGCAGGACAGGCAGCCCCTGCTCTGATGCCCACCAGCCAGGCCCTCCTGCAGCAGTGAAGCCTGTGCTGCTCGCTGTGGAGATCCTCGTGGATGGTGACACCTGCTATCCATCCACCTTGTACCTTGTGCAGCCCAGGGAACCGCACATTTCGTGTGTTCAGGGGAACCCAACAGACGGAGGAGTCCATGCCCTCCTGGGGCTGAGCAGTCTCACCTTCACTTCCAAGTGACTGTTGAGCCCCTGGGTGCCATTTGTAGAGGACCCACGTTTCCTCTCAGGGGCAGGCTGAGCAAGCCCCTTGGTGTCTACTCTCTCTGGGCCATCTTCCCTGGAGCCTTGTCCTTCCGTTCTCCAGACCCAGAGGGTTTGCAGGTCTCCATCCAGCATCTCCTTGAGCCCCGCGGGCTGTGGAACAAGACTGTCTGGGTTTGAACCTCAGCTCCTGCATTTGCTATGAGCCTCGGGCAAAGAGCTCACCCCATCAACACCTGAGTTTCTTGATCTATAAAATAAGGATGTGGATACTAGTTTGCAGCGAACATTAAATAAGATAATACAAAAAAGGTGCAGCAATTCAACATAGTTAAGCATTTAGTAAAGCTAGGTACTTAGTGACCTTCGACTGTCTTCCGACCTTGGCTTTCTGTCACAGCCCAAATCAAGTCTGTCTTCTCCCTGGTCAAGCATCTCATTGTTGCTTTTCTCAGTGCTCCCTCTTGGACCAACTTCCAATGATGTCTATGTGCGTCCTGCGTGTTTTTTGAACTTTGAGACCCAGCGCCACCCATTCGAGAACATGACACCAACAAGAGTAGCTGGCACTTGGTTTTCTTGGGACTTTGTGGAATAGTGTTTGTCTCGTGTTTTCGAGGAGGGCCTGTCAAGTGCCCTCTGCCGAATGAGGGTAAGACGATGCCTTCCTGGACCCGTCTCTCTAAAAGCTGAGTTGTTAGATGTTTCTGGGTGTTAGGGAGACAAGCACCTAAGAATTAGAAGCATTTTTTCCTCAGTCTCTCACTGAGGCTTTGCTGTACCCTTGAGCCCTAGTGGCTGCTCCCAGGTCAACAGTAATACCCTTTCCCTCATGACTTCATTAATGCATCTCAGGGGCCATGTTGGTTGGGCTGCTTTTGCAGTACTTTCATCGCAGCTCAGCCAGTCACCAGAAATCAGCTTTCGAAACTGAAAAGCCTCTTCAGCCAGAGCCTCCCCCTCACCCCCCTCCTTTCCTGCTCCCGGGAACTCGGCTTCCCGAAAGTGAGCTCCTGCCACACCCTGACAGGCTGTGCCCTGATTTGTTCCTTAGCGTCATGGGGTATCAACTTCTCTGCAATTACCCAAACTTACCAAATTATGACTGGAGAGGGCTGGGGTGGGGCGGTGTGGGTGGCAGGAGTCTGTTGCAGATCCGCAGCTGGAGCCAGGAGGCCCCACCCTCCTCAGAGCCAGGCCCAGGATCCCTGCCTGCCTCTCACTTTTATTATTTTGGCGGGCATTGAGAAGTTAATCTTTCTCTACTGGAGCGGCTTCCCTTTTTTTTCACCCTGGGAGGACGCCAACAGGAGTCCTCCAGTTGCCGTGAAGTCTGCCATGACCAGCTGTGAGCACCCCGACTTCCTGGTGAGTGCTGGTAGAAGAGAGAGGGAAAGAGAAGAGGGGAGCAGGCAGAAAGGGAGAGAGAGGCCCCGAGGGGCCAGCAGGGAGTCCTAAAGCCCCCATTCCTTATTAGTGCTAAGGACCGAGCCTCACAGTCTAGACAAGATTTTAGGTGATTAAACAGGGGTGGCGGCCGCCCTCCCACCTGGTCCCCAGAGGCAGAGATTCCTCCAGGGCTGACCCTGTGGATGAACCACAAGGACTGAGGAAGAGCTGGAGGAGCCCCTTTGCTCTACCTTTGACCTTAGGTTTGTCTCTGTTGAATCCAAATATTTGTTTTCCAGGGTTCTCAGTGTTACAATTTCTTTGCTCAGAAGCCCTTTCTGAACAAAGCAAAGGGAAGGAGAGAGGGAAGCAGAGAGAGAGAACTAATGTTTGCTGACAACCCACATGCCCCAGGCACTTCATGTACTTAGCTTCCTTCCCTCCAAGCCAATGCCACAGGCACCTCTGTTCCCATTTGCCCGATGAGGAACCCGAGGCCCAGAGGAGTAGAGTCACAGTGACCCATTCAGAGGCTCGTGAGCTAGTCCTGGCCCCACCACCTCTCCCACCTCTTTTACCCACCTGAGACTAACAGGGGATCTGAGCAGAGACCCTCTGTTCTTGCCACTCACACCACAGGCAGAAAGAGCCCCTTTGCACTAGGCCAGGGCTGTTGCCCAAATGAGTCCCAGCCAAGGCATCTGCGGGACAGCTGCCCCTTGCACCTGGGCTGGGTCCCCAGAGCTGTCCCCTGGAGCCAGGCTGCCAGACCCTGCCCACTGCTGGTCAGCCATCTGGTAAAGAGGCCCTGGCCATCTCTTCTGGAAAGTTGTGGGAGGCCCCTGAGAACATTCCCCTTTCTTCTCCTCAGCATCCTTTCTGCCACCACCTCATGGAAGCAAAACAAAAACTAAAAGAAAAAAAGTCTTGGGAAATAAGTTGAAGACTCTGTTTTCTGAAGGCTGGGATCTTTGCCACACTTGGGGCTTACCTGCGGCCAGTGGGGAGGGGAGGTCTGGGCCCGGATCCATCTCCTCTTCCATGGAGTCTTCTCTTCATTTTCCTCAAAACCTCAGTTTCAGCACTAATCTAGATTAAGAAGTCACGTTTCTGAGATGTTTTTGGTTTTCACATGCATGTTTCTCTGCTAGAACCTTCTGGGGATACAATCACAGGGAAGACAGCTTATGGCCTAGCTAGGGGAAAACAGTGTACACAAAAATTACTTCTGGTACAAGGGAGAAATGGTAAATTACATAACATAGGCAACATGTGTTGGGAGTACTAGGGAGAAAGATGGCGTGGGGGTGCGGGGTCAGGGGAGGTGATGGGGAGGAGGCACTGAGCTCTTGGAGGCAGGGGGTGGGTAGGGGAAGCAGGGCACTGAGTGGGGAGCACAGAGGGAGCAAAGGCTCTGAGGCGGGATCATTGAGGCCACATGTGGCGAAACCTGGACAATCCGATTGGCTAGAGCCTGGTCAACGGGAATGTTAGGAAATGAACCTAGAGGGTCCGGTGGGGGCACAAAGGCTGTGTGGGGTACGGATGGAGTCAGAGGGCAGGGATCCGTCTTCCCCCAGGAACTCCCCCTTCCCACTGCTGCTTTCCCTGCACCAGGGTCTCCTCCTGCTCTGCTCATCTGTCCTGGGAGCTGGAGGGCTGTAGGCACAGGGGACGCACCTGCAGATGACTGCCCTTGACGCCAAAACAGGACGGTTCCTTTCCCCTGTTTACAGTGGGACCTTGGACAAGCCATGAGCCTCACTGAGCCTCACTCTCCCCACCTCTAAATTGGGGCAGATGAGAGGATGCATCGGAAGCTCTTTGTGAACTGTAAAGCTCTATAAAACGCCAAGGCACGGCAGAACTCCTCTTTTGATCAAGTGTTTTGGTGAGATTACAGCTATTTATTGAGCTGATGGACTCACCTCCAAGCCGAAGAAGAGCTGTGGCCTCTCTTCTCATCCCAGTGCTCACTGGCAGGGATTCTGTGTCAAGAATCCACTCTTCCTCCAAAAAGGGGCTTGAAAGCTTCTGTCTGTGGCTGCATGAGTCACAGGCGCAGACTTCTCCCTGCAGGGGATTCTCTGGGAGAAAAGCGCCTCCTAGATTCAGATATGCTCCCGGATGGGACAGCGTCCGCCTCTGTTTGAGAAGGCTGCTCTAATGTCACTTGTTTCTATGTATGTCTTTACTATGCTAATGATTCATCTCTGACCCACATGAATCTTAGTGATCTGTGTACCTGCTTATTTTTTGTTCCATCTCTTTGCATAAGTGACATGAGGTCACCAGGTCTACCAGCCATGGCTGACGGGCTTCCCAGAAGTCACACACACTTGTCAGAAGAGAAGAACCAGCTGTTCTCAAGGAAGACAGGATTTTCCCAGCTCTAAGTTCTAAACAATTTTTTTTGATTTTTTTTTTACGTGGGGTGTTGTGCAAGGTCGCTTTCCCTGATAACTGTTTTAAAGCGGATGCAGGAGTGGTTTCCATAATCTTCAGATGGTCCAATTTGATATCCAGACAGAACTTAGATTATTGAGAGGTCCACAGACTAGGAATAGTCTTGAGTCATTGGCTCCTGTGAGGGCAAAAGACCAGAAGGTCCAGAGCCAACAGTTCTCTCCAGTCAGTGTTTCCCTCCCCGTCACCTTCCTGAGAATTCTGGGAGGTCCTGAGAGAGGATGTGAGGTGAGCTTGTTGGCAGAACACGCACAGCTGTACCAGCCACAGCCCTGTGAGCTCACGCATGGGCGCACACAGCAGGATGCCACATACACTGCACACACTGGAGTCTTCAAGTGTCCTTACAACCATCGCAGATTGAGATGGGGAGACTGGGGCTGGGAGAGGTGAAGTGATGTGCCTTTGGCCTCCAAGCAGGGCGCTGACAGACCATGTCAGCCCAGCTTCAAACTGCATGCTCCATTGATCTGTGTAGCCTACCCAGAATCAGTCAATCGATTGATCGATCAATCTCTCTTTCCTTCTCCCTCTCCTCTTTTCCTCCACCTGTTTTTCCTCTGTTGCCCTCACTGATTCCTCCATACATTTACTAAAACCTCATGACAAGGGCTCAGGGGCCCAGAGTTCCTTCCCTCCTGCACCCTGCAGTCTGTCTTGGGCCCAGCCTTAAACTCCTTCGGCAGAAACAACTTTCCTGTGCAACCCAAGTACCAAGCAGCATCAATACATCCTTCTTCTCAGAAGTCTAGATAGGATAAGCACGATGTTTCAGAAGAGTTCTACCAGTTAGTTAGGTATTTACTTAAAAAAAAAAATCAAAGGCTGGCCCCATGGCCTAGTGGTTCAGTTCACTTGCTCTGCTTTGGTGGCCGAGGGTTTTGCTGGTTCAGGTCCTGGGCACAGTCCTAGCACCACTCCTCAAGCCATGCTGAGGCGGTGTCCCACATAGCAGAACTAGGAGGACCTACAACTAGAATATACAACTATGTACTGGTGGGTTTTGGATAGAAGAAGAAGAAGAAGAAGAAGAAGAAGAAAAGATTGGCAACAGATGTTAGCTCTGGGCCAATCTTTAAAAGAAAATCAGTGAGAAAAACTCTCTATAGTCATTAATTTATACATTCATTCATCTAATTCACCAGTCAACAGAGAGTTGTATGAGTGCTAACTATGTGCTGGGATGGCCATAGAGACTTTATGGGACTTGATGATCTTTTAGACAAGGAAACACGGGGCACTCAGGCCTGTTTTGGGCCAGGGTAAACGTGCTCATGGTTTTGTAGGAGCCCCTGAGGAGGAAAGGGCTACTTTAGTCTGAGGCTGGGCTTGGGGAAGGTCAGGGAAGGCTTCCCGGAGCAGGTGAGGGATGCATACGTCCAGCCATCGCTAAACAGATGAGCAGAAGCAAAACTCTTACATTAATCTTTTAGGACCTAAATGTTGGAAGATTAATGAGCAAACACTGTTCAGAACCGCAGCAAGAAAATGACTTTGCAGAGCTGGGCTGCGGCTGGATCAGTCAGCCCACCATCAGCAGCCTGACCATAGCCCTGGGCTCCCCCGGCTGTTCCGAGGCTCAGAGAGCTAAGCCACGCCCGCTCTGTGGCTAGTGATGCGGGCCCCACAGGTGGCTCTGGGAAGGAATTAGGATCAGTGTTTGCTAATGCTCTAACCTCATGGAGGAGGCCTGAGTTCCTCAGTCTCCACCTAGGAAATGTGGAATTCTACGTCTCTGCCACCTCGTCTACCTGGGATGGTCTACCCGCCCCACCTCCCCATGACAGGCAGCACTGTCCCTAGTTAGGACTTCTGTAGTGGGAACTAGCAAATACTCAAAACAGCAGTTGTTAACTGAGAGCGATCTCACTCCTCCCCTTCGGGGACATTTGCAATGTCCAGAGACATTTTTGGTTGTCACAAGTGTAGGGGAGGAGGTGCCACAGGCATCTAGTGGGGAGAGGCCACAGGTGCTGCTTAACATCCCACAGTGCACAGTCCAGCCCCACCCCCGGACGCATACACACAACACACAAAGAATTACCTCGTCCAAAGTGTCAACAGTGCTAGTGCGAGAAACCCTCTCTTAGAAGATAGTGTTCCCTAGGGACCAGTGCTGGTCCTGGAGGTGGTAGGGACAACCACCCAGTTCTTGACCTGGTGGGTTTCTTGCTTCTCTCCACTTCTAAGTAAGTGGAGAAAGCCACTCCTCTCCCATCTCCTTCTTCCACTTCTCCAGAACAGGACCGCTGACCTGTCATGTACCGCAGCCACAGTGCCCAGGGCCCATCATTCTTGTAGCGGTCCACAAAAATGTTTTTACTTCTTTTAAAAGCAGAAGAAAGAAAAGAACTTTTAGATCAAAGAAAGTGTTTCAACATATAATAAAATATTTGTCTTTATACCAATGTAGTCACAAAATATAATATTAAATTTTTTGTGGAAGAAGGATCTCATAGAGTAGCAGTGCTCAGCACCCACGAGGGTCATCATGCAGCCCTGGTTCAGAAGTTTCCTCTGAGTCTTGGCTGAGGTAAAGGGGGATGAGGCATGGAGGTGGGTGTTACTGTTCTTTTCTGGAAGTTTCTCTGTGAGAAGCCCACACCACCCTCAGGGCAGCCCTGGCTCTGCCACTGTGCAGACCCTGCCCTCTGTCGTCTGACTACGGCCTGGGACCCCGCTGGGGCATATTACCTAGGGCTGCCTGATTTTCATGCTGGTGAGCTTGCCACCTTCTGGCCACACCAGAGCCATTGTTCTCATACTCTCGTCACCCACAGCCAGATGCTCAAATGTCAGCCCTAACCACAAATTTAAAGTCTGTGAAACATAAGACTGGAAGCTCATCTTAATTATAACAGCTAATATTATTGGGCAATTACACTGTGCCAGGCACTGGACTTTGTGCTTCTTACACTAATTTTTTCCAGCTTTATTCAGATTTAATTGACAAATAATACTGTGTAAGTTTACAGTGTAAACCATGTGGATTTGATACAGGTATATATTGCAACATGATTCCCACCATAGCATTAGCTAACAACAGCCTCACATCACTGAATGACCATTTCTTTTTTGCAGTGAAAACATTTAAGATCCACTCTCTTAACAACTTTCAAGTATATAATATAATATTATTAGCTATAATCACCAAGCTGTGCATTAGATCCCTAGCTCTTATTTGTCTTATAATATTTGTTTACATTCTTTGACCAATATCTCCTCATTTCTTCACACTCCTATTTAATTTTGTCAACTATCTATGAAGTAGATGTTACAACATTTCTGTTTTATAGATCAGACAATGAGGCTTAGAAATATTAGTAATTTGCCCAAGCCTGGTAAGCTATGCAGCCAATAAGTTGGAGGGGAAAGTTTATAATTTGAAGTTAATTTTGGTTAAACTGGTAGGAATGTAATATTGACCCCAGAGCATTCTGTATGCACTGCACTCATTTACATTTGTGTGTGACATCCATTCATTAAGTCTACACTGAGCACAATGACTGCTCTAGAAGCTGGGACAACAAAGAAGAGTAAGGCACAATCAATGCATTCTAGGAACTCACAGCCCAGCAGAAGAGATGGATAAGGAAACAGTCCATATAGTAACCATCCTGTGATGAGGGCTTTGGCAGATGTGAGCCCAGAGCTGAGGGCAGCTACACCACTCTGGGGCCAGGATACCCATTTACCTGACTGTGTGGAAGGGAAATCAGCCCATTTTCTGACCTTGGAGTTGGCCCCCATCCCCTTTTGCACATAGTTGCTTCTCTGCCAGGGCTTCGGGCAAGGCATCCACTCCTCTTGCATGGCCCCAGATTCACACAGAGCCCTGTTCAGATGTATAATAAAGAAAATCACTGCTCTTTTGAGTCTGGACCTAGAAATCCCAAGCTGGCCAACAGTTATCCTTGTCTCTTTGCCTCTTTCTTCTGGAAGGCTGTCCATCTGCGTGGTTGAACTCAGGAAGTCCATTTGATTCCTTTGCAAATGCCCACGTGTCCTTCTCTTGTTCTCAGCAGCAGGATGATAACATGTTCAGCTGCCAAGTTGATGGCCGAGGCAAGAAGAAGGATGATCAGCCCGGGAGTCCCAGCAGCAGCCACCTGGCCTATGGCATCTTGGATGTCCCACCATGGTATCTCTGCATCCTCTTGGGGATCCAGGTAATGCCACCCAGCAAACACTGGGTCCAAAGAGGCTCTGCCTCAAAAGCCACATCAGTGCACACCCGGGTCAAATTAGTCAAGATCCACAACTTCTTTTGCTGATATTGTTGTCTTCCATGTAACTGAGCTCTAGGGGGGCTCAGAGCTCCTCTGGTCTCTTTCTGTCCAGGAGTTTGGGGGGCGGAGGAGGAATTAGCTAGGAATCTCTCTCATGCTGGGCTGATAGGTCACATCAAGAACACCAACTGGGCCATTGTTTGTTTTTTCAAGAAACTAATTTTAATTTATTTGATTGGCAACAACTAAAAAATTTGTTAACCAATGCTTGGGGAATTTTGGGAAGCGAGCTCTCTTGAACACTTTCGTTGGAGTGTTATTTGCTGCAATCTTTCTGGATGACAATTTGGTGATTTCCATCAACATGTAAAACACATATACCCTTTCGCCCAGTTCCCAATGCTTGAGAACTTCTCTGTGGATGTGCTGACAAGGCTTGTTCAGATCAGTACAAAGAAGTTCTTGTAACATTATTGGTAATAATAAAATCAAAACCACACAACAAACAAACAAACCTTAGAAACAATGAAAATATCCATCACAGGGAACAGGTTAAATAAATTGTGACACATCCTAACAAAGAACATTTATATGCAGCTGTTAAAAAGAGAAGGATAGGGGCCGGCTCAGTGGTTCAGCAGTGAAGTTTGCATGTTCCACTTCGGCGGCCCAGGTTTCGCCGTTCGGATCCCAGGTGTGGACATGGCGCCGCTTGGCATGCCATACTGTGGTAGGCGTCCCACATAGAAAGTAGAGGAAGATGGGCACGGATGTCAGCTCAGGGCCACTCTTCCTCAGTAAAAAGAGGAGGATTGGCAGCAGATCTTAGCTCAGGGCTAATCTTCCTCAAAAAAAAAAAAAAAAAAAAAAAGAAAAGAAAAAGAGAAGGATATATTTACTGTGCAGTTAGGGAATGTTCCCCAAGATATGTTAATGAAAAATCACAGTAGATAACTGTGTATTGTGTGATCTTTTTTTGTGTTAAAAACAAACAAAAAAGAAATAAAATGGCAGAAATAAGTATATGTAGTAACTTCACATGTTTTGAATGGTTCACAAGAAACTAATAAAGCTATTTAGCCTTGGGAAGAGCAACTAGGAAAGGCAGGGTAGCTTTCAACTTTCATTTTTTTTTTATTGAGTAACCTTTTATAACATGAATTTTCTAATTTCATAGATGTGTTTCTTTACTATTACAGATGGTTCAATATGGGATTGCAGGGATGTGATACACATTTTTATTTGCTTCTTTGTACTTTTCCATAAAATAAGAACAATGTCATACCATTTTAAAAATATTATGATGAGCCAATAAAATGGATATTGTAGATATTTTATCATGAAAAGATGCTGAATCTTGTCAAATGCTTTTTCTGCATCTTTTGAGATGATCATATGATTTTTTATCTTTCATTTTATTAATATGTTGTATTATATTTACTCATTTGTCTATGTTGAACCATCTTTGCATTCCAGGGATGAATCCCACTTGATCGTGGTCTATGATCCATTTAATGTACTGCTGAATTCAGCTTGCTACTATTTTGTTGAGAATTTTTGCATCTCTATTCATCAGGGATATTGGTCTGTATCGTTCTTTTCTTGTAGTGTCCTTATCTGGCTTTGGTATCAGGGTTATTCTGGTCTCATAAAATGAGTTTGGGTGTGTCCCCTCCTCTTCAATTTTTGGAAGAGTTTGAGTATTGGTGTTAATTCTTCTTCAGTGTTTCATGGAATTCACCAGTGAAACCATCTGGTCCTGGCATTTTCTTTGTTGGGATGGTTTGGATTACTGATTCAAGATCCTTGCTTGTTGTTGCTCTGTTCACAGTTTCTGTTTCTTTATGATTCAGTCTTCATAAGTTATATGTTTCTAGGAAGTTATCCATTTCTTCTAGGTTATTCAATTTGTTGGTGTATAATTGTTCATACTAGTGTCTTATGGTTCTTTGTGTTTCTCTTGTATCAGTTGTAATGGCTCCTCTTTCATTTCTGATTTTGTGGGTCTTTTTTTTTTTTTTTTGCTTAGTCTAGCTAAGGGTTTATCTTTTTGATCTTTTCTATTGTTTTTCTTGTCTCTGTTTCACTTGTTTCTGCTCTGATCTTTGTTATTTCCTTTCTTCTGCTAACTTTGGGCTTAGTTTGTTCTTCTTTTTCTAGTTCCTTGAGGAGTAAAGTTAGATTGTTTATTTAAGAGCTTTCTTCTTTCTTAATGTAGGCATTGGTTACTATAAACTTCCCTTTTAGAACAGCTTTTGCTGCATGCCGTAAGTTTTGGTATGTTACGTTTGCATTTTCATTTGTCTCAAGATATTTTTTAATTTCTTCTTTGACTCATTGGTCGTTCAGAAGCCTGTTGCTTAATTTCCACAAATTTGTGAATTTTTCAGTTTTCCTCTCGTTATTGATTCCCAGTTTCATACAACTTTAGTTGGAAAAGATACTTGGTATGACTTCAATCTTAAGTTGGCTAAAGCTGTTTTGTGACTTAATACATGATCTATCCTGGAGAACATGCTTAGGCCTTCCTGGTCAATGGTCTTGCCCTCACCTTGTGCCTTGTTTTAATAATGAGCCTTTTGCCTTGTTCTTATTCTTGTGGCCCTCTCCTTGGTTCTTGTTACGTCCACATAAGCTCTGTTTCTACTTTGGTTTCTTAGCCAGGATATCTGTTCCCCGCACTTGGATCCTACCCAGGGTTTGCCCTGGAATCCCAGACTCTGTAGCTAGATCCCTGCTTCTTGCTGCCAGGCCTTCCTAGTTTCTATTGTTTGTCTGGATCTGTGCCTATCATTCATGGCCAGGTTCCCTCTGAGACTGGAGTTGGAGCTCTTGGCTCTGGCAGTGGGAATGGAAATGAGGGTGGTTCAGGAAGCCACAGCATCTACACACCCATCTACTCTCTCTGCTCTGCCCACAGCACTTCCTTACAGCCCTGGGGGGGCTCGTGGCAGTGCCGCTCATTCTGGCCAAGGAACTGTGTCTGCAGCATGACCCCCTGACCCAGAGCTACCTCATCAGCACCATCTTCTTTGCCTCTGGCATCTGTACTCTCCTGCAAGTCTTTTTCGGAGTCAGGTAAGTAAAATCCTCCCCATGGGTTCAGACTTTTACCTGCAAGGGTATTGGCATGTCTTGCTTGGCTTGTGGCAGGACAGGCAGTTAGGAAGCTGGTGTGACATGGTAGAAGGAGCACAGAGCCAGGAGTCAAGCCTGGGTTCAAGTCCTAGATTCAACACTTACTCTTCATAATAGTTAGGAATCTTGATTAAGTAACACAAACCCAGATTAACCGAGGTAAAATTTGCTCTTTATTAACTTATCAGATCAAGCCAAGAGAAAGGCAGGGCGCATTTTGCATCAGGAACATGTTGAACCAGGGAGTCAATGCGACTGGGACTTTCTCTCCTTGTCTTGTCTCTACTCAGGTCTGCCCATAATATTTGTGAGACCCAGGGCAAGAGTACAAATGCAGACCCACACACTCCATGTCTAAATATCAGAGAGTTATAGACCAAACTTACAAACTCCTAAATAAAATATGTTCTGATCATCCCACCTGGAAGGCCAGGTTTGAATTAGAATTCTCTGATTCCTTCAAGTTCTGCTTTGGAAACTTACAGCATGGGGAGGGCTGGCTCCAAGCCTGTGGGCTTCTCCCTTCTCTTCCCACCACAAGCTTTGCTCCAGATCACAAATGGTCTCACATGCATGAATGTGGACACCTCAACCTGAACACCCTAGTTCCATCCACACCCCCTCCCACCTCCGGATTCCCCAAACAGCTGCCCCCTGGCCATCCTTCAGGCCTAGGGGTTTGCATACCAGCATCATGGTCAGCCTTCAGCAGGACAGACCTGGGGAAGAGGCCCAAGCAGGCTCTGGAAGAGGTTTAAGGCCATTTGAGCAGAGAATTCTTGGGACTAAAAGAAGAGGGGCACATAGACTTGATGTGGGTCCCTTGGCCCTGCAGACGCCTCCCCAGAGGAGGCCAGAGTAGAGGCCTCTAGAGCATCAGGCTAAGTGCAGGGGGCTCTCCCTTCCTAGTCTGAAGACAAGACTGTCTCTTCATTACTCTGCCAGTGCCTGTGCTTCATTCTCGCAGACATGCTTCCTGCATGTGTCCACAGACAGGGCTGCTGGCAGGCCTCACACTAACCCCTCAAAAGCAGGTCAGTACCGCTCTGGCTGTCCTCACATTTTAAAATTCCAGGGGAGAGCTCTGATTGGCCCAGTTTAAGCCACATGCCCAGCCCTGGACCCCCCAGGGCAACAAATATGGCAATTCCCATTTGGGCAGCTTTCCAAATGAAGCGAGAAAGACGATGTCTGTTCTGAGTAGACAATAGAGCAGACGTTCGCTGAACCAGATATGTGCTCTGGGATCTGTCAGATGAGGCTCATGATAATATGTGTCCTGCTCCCTTACAGTGTCATCGAGATAATCAATTGTTATAATCAGTGGAATTATCTTTTTTTCCTTAAACCATCAAGTCTTTTTTGTTCATATGTAGGCTCATAAAATTAGCCTGAGTAAAATGGAGTCCTATTGCTCTGGAGCTGGCCTGGACAAAACTGTGAATGCAGCCTGGAAAACACGTCTTTAGAACATTCCCTCATTTCCACACATCCGGTCTTCACTTTCTCCACCACCACCCCCGGCCCCACCTGGATTGCACACCACACAGTGGCTCCCTTGGGTCACCACCTCCTCAGGAAAGTCTTCTCTGTGGGTCCTCCAGACCTTTCCTGCTCACCTCCCTCACCCCACATCTGTCAGTCCTGTATCTTCTCCCTCTCACATTTATTTAGCATCCAATCCAAGGACAGACCCAGGTTTTGTTCAGATTAAAGCTTGTACAGTTTTTGGTGTCCCCTTTAAGAAGAGAACACAAAATTATGAACATATATCATGTACAGAAGAGAATAGTATTAAATTCAAAAAAAGTCAAAACAAATACAAATTTTTAAAAGCAGATAAACACCATAAATTTCAAAACATAGCAAGGTATTTTTTATTCTTTAACTTCCTGATAAGCCCCTGTAATACAGTTTTCCCCACATTTTATGGTTGCATACCCTTCAGTCCCCTCTTCATTTCACAGAGAGAAGGAAACATAATTCAGTCATTCCTCTAGCAGGAGTCAGTCCAAATCTGTTTGTTATGACTGCTAGTTGGGACGCATTATCATGCCTTCACATGCAAACTTTAGTACTGCTGTAGCTTTGTGCCCCCAAACACAGGAATTCTGACCAATTCTATGGCACATGATTCCTATCAATGTTTTATAAATGCACGGTGCATTTATCATTGTATACGCTGCGTTAATAAGCATATTCCCAACAGGAGAAAACTTCCATTTTGCCTGCACGTCAATGAGAACCAGACCTTCTCCAGTAATTTGGCGTAGCTGCTGGTTGGCCAATTTGCCACAGACTAGCTTCTGAATGCATACATTAAAACCTTGTTTCTCATCTACCACCCACATGTGTCAAGTGGCAGGTGCTGTGGGGCACATTCATACCATAATGTGGCCTCTAGTCCTGCACCTTCATGACATAGAATGAGCTGGCACAGTGGGCTGTAGAGTGTTGCTAGAAACCATGAACACTCCAACATGGCTAGCAACGCATTAACTACACCTGGGTAGTTTAGTGGTCTCAAACCACAAAATATATCCTACTACATTCAAACTAAATTTATCCTGACTCAACTCCCCCTTAGCCAGATCTTAAAAGTGTCCATGGCCTTTCAAATGCCATCTGGCGCAAGGGTTGGAGTTAGGGAGGTGGCGGTGGAAGGAGACGGTAGTTACAGACAATTGTGGCTGAAACCTTTTACTTTCGCAAATTTTATGAAGGTGTATGGCTAGTGGGCTGGGCTTTAGAAGGAGCCATGCAAGTGAGGGGCCCATCACTGTGAATCTGCTTTGACCTAATCTGTGCCAGGCCTGTGCTCAGCCCTGGAGTTGCAGAGGAACATGGAAAACCTTCCCTGCAGTGTGCTTCTGCCTGGCCTGTCTTAAGAGGAAATGACTGGACACGAAAAATTAATACCCATTTATTCCTTATCAGTTATCTGAATCAAGCCCCACAGGTGTAGGCTGATACGGGGTTGACCCATTGTTTCCAGGACAGGCTGACTGCAGGCAGCATCCGGAGGAGAATATTCCTTCCTACCGTGGTCTTTTGCTAAATCAAGTCAAGGGCACTTTCCACAGTGCTTCCTTTGCAAGTCATGTCCAGGAGCTATGCCAGTGCTGAAGTTCTCCCATTCTCCGCTAAGGAGTGCCTACATCTTTGGCAGGTTATTTCCTTTCTCCCTCTATCTTCTCTTGTCACCATCGCTGTGAGCCAAGATTTCTTCCAAATTCCCTATCAAGAACTGAAAGAGGTACAGGGTACCTGGCCATCAGACACATCAGAGGAGGGAGAAGGGTTGATGAGTCCCAAAGAGGGGGCTGGTGCTTCTGCTTCCTGTGGGTTTGAGTTGGGCGGTTATCCACAGGGAAGGTGCGCGATGGGCTTTCCCGCAATTTAGCAGGTCCTTACCTGCGTGGTGTAGGGAGCCCAGTAAAAAGATGAACAAAGTCTTCTTCATCTAAGAGTGAAGTAGTTGGGGCTCTTGGGGTGCCCAGGATTTCTCACAATGCAGTGACTCTTATAAATTCAAGAAGAATTCATCAGTCCCCTCCTACATTCTTGAGGCTCTGCTCCCCATCCTGACCTATTTCAAAGAAAAGTCCCTCGACATTCTCTTTTGCCCACTCATTGGATTGGCTCCAAGAAGGGGACATCAGAATGATATCACAGGTGAGGTTGGATTCCAGTGACTCAAGCTCCAGATGCATCTGTTCCCAACTGTGGACATCTTTCCCGTTTACCCACTGGCCCCTCAAACTCCACATGGTTCAACCTCAAACCTCCTTGGGGTTCCTGGTTCCTGTTCCTCCTCTTCCTTCTAGGTTCCTAGATGTGCAGGACATACTGCCCTGCCCAGTGGGGACTTAGTGCTCCCTCTCCTTTCTACCCCTGACAATATTTGCATTTCTTTTCTCTTGGAGTTCTCACATTTCTGTGAAAAGGAAGTGTTTTTCAATTTTTCCAAAGTCTTGAGAATTAAATTAGATAATGCATGTAAAGTGCTTAACTCAGTAAAAAAAAGAATCTATTTTTCACACCAAGGAAAGGATTGTACCATACAGGCAATTTTGCACCCTCCCTTCCTTTTTTAATAATTAAAAAAATGTAATTTGGGTAAAAACACTCCACCCCCTTTTATAAACATATGCAATGCATTGTACATATCTTTCAGTTTCAATAAACACACTTACACAATAGCACTTTTTAAAAAATGTCCACTTAGTCTTCTAAATTCTAGAATATATAAATATATTCTAGCCTACTTAACTATTTCTTATTAAAGGACATATAAGTTTTTTTGAGCTTTTCATTATTGTAATAGTGACCAATGTAATTTGTAATTATGAGAAGTATAAATTTTGTGTGTATTGATAATCATTTATCTAGTTAAAGACAGAATAAAGACTGGAAGAAATGTTAAAGGTTATTCTGGGTGATATACATTATATATGAAAGGTACATATTATATGTGTGCTGATAAAGCTTATCTAGTTAAAGATAAGAAAAGACTGAAAAAAATGTTAATGATTATTTCTGGGTTGTAGAATTAGGGTGACAAATTTATTCTTTCTATTTCTCTTTACTTTCCATTCATTTTTCTTCAAAGTTCATCTGTTACTTATAACTGGGAAAAATAAAAACCACTTAAAATGTTTTTTTAGAAAAGTATCAGGGTGTGTTTCACGAGCCACAGCTTTGAATCTGTGCCTGAGAGGAAAAGTCCAGAAGGCTGCCCATTATCATCTTGGAAGGGAAGCAAGGAGCTATGGAGCAAGACCCCCGCCTTGAGACAACTTCTGACAATCTTTGTCACCTCACCTGCTTTTATCTTTGTTTCCCCAATCTGTTTCCCTGTGATGATCAGTATTAAAGCCCATAAAAACAAGAGAAGGCAGGTGTGCATGTCTTCGGTGCAGAACAGAAGGAGGGACTGGAACAATGGCCCCCAGTCCACTGACAGTTTGGGAGCAGGTGTCAAAGGCACATTCAGGGGAGTGAGTAGTTATGGGTTTAAAGAAGACAGATGAACAGGCTCCCCCATCCCCAATCAGAGATCTCCCCCCTTTTCTTTCAGGCAGAGGCAAGCACTCTCATCCCTCCAAGCTGATTACTTAGGCATTTTCCTCCAAGTCTCTAACTAATACACTTCCGTTTTAGGCATTACTGGTTGATGTGCCAAGATGGATGAGTATAATTTATTTTTCTCTCACAGCCCCTCCCTCCCACTACATACAAGCACACTTCCCATCCTCCTGTTCTCCTACATTCCCAGCACAGATCAATATTCGGTGCTTATGTTATAATGACTATGATGCTATTCAGATCTGAATCACAAAGCTCCTTTCCTGCTCAACTTTTTGTTTACCCTGGAGCTAAAATATTTCTTGTTTTTAGTATGCTTACTTTTCTAAGTACTTATTTCTAATTCAATTCTAGACTCTCTGCCTGTTGTCTGAATCTCTTAATAATTTCATTCACATTGCGCAGTCGATCAGCTTCATCTTCTTGGTGAACTTCTCCTGGAGCGCTCCGACTTGCTGCAGTCTGGATTGGTGGTTGCCTGTGCCTGGTGCTCAGCTGTCATCCTCAGATGCCTCTTCACCCTCATGCTGGGAATTCCCTTCCTGTCAGTTCTCAAGTCTAGATTTCTTGTTCCCATATCTTCCTCTTTCTTTGATGGAACACAATTCTCTAGTAGCTTCCAGAGAGAGAGTCCATGGGAGGTAAATTTTGTAAGACTTTGTGTAAGTGAAAACGTGTTGATTCTTCTCTCACACTTGATTGATAGCTTGGCTGGGTATAGAATTTTAGGTTGGAAATAATTTTCTTTCAGAATTTCGAAAGCATTGTTCCATTGTCTTCTAGTTTCCAATGTGATTTTAAGATGTCCAAAGCCTATGTCCTCTTCCTCTTTCTCTGCAGGATTTTGTACAGGCTCAAGTCATGCTGGGTTTTCTGTCTGTTTAACATTTAACTGGGAGAGTTTATCTAGTCACAGTGTCTAAGTCACAAAATCAACAATGAGTATCCTTTTGCTAAATCCAGTAGACTTCCTCTTAGTACTTTTCCATCCACTGACCCCCACCCTGCTCCTTGGCTATAAATTTTTACTTTTTCTTGTATGGGGACTTGAGCAAGCTCTTGCCCATCACAAAATCCCATTGTAGCACCCCTCCCTTTGAATAAAATCTGCCTTAACATCTTTAACAAGTGTCATGAATAATATTTTCTTTAACAGGAGTACGTGAGAGCTCAGAGAGAAGGGTTGAGGCTTAATTTCCCAATATGTCCAAAAGGTTAAATGTTCCTGGTTGATGGGCCAAAATGGGACTACAAAGAGAGGAGAAAAATGTCCCACCTCATCATTAGCTTAAACCTTTCAAGTTGAATGTTCTTACTTCAATTCCTGTTGTCACTTGTCCTTATAACAAACACACTGTTACAATTTGGCCCCATGACTCACTTTCTCATCAGGGCTCCCCCACTTCCCAGCTGAACCCTGCCACTGGCTTCCCCTGGGCATCAGTTTCCTCATACACAGACAATGCAGTGTCACCCTACCCACCCTGAAGTACTCTTGAGATATCAAAATGAAAGTGTTGTGTAGTTTTTAAATACCGTATAAACTTAGATGTTAATACGACCCCCAGGGACACATTTCTGTGGCTTTGCCAACCTAAAATACTAATCCTATCAGACTTTTACGATACATTCCTGAGGCTGCAGATTTTGACATTTTACATCTCTTAGAAAACATGCAAGTCACTGTTGTAAAGGAAAATGGTCGGGAGTGTTCTCTTGTTTGTACGTAAGCAGACTGATGAGATGGTGAAGGGTGGAGAGAGGAGTAGGATGGACAGAGAGAGTCTGCCCATGTTTCTATGGGATGTTATCAGGGTGGCAGTGGAGATTTGCACTCAGATTCAATCCATCTGAGCCCAGAATGGCTTTTTCTGTAATGGTTCACGAGGCTGGCTGTGTGTGACATGGGGTAGGGAGAGGGAGAAGGAATAAGTGGAACACGTAATTGGAAGGTCTGAGTATAGAGTGGCAGGTCCTTACTGTATCATATTTGTACGTCCCCATAGATCCTATTTAGAACAAGATGAAGTGTAAATCAATAGCTAAAGTTAATTCATAGCATGTCATGACTTGTGGCACATTATTAGAGCACATCCTCCAAATAAAATCTAACAAAAAAAGAAACAGAGACACAGAAAGAGAGAGAAAAAGGATCTGAAATCCACCTGACAACTAGAATGATAAGCTTAAAAATAATTAGTAGATCCAATAAAAGCAACTCCATCCCAATTGACACATGTTGTGACACCATGTGAAGAGAGCTGTGCATCAGACATTGATCCTTACATGTTAACGTGAGCCCCTAAAGTAGACAGACACTATCTACTTTAACAGCTAGAACAGAAGAAACAACACAGAGGAGTAAAGTGAAAGCTGTGAAGGGCTGTGCAGGTAAGGCCGTGCTACCTGAGGGGCTGAGTGGATGCCACAGAGCAAGGGGTCATTGAGGCAGAGATGCAGCCTTGGACCAGCCCAAGCACCTGGAGTCCAACAACACAAAAGAAAACAAGGATCATAGAAGACAAATCTTAGAGAACCAACCTGCAAGAAATGGAAAAGCTGAAACAACAGTAAAACTCAGGCTCACACAATAACATCTGCTATTTAGGGGAAATGTTAAGAGAATGCCCTGATGTGCACTACCTTCCTGGGAAGTACCCACACATTTCAGAGGGAATAAGAATGAAAATTACTGCTACTTATTGAGCTCTGCTATGCCCTAGGCATTGGGCTGAGCATTTATATATATTTTTTCTTCACAGCTACTCCTTGAGGAGAGTACTATTGTCTTTATTTTAGTGAAGGGGACACAGGCTTGCAGAAGTTGGGCAACATGCCTGGGTCACACACTAATAAGGCAGAGCCAGATTCAAACTTGCCTTTGGTCTACAATGTGCTCTTAATCAGTGTCATGGGCCAGTGATGACGAGTGAGGAGACCCAAGCACTTGTCCTGGATAACTCTGTGGCTTTGGGCCCCATTTTCCCTATCTATAAAATGACAGTGCAAGGCTGGATATATTTCACAGGCTGTTCTCATTCTAAGAGGCTGAGTTTTAAATCAATAACCTGTACTTTATAGAAGAGACATTTAAGTCAGAAAGCACATGTACAGTAAATGTGAATCATACTCATGGGCAAATTAAAAAAAGAAGGAGTTGCCATCATGGTAGCAGATGAAATTAATATGAAATTTAAAAGAGCACTGAGATACACATTAAGGTCATCATAAAAGGTAAGAGATATGCTGAATTATTAAAGCCTGGTAATGACACTGAATGCATATATCTCAAACAGCCACTAGGAAACTATACAATGGAAAACCTAGCAGAAACACAATTAGTACATAGAGATCTGTCTGTCTATCTATCTATTGTCTCTATATCTACCTATCCATCTATCTATCTATCTATCTATCTATCTATTTACCTATCTATCTACCATCTATTATCTATCTGTCCATATATCAAAGGGTACCAATAAGAAGTTATGAGAAAGAAATGGGAATGCTAATGAAATGAGGAGAGGAGAGAGAGAGGAATGAATGAGAATGGAGTTGGAAGTTCTGAATATAGAATGATGAGGGAAGAATTTATTGATACATTGTGTGAACCTAAAGGTAGGACACGATAATACACTGAAGCAAATAAATGAAAAAAAATAATCTTCCCATGAACATAAAAGGTATTTGGCAATTACAAAAAGGCAGAAAGTCCATATCATATTATCCCAACTACATGTAATAATCTTGAAAGAAAATAACATGAACAGAGTTAGAAAAATGCTCAGCCACTTGAAAATTTTGAAATACTCCCTTAAATAATTTCTGAGTTAGGGATGAATTCCTGCATACGATAAGAGAAAACACTTTTTAAAAATGAAAACCAAGCTCACTATAGTAAATAAAGAATCACTATAAATGTATTTTGACAGTATCCAACTTCTGTGTAATGAATAGACAGCTTATGGCCAGGAAAAAGAGACATGAAATCACATGAATGAGTGCACATCTTTTATGACTTAATGAAACACAAATTAACATTTGTTATGGTTTCATCACATGCCTATTAAACTAAAAAGCATAATAATAAAATCCAGTGTCAGTAGGTTTTTTATGGTACCAGGCTCAGTTCTGGAGGGATGGAAAAGAAAATAATGAATCCCTGACCTCACAGAATCCAGTAATACCTAAATGGCTGAGGCAGCGGTAGCATACAAACATGGTGGGGGGTGTGTAAGCCTCCCTGAAAGTGCTTGCTAAGGTGTTCAAAGCAATCCCTGAGAGGCAGTTACTATACACGGTTAGTTTGTTAGTACGAAGACTAACAGAAATGCGTAACTAGAATAGCAGTGGGAGCTGTGTCTTCCTCACCCTCGTATCCCCAATACCTGGGGCACCCTGTGCCTGCCACATAGCAGGTCCTCAAAGAACATGTGTTGAATGAATGAAATGTGCATAGAGAATTACAGCCAAAAATTAAAACATAAGTCCTATATGATGTACTCTCTGGTTATACCCTTATACAAAGATATCTATGTTCATTTTAAAAGCTCAAAAGGAAGTTTGCAATGATCTAAGTATAGCATGTTTCCCTTCTCTGTCAAGGTACTTAGATTCATAATTTTTAAATTAAAAAAAGTTATTCACACATACTCATACCACCTCCCGTGTGTTCCTGCCCTATGTGTGCAATGTATTCCATTCTATTTTGGAGCGTTATGGGTCTAGATTTATGCATCTAGATCAGTTGTTCTTGGGCCCGGCTGCACATTGGAGTCACCCAGAGCTTTATGCACTCGCCCTGCCTGGGCGCGCTCCTAGACAAGCCCGTTAACTTGTCTGAGGGTGATGCCTAGGCATCGCTGATTCCAATGTTCAGCCAGGACACAAAGGCCACCTAGGCAATAAAATTCTTTCATACACTTTATATTTTATTGCATAAAATGTGTTCAGTCATTCTCCAGAATAGTCCTTTAAGCTGTCTTCATGGAATCCTGAGTTCAAAAATACCCAGCTAGTATCGTTAAGAAAAAGTACTTGACCAGGGTGGGTCATGCTGACAAATGCAATCAAGAGGCTGGGGTACCCCTGTTCCATCCCCACTCCTCCAAATTCTAGCATCCAGGGCGGGCAGACTTAATAGCTTCTGACCTCTAGTAAGAGAGGGTTGGTGGAGGTTGACTTGTGAGGCCGTGTTCACCTTGAAGGGAGGACAAGCCAGGGAGGCACTGCTAGAACTTCTCACAGAGGCCAGAGTGAGACACCGACCAGGAGTGAGAGGGGCCTGGATGGGGGACACGCCCTGACAACTGACCTCTGTCCTCTTCTGTCCATGTGATCAAAAGGAGCCTGAAGGTGGAGGTCTGGGTCTGCTGTTCAGTTTGAAGACACAGAGGACTCTGGCAACCCAGACTCTAGGCTGTGCATCTCTTGTCAGTGGGGAACTCCACATGTGTGAGCTGTGCTTTGATCCTTGGTCCAGGGAAGATTCTCTGGGACTGGGGTAGACAATGGCACTCACTACCTGTGTTCACTGAGCTCTGTGCTGTCTCCAGACCTTTTCCCAGCACCTGACTCTCTCCTCCTGGGCTTGCCTCTCCAGGACTGGGGTTAGGTCTGCTTGTCTTTCCCCTCCCCACCTCTCCTACCTGTCCAAAGTGTAGCAGAGTTCATGGGTCTGACTTGGAGTTTGGCAGGAGTTCCCTGTAAACCGAAAACAACAGGGGTCATGTGTTGCCTGGAAACTGAGGTAGGATTTGGGATTAAAAGGTACCCATTGGGGCCAGTGACAGACTAGTACTAAATGATCTTATGGGTAACCACATCCTTTCCCCTCCTCCAGGCTGCCCATTCTCCAGGGAGGTACATTTGGTTTTGTGGCACCCTCCCTGGCCATGCTGTCCCTTCCTGCCTGGAAATGCCCCGAGTGGACACTCAATGCCAGCCAGGTAAACACCAGCTCTCCTGAATTCATCGAGGAATGGCAGAAGAGGATCCGAGAGGTAATGGGGCAGGGGAAGTGGGTGGGAGGAATGGAGGGGTACTCAACAGGGGCTCCCGAGTTGACTCATTTGTTCAACATGCGTTGTTCAGCTCACTGATGGGCAAGATTCCAGGCTTTAAGATACTGCTGTAGGTAAGACAGACAAGGACCCTGCCCTCATGGAGCTAACACACTAGTGTGTGTATGTGGCAGGCAGAATGGGAGGGAGCGACAAATACCCCAATAAGTAAATAGAAAAGGAAAATTTCAGAGATCATGAGAACAATGAAGAAAATAAAAAAGGTGATGAGCAAGAGAGGGATTAGGGTGGAATGGATGGAGAGTGAAAATAGGTTTACTTGGAAATGCTTACATATTTCATACTTAGTCTATGACTCATCTTAATCTTATACAAAATTTCAAGCAACAGATCACATCCTAATACTCCAGCATCATAGTAGGAATTGGCTATTTTCACATTGTGAAATACTTGTCCATACAATACAGCCCAGTATACTCTGGGTCCAGTTTTATTAGACATGCTTCAGTTTGGTAGAATAAACTCTGGTGCTGGCATCTCTCATCCCAGACTGAAGATGTATCTAGAAATATTGCTAAGAAATCATTTTCTTATTTCCAACTTATTTTAAATGTAAAGGGCAAAGGAGTGTTATTTGATACAGTATTTTGTCTTTCTGCCGCCATCCTTCTTTTTACCCATTGGTAGTCCTTCTTAGCCCATTCCCTTGCTTCTGTTGGAGAAAGAGATTTTGAGTCATTCTCTGCTATCCTTTAAATAGTGGGCAGCAAAAGTAACACTGTTAAACCCTCTTGTGTTTCCTTCCCCAAGGTACTTTGAAATGATTTAATAAGCATATTGTCACTGGATCCTCTCAATTGGTTAAGATGCACCCTGAAAACACTGCACTTTCCAATCCAGCAGTCAGTCACATCACACGTAACTCGGACCACTGACTGGATTTAGACGTGCCTTACTTCTTCCAGCAAGGTCCTTCTGTTGAAATGCTATACTCTTTCAGTCTCAGTCTTTCTCAGCTAGGTGAGCAGCACCTTTAGCAAGATTCCAACCTGTGCTTTTTGAACTCGAACTCAAAGACACACATAGTGGCATCCAAGTCTGTGTTGCTAGAGTTAGATTATCTTGTGAGGTGGTGTCCACCCCAGGGGAGAGGGGACTATTACTTGCTTATGGATCCTATGAACCCATCCTGGGTAAAACCTTTTCTTCTCCTGAATATAACTATTTCCCTTTAATCGCCCCTTCCTTGTTTGAATATTTTCCTGACATCAGTCAAAATGTGATTGGGATCTCTGACCTCAGTGTTATTTGGTGACACTCAGTAGTGGTCTAATTCTAAACAGCACCTGGTAGAAGACTAGTTAGCAATGGTCTTTCAGAGGGAGAGTGGTTGGATAGCTGCTCCAAGCCACATCCACACCAAAAGCCCCATGGCAGAGCTGAAGCATCTGGCTTCTATCGGGGTCAGTCCTCATTCAGCACGGACTCCACCACCAACATTTCCGATTCCTCAGGGAGCACTGACTTGTAAGATCACAGTAGACACTCTGGGCCAGAACTTGTGGCTCTCAGCCAGCACCTGCTGTTCTTCCCTCTCCAAAACAGCCCTTTACCCGTGCCTGTGCTCTCATATGCAGTCCAAAAGGGCACCCAGATGTGGGTGAACTTCAATAACCTCATCAAGTCCTTGTGCTTCTTTTTATCTCAGGGTGGACCCAGAGTTAACAGGGCTTTTTTAAAGAACTTTTCCATGTAATTCCAGAGCAAGATATAGTTAAGAATTTCACTTCTCAGGGTGGTGGGCCCTGGATTTTTTCCAGGTTGACTGGTTAATCTCCCAATATTGTGGGTTGCACTACCTTTTCCAAATTAGGCTTTTTTTTTTTTTTCAGTGCAGCCTAGTTTTATTATTTCATCATAGAATGAATCACAGAACACATGTAGTTGGTGGAGGCGTTCTTTTGTTTTTGTTTTTTCTGTCCTTCAGGGATCCTATACTTGGCATTAGTAAATCCAGATTAAAACCAAGCAAAGAATGAGAAGCAGGGTTGCCTTACCCTGCCCTGCTAGATGCCAGGGGCAGGATTTCCCTTTCACTCAGCCTTCCTGAGAACTATAATTCCTTAGGCAAGAATCTCTTACCTTCATATTATCCAGGAAGACAGATCTGACAGGGAAATCCTTCTCTTCTCCCACCTGAGCACTTCCTTCCGCTGCTCAAATCCTCCCTGTGTCCTGATGAGGCGTCTGCCTCCATCACTGCAAGGGCACGAACCATCACCACATTCAGAAGCAGTTACCTGTGTTTTGAGGACAATGGGCAAGAGTTACGGGAAAGAATTCCCCTGGGCCTTGAACAGTATTAGTCATGAGAGAGCACGTTTAGGGATACGGGTCGTGCTGCGCCTGCGTTGAGCACTGCATCCCAAGGGTCAGAGACACCATATTTTCTTTAATACATTTACTGTTTATTTTTGTGTCTGTGATACCCGGAGTCCTCTAAGGCAGAAATCAGAAAACTATGATTCTTGGACCAAATCCAGCCTGTGGTCTGTTTTTTCACTGCCCACAAACTAAGAATGGTTTTTACATTTTAAAAGGTTGTTTAAAAAAAGAATACGTGATAGAAACCACATGTGGCCCACAAAACCTGAAATATTTACTCTCTGGCCTTTCAGAGAAAAAGTTTGCCAACTCCTGCTCTAAGACACAGGGCCCAGGGAAGGGCTTCCTCCAGCCCAGGGCTCAGATGGTAGTCTCTACTACTTTGTCCACATCACCTCCAAGTGTCCAACACAGTGAGCCCAAACCCGGAGTCTTCTCTGTGGTATTGTAGCTCCCTCTGCTGGTCCAATGTTTCTCCAGTGCTGTGACAGGAGAAAAAAGTTCTTATCAATTTCACCCTCATTTTATTAATTGACTGATTGGTTGGTTAAATTCACTGAGCTAGTCTATCAGAATTTAAGGTACATTCACCATATCTCGCTGAGTTATATAAGTCTACACACCTCTCAAGGCTTGAAACCACTGATGGTGGCAGGCCAATTGTCCATCACAATCCCAGCCACAGATGAAAGTGATGTGAACACAGGACCAATAGGAATGTCCTCACTTAACAGATACAAGAAGTAAAGGAGAGGTAAAAGTGAACAATGACTCTATTTTAAGGAAATGGTAGTAGCAGAAAAAGTAGAAAACCATGAGAAGAGATGGCAAGTTCAGTTTTCAACAGATTAGACCAATTTAAACTTCACCTTCTAGTATCATGGTAGTTTTTATTTATGTACTTATGTATACTTATATATAAGTGAAATAAATGACAGGAATGATACAAGTGATGAGAGGTAGAAATTAGAATTATTTTGTTATTGTAAGGTGCTCACACTACCTATGAAGTGGTATAGTGTTATTTGAAAGTGGACTTAGATTAGCTGTAAATGTATGTGGCAAACTCTAGGGAAACCACTGAAAAGTAAAAAAAAAAAAAAAGAAGTATAACTGGATAGAAAATGGGATCATACAAAATCCTCAATTAAAATCACAAAAGGCAGAAAAAGGGTGTAAGGTAGAAATAGGAACAAAGAACAAGGGTAACAAATAGAAAAGAGTAACTGATATCATTGATATTAATCTGTTTCAATAGTCACTTTGAACATCAATGGTCTGAATGCATCAATTAAAAGGCAGAGATTGTCAGAGTGGATCAAAAAACAAGACCCAACCATATGTTGTCTACCAGAAACCCACTTTAACTAGAAAGACACACATGGATTAAAAGTAAAGGGATGGAGAAAGACATACCATGCTAACACAAATTGCAAGAAAGTGGGAGTCACTATGTTACTTTCAGAAAGAGCAGATTTAAAAGCAAAGAAGCTTTTCAGGGATAAAATAGAACGTATAACATCCAAACCAGTAAAGTAAAACAGGAGAATTAAAGCAAATTCTATCAGTCCACGAGATCAGGGGCTGGCAGACTATAGTCCAGGAGCCAAATCTGGCCAGTTGCCTGTTTTGGTAGAGTCCACAAGCTAAAAATGGTTATATATATATTTAAAGATTGGCACCTGAGCCAACATCGGTTGCCAATCTTCCTTTTTTTCCTTTTTACTCTTCTTCTTTTCCCCAAAGTCCCCCCAGGACATAGTTGTATATTCTAGTTGTGAGTGCCTCTGATTGTGCCATGTGGAACGCTGCCTCAACACGGCCTGATGAGAGGTGCCATGTCTGTGCCCAGGATCTGAACCAGCAAAACCCTGGCCTGCCAAAGTGGTGTGTGTGAACTTACCCACTTGGCCATGGGGTCAGCCCCAGTTTTGTATTTTAAATGGTTGAAAAAAATAAAATGAAGACTAGTATTTCATGAGATGTCAAAATTACATGAAATTCAAATTTCAGTGCCTTTAAATGAAGTTTTCTTGGAACAAAGCCAGGCTCATTTGTTTACTGCTCACCTGGAAAAGTTTTGATAGAGCCCATATGGCCCACAAAGCCTAAAATATTCATTATCTGGTCCTTTACAGAAAAAAAAATGGCCAACTCCTGCAATAGAAAGTAGGAAAACAGAGAAAAATAAAGCAGCAAGATATTCGATACAGTGCTGAGTGATGCTCGTATTGAGTCATCATCATCATCACTGTGATCAATAAATAATTTTGAAGGCAACTCCCTGAAAAACTTCCCATTAAGTGAAAATGTCCAACAGCTCGTTGGAAATCCACAGCTGGAAGAGGAGCGAGATCAGAGCTCTTCTTTCCTCGGTTCCTTTGGGGTCCAGCTTTGCCCCTGCACTGCCTCTGAATGTACCACCTAGGGCTGACCAGATCTAGAAGTGGGCTGCAGCAGCTGGGCCTGTCATGGTGGCCTGGGCTCGACTGGGGCCCACAGTCCTGCTGCAAGCTGTGAGGGGCCTGAGCTGCACTCTTCCTCTTCAGTTGCAGGGTGCCATCATGGTCGCTTCCTGTGTCCAGATTCTAGTGGGCTTCTCAGGCCTCATTGGCTTTCTCATGCGCTTCATTGGCCCCTTGACCATTGCTCCGACCATCTCCCTGGTGGCCCTGCCTCTCTTCAGTTCTGCGGGCAATAATGCCGGGACCCACTGGGGGGTTGCTGCCGTGTAAGTACTCTCTGGGGAGGGAGTGGCATCAAGTTCTCTTTGGTGGAAGATTACCTGGGAAGAATAGTAAGAGTCCTGGCTGTTGGCAAACTCTTGTGCTTTAGAAATACTCTCATGAGCATTATGATACCTTAAAAAGCAGGAAAACTGCTATTTTAATTTATTACTTTTACTACTTATTACATTATTAGTACTCACAGACGGTGAGTTCATCTCAGGCAGTGTATAAGAACAATTAGTGCACTGTTCACAATTGTTGATACTACTGGTCCCCTGCCTCCTATAATTTCATTGAGCAAATGTTTGTGAACTTCTGGCCCCCAGGAAGGTTGCAAAGACATGGCCCCAGAACTCAAACATCTTGTAGTGTGTGGGAGAGAGACAAGACTGGAATCCACGTACCTATGACACCAGGAGACAGTGATGAGTCGTAGAATGACATGCACGTTCAGGGAGGGGGTGAGGACAGCCAGCTGGGAGGATCAGGAAGGCTTACTGGAAAGAGGCCTGAAGTATTTAAATAGAGCTTTGAAGGGACTTGGGATGACACTGGACACTGTCATTCACTCTGCCTCTTGTGGTCTGACCACAAGGACCTGCAGAATGACCTGCAAGAGAAGGCCTTCTCTGCCTCTGGCCTCATTGGCCCCACCTGCTGGAGCCATTGAGCTGCCAACCCCCAGGGACTAACAGCCTCCCTTCCCTCTCCTCCCACTCAGCCACCAGCAGCTTCTGGCAGGCAACAGCCCACCCTTGCAGAGATGGCAGGATGCTGCCCGTGCTGCAGAGCAGGGTCTACATGAGGACCCTCCCAGCTTGGCCACGGCCCCCAATCCCAGAGACACACAGTGGCCCAGCTTTCAGGACCCTCACTCGGGATGAGCCTCAGCTCACCAGGCTGGGTGTGGTTTTTTCTGTTTCAGGACCATCTTCCTCATCGTGCTGTTTTCTCAGTACCTGAAAAATGTCGCGGTGCCCATGCCCATTTATGGACGAGAGAAGAAGCTTCACACCTCTAAGTTCTACCTGTTTCAGGTCTTCCCTGTAAGAAGCACTCCCCACCCCCTTTCATGCTGAGTTGACTCACCTGGAGAGTGAGGCACAGCCTCTTGCACTCCCAGATGGCCCCCAAAGCAACTGCCCCCCCATTTGCAGTGGCCTCTCCTCCTCAGCCTTCCTTAATCTACCAGAGAAGGAGAAGGAGGCCGAGTGGAGCCAAGTGTTCTGTGGGGGCGCTTTCTGACCCTTGGTGGAATGCTGTCCCATGTCTTTCCTCAATGCTTCTTTCCTGGGAGCAGAGAACACTGCCCTAGGTCGCTGCTCTGGGCTCCAGTGTGGGACAGCCTTCTGACATTCTCCAGGCCGTCCCCATAGCAAGGTGCCAGGGGACACAGCCAGGTTCACCGCTAATTACACAAAACTAAGGGCCAAGTTGCATTGATCAGGTTCTTTCTCGGTGGCTCATGGGTAATCCAAATACCCCCGGATGAGGATGGTACCTTTCTCAGAGCTTTCCCTGTTGAACCACACTGTCGATATGTGTAGCTGTCACCCACACAAGTATGTTTGCAGGTTTCATTTAACTGGAAACTACATTTGCATTGTAAAAAGATACTTCCACACAATCATCTCAATGCTCCTTCAACAACACTCTAGGCCAGTGGTTCTAAAATTCAATGTTCGTAAGAATCTCTTGAGGACATAATTAAAAATACACATTTCTGGGGTTCTGCCACCAGAGATTAAATATCAATATATCTGAGGATTCTACTTGAAGAAATCCTGCTTCAGGCTCTGCAGAGCAGTGGTTGTCATTCCGTTGTACAGATGAGGAAACCAAGGCTCAGAGTTTGATCCAAGGTCATGTGACCAACAATCAGTGGAAAGGGAGCCGGAGGGTAATCCTTCTGACCCAGGCTGTGCCCACTTTACCAGACATTTCTGTCTCTGTTTGACACAAGGTCTCCCCATAGTTTATTTGCTACGTTCCCTTAATGTGCTAATTATCCACTGACACACCAGATTGCTGTTGTCACTGGAAGGGTGAGTAACCCAACATGTCCTCATTTCAAAGAGGTTTCCTGAATGCCCTCCTTTGCCCCGCTCCCTGGGAGGTGGTTGCCTCGGCCAGGGTGAGACCCATGGTGAAGATGCCTCCTTCTGGCAGGTGCTGCTGTCGCTCTGCATCTCATGGCTCCTCTGCTTCGTGCTCACAGTCACCAATGCCCTCCCCAAGGACCCCACAGCCTATGGGTACCAGGCCCGCACCGACACCAAAGCCAACGTCCTCAGCCAGGCGCCTTGGTTTCGCTTTCCTTACCCAGGTAATGACAAGATGAGCCCCTTCCTGCCTGGGACACATGATTCCCAGGACTGTCCATGGGGCCCAGGGCATGGGATGGAGAGTGGAATAGGGCCGGGGCTGGGGGGATCTCCTCCAAGGGATCTTTCAAGGAGAGACAGGCCCTAGGGAGTCCATATCAGACACCTAAGAGAAGAAGACCCTCAGATTATCCTAAGAATCCTTTAGGGGGTGCTAGGCCAAAGGATCCCACTCCTAGACCTACCTCTGAGCTGGCCTACATCCCTCATCCCTTCCTCCATGTTGCTCAGAACCCACAAGCCTGGGAGTGGAGAGAGGGCAGTGAGGTCCTGACCTCCTAGCCAGAACTTTGGCTCTCCTCTTGGATTCGGTGGATCCCCCACAAGGGAGGCCTTGGACTGAATTGGACATTTCTGAGGAGACAAGCTCAAGGCCATCCCTTAGGCCACTTCTGGTCTCCCTTCCCTGCAGTTCTTGGCTCAGGGTTTATAAATAACCAGGTCCCAGGCATGGCTGGCCCAGCCTCATGGCCTGTGGCCCTAGGGCCTCCCTGACAAAGAATCTTGTCTCCCAAATGCTTCAAGGCCTTTCTGGCAAGAGGCCCTGTTGCTGGCTCTTTCTGGGCACAATGACCCCATGGACAGGGCATCTGACCCTCCCTCAGGGATGAATGGTAGGGCAGGATCTGAGCCAAAGCCTCTGGAGAGCTGTGGGGTTGGAGGACATGCCTGGGCTTTAAAGCCTTTCAGAGACCTCTCTGTCAAAGAAATTATTTGGGGTTCAGCAGCCTGTTGTCTTGTGGATTAATATTCCCTCTGCATTGCCTTTCAGGACAGTGGGGCCTGCCCACCATCAGCCCGGCTGGGGTCTTTGGGATCATGGCAGGGGTGATCTCCTCGATGGTGGAGTCAGTAGGCGATTATTATGCCTGTGCCCGGCTGGTGGGGGCTCCACCACCTCCGAAGCATGCCATCAACCGTGGCATCGGCATTGAGGGCCTTGGCTGCCTGCTGGCAGGGGCCTGGGGGTCAGGGAACGGCACCACCTCCTACAGCGAGAATGTCGGGGCTCTGGGGATCACCAAGGTAAGGCTGAGGACGGTGGCTCCTGGGGCAGGCTAGGCACCTGAATTGGTCATCAGTGTATTAGTCTCTCAGTACTGCTGTAACAAATTATCACAAACAGAGGTTTCAAAAACCCAAAGTTATTATTTTACTGATCTGGAGTTCAGAAGTGCAACATGGGTCTCACAGGGCTGTGTTCTTCTCTGGAAGCTCCAGGGGACAATCCATTTCCTTGCTTTTTCCATAATCTAGAAGCTTCCCACATTCCTTGGCTCAGGGCCCCCTTCTTCCATCTTCAAAACCAACAGTGTTGCATCTCTCTGACTCTTCTTCCATGGTCACATCTCCCTCTGATCACAGCCAGGAAAGATTCGCTGCTTATAAGGATTCCTGTAATTAGACTGTGCTCACCTAGATAATTCAGGATACTCTCTCCATCTCAAAATACTTAATCATAATTGCAAAGTCTTTTTGCCAAGCAAAGTAACATATTCACAGGTTAGGGATTAGGACATGGCATCTTTGAGGGGCCATTTCTCTGCCTACCACACTTGACCTTTGGTTGTGGCGATTCCACAGGCAGAAAGTCTATCCTGGCACTGGCAGACATCAGTGGCTTTATGAGCACTGCAGAAATCTTTACTTTCTGAAGTTTAGGTGGGAGGTGCCTTACCTCCGGCCCAACCCTGTGTCAAAGCTCCAAACCTGAATATTCAAAGACCACTTGGTCACCTCCACCTGAATATCCCAAGGGTAGCTCACATTTGATATGGCCTCTGTGATGCCCAGTACATGCCCCAATCCTTACTTCTCCTCCTGTCAAGCTTGTCTTAGTGAGTTCACCCCAGTCATCTGAACTTCTCGTTCTCCTGCATCCTTACTGTGGATTCTATTTTCTCAACATGCCTGCTGTCCTTCCTGTCCTCTATTCTCCATTCCCAGTGCCACAACTTTATCATCTCTCGTCTGTATACTCCCTAACAGTCTCTTTTCTAGGGATCTTGCCCATCCCTTATCCAGCTATGACATGGTTGCCCAAGGATCTTTCCAGAACTTAATTAGATTAGTCCCCGCTTAAAATCTCTTCATGGCTCCCCACTTTCCACAGGAAAACTCCATAAGGTCAGCAAGAAATCTTCAGGATGGTGCTCTCTTAGGTCACTTAGAAAAAGAGTAATATTATGATGTTGCTTTCCACATGCTTCAGGCATCTTTGCAATGGTCTCCAGCAGAAGTCCTGTGGGCTTTGGAACATAGAGATTCCCCCACCCACGTCCCCAAGCCTGCATTTTCTGATAGCTCCCTCAGTGGTTCTGATATGCAGCTGGGTGGCATCTCATCTTCCTAGCAGCAGATCTGTCTACCTTTGTATTCTGCATGGCCTCCGGGCCACAGCCTGGGCTAAAATCTGTGAGCAAACAGCTGAGGCAGTGCCCACCTCTACAGCAAGTCCTGTGTGCTGTGACACTGTGGACTGTGGTACTTGGTCAAGGTTTCAAAATCTTTAGTGCAAGTGAGGGGAAAATTTTTCCACATGAGGGCCACTGACCCACACAGAAACATAGTTGACTAGGCTATATAACTATAGAGCAGCAAATATTCTTCCTGTTAAAGAGAACAAATCTGATGCAGAACAGAAAATTATATTCAATAAACAGAACAAACGTTTCTTTGATGTATCATTTCTAAGCTAAGGCCTTTAGAGAAGAGGGAAAGAGCAGGAGAGAAAGCTACATAGACACAGAGCAAGCTGGGAATCCAGCAGGAGACAGATTAACCCTGGTCTGGACTCACACCTCCTCTTGTGGGTTTTCTTTTTTAAAGCTATGTTTTTCTGGCCAGGAAGATTGGTCTTAAGCTATCATCTGTTACCACTCTTCTTTTTTGTTTTCTCCCCAAAGTCCCAGTACACAGTCCTATATCACAGTTGCAGGTCATTGTAATTCTTCTATGTGGGACACCACCACAGCATGGCTTGATGATTGGTGTGTAGTTCTGCACCCAGGATCCAAACCAACAAACTCCAGGACACTGAAGTGGAGAGTGCAAACTTAACTACTACAGCACCGGACTGGCCTGACCTTATGGCCTTTTAAGGTGTTGCTTTATGTTGCACCTGCATTGAAGAGCTCTGAGCAAGTTTTAGTCCTCTGTGTGTGTGTGTGTGTTTGGGAAGAGCTGGGGGTGGAATCTCGCTGAAGGCAAGAGATCTCCCATCACTTCTCTAGGATGTTATGCTCCCATCTCAGATGCCAATCCTGAGGATAAAAAAACCCAGGGCTGCATGATAAATTCTGTGGCTGCAGGATTGGGGATGACTGCCATCTTCATGAGACAATCAGCATATCCAAAGGGCGCTGGTTGAACCTGACAAATTGGTGTATTGTGCTTGGATCCATGCCCTTGTTCCCACAGTGCCTTGTTAGGGCTGTAAATAAAACAAAGCACAAAGTTCTTCTGATGTTGTGAATTCTTACCACATCTCTTCTAATGAAGACATTATGTAAATAAGCTCTTAGATTAGAAAGAAAAATAAGCAGAGGCATAATCTGCTACTCTATCAGTACCTTCATGGACTTTAAGCATTAGACATTAGAGCATTTTTAGAAAAAATATTTTTAATTGTGGTCAAAGACAGATAACATAAAATTACCATCTTAATCTTTTTTTTTTTTTTTTTGAGGAAGATTAGCCCTGAGCTAACTACTGCCAATCCTCCTCTGTTTGCTGAGGAAGACTGGCCCTGAGCTAACATTGGTGTCTCTCATCCTCTACTTTATACGTGGGACACCTACCACAGCATGGCATGCCAAGCAGTGCCATGTCCGCACCTGGGATCCGAACCGGCGAACCCCAGGCCGCTGAGAAGTGGAACGTGTGCACTTAACTGCTGCGCCACCGGGCCGGCTCCTGCCATCTTAATCATTTTTAAGTGTGCAGTTCAGTAGTGTTAAGTATAGTTACTTAATATACTATACTATATATTATAATAATATATAATAATATGCTCTACTATACACTTGTGCAACAGATCTGCAGAACTTTTCATCTTGCAAAACTGAAACTACATTAGAGCAACTTTTAAGGACTGAGAGTAGACAAAAAGGAAAAGAAAGGTTCAGGAACTATCTACATATATTCATTGACCACAGACTCATGATAGGATATTCAGATAGTTGCAGTACAGCTCTGACTTTTGATGATGATGACAAATGTCTCAAGGTCAGGAGTCGTTTTTGTTTCACTGGTAGTAGCTGTCACTCAAACCTCAGCTATAACCGTTGACAAGCACAATAATCAGTAATGTTCAGAAGTGTGATAGCTATGTGTACCTGCCACCGGGAGTTGATAGATATGGACCATGGCCCATGATCTAGAGTGTTTGTTTTGTTTTATTTCCACTAATTCCTTTCGTTTTTTTTACTGAAGTCATAATAGTTTATAACATTGTGTAATTTCAGTTGTAGGTTATTATTTGTCAGGCACCATATACATGCGCCCCTTTACCCCTTATGCCCAACCTCCAACCCTCTTCCCCTCTGGTAACCACTAATCTGTTCTCTTTGTCCATGTGTTTATCTTCCACATATGAGTGAAATCATGCAGTCTTTGTCTTTCTCTGTCTGGCTTATTTCACTTAACATAATACCCTTAAGGTCCATCCATGTTGTTGAAAATGGAACGATTTTATCTTTTTTATGGCTAAGTAGTATTCCATTGAATATATATATATATATATATACACACACACACACACATATACATATATACCACATCTTCTTTATCTAGTTATCAGTTGATGGCACTTGGGTTACTTCCATGTCTTGGCTATTGTGAATAATGCTGCAATGAACATAGGGGTGCTTAAGTCTCTTTGAATGGTTGATTTCAAGTTCTTTGGATAAATACCCAGTAGTGGGATAGCTGGGTCATATGGTATTTCTATTTTTAACTTCTTGAGAAATCTCGATACTGTTTTCCATAGTGGCTGCACCAGTTTGCATTCCCAGCAGCAGTGTATGAGGGTTCCCTTTTCTTCACACTCCAACATTTGTTGTTTTTTGTCTTGGTAATTATAGTCATTCTGACAGGTGATAAGGTGGTATCTCATTGTAGTTTTGATTTGCATTTCCCTAATGATTAGTGGCATTGAACATCTTTTCATGTGCCTCTTGGCTATCTGTATATCTTCTTTGGAGGAATGTCTCTCCATATACTCTGCCCATTTTTTGCTTGTTTGTTTTTATATTGTTCAGGTGTATGAGTTCTTTATATATTTCGGAGAATAAAGCCTGTTGGATGTACGATTCGCAAATATTTTCTCCCAGTTGGTGGGTGGTCTTTTCATTTTGTTGCTGGTACCTCTGCTTTGCAGATGCTCTTTAGTCTGATGTAGTCCCATCTGTTTAGTTTTTCTATTGTTTCCCTTGCCCAGTCAGACATAGTACTTGAAAATATGCTGCTAAGACTGATGTCGAAGAGCATACTGCCTATGTTTTCTTCTAGAAGTTTAGTGGTTCCAGGTATTACATTCAATTCTTTAATACACTTTGAGTTAGTTTTTGTGTATGGTGTGAGATAATAGTCTACTTTGACTCTTTTGCATGTGGCTGTCCAGTTTTCCCAACACCATTTATTGAAGAGACTTTTCTTTCTCCATTGTATGTTCTTGGCTCCCTTGTTGAAAATTAGCTATCCATAGATGCGTGGGTTTATTTCTGAGCTTTCAATCCTGTTCCATTGATCTGTGTGTCTGTTTCTGTACAAGTAGCATGCTGTTTCAATGACTGTAGTTTTGTGGTATATTTTGAAGTCCAGGATTACAGTGCCTCCAGCTTTGTTATTTTTTCTCAGGATTGCTTTAGATACTCAGGGTCTTTGTTGCCCCATATGAATTTTAGGATTCTTTGTTTTATTTCCGTGAAGAATATCATGGGGGTTCTGACTGGGATTGCATTGAATCTGTAGATTGCTTTAGATAGTATGGACATTTTTTTTTTCTTTTTGAGGAGGATTAACCCTGAGCTAACATCTGCTGCCAATCCTCCTCTTTTTGCTGAGGAAGACTGGCCCTGAGCTAACATTGGTGCCTCTCTTCCTCTACTTTATATGTGGGATGCCTACCACAGCATCACTTGCCAAGTGGTGCCATGTCTGCACCCAGCATCTGAACCAGCGAATCCTGGGCTGCTGAAGGGGAATGGGCGCACCTAACCACTGTGCCACCGGGCTGGCCCCAGTATGGAAATTTTTAACTGTGTTTATTCTTCCAATCCATGTGCATGGAATATCTTTCCATTTCTTCATGTCATTATCGATTTCTTTCAATAATGTCTTATAGTTTTCATTGTATAGGTCTTTCACTCCTTGGTTAAATTCATTTATAGGTATTTTATTCTATTTGTTGCAATTGTAAATGGGATTATATTTCTGACTTATCTTTTTGTTAGTTCATTATTAGAGTACAGAAATCCAACTGATTTTCATAAGTTGATTTTGTATCCTCCAATTTTGCTGTAGTTGTTAATTATTTCTAATAGTTTTCTGATGGATTTTTTAGGGTTTTCTATATATAAAATCACGTCGTCTGCAAACAGTGAGAGTTTCACTTCTTCATTGCCGATTTGGATACCTTTTATTTCTTTTTCTTGCTTAAGTGCTCTGGCCAAAACCTCCAGTAGTATGTTGAATAAGAGTGGTGAGAGTGGGCATTCAGAGGGATAACTTTCAGCTTTTCCTCAGTGAGTATGATGTTGGCTGTGGCTTTGTCATACATGGCCTTTATTATGTTGAGGTACTTTCTTTCTATACCAGTTTTATTCAGACTTTTTATCATAAATAGATGTTGGATCTTTTCAAATGCTTTCTCTGCACCTATTGAGATGATCATGTGGTTTTTATTCCTCATTTTGTTAATGTGGTGTATCACATCGATTGATGTGTGGATGTTGAACTATTCCTGTGTCCCTTGTATAAATCCCACTTGATCATGGTGTATTATTGTTTTAATGTATTGCTGCATTCTGTGTGCCAATATTTTGTTGAGGATTTTTCCATCTATTTTCATCAGTGATATTAGCCTGTAAAGTTCCTTCTGTGTGTTTTCCTTGTCTGGCTTTGGGATCAGGGTGATGGTGGTCTCATAGAATGAGTTAAGAAGTGTTCCATCTTCTTCATATTTTGGGATAGGTATTAAATCTTTTGTGAATGTTTCGTAGAATTCACTGGAGAAGTCATCTGGCCCTGGACTTTTATATTTTGGGAGGTTTTTGATTACTGTTCCAATCTCTTTGTGATTGATCTATTCTTATTCTCTATTTCTACTTGAGTCAGTTCTGGGTGGTTGCATGAGCCTAAGAATTTATCCATCCCTTCTTGATTGTCCAATTTGTTGGCATATAGTTTTTCATAGTATTCTTTTATAATCTTTCGTATTTCTGTGGTATCTGTTGTAGTTTCTCCTCCTTCATTTCTAATTTCATTTATTTGGGCCTTCTCTCTTTTTTCTTAGTGAGTCTGGCTAAGGTTTTGCCAATTTTGTATATCTTCTGAAAGAACCAGCTCTTAGTTTCATTGATCCTTTCTATATTTTTTGTTTCAATTTCATTTATTTCTGCTCTAAATTTTATTATTTCACTCCTTCTGCTGACTTTGGGCTTTCTTTGTTCTTTTTCTAGTTCTGTTACGTGTGGTTTAAAATTGCTTATTTGATATTTTTCTTGTTTGTTAAGGTGGGCCTGTATTGCTATGAATTTCCCTTTTAGGACTACTTCTTCTGCATCCCATATGAGTTGGTATGGTGTATTTTCATTTGTCTCCCAATATTTTTTTTTTCTCCTTTAATCTTCAATGATCCATTGGTTGTTCAGTAGCATGTTATTCATTCTCCACATATTTACAACTTTCTCTGCTTTTTTCTTGTAGTTGGTTTATAGTGTCATAGCATTATGGCTGGAAAAGATGCTTGACATGATTTCAATCTTCTTAAATTTATTGAGGGTTGCCTTGTTCCTCAGCCTATGTTCTATCTTTGAGAATGTTCCATGTGCACTTGAGAAGAATGTGTATTCTGCTGTTTTGGGATGGAGTGTTCTATATATATCTATTAAGTCCATCTGGTGTAGTTTTTAATTTACTTCCACTATTTCCTTTTAGACTTTCTGTCTGGATGATCTATCCATTGATGTAAGTGGAGTGTTAAGGTCCCCTACTATTATTGTGTTGCTGTTAATATCTCCTTTTAGCTCTATTAATATTTGCTTTATATACTTTGGTGTGCCTGTGTTTGGTGCATATAAATGAATAATGTCCTCTTGGTGGAGTGTCCCTTTTATCATTATATGCTGCCCTTCGTCTCTCATTGCCTTTTTTATCTTGAAGTCTACTTTGTCTTACATGAGTATGGCAACATCTGCTTTCTTTTGTTTGCCATTAGCTTGGAGTATTATCTTCCATCCCTTCACTATGAGCCTGCATTTCTCTTTAGAGTGGAGATGTGTTTCCTGGAGGTAGCATATTGTTGGGTCTTGTTTTTTAATCCATCCAGCCACTCTGTGTCTTTTGATTGAAAAACTCAATTCATTTATATTTAGAGTGATTATTGATATATGAGGGCTTAATACTGCCATTTTATCTCATTTTCCTGTTCTGTATTTCCCTTGTTTCTCATCCTGTGTATTCCCAATGGCCAATTCAGTTTTGTGGTTCTCTATGATGATTTCTCAATTTCCTTTTTATTTATCATTTGTGTCTCTGTTCTGATTTTTTGTTTACTGGTTAATGTGAACTTTGTATAAAAGATCTTGTAGATGAGATAGTCCATTTTCTGATAGCCTCTTATTTCCTTAGTCTAAACAGGTTCCATCCCTTTCCTTTTCCCCATCTAAGTTATTGTTCTCACAACCTGTTCTGTTTTGTGTTGTGAGTTTGTGGTTGTAATGAAGGGATTATAGCTATTTTAGATGCTTTCTTTCCCTTTATCTTTAATGTGATAATTAAGTGTTTGCTAACCTGTTCTGAGAGAGAGCTGCAGTTTTCTGATTTTGTCTGCCTATTTGTCTCCTTGCTCAAGTCTTTGTAAACTCTTTCTTTTTTTTCAAGTTATTAGGGCCTTCTTGATCATTTCTTATTGGGAGGGCGCTTGTGGTGACAAATTCCCTCAGCTTTTCTTTATGTGGGAAAGATTTTATTTCTCCATCCTATCTTAAGGATATTTTCACTGGATAGAGTATTCTTGGCTGAAAGTTTTTATCTTTCAGAATTTTGATTATCATTCCACTCTTCCCTAGCATGTAAGGTTTCTGCTGAGGAATCCACTGAAAGCCTGATAGGGTTTCCTTTGTATATTATTTTCTTCTGCCTTGCTGCCCTTGATATTTTTTTCCAAGTCATTGGATTTGGCAGTTTTTACTAATATATGCCTTGGAGAAGGTTTTCTTTACATTGATGTAATTAGGAGTTCTGTTAACTTTATTTACTTGTAATTCCAGCCCCTTCTCCAGATTTGGGAAGTTCTCAGCTACTATTTCTTTGAATAAGCTCTCTGCTTCTTTCTCCCTCACTTCTCCCTCTTTAATACCTATAATTTTTATGTTGCATTTCCTCATTGAGTTTGTTGATATTTCTCAGAGGATTTCTTCATTTCTTTTTAGTCCATCTTCATTTCTTTTTAGTCCATGCTTCCATCTGAAGCACTTCTGTATTTCTGTCCTCTAAATTGCTAATTCTGTCCTCCATACTATAAGCTCTGTTATTTAAGGACTCCACATTTTTCTTTATCTCATTCATTATGTTTTTCATCTCCAACATTTCTGGTTGCTTTTTTTTATACTTTCAATCTCTTTTTTGAATAATTCCCTCTGTTCATTAATTTTTTTCCTAATTTCACTGAGCTGTCTTTCTGAGTTTTATGTAACTTGTTCAGTTTTTTTATGATACCTATTTTGAGTTCTTTGTCACTTATATTATAAATTTCTGTGACTTCATGATTGATTTCTGGGTGCTTGTCTTTTTCCTTCTGGTCTGGAGTGTTAATATACCTCTTCATACTATTTGACAGGGTGGATTTGTGTCTTTACATAGTGATAGTATCTGGTTGCATATCCACCAATTGCCATGGGGTGGGGGGCAGGAGCTGTGTATTCTAAGTCCACCATGATCCTTGGCAGCTGTGCCTGTCCTTTGGAAGCTGTGCTGGTAGGGCCTGTCTGCATTTGCCCACTGGCTGCTGCTGATTTACATATGTGCGCAGGCACTCTGGTGAGGGTCCTTTGATCCTACTGACTGGCCAAGCTGGTGCACCAGGAGTGGGGAGGTGCCCTCACTTTCATGTGCACAATCCCACAGGTGCTCCCTCTCTCCACTCACTGTCTGCCCTTTTGGGCTGATCGACTTGGTGAAGACCCACCCTGTGATTGTTTAGCCACCTCGGTGTTGAGCGTTCCCACAGGCTGGGAGGCCACTCTGAGGTGAAGGTGTTCCTGTAGACGCTCCCCTTTCCCCATTCTTCTCTCAGAGCTACATGCAGTCGCATGCCCTAGATCACTGCCATTCGGGGAGGGAGAGGAGATCCCTTTAACTCTTTCCACTGCTTCTCAGGGGGTCCACCACCTCTACCTTCAGACGTATGGTTGCATGGGATCTCAGATGTCTATTATGTTGTGTGAATGTCCTCTGTTGGTTTATGAGCGTTCTTTTCATTGTATCTCAGAGAGTCTAAGGGAAGAGCTCACTTTGCGATGATGCAGACCTCACTCCTCTTGTTTGGTTCTTTTAACCTTTGTATAAACTTATTTTATTTTAAAATCTACTATGAGGGGGTGAAATGTACATCCTTAGCATTCTCACACTCCTAGCTACTCAAAAAGTCTATGAAAACCAGGCAATAGCAATTAGTAGTGACCCTAGTGAAATAATCGATCCTCTGGAGAAATGAACTAGGAAAAAATTCACTTGTAAGATTCTTGATAGGACCAGTTAATGCTGGGAGGGAGCCTTGTCTCAGTTTCGTACCTAAATGAACCCCCATAGAGATTAAGGAGAAATCATAGTTTACACATATTCCATAATAATTGCTTGTCGAGAAAATCTAATTTGTCCTGAGGAAATGTATCTACTAATAATAATGAAGTGACTTTTTATAGAGGGAACTTTTTGAAATGTAACTCACATCATGTCACCACCCTATTTAACACAGCTTTATTGAGTTTCCTTTGTCTTTGGATTTTTAGTTTTAATTGTGATAAAGTACACATAACATAAATTTACCATTGTAACCACTTCTAAGTGTACAGTTCAGTAGAGTTAAATACATTCAAATTGTTGTGCAGCCAATCTTCAGAACTCTTTTCATCTTGAAAATCTGAACCCTGAACCAGTTAAACAACTCCTTATTTCCCCCCTGCCCCAGCCCGTCAACCACCATTCTAGTTTCTGTGTCAATGAATCTGACTACTCTAGGTACCTTATATAAGTAGAATCATGCAGTATCATTTTGTGTGTGTGTGAGGAAGACTGGCCTTGAACTAACATCTGTTGCCCACCTTCCTCTTTTTTCCTTTTCTCTTCAAAGCCCCAGCACCCCAGTATATCCTAGTTGTAAGTCATTCTAGTTCTTCTATGGGGATGCTAGCACAGCATGGCTTGATGAGCAGTGTGTAGGCCCGTGCCCAGGATCCAAACTAGTAAACCCTGGGCTACCAAAGAGGAGCGTGCAAACTTAACCACTCAGCCATGGGGCCAGCCCCCAGTATCTGTCTTTTGTGTCTGGCTTATTTCACTTCATATAATGTCCTCAATGTTCATCCATGTTGTAGCAGGTGTCAGAATTTTCTTCCTTTTTAAGGCTGACTAATATTCCATAGTAGATATGTACCATGTTTAGCTCATGCTCTGTCCTTGGATTTTACTCTAACTCCTTTCTACGGCCCTTAAAGCCCCTCATGACAGAGCCTTTGCCTTACTCTCCATCCCATCTTCTATGTCTCTGTGTGTCACTGTGCTCCAGGTACACTGATTTTCCTTTTATCAGCCCCAGCCATATTGAGATGCACTTGACATATAACCTTGTGTAAGTTTAAGGTGTATGGTGTGTTTATTGAGTACACTTTTATATTCCAGTATGATGACCACCATTAACACCTCTATCATGTTACATAATTACCACTTCTTTTCTGTGGTGAGAACACTTAAGATCTACTCTCTAAGCAACTTTCAAGTACATAATAGAGTACTGTTAACTAGAATCACAATCCCATGCATTAGGATCCCCAGAATTTATTCATCTTCTAACTGGAAATTGTACTCTTTAACATTTACCCATATTCTCCAGCCTACATCCCCTAGTAACCACCATTCTACTCTCTATTTCTACAGGTTTAGCTTTTTTAGATTCCACATTTTAATAACAAAATATAGTATTTATTTTTCTCTGTCTGACTTCTTTCACCATGCATAATGCCCTCAAGGTCCATCCATATTGTCACAAATGGCAGGATTTCCTTCATATTTTATGGCTGATTGTGATATGATATACATCTGTTGTGTGTGTGTGTATATATATATATATATATATATACATATATATATATATATATATACCACATTTTCTTCATTCATCTATCAATGGATACTTAGGTTGTCCATATATTGGCTATTGTCAATAATGCTACAATGAACATGGGGGTGCATATATCTTTTCCAGTGAGTGTTTTCATTTTCTTCAGATAAATACCAGAAGTGGTATTGCTGGATCATATGGTAGTTCTATTTTTTAATTTTTAAGGAACCTCCATACTGTTTTCGACAATGGCTGCACCAATTTACATTCCCACCAAGAGTCTACAAGGGTTCCCTTTTCTCCATATCCTCATCAAGACTTGTTATCTCATCTTTTTGATGATAACCATTCTAACAAGTGTGAGATAATATCTCATTGTGGTTTCGATTTGCATTTCCCTGATGATTAGAGAAGTTGAGCATACTTTTATGTATTTTGGAAAAATATCTATTAAGTTCCCCTTCCCATTTTTTATTCATTCATTCATTTATTTATTATTGTGGTAACATTGGTTTATAACATTATATAAATTTCAAGTGTGCATCATTATATTTTGATTTCTGTGTAGATTACATGTTCACCACCTAAAGACTTAATTACAATCCACCACCACATACATGTTCCTAATCACCCTTTTTACCCTCCTACCTCCCCTCTTCCCCTCTGGTAACCACAAATACAATCTCTGTTTCTATGTGTTTGTCATTGTTTTTATCTTCTACTTATGAATGAGATCATATGGCATTTGACTTTCTCCCTTAGACTTATTTCACTTAGCATAATACCCTCAAGGTCCATCCATGTTATCAGAAATGGCTGGATTTCATCATTTCTTATGGCTGCATAGTATTCCATTGTGTATATATACCACATCTTCCTACTTCATTTATCACTTAATGGGCATCTAGGCTGCTTCCAAGTCTTAGCTATTGTGAATAATACTGCAATGAACATAGGGGTACATGTATCTTGATGCATTTGTGTTCTTTGGATAAATACCCATCAGTGGAATAGCTGGGTCATATGGTAGTAATATTCTTGACTTTTTCAGGAATTTCCATACAGTTTCCCATAGTGGCTGCACCAGTTTGCACTCCCACCAGCAATGTATGAGTGTTTCCTTTTCTCCACATCTTCTCCAACACTTATTGTTTCTTGTCTTGTTAATTATAGCCATTCTGATGAGAGTGAGGTGATATCTCATTGTAGTTTTGCTTTGCATTTCCCTGATAGTTAATGATCTTGAACATCTTTTTGTGTGCCTGATGGCCATTAGTATATTATCTTTGGAGAAATGTCTGTTCAGACCTTTTGCCCATTTTTAATTGGGTTATTTTTTTGTTGCTGAGATGTATGAGTTCTTTGTATATTTTGGATATTAACCCCTTATCAGATATATGGTTTGAAAATATCTTCTCCCAATTGTTAGGTTGTCTTTTTGTTTTGTTGATGGTTTCCTTTGCTATGCAGCAGCTTTTTAGTTTGATTTAGTCCCATTTGTCTATTTTTTCTATTGTTTACCTTGCCTGGTAAGACATGGTACTTGAAAATATGCTGCTAAGACTGATGTTGAAGAGCATATTGCCTACATTTTCTTCCAGAAGTTTAGTGATTCCAGGTCTTACATTCAATTCTTTAATACACTTTCAGTTAATTTTTGTGTTTGGTGTAAGATAATGGTCTACTTTCACTCTTTTGCACGTGGCTGTCCAGTTTGCCCAACACCATTTATCAAAGAGACTCTCTTTTCTCCATTGTATGCTCTTGGCTCCCTTGTCGAATATTAGCTGTCCATAAACGTGTGGGTTTATTTCTTGGCTCTTGATTCTGTTCCATTGATCTGTGTGTTTGTTTTTGTGCCAGTACCATGCAGTTTTGGTTACTACAGCTTTGTAGTATATGTTGAAACCTGGAGGTGTGATACCTCCAGCTTTGTTCTTTTTTCTCAGGATTCCTTTGGCTATTCAGGGTCTTTTGTTGTTCCATATATATTTTAGGACTCTTTATTCTATTTCTGTGGAAAATGTTGTTGGAACTTTGATAGTGATTGCATTGAACCTGTAGATTGCTTTAGATAGTATGGACATTTTAACTATGTTAATTCTTCCAATCCAAGAGCATGGTATACCTTTCCATGTCTTTGTGTCTTCTTCAATTTCTTTCAACAATGTTTTAGTTTTCAGGGTACAGATCTTTCACCTTTTTGGTGAAGTTTATTTCTAGGGTTTTTTTTTTTTTTTTTTTTGCAATTTTAAATGGGATAGTGTTCTTAATTTCTCTTTCTTCTTCTTTGCTGTAAGTGTATAGAAATGCAACTGATTTTTGTATGTTGATTTTGTGTCTTGCAACTTTATGGTATTCCTTTCTTACTTCTAAAGGTTTTTTAGTTAATTCTTTAGGGTTTTCCTTATATAAAATCATGTCATCTGCAAATGTGACAGTTTTACTTCTTCCTTTCTAATTTGGATCTCTTTTCTTTCTTTTTCCTGCCTGATTGCTCTTGCTAAGACTTCTAATACTATGCTAAATAAGATTGGTGAAAGTTGGCATCCTTGTCTGGTTCCTGTTCTTAGAGGGATAGCCTTCAGGTTTTCTCCACTGAGAATGATATTAGCTGCGGGTTTGTCATATATGGCCTTTATTATGTTGAGGTACTTTCCTTCCATACCCATTTTATTCAGAGTTTTTATCATAAATGGATGCTGTATCTTGTCAAATGCTTTCTTTGCATCTATTGAGATGATCATGTGATTTTTATTTTTCATTTTGTTAATGTGGTGTATCATGTTGGTTGATTTGTGGATGTTGAACCATCCCTGCATCCCTGGAATAAATTCCATTTGATCATGGTATATGACCTTTTAATGTACTATTATATTTGATTTGCTAGCATTTTGTTGAGGATTTTTGCATCAACAATCATCAGTGATATTGGCCTGTATTTTTCTTATTCTATGGTGTTGTCAACTGGTTTTGGTATCAGGGTAATGTTGGTTTCATAGAATCAGTTAGGAAGCTTCTTCTCCTCTTAAATTTTTTGGGAGAGCTTGAGAAGGACAGGTATTAAGTCTTCTTTGAATGTTTGGTAGAATTCACCAGGGAAGCCATCTGGTACTGCTTTTATTTTTGGGGAGGTTTTTGATCATTGTTTCGGTCTCCTTACTGGTGATCCAATCAGTCATTCAAAGTTTCTATTTCTTCTTGTTTCAGCTATGGAAGGTTGTATCATTATAAGAATTTATCCATTTCTTCTAGATAATCCAATTTGCTGGCATATAGCTTTTTGTAGTATTCTCTTATAATCTTTTGTATTTCTGAGGTGTCCATTGTAATTTTTCCTCATTAATTTCTGATTTTATTTATTTGAGGCTTCTCTCTTTTTTTCTTGGTGAGTCTAACTAAAAGTTCATCAATTTTGTTTATCTTTTCAAAGAATCAGCTCTTGGTTTCATTGATATTTTTCTGTTGTCTTTTAAATCTCTATTTCATTTATTTCTGCTTTGATTTTTATTATTTTCATCCTTCTACTGTTTGGGAGCATTTTTTCCCCTTCTTTTTCCAGTTCCATTGTTAGATTGTTTATTTGAGATTTTTCTTGTTTGTTGAGGTAGGTCTGTATTGCTATAAACTTTCCTCTTAGAACCACTTTTTCTGTATCCCACAGATTTTGGCATGTTGTATTTTCATTTTTATTTGTCTCCATGTATTTTTTAATTTCTCCTTTGATTTCTTCACTGACCCAACCATTGTAGCATTTTGTTTAATCTCCACATATTTGTGACTTTCTGATTTCTTCCTATAGTAGTTGATTTCTATTTTCATGCCTTTGTGGTCAGATAAGATGCTTGGTATTATTTCAATCTTACTAAATTTACTGAGACTTGTTTTGTGGCCTAATACGTGATCAATCCTGCAGAATGTTCCATGTGCATTTGAAAAGAATGTGTATTCTGTGGTTTTGGGGTGGAATGTTCTGTATATATCTACTAAGTCCATATGCTCTCATGTGTCATTTAAGGCTGATATTTCCTTACTTGTATTCTGTTTGGATGATCTATCCACTGGTGTAAGTGGAAAGTTAAAGTCTCCCACTATTATTCTGTTACTGTCTATTTCTCATTTTATGTCTGTTATAGTTGCTTTATATATTTAGCTGCTCCTATGTTGGGTGCATAGATATTTATAAGTGTTATATCTTCTTGTTGGATTGTTCCCTTTATCATTACGTAGTGCCTTTCTTTGTCTCTTGTTACAATTTTTGTTTTAAAGTCTATTTCTTTTGATATAAGTATTGCTACCCCAGCTTTCCTTTCTTTGTTATTTGCATGGAGTATCTTTTTCCATCCCTTCACTTTCAGTTTGTGAGTGTCTTTAGGTCTAAAGTGGATCTCTTGTATCCAGCATATATATAGGTTTTGTTTTTTTATCCAATTAGCCACCCTATGCTGTTTGACTGGAGCATTTAGTACATTGACATTTAAAGTAGCTATTGATAAATATGTACTTATTGCCATTTTGTTACTTTTTTTCTGCGTGTTTTAGTAGTTCTTCTCTGTCCCTTTCTTCTTCTCTTGCTCTCTGCCCTTGTGGTTTGATGGCTTTCTTTAGTATTATGTTTGGGTTCCTTTCTCTTAATTATTTCGGTATTTATTATAGGTTTCTGGTTTGTGATTACCAGGAGGTTCATATATAATAATCTATGTATATAGCAATCTATATTAAGTTGATGGTCTCTTTTGTTTGACCTCTTTCTAAAAGCTCTACTCTTTTACTCCCCTCCTCCCACATTTTGTTTTTGATATCATATCTAACCTCTTATTTTGTGTGTGTATATCCATTACCCTCTCATCATTGAAGTAGGTAATTTTAGTACTTTTGTCTTTTGACCTTCATATTATCTTCGTTGGTGGTTGACCTACTAACTTTACTGTATTTTTGCCTTTACCAGTGATTTTATTGCCTTTTTTATTTTTTGATAGTTTTCTTATTCCTCTTTGTGGTCTTTTCTTTCCCACTTAAGTCCTTTCAGCATTCCTCATAGAAGTGGTTTCCTGGTGATAAACTCCTTTAATTTTTGCTTGTCTAGGAAACTCTTTATCTCTCCTTGCATTCTGAATGATAACCTTGCTGGGTAGAGTATTCTTGGCTGCAGGTTTTTTCCTTTCAGCCCTTTAAATATATCATGCCACTCCCTTCCAGCTTGTAAGGTTTCTGCTGAGAAGTCAACTAATAGCCTTAATGGGGTTTCCTTTTTACGTCACTTCTTGCCTTTCTCTTGCAGCTTTTAGGATCCTCTCTTTATCTTTGATTTTGGAAATTTTAATTATAATGTGTCTTGGTGTGGGCCTCTTTGGGTTTATCTTGTTTGGTGCTCTCTGTGCTTGGTACCTGGATGTCTGTTTCCTTCCTTAGGTTAGGAAGGTTTTCAGCTATTACATTTTCAAATAGATTCTCTGACCCTTTGTCTCTCTCTTCTCCTTCTGGGATACCTATAATATAAATGTTAGTGTGCTTGATGTTGTCCCAGGGTTCCCTTAGGCTATTCTTGTTCTTTTTAATTCTTTTTTCTTTTATCTGTTCAGCTTGGGTGATTTCCTCTAGTCTTTCAACCAGCTTGCTGATCCATTCTTAGGTATCATTTACTCCACTATTGAGACCCTCCAGTTAATTTTTCATTTCCAGTATTGTATTCTTCATTTCTGATTGGTTGTTTTTCATATTTTCCAATTCTTTGTTGATGTTCTCACTGAGTTCTTCCATTCTTTTCTCAAGATCAGTGAATATCCTTATGACTTATTGTTTGAACTCTATGTCAGGTAGATTATTTATTTCTGTTTCATTTAGTTATTTTTCTGGGGTCTTTTCCTGTTCCCTTGTTTGGAAAGTATTCCTTTGCCTCTTTGTTTTGCTTCTTTCTCTGTACTTATATATATAATATATATATAATATACATTATAATATATATATTTTATAAGTATATATATACTATGTGGGTCAGCTATGTCTCCTGATCTTGGAGAGGTGGACTTACGTAAGAGATGCCTTATGAAGTCCAGCAGTTTGCTTCCCTCTTGTCACCAGTACCAAATGTTACAGGGGTGTCCCCTGTGTGAGCTACGTGTGTCCTTCTTTTGTGGTAGGGAGGCTAGGCTGTCCCCCCTGCCAGCTGGTTCTAATGATCAGCTGCATGTGGTTGCTATGGACCCTTCAGGCACTTTTTCAGGTTTGGGGAGCCCCAGCACATTTGGGTACAATGTATAATAGCATATTACTGTTGAAGTTTCTCTGTCAATTGAGTAGGCCCCCAGTGTGGCTGGCTGCTAGGCTCAGGGGCTTACAATTGATATAGGCCACTGGCCTGCTAAGCTGTTGTCAGCTGTCTCAGGATTGTAGCTGAGTGGGGCTGGCCCCACGCATAGGAGCAACCAATTGTTTCAGGCTTTGGAAGGTGGGGCTGGTCCCCTATGTGGCTGTTTAAGAAGCACAGGTCTTCTGCTGCTGACAAGCCCCATGCCCCACAGGTCCACACACACTGTAAACACAGTCCTGGTCCATGCACATGTCCTGACCTCCTGAAGCAGACCCAGTTGTACCACTGCAGAGGTCCCCACACACTCTACCTGCACACACCCTGCCCTGCAGAGGCAGACCCACTTGCCTGCCTGCAGAGGCTCCAGGGACCCAGTCTATGCAGGCCAAGAAGTTGCCCAAGGGCTTGCTGTTGGGAGAGGCCAGTCCCTAGGGTGGGCTGCCTGCCCTGGCTGAGCTGTATTAAATTAGTGCCATAGTGGGTGGGGCAGACCCCTGGGCTAAGAGGCCAGGGGAAGAACTCCAATGGTATCTGCCAGTGTGTGTCAGCATGCCTGTACTAGGTTACAATAACAGCTGCCACCAATGTCTCAGTCCCTGAAGAGCTCTCACCTCTCACCAAGAGGTGCCCAGAGCCTATCAGCTGAGTCTCTTTCAAGAAAAGACTGTGCACCTTTCTTTCTGGGTGACTTTAGGTTGCTTTCTGAAATGGGTGAATTTGTGTGTGGGCCCCTTAAAAGCTGACTTTTTTTTGCTTATGTCTGATATCTATTCGGGGGGTATTCCCCATTGTAGTTAATAGCTGGCAAAGCCCAATATTATGACATGTCTCAATTGTGCTGAGTCCGAAGAATGCTTATAGTGGCATCAATCTCTCGCTCAGGTTCCCCACTCCTCCAGGGAAGGCTTCATACCTTAGGATTGCTCCCAGCCAGCCATGAAGCTCTGTGGCTCACAAAAGTAGCCTTTTTTCTCCCAAGAAAAGAATTTCTGCCTCTTCCATCTCTGTCAGGATGGTTCCCTATTGCTGGGGTTATTTTTATCCAGTTTTCAGTGCTCTCTCAGGAGTAATTATTCTAAGAATAGTTGTAAATTGGTTGAGTTTGTGGGAGAAGGTGAGTTCAGAGTCTGCCTACACCATCATCTTGACACCAACCTCATCTGCCCATTTTTAAATCACTTTTTTTGTTACTATTGAGTTGTAAGAGTCTTTTATACATTCGCATTTTAAATCCTTATCTGATATATAGTTTGAAAATATTTTCTCCCATTTCACAGATTGTCTTTTCATTTTGTTGATTGTTTCTTTTGCTGTGCAGAAGCTTTTTAGTTTGATGTAGTCCCACTTGTTGATTTTCACTTTAATTGCTTGTGCTTTGGCTATCATATCCAAAAAAATCACTGGTGAGACCAATGTCAAGGAGCTTTCTCTCTGTTTTCCACAAAGAGTTTTATGGCTTCAGGTCTTACATTTAAGTCTTTAATCCATTTCAAGTTAAATTTTGTGAGTGGTGTAAGATAGGGGTCCAATTTCATTTTTCTGTGTGTGGTTATCCAGTTTTGCCAATACCATTTATTGAAGAGACTATCCTTTCTCCATCGAGTATTCTCGGCTCTCTTGTCAAATATAAGTTGACTGTATAGGCAGGGGTGATTTGTTGGCTCTTGATTCTGTTCCATTGGTCTACATGTCTATTTTTATGCCAGTACCCTACTGTTTTCATTACTATAGCTTTGCAGTATAGTTTGAAATGAGGAATTGTGATGCCTCTAGCTCTATTGTTCTTTCTCAGGATTGCTTCAGCTATTCAGGGCCTTTAGTGGTTACCTATGAATTTTAAGATTGTTTTTTCTATTTCTGTGGAAAATGTCATTGGAATTGTGATACGGATTGCATTTAATCTATAGACGGCTTTGGGTAGTTTTGGCATTTTAACAATATTAATTCTTCAGATCTGTAAACATGGGATATCTTTCCATTTATTTGTTTCTCCCTCAATTTCTTTCATCAGTCTTATAGTTTTTAGGGTACAGATCATTCATTTCCTTGGTCAAATTTATTCCTAAGTATTTTATTATTTTTAATGCTACTGTGAGAGGATTGTTTCCTTTATTTCTTTTTCAGATATTTTGTTGTTAGTGTACAGAAATGCAACTGATTTTGGTATGTTGGCTTTTGTGTCCTGCAACTTTACTGATTTTTTGCTTGGTTCTAACAGTTACTTGGTTGAGTCTTTTTTACACATTTTCTACACATGAGATCATATCATCTGCAAATAAAGACAATTTTACTTCTTCCTTTCTCATTTAGATGCCTTTTATTTCTTTATCTTACTTCATTGCTCTTTCTGGGACTTCCAGTACTATGTCGTTACACTACTAAGTTGAATAGGAGTAGTGAAAGTGGGCACACTTGTCTTCTTCCTGACCTTAGAGAAAAAGCTTTCAACCTTTCACTGTTGAGCATGATGTTAGCTGTGGGTTTGTCACATATGACCTTTATCATGTTGAGGTATATTCCTTCTATACCAAATTTGTTGAGAATATTTATCATAAATGGATGTTGGATCTTATCAAATGCTTTTTTGGCATCTGTTGAGATGATCATATGATTTTTTATCTTTCTTTGTATTAGTGTGGTGTATCACATTGATTGATTTGCAGATGTTGGACCATCCTTGCATCCCTGGAATAAAACCCAGTTGATCATGGTGTATGATCTTTTTGATGTGCAGTTGAAATCGGTTTGTTAATATTCTGTTGAGAATTTTTACATCTGCATTCGTCAAGGATGTTGGGTGTAGTTTTATTTTCTTGTAGTGTCCTTATTTGGCTTTGGTATCAGGGTAGTACTGGCCTCATACAATGAGTTTGCAAAGTAAACATTATTAATCCCTTTTGATAAATTTAGATGCTGACATTTGGAGAGGTTAGGTAATGTACCTAAAGTCACACAGATAGTTAGAGACAGAGCTTGGATTGGCTCTCAAACCTCTATTCTTAAGCATGGGAGAAATGCCTCCCCAAGAGAGAATTTCTGGTCCATTGTAAAGACTTCTTAGAGGAGGAGTATTTAAGTCAGGACTTGAAAACAAATGTAAGCACAGCAGAGTTGAGAGGTGAGGGCAGAGACCAGGATCAAAGGTCATATCCTTATACTTTCTCAAACCCCATGTGGGAGCAGAGGGGGGCCATTTTGGGGTTGGGAGGTGCTGTTCTCTCAAATCAACTGGAGTGATGTTTCAGTTGTCCTGGGAGCAGGGCAGAGACCTCTGGGGCATGTGGCCTGGCTGGTGCTGAGCTCCTTGTCCTCCATCTCCTTGAGCACTGTAGGTGGGGAGCAGAATGGTGATTGTTGCTGCAGGCTGTGTGCTGCTCCTGATGGGAGTATTTGGGAAGATTGGGGCTGCATTTGCAACTATCCCAACACCTGTGATCGGAGGCATGTTCCTGGTGATGTTCGGGGTCATCGCTGCTGTGGGAATTTCCAATCTGCAGGTGAGGCGAGGCACCTTTGGAAAAGGAGCAGCATTGCATGCCCTGAAAGGAGCCCATGGGGACTGAGATGAATGGAACAGGGCTGGGGCAGGGGTGAGTAAGAGGAGGGGATCCTTGGTCTCAGGAACCACCCTTGCCCCTAAATCGAAGAAATAAATAGCCAGAAACATCCAAACTTCTGAAAAACAGAAATTGCATCAGCTTGAATTGGATTATGTAAACCACTCAACTCCCAAGGTCAAGTGGGAATTGGGGCCTGGCTTGTCTGCTGAAAGCATGTGTCACTCTGAGTCCAGCCTCGCTCCCCACCTCTGGTAGTGGTGGGAGGGGAGGGGGCATTTGAGGATATTAGACTGATATGCAGTACAGATGATGGTTCTGGGCTGCCACGGGGCCCTCTCTCCTGCAGTACGTGGACATGAACTCGTCCAGGAACATTTTTGTCTTTGGCTTCTCCATCTTCTGTGGGCTTGCCGTTCCCAACTGGGTGAACAAGAACAGTGAGAAGCTCCAAACAGGTGATTCTCCATCCTCTATACTGTGACCACTCCAAGGGCAGATCCAGTGGGGCCCTTTGTCCCTGGGAATCCCCATCACTTTTGTCTCTACTCTAGGGATTCTCCAACTGGACCAGGTCATCCAGGTGCTGCTGACCACGGACATGTTTGTAGGCGGATTTCTGGGCTTTCTACTGGACAACACCATCCCAGGTAAGGCTCACCTTCCCTCTATAAGCCAGAAATTCAGGTACATAGTAAACATTTGGGCCACTCACATTACTTCTCAGCCCCTGATGTAGCCAGCCATCTTAGGCTGGCCACAGCATACCTTGAGGAGACCCTGGGTCTGGGTGTGGTGTACTGGCATTTATTAGGTTCCTAGGGTTGCCATAACAAAATACCGAAGACTGGGGTGCTTAACCAAGTGAAATGTATTTTATTACAGTCTAGAGGCTGGAAGTCTGCGTTCATGGTTTTGGCAGGGTTGGTTTCTCCTGATACCTCTCTCCTTCCTTGCAGATGCCCACCTTCTTGTAGTGTCCTCACATCCCTTTTCCTCTGGTTATGTGCATCCCTGGTGTCTCTCTCTTTGTTCTAATTTTCTATTCTTAGAAGGATGCCAGTCAGATTAGATTAGGGCCCACTCTGAAGACCTCATCTTTAACTTAATCACCTCTTTCAAGGTTCTGTCTCCACACACAGTCACATTCTGAAGTATGGGGGGTTAAGGCTTCAACATATGACTTTTGGGAGTACACAGTTCACACCATAACAAGGCCCTAAGGTGAGAAATACACCAGAAGCGGGAAAAAAAAAACCCACAAGCTCATCCTCAGAGCCTGCAGTCTAGTTGTTGAGGGAGAGAATACAAGTATTCATTCATTCATTGATCCGTTCATTCATTTTTTTAATAAAAACCCATTGAGCACTTGCTGTATTCCATATGGCATGTATCGAGAATACAAGGAGCAGAAAGACATGCCTCTGCCTCCCAGAGACTCAAGGCGAACAGGAGAGAGAGACAAGAAAACAGACAATTACAACTCTGGTTAATAACTGTGATGATGAACCGAGTGAGTCCATAAGTGCTGAGGACATTGAAGGTGAAGGGTGCAGAGCTGCCATCACTGACGGCTTTCAGTCCTCCCTTCTGGATCCTCCTACGGCCTCTTGACAGGCCCTCTAGGACAGCCCCTGCCTCATGGTATTCTGTTTTCCACATTTCTTCTCTCTACCACATGTAAAATGCATCTTCATTTCAGAAACATTAAATGTGGAAAGGCCCACTCCTGAAGATGAGGAAAGGATGGTGTTTCATATAAGATTGTGCCCCGGAGCTCTGGATCACATCAGCCCCACAGGGGGATCTCAGGGAATGCTTGATGAGCTGAGCTGTGATTCTTGAGATGGGCTTGGAGGAGGAGGAGGGGGCCCTTTTGGCAGGTGGAGGGCAGTGACAGGAGACCTCATGAGTGCCTGCAGGGGGTGCTGGAGGCTCCCTCCAGCCCATGTCTGCCCAGCTCTATCAGGGCTCAGTCTTGACTGCTCACTGTCTCCTGTTAGGAAGTCTGGAGGAGAGAGGCCTCCTGACATGGGATCAAATCCATGAGGAGTCTGAGGAGACTGCGAAGGTGTCAGAGGTCTACGGCCTCCCCTGTGGGATTGGCACAAAGTTCTGCACTTCCTCCTATACCCGGTACCTCCCCTTCTGGCCCAAACTGGAACATCGTGGGAGAGCTGAGGTGGGAGCGTGCCAGCTTACCCTCTACTCCCAGGATTCCTCAGGAGAGTGCCTCAAAGTTGCCACAGAAACCAAGATGTAAGGAGAACTCTCTGCACTGTGGGTTGGAATGTAAATTGGTAAAACCACAATGGAAAACAGTATGGAGGATCCTCAAAAATTTAACAACAGCCACATGACCCAGCAATTCCACTTCTGGGTATTTATCTGAGGAAAATGAGAACACTAATTCAAAAACATATATACATCCCCATGTTCATTCCAGCATTATTCACGATAGCCAAGATACGGAAACAACATATGTCCATTGATGGATGAAGATAGTGTGGTGTCTATATATATATGTATGTATGTATATATCTGTATATATACACACACACATACACACACAATAGAATATTATTCAGTCATAAAAACAAATGAAATCTTGCAACTTGTGACAACATGGATGGACCTCGAGGGCATTATTCTAAGTGAAATAAGTCAGACGGTTCTGCCCTGGTGCAGCAAGAGTGGTGGCCACAGGGTCCAAATTCCCTGCTAAGCCACATAGGAGATCTCTGTGAAACTTGTTAGGGCCCTTTTGGCTGGAAATTAGAAAAGTGTAACTCAAAACACGGGAGATGGGATTTATTGGTTCTTGTAACTAGGAAGGAAGGATACTGGGAGAACTTACAAAACCATAGAAGGAATCCTATGAACAAAGGATGATACAAGTAGATAGTATAAAATCCAAAAGGTCCAGGAGAGCATACATGAACAGCAAGTCTGTCTCCCACCTCTGTCTGCCCCACCCTGTAGAAAATCTACAAGGGGGCACTTAGTTTTACCTTTTCCCCCAGCTTCCTTTTTACAATTCTTGACTCTGCTCAGGCCTATGCAGCTACCCCTGGCAAACTTGAGACATCCATGCTGTGACCATCCAACAATCAAGCTCACGGCAGCACAACCTGGCCCCAAATCCGGACCCCACCGCTCCATCTACAGTGGGATGAGTCACTTTGCTACAACAAGGAGAAAGGATGTGGGTACTCCTCTTTCATAAGAATGGCCAATGCACACTGAACTCATCTAAATCTTACAAAGATCCCCTCAGATTGGTCACTTTTATTATCCCTGTTTTACAGACAACAAAACAGGGTAGAGAGAGGCTCAAGGTCAGAGCTAGTAAAAGCTATGGTCAGGATTTAAACCCAGCCCATCATGCTATTCTGGTGCGCTCTGGAATCTCAGATGCCTGAGCCAGAGGGAGGGAAGTTCCTGATCCAGACCCTGCTCACCCACCTTCCCGTCCTCGCCGATGCTGTACACGGTGTTCTCGTCGTAGCTGAACTCCACGGAGTAGAGCTCCCCGCAGTGGGCCCTCCAGCTCATCGCGCACTCGTGCTGCTGCATATCTGAGGCAACAGACGCCACTAAGATTCCCACCCGGGCCCTGGGGAGGCATCTGCCCATGACAGGAGGCACCTGCCGAAGAGGCCAGGCTGCCCCTGAGCCTCACAAGCAGCTTCTTTCCCTAGGTCATAAGTAAGGTTCAGCAATCCCTGGGCAGAGCCCGTATGTCTAGGAGGACACACAAGTCCTTCCTAGGAGGCCTCTGTAACTTCCCACCAGGGCACCCTGGGGATCTGTTAAAGACACAGTCACTAGTCCCATCCCAGACCCTCCGACTCTGGGTCTCCTGCGACAGGCGCAGCATGAACATATTTAAACAGCACGCCAGATGATTCCAGTGCACACTGTTGTAATGCTTTTATGTTATAATCAACTAGCCGCACCAAGAGGACAGGACAGCATTACTCTCGTGTGTCCTCTTGTCCTCTTGGATCTCACTTAGGCCTGAGGACTCAGATGGAACAGCTCAAGACAGATGGGCTGCTAAGCTCCACCCCTCCTGCGTCCACTGAAACTGACCATGTGCAAGGTGATTACAGAGGGTGTTCTGGAAACAGCAGACCCTGACCAAAGTTAATCTCTATTATGAGCATCTTGAATTGGGTTTGCTAGCCTATAGTCCAGCGGGAAAAACCCAGCTCTCTTCCCTGGGCCATTTAAGGAGGGGACCAGGATTGCCATGAGCACACTTGCTTACCAAACAGCCGGATGACGCCGTCAGCCGCCCCTGTGACCAGCAAGTTCCCATTGTGATTGAAGGCTGTGCAGTGGATAGCAATGGGCTCTGGATCCAGGGAGAACTGGAGCTAGCAAAAAACAAATAAATAAATTAATTAAAAAATTTAATGGAATAATAAGCCAAAATTCAAGACAGTTCTCTCTGATAGGAGGTAGGAGACAGAGATTGGGGAGGGGCACACAAAAAATACTGGTAATGTTTCATTTTTAAACTGTCGTGGTATATAGGTGCTTATTTTACTGCTTTTCTTCTCATTATACCATATATCTATGATTCCAATATTCTCCTGTATGTATTCAATATTTACTTTGTAATTTTAAAATAACAAGTGAACATAAATTACAAATCATAGTAAGTGCCTTGAGGAAAACAGCAAGATTAAGAAGGACCTAATTAAACTGAGTTGTATACAGGAAAGCTTCTAAGAGATGCGGCAGGACAGATGTCTGCCAGACAGAGTGGGCTAAGAACCCTCTGGAGAGGGGACAGCATGCAGGAAGGGCCTGCGGTGCAGGACGAGAAGGGCAGGAAGTACCAGGAGGCTGGAGCGTGGGGAGGAGTGGACCATGCAGGGCCTGAGGGAATTCGGATGGGAAACCTGGCAGAGCAGGAAGGAGAATGACGTGCTGCACTGTCTGCTTACCCCTGGCGGGGGGTGGGGTGGGGAGTACAGGGTGTGGTGGCCACAGTAGGAGGTCCTGCAGCTGTCCGCTGAGGGGCGCTAGAGAGCAGGTCTAGGGTGTGTCCCTGGAAGTGCATAGATGTGGTCAGACTGGAAACACATCTTGGAGGTGGAACTGACAACGTTTGCTCATGGATTGATTGTGCAGGGTGAGGGAGAAGGATGGGCCTAGAAAGGCACAGTTTCTCAGTGGGATGCATTTGCCAAGATGAGGAAAACGAGAGGAGGAACAGGCGTGGTGGGGCGCGGGGGTCAAGAATTCGGGTGTGGCCCTGATGGGCTAGAGACACCTGTGAGACTTCCGGATGGGAATTTACACCATTTCTACCTACCGGCAGATGCAGTGAGGAGCAAACCGAACACTCAGAACACAGGCCACCTGTAAGACAGGGACCCTTCAAGTGTCCAGCAACATCAGGAAACCATCTGTTTAACTTAAGGCCACACCACTTCTGAGCACCAAAACTAACTTTAATAAGAAACATCACTGCCTTTTAAAGAAGTGACTTTAAACATCATTTAATCTCCCTAGGCCTTCGGGTCACAGCTGCAAGCACCTACTGTTCTGGGCGGGAACAGGTCCTCAGCTCCTGAGGAAGGTGGGCCACGTGGCCCCATGAGCAAGCTTTCACACGGCTGTCACTTCTCAAGAATACGCATGTGTCCTCACTACTTCTAGCTGCTGCTATAATTTTTAAGCAATTCTAAGTTAACAGGGAGTCAGAAGGAGATTCCAGTTGTCTCCTAAAAAATCAACCACTTGAATGCACGATATTAAGTGAAAGAAGCCAATCTGAAAAGGCTGTGTGATTCCAACTAGATGATATTCTGGAAGAAGCAAGACTATGGAGACAGTACAAAGATCCGCAGCTGCCAGGGGTAGGCAGGAGGAGGGATGAAGAGGTGAAGCAGAGAGGATTATTAGGGCAGTGAAAATTCGCTGTATGATATTATCATGGGGGATACGTGTCATTACACATTTGTCCAAACCCACAGAATGTTCAAAGCAAGAGTGAACCCTAATGTAAACCGCGGACTTTGGGTCACTATGACAAGTCAGTGCAGATGCATCAAGTGTAACAAACGTATCACACTCCGGTGGGTTGTGCACAGTGGGGGAGGCTGTGCACATGAAGGCGCAGGGCCTACCAGGGAAATCTCTGTGCTTTCCTCTCAGTTTTGCTGTGAACTTAAAACTGCTCAAAAATAAATGAAGTCTTTACAGATAAACAAAAATTAAATAAAATTTTTTTTTAAATAGCCACAAGGGCCCTCTAATAGGCTGTGTGTGACTTCTCAGTTTGTGGCACAATTCTGAATGACTTAGGTTGCTAGCAATCTGCCCAAACAGGGTAGGACTCCTTTTCAACACTTCAACTCTCAAATTTCCTGACAAATCAAAACCTGAGGAAACCAAAGCAAAGAGAGTGAAAAGACTCAGAAGTAGAGTCTGGGAGGGTGACAGCCCCAGGGAGACCCCAGGGGCAGGGCCCGTACCTGCTGCTTCATGGTTTTCGTGTCCCACAGCAACAGCTTGCCAGGAACCTGGTTAGTGCCCTTGCTGCCAATGTCCGGGGCCAAGAAGTCCCCCTGAGAAGTGAGGCTCGGAGCCGCAGCCGAACAGACGAAAGAGGCCCCACTGGGGCTGCACGCGAGAGACAGGATTCTGCAACACACGTGGGGCTGGTCAGCACTGCACCCGCCACAGAGGAAGGATGAGCTATGCCTCTGAGGCTGGGCCCTGCTACAGGAGACAGGGCAAGAGGCTCAGCAAAGGACCAGGCCCACAGGGCACAGTGAGTGGGGGCCGGCCAACAGCTCACCTGGGCATATCATCGTGGATAGTGATTTCACAGAGACTCTTCTTGGCTTCCGTCTCATAAAGGCGCACTGTCCCCATGCCACTGCCCAGCAAGAGCTGGAATGAGAAAGCGTGGGAGGTGTGAAGAACAGCCCGGGGTCAGGCTGGTCAGGCAGGACCACTGTGGGCCAGGCCCCCTCTTGTGAGGGACCAGTCCGGGCAGGCTGCAGGGGTGAGGCCCCGGCACTTCTCCAGGTAGATCAGTGAAATCTGGCTAAAAAGGACCTCCTTGAAATCTAATAAAGACATGAGAGCTGATCTTGAACACAAGCAGAATCACAAAAGAAATCTGGATGGCAGAGAGGCATCAGCTCAGATGTGCAGTAGTGGGAATGTTCTAGCTGACTAAAGAAGACCCTCTGATCTGCCCTCCTTTTCTTTCCGTTTGAAATCCCAGCTGTTCCAGACCTTCCCTCTCGCTCCTGACTTCCCCCACCACCTCCCTGGGTCCCGGCCCTGGTGCTCCCCGGGCCTGGGTCACTGCCCCGTGTGCGTGTTCTGGAGACAGCTTCAGCTTGGGTCTGTGGAGGCCTCTAGAAAAAGCAGAAGCAGCTCTCCTTGCCTTCAGGAATTTGTGATTTAATGGTGAAAAGCTTCAAAGGTAATAACGAGTACCGCCAGAAGAAAGCACCAGAGGCAGGTCTGAGGGTGTTCCCAGGAGCGTCACCCACGTTATGACCTCGGCATTCACTGGGCAAATCACACTGGTGTGGGGAAGCTCCTGCAGATAATTCCTGCAGCTGTCAGAAATTACAAAAAAATAAGGTTTTCCCCATGTGGGGCCTGTTATGATCCCCTCAAAATGAACACAACGAAAGAAAAAAACTATAAATCAACTTTGCCTGCTTAACTACAGATCCTATCGCAAATATTAAAGTCCAGAAGGAGGAAGACTCTCCTAACACGACTGCGTTAGACCTGTAACGAGACAGGACACCACCCACAGCTGAAGCTGCTTCCCTTGGGGCTGGCACAGCGAGAGGTCTCAGCAGCAGGTGGGAGCCGCTGAGAATGTTTGTGGTGGGTTGTTAGAAACGCGGACAGACGACAGGAGCTAATGGGGGAGAACAGGAAGGTAGCGGGTCCCTCCCAGGGCAGATAGAGAGGGGACCAGACCACCACAGGTAGGAAGATGGCCTGTGCCGTCTGACCGGAGAGCTTTCTCCAGGCCCCACCGCAGTCTAATTTCAATTCTGTGAGTCCAGTACCCTCCCTGTCGCCCCCAGACAGAAGCCTGCTGAGACAGTCTTGGATGTGTGGTCCCCAAACTCCCAATGAGAGAGAGAAGGGAGGCAGCCTAGCTTGGCTGCTTCAACTCAGCCTGTGGTGCCAGAGGCGATGGTGGAGAGCCCTGGGGAATTCGTCACTTAGATCGCAGAGCGAGCACGAGGCAAGACGTTACTCACCAGCCTGTCCCGCTTGGTGGCCCACTCTAGAGAGAGCAGCGGCGACTTGGAGATGGAGGACGCTTTGGTCTGCATGATGGGATTGAAGGACCACACCTTGATGACCCTGTCTACGTCTAAGCTGGCGACCCTCCTGCCCGAGCAGTCCACTCTAAGGCCAAAGAAAGAGGGAAGCTGGTAGCATCCTTGCCTCAGTCGGCCACCTCCTCAGCTAACATCCAGATGATGGCTGTTCTGACTTGCCAATTGTTTTAAAAAATAATCGCCAATTGCCTACACACCAAGGATGGGCATGGACGATTTCCAGAAATATTCACTCACTCATTTGTCCAAGAACTACCTATGAAGCAGCCACTGTCTGCCGAGCCCTGTGGGTAACCCTGGGGACAGGACAGTGGGCAAGATGTCCCCGGCCCCGTGCTCAGCACTCGCAGGCTCTGGAGACTGAGAGCCTCCAGCCTCACAGCTCCGGAGCCCATCAGGGCTGTCAAAGCAAGGAACCCACCGACCCTCTGTCCACCCCAGGAGGGTCTGTTCATGAAAGGGCAGGTTTTTACCATGTAAAATATTTACCATATCAAATATTTACCTGAAAGTACCCACATAAAGCAAATTAAAGTTGAGTGAGTCTAAAGTTGAGTTAAATAAGAGGTAACTTGTTCCTAAAGCTCAGACTCCCATGGTTAGAAAGGATGGAGAGGTTTACCAGGCCAACAGCAGCTCTGAGCAGGACCCCCGATGACAGCTGCCGTGCCCTCCTCTGACTGTTCAGGGGTGACCACGGTCCTTCTGGGACCATCCCACCATCTGTACCTCTGTTCTCCCCCATCCTCCTGCCTGCCACACCTTCACAGGCACAGCCCGAAAAGACCAGCCCCCACCCCGGTCAGTGTACTCCCTGGTGGGCCTCGCCCCCACCCGAACCCACCTGCAGTGCATGATCGAGGAGTGGTGCTCTCCGTACTCCTCCTGGCCCAGCACAGTGAATGGCTGCTCGGGGTGGACCCCTCCGCCGTCAGGGCCTGCTGTGGAGGCCCGTGTCAGCGTCTCCGCCGCCTCCACGTGGAGCTCTGGGCAGGGCTCTCCCTCTGGGCCACTGGCTTCAGGCTTCTTCTCTGCACACTGTGCAAAACAAAGTGGGACAAGTCACTGTGACGGGTCTGCTCTGGGCTCGGCCTCACCTCCTCCGGGGACACACAATGGGATATCCAGAACGCTAGGCCACAGCACAATGAGGGAGGTCTTGTGGTCTCAGAGCCTAGAGGAGAGCTCTGAACTGCCAGAACAGTGCCCACTCACCCCCGGAAAGGCAGGGGCCCGCTTCACCGACGGCCCCTTTCTAGAGACCCTGCACCTCACATAGGCCCTGCTAAGGGAGGAGGGGTCACCGGCGCCCCTCCCTGTCAGGGCTGATGGGGCTCAGGATACACAGTGCCTACACAGGCCAATTACAACAGAAGCCACTTAGTGAGTGCCTACTGTGTGTCCCATGCCGTGTGAGTATGAGTGATTCTCTCACTTAATCCTCCCCAAAACCATCTGAGATCCCATCATTAACGCCATTGTACAGCCGTGGAAACTAAGACGGAAAGCTGCAGAAGGTCAGTAACTTGCCCAAGGTCACGAGCTGCAAGGGGTAGGATGTGGATGTGAAGCCGGGTCAATCAGAGGTAAGCCCGGCCCTCACGAGTACTCCACCATGCCAACCAGCACCTCCTCCTGGGAGGGGGTGACTGAGAGGCTGAGGCCACGGGCCAGGCATAAACATGGCCACCCAAGGACAGCAGCGGAGCAGAGCAAGGCCAGACGCCAGAGGGCACCCCACATACCCTGCCACCCCGGGGTCCGCAGCTGCCCTGGTCTCCGCCTCCTGGTGCACTAAGTGGTGGCTGCCACATCACTACCTGCTCACCCAGACATAACCCAGGCCGGTGCATCAGCCAACCTCTGCCACCCTGTGGCTCCTGATGCTCCTCTGGGTCACAGGAAGAGCAGTTCTATGGTAAAAAATAACAGAGCACAGAGACCTCGGAGCTCAGAAAGGAGCCTTATGGGAGGGGCTGAGCTCAGGTGCATCTTTAATCCTGCAGCTCCTGCCAGAACAGAAGGATCTGAGATGGGAGTGTCAGGGTCTATTACCATCAAACCAGAACCACTACAGGGCTGGGCAGGGGCAGAAATGCCTTTAAAATAGGCAAGTAGCCCCAATTAGGAGACAAATGATCAACAAGGTGGCACAGACAAGAGACACAGGCAGTAAATCCCTTGGGCTTGTTGTCTTCAATCCAGAGCATCTGATACAATGGAGGCAGCTTATGCTACCAGGAAGAGCAGACCCTGAGCCATGTTCAGCAGCAAGGGGAGGCTCAGGGGCAGCATGGCAAGGGCCTGGGTCGCCGTACGACATTGTGTGGGCACATGGCCTTCAGGGCCGCCACTTTAGCAGATGGGCCTCAGGCGGTGCAGGAAGACAGGCTCCTGTGATCAAGCAAGTCTTGGGGATTCTGGGTTAAACCAAGGGAAACAAGTGTCTCTCTGCCAAGACTGAGAGCGTGCGGCATGCTGCTATTAACATGCACAGTTAACTTTTGGGGAGGACGCTGTATGCAAGGGGTCCCAAACCAATTCAATCACAGAACCCACATTGTGGGAACACTTTCAGTTGGCATCTTATGGCCCCAATTAGGGAAATATTATATTGGGAAAAGGGACCATGGAGGAGCCAGGCAAAATATCAGCAAAACAGCCAAAGCACAAGCAATTAGACCCACTTAGGCAAAACCACGCTCTACACAGCAGCAGAAATCAAGAGAGGTGAGAGCAGGCCCTGCACGCCCCCTCCATTTCCCACGGCCCTCCACAGTAGCCACGTGCTGTCCGTGTGGCGGGCGTGAGAGGCCAAGCCATACCTGCAGAGTCAGAGAGAGCAGCTCCTTCCTCTCCTTGCCGTGATCCTGCAGGTGCTGCTGCCGGTGCTGCGACCAGCTGGACTCCCCTGTGGCCAGCCCGCTGAAGAGGCTCTTCCTGTCCTTGGGCCCACACGCCGGCTCCTTCCCCTTAGCGGTCTAGGGGGAGAGACAGTAGGCTGGGAAGTCTCTTGCCATTTGTGCCCAGGCCATGACACCAGGCCAGGAGGGAGCAGGAGCCCAGGGGTAGCCTCTCCACCCACAGCTCCCAGGTAAGGGTCCCCTGGCTGTGCTGAGCAGGGAGTTAAAATGTTACCATCTCAGCTGGTGGGCAAGGGCAAGAGTGAAACACGAGCAGTCTGGACCCCTCCTCTCTGTTCTCTAGTCCCCGTCACGAGAAGACAGGTCACCTGCACCCCTCAGCCTGCCACAGCTGTCACCTGGAGGTAGACAGACATCTATCTCCTTCATCTGATCGGAACAATTCCCTTTAGTTACGGGGCAGGAGACCAGCACTTACTAAGTGATGAGTATGAGGCAGGTCAGGCCCTATGATTGGTGTTAGAAACATTATCAACTGTATGTTTGGGCAATACAAAGAAATATATATTTATGCAACATACAACCTGGGGGGAAAAAGGAACACAAGACCCTCTCTTGTTTTGGGCCAAGTGTATGACTAAGCCAGCTGATGTAACAAATATTGAGGTATTTGGAAATGATCACTAGGCAACCAAAAATTCTTAACAGAAATTATTGAAAATTCAAGCAACTTGGAGCAAGATAAACTGGACAGGAAAGAAACTGGCATCTTCTGGCTCTTTTTCGTAACAAGAGTGATAAGGTCAACCAAGGTTATAGCAAATGTATTAATAACCCCTACTCTGCCCCCATGGAGAGAAATTTCTTAATCTAGAGCCTTCTTAACAGGAGCTGTCACCTCAGCACCTTTCCAGATTCTCTGGCTGGCCTTTTTCCAACTTTATTCCCACAAACTGTGATGGTCAACACTGCCTCCCCCATCCTTTGTTTTACACTCTTAGCAAAGGGATATGAAGCAAACAGCCACTCAGGCTTGAGACCAACCTCCTCACAAGCCATCTCTACACAAGACCTAAGTCAAGAGAATAAACTCAACCACAGTCTGCTTGTTGCTTTCTAGTTCTTTTACTTTTTTTTTTTTGTTAACACTAAACAACTCAAACTGATTAACATAGATTCCTTGGGACCTTGGAGCCATGTGAACAGTTAAGAAAGGAAATTTTAAAGGATGATCAGTTTACCTGGAGCCTAACTGTGGCTGACCTACAGGGTATTTGTTATTTTTGTTTTTCTGACCAAGGCAACCTCCAGTGGCATCTACTTACGCTTATAATAGATGTTTCTTCTAGAGAGAGTATTTGATTCTCTGAATTTCGGCTTATTTTGGGAGAAGTAGGATTCTTAGTCAAGCCCAAAGAAATAAACCTAAGAAGAAAACCAACAACAATCACAATGATAGGCCCAATATATATTACTCATTGAATGTTTACCATCTATAAGGCACCATGCTAAGAACCTTACAAACATTCCGTTAAAGAGGAAGACATGATTTTAACATGAGGAACTGAAGCTTAGAGAGGTTGTTATTTGGTCTACACTGGGAGAACTTATTAGAGCAGGAATTCACACCCAGATCTGACAGGAAACCCCATGCTCTGAGAAACCTGAAGAAAGCAATACTATGAAGGGAGCACTTGGAAGAAAGTGATGCTGAATAGAAAAGATAAGAAGAAATGTCATAATCCTGGAGCTAAATAACATAACTAAGACAAGGCCCTCTCTTTGTGCTTCTGGCCATTCTTGAGAGGTATCCCATGGTCCATGGAACATTGAAGAGGTTCCACAGTTTTAGAAACTAGAAGAAGACTTCTCTTACCTTCCCAGAAGCAAAAGGTGGTCAAGACAACTGATGACAGAGAGGTCATCTTTATGTAACCACGGCGTCCCTCACATGGTCCCCAGGGGGGCCGTGCTCACTCCCTGGGATGTGACTGCAGGGTGCCAGCCCTCATTACATAAATCCATTGAGTCCTCCCCATATCTACTCATCCAGAGGGCAAATTAGACTGAAGAATTCCACAGGGGTAGCTAAACTTATGTTAGACAAAATAGACTTTAAGCCAAAGAATGTAATAAGAGACAAAGAAGGTCATTATATAATGATAAAGGGGTCAATCCAATGAGAGGATATAACATTTGTAAATATTTATGCACCTGAAATAGGAGCACCTAGGTATATAAGGCAAATATTACTGAAGGGAGAAACAGGCAACAATACAATAAGATTAGGAGACTTTAATACCCCACTTTCAATAATGGAGAGATCATCTAGACAGAAAATCAAAGGGAAACATTGTACTTAACCTATACATTAGATCAGATGAACTTAATGAACATTTATAGCACAGTCCATCCAAAAGTAGCAGAATACACATTCTTCTCAAGTGCACATAGAACATTCTCCAGGACATATCATATGTTAGGCCACAAAACAAGTCTTAATAAATTTAAGAAGACTGGAAGCATATCAAGCATCACAATGGAATAAAACTAGAAATCAATTCCAAGAAGAAAACTAAGAAATTCATAAATATGTGGAGATTAAACAACAGCATACTCATGTATCAATTCCCCTACATTATACTCAGCACATGTGGGGTTAAAACGAAAAAACTCTTTCCCTGCTTACTCCCTGGCTCCAAAAGCCACTATCGCCATGAAGACAAACAGCCAAGGTTACCTACCTGCAAATTTCCTTATCAACTCCTCCTCCCTGCATACAGCCTCCCAAGGCTGAATACAGGCTAGTGGGAAAGCTATGACCAGCAAGGCCACTGACTCCAACCCCACCCCGCACCCCCCACCCCCTACATCTACAAGCAGCCACACTTCTCATAAATCTTTAAAACCCCTTGCTTCCCCTCTTTCAGGGAGTTGAAATGAAATGCGACAAATTTGAGGACTCACTCTCATCTCCTGGCTGTTGTCACCCAAAAATAGAAACCCTTTCCTGGCCATAAGCCTGGTGTTTCAGTTTTTACTTGGCCCCTCTTGTGTGGAAGGTTAGGAAGCTATGTTTGTAGGTGGTAACAGGTTCAGCATTTTTCATCTTTTGCCTGAAGAAAACTATACACACACACCCAAACCCAAAAATCTTAAAAACTCTAAAAACTAAACAGCTTATAATTCTCCTTTTTCTGAGGATATCTTACTTTCCAGACAGAAAAGTGATCCTCAGACAAAATGTAAAAGCAAACGTGGGTCTCCTGGCTCTGCCATTTTACCAGACTAGAGAAACACAGAGCTGAGCAGAACAGCTGTATCTGGGTTGTAAACAATATAGACGTGGAAAAGGACTCGGGTTACAAAATAGACATGAAAACAGGTTAGTCGTAAGGCATGAGCACATACAGTCTTTTCCTCTTCGAAGTTCATTACTGTTACTATGCTGTTCACGCTACACACATGACTTATAATATGAACCTCGCATCTGGTTTTCAGAGACTCTTACAGCCCCCAAATCCCCAACACTGACTCCCTGGTGACACACGCTCCTCTGACATCAGTGCTTTCCAGTACTGATCAGCCCTCCACTGCCACTACCCTATCTCACACACGAGAAGCAGAAGCACTTCCCAAGCAGCAAGATTGTTCAGAACAAACCTTCTGGCGCAGAACTTCATTTTCTTCTTGAACCTGGCTGGTCCTCTGGCATTCCGCGTCGAAGTTCAGGATCACGGGGACTGGTGCACAAGGTTAAAGAATAAGCCTGCCTGTGAAACGATTAAAAGTCCTTCCCAAACTCCTGACACAGCAGCCACATCCTTGAACAGGAGACGCGGGGAAGAGAGAACAGACTCGGTGCTGTGGGCTCTTCACGGCTTTACGAAAAGTCTCTCCCCCGATGCTGGGCCTGGCCTGATTTCATTCAGACAGACTCACAGGCACATGACAATCTGCCCAGCCAGCCCACAGAGAGGACATAAATCCAAACCTGAATGGTTTTTGCCAAATACCAGCAGTAAAGAGCCAGAATACAGTGGGCTTCACAGCCAGTCTAAGCTTTAGCCACATTCGGCTAAAAGTGAGCCCGGCAGCCAGTGGCTCTGCAGGCAGACGGCCAGCTGCTCTACCAGCTGGGCAGGAGGGCTGGCCACACGCCACCCCATGAACATCCACATTCTGGGTCAGGGTGTCCATCTTTCCCAACCATCTCAGACAGCTTCAGTCAGGAGGGGCACACAGCAGGCAGGGCCTCAGTGCTGAGGAAGAGACTGTGGCTGGAATGAGTGTGGCCTGGTTTGCAGGGCACTGTCTTCTACTGATAAGATCTGGAGTGACATTTCCAATTTCCCTAGAGGTCCCATGTAGTCTTGACATAACCATCTCTGGGATGAGCCCCCTGCTAGTTTCTATTGAAAGCCCTCAGCATGAAGAGCAGCAAGAGGGAGAGAAACAGATAAACCTGGAATGAGCAAGTGGAATCAATGATCACCCACAACATGGAAGGAAAGGGCACCCTTCCTACTGCCCCCAGAAGACGGTCCTCTCGGAGGCCAAACGGCCTCTGGGGGTGGGCCTCCACACGCCCAATTTATCAGTGCCTCACCAGGCAGCCCCATTCAAACCAGACTCCCTTCTCCTCCCCTAGACTTCTAGCCTAGAGCATGAGCAACAGAGGATGCCCTGGTCTCGGCCTGGGGATCGCAGGCTTTCCAGGACAAAATGGTAGATATGGCAGGCTGTAAATTATTTACGTTCTCTCTCAAGTATCCACACATCTATTCTTAAAGCTGCTCTGTTTTCTGCAAAGTTGAAGAACACTGAGGTCACCATCACAGGGAGGAAGTTCCAGCCCAAGAAGTGTTCTCACCTGCTACCCAACCCCAACAAAGGCAAGCGATCTCCCGCAGGGCAGAGGGCATGCCCAGAGAGGGTGCTCTGGAGGCTGGCAGTTTCACTAAAAGCAGCTGCCTACCAACCCCTGTGTCAGTTCTGGGTGAGGGCTCCTCTCAGAGCCCAACACTAACACCCCACTGCCATGACAGTCCCTGTCCCCAGGCACAGCTATTACTTCAGCAGCAGAGCATCAGCTCTGAGACCTACGATTCCCTGGCTGAGTGACAAAAATAACCACAATCTGTGCAGCTCCTCACAAGACAATGATCCTTGGGCATTTTGCACAGAAATGACTACATTGAGAGCAGCAGCCACTGATCACACTGTCTAGATGCCTCAGACTGGGCCCAGAGCCCCAGGCAGCTGAAAGGATATGCATGCACTGAAACAGGACACTCAGGAAGTTGTGCAGGGACACAATGAAAGTGTCAGCCCACTGTCGAGAGAAGTTGGTGGCAAAGGTGGGATTGGTGTCTGGGGATGGCAGGAAGGGCAGACAAACCAATCCTTCCACTCGGCCTGGTTCTGGAGTTCTGTGGCCTGCTTTGCAAAGAACTCCTGAGCCTTGTCATTTCTGTTTGTCTGCCAAGACAGAGGAGGGAGCAAGGAGGGGGAAGAGACAGAAGTCCACAGGTAAGATTCTTCATCACTGCACAACACAGAGCCTTTGGATACCAGCCTGCTGCGGAGATGCTTGGTAAGTGGCCAAACATGATCTACAAACTCCATAAAATACAGGAAATGGGGCCAGCCCTGGTGGCCTAGTGGTTAAGTTTGGTGTGCTCCATGTCAGTGGCCTCGGTTCCATCCCTGGGCACAGACCTGCACCACTCGTCTGTCAGTGGCCATGCTGTGGTGGTGGCTCACACACAAAAAGAGTAAGATTGGCTGTGGATGTTAGCTGAGGGTGAATCTTCCTCAGCAAAAATAAAAAGTAAAAAAATAAAGGAAATCTACTTTTTTCTCAAGTTCCTTGTAATTTCAAAGAAGCTAATTTAAACTGAAGTGCTGATGATAAATGCCATTCTAAAAATCAACTCATGGTTGATTTTCAAATAATCTAAGTGACTTATTCCCCCAGGTCAGCTATAACCTTTATTACTCAAACTTTAACCCAGCTACTTATGTTCTTTAAAACACCACCCAGGCTTACGTGCTTAAAACAAGAGAGGAATCAGGAAAGAGGAGGACAAGTCAGATGATCTACAGATGAGAAGGAAAAACACAGGAAAACACCCCAAAAATAACTTGCACTGTGACTGTTTCACCTTTTCCCAGAGTAACATACCGAGTCTTCCCTAGGGGTTAAAAGAAAATCTATTTCTGGATCAAAGAACTCTCTCCACAAGGGATCCCTGTACCAACAGGCACCTGGATTGTGTAGACAAGATAAAAGCAGACCAGGCTGTTTTTCAGCTTGTTGATGGTGGGTCTATATATATCCTCCAAATGGCTGAAGAGCTGACGCTCCAGGTAGCTCCAATAATCCCGAAGAGCAGCCAAGTCATACACCTGCATTAACTGCTGCAGCTGGTCCACAATCTTGTCCACCTGGTGAGAGAAAGAAGGATGGAGAAGGTGAAGGACAGAACAGAATTGTCCCCTCACTCCACAGAGTTAATATGGCTTTTTCTTCTTGCTGTGGCTTCTGGATGTTAAATTTATTTATTTATTTTTATTTGAGTTCATGATAGTTTACATCATTGTGAAATTTAAGTTGTACATTATTTCTTGTCTGTCACCACAAAGTGCTCCCCTGCACCCCCGTGCCCAACCCCCATCCCGCCTTCCCCTGGTAACCACTGAACTGTTTTCTTTGTCCATGTGTTTGTTTATACTCCACATATGCGTGAAACAATCTGGTGTTTGTCTTTCTCAGACTGGCTTATTTCACTTAGCATAATTCCCTCCAGGTCCATCCATGTTGCTGCAAATGGGATGATTTTGTCTTTTTTATGGCTGAGTAGTATGCCATTGTATATAAACACCACATCTTCTTTATCCAATCATCAGTTGATGGGGACTTGGATTGTTTCTACGTCTTGGCTATTGTGAGTAGTGCTACAATGAACGTAGGGGTGCCTATGTTACTTTGGATTGTTGATTTTGAGTTGTTTGGGTACATACCCAGTGGGATAGTTGGGTCATATGGGAATTCTATTTTTAGTTTTTTGAGGAATCCCCACACTGTTTTCCATAGTGGCTGCACCAGTTTGCATTCCCACCAGCACTGTATGAGGGCTCTCTTTTCTCCACACCCCTCTTCAACATTTGTTATTTTTAGTCTTAGTGATTATAGCCATTTTAACAGGCATAAAGTGGTATCTTAATGTAGTTTTGATTTGCATTTTCCTGATGATTAGTGATGTTGAACATCTTTTCATGTATTTATTGGCCATCTGTATATCTTCTCTGGAAAAATGTCTAGTCATATCCTCTGCCCATTTTTTGATGGGGCTGTATATTTTTTTGTTGTTCAGTTGTGTGAGTTCCTTATGTACTATGGAGATTAACCCCTTGTCGGATATATGATTTGCAAATATTTTCTCCCAATTGGTGGGTTGTTTTTTTGTTTTGATCCTAGTTTCCTTTGCCTTGCAGAAGCTCTTTGGTCTGATGAAGTCCCACTTGTTTATTTCTAATTTTGTTTCCCTTGTCTGAGAAGACATGGTATTCAAAAATATCCTTTTAAGTTTGATATCAAAGAGTGTGCTACCTATAGTATCTTCAAGTCTTTGATCCATTTTGAGTTTTTTTGTATGGTGTGAGATAATGCCCTACTTTCATTCTTTTGCATGTGGCTGTCCAGTTTTCCCAACACCATTTATTAAAGAGACTATCTTTTCTCCATTGTATGTTCTTGGCACCTTTGTTGAAGATTAGCTGTCTGTAGATGTGCGGTTTTATTTCTGGGCTTTTAGTTCTGTTCCATTGGTCTGTGCGTCTGTTTTTGTCCCAGTACCACGCTGTTTTGATTACTATGACTTTGTAGTACATTTTGAAGTCAAAGATTGTGATGACTCAAGCTTTGTTCTTTGTTCTCAGGATTGCTTTAGCAATTTGGCGACTTTGCTTGCACCATATGAATTTTAGGATTCTTTGTTCTATTTCTGTGAAGAATGCCATTAGGATTCTGATTGGGATTGCATTAAATCTGTAAATTGCTATGGGTTGTATGGACATTTTAATTATGTTTATTCTTCCAATCCATGTGCATGGAATCTCTTTCCATCTGTTTATATCATCATCTATTTCTTTAAATAATGTCTTATAGTTTTCATTGTATAAGTCCTTCACCTTCTGGGTTAAATTTATTCCTAGATATTTTATTCTTTTGTTGTGATTGTAAATGGAATTGTATTCTTGAATTGTCTTTCTGTAAATTCATTACTAGAGTCTAGAAGTGCAACTGATTTTTGTAAGTTGATTTCGTACCCTGCAACTTTACTGTAGTTGTTAATTATTTCTAATAGTTTTCCCATGGATTCTTTAGGGTTTTCTACATGTAAGATCATGTCATCTGCAAACAGCAAGAGTTCACTTCCTTTTTGAATTTCTTTTATTCTTTTCTATTGCCTAATTGCTCTGGCCAAAACCTCCAGTACCATGTTGAATAAGAGAGGTGACAGTGGGCATCCTTGTCTTGTTCCTGTTCTCAGAGGGATGGTGTTCAGTTTTTCCCCATTGAGTATCTTATTGGCTGTGGGTTTGTCATACATGGCCTTTATTATGTTGAGGTAATTTACTTCTGTCCCCATTTTGTTCAGAGTTTTTATCATAAATTGTTGTTGGATCTTGTCAAATGCTTTCTGTGCATCTATTGAGATGATCATTTGATTTTTATTCCTCATTTTGTTAATGTGGTCTATCACATTGATTGACTTGTAGATGTTGAACCATCCCTATGTCCCTGGTATAAATCCCACTTGATTGTGATGTATGATCTTTTTGATGTACTGCTGTAGTCAGGTTGCCAATATTTTGTTGAGGATTTTTGCATGTATGTTCATCAGTGATATTAGCTTGTAGTTCTCCTTTTTTGTGCTGTCCTTGTCGGGCTTTGTTATCAGAGTGATGTTGGCCTCATAGAATATTTTAAGAAGCATTCTGTCTTCCCTAATTTTTTGGAATAGCTTAAGAAGGATAAGTATTAAATCCTCTCTGAAAGTTTGGTAGAATTCCCCAGGGAAGCCATCTGGTCTGGGATTTTATACTTTGGGATGCTTTTGATTACTGTTTCAATCTCTTCAGTTGTGATTGGTCTATTCAGATTCACTATTTCTTCTTGACTCAGCTTTTGGAGGTTGTAAGAGTCTAAGAATTTATCCAGTTCCTCTAGATTGTTCATTTTGTTAGCATATAGTTTTTCATAGTATTCTCTTTTAATCTGTTGTATTTCTGTGGTATCCATTGTTATTTCTCCTCTTTCATTTCTAATTTTATTTATCTGAGCTTTCTCTCTTTTTTCTTTGTAAGTCTGGCTAGACGTTTGTCAATTTTATTTATCTTCTCAAAGAACCAGCTCTTTGTTTCATCGATCCCTTCTTCTGCCTTTTTTGTTTCAATAGCATTTATTTCTGCTCTGATTTTTATTACTTCTCTCTTTCTGCTGATTTTGGGCTTTTTTTATTCTTCTTTTTCTAATTCAATTAGGTGTAGTTTGAGCTTGCCTATTTGGGATTTTTCCTGTTTATTAAGGTGAGCCTCTATTGTGATGAATTTCCCTCTTAATACATGTTTTGCTGCCCCATATGAGTTGGTACGGTATGTTTTCATTTTGTCTCCAGATTTTTTTTATTTCTCCTTTAATTTCTTCAATGATCCATTGGTTGTTCAACAGCATGTTGTATAGCCTCGAAATCTTTGTCCATTTCTCAACTTTTTTCTTATAATTAATTTCTAGCTTTATAGCATTGTGATTGGAAAAGATTCTTATTTTAATCTTCTTAAATTTGTTGAGGTTTGCCTTATTTCCCAACATATGATCTATCCTTCAGAATGTTCTGTGCACACTTCAGAAGAATGTGTGTTTTGCTGTTTTTGGATGGAGTGTTCTGTATATGTCTATTAAGTCCAACTGGTCTAGCTGTTCATTCAATTCCACTATTTCCTTGTTGATTTTCTGTCTGGTTGATCTATCCATTGATGTGAGTGGAATGTTAAGGTCCCCTACCGTTATTGTATTAACATTTTCTTTTAGGTTTGTTAATAGTTGCTTTATGTACTTTGATGCTCCTGTGTTGGGTGCATGGATACTTATGTGTTATATCTTCTTGATGGAATGTCCCTTTGATCATTATATACTGCTCCTCTTTCTCTCTCTTTACCTGTCTTAAAGTCTATTTTGTCTGATATAAATACGGCAACACCTGCTTTCTTTTGTTTGCTATTAGCTTGGAGTATTGTCTCCCATACCTTCACTCTGAGCCTGTGTTTGTCATTGGAGCTGAGATGTGTTTCCTGGAGGCAGAATATTGTGGGGATGTTTTCTTTAATCCATCTCACCACTCTGTGTCTTTTTATTGGAGAATTCAATCCATTTATGTTTAGGATGATTATCGATATATGAGGACTTAATGATGCCATTTTATCACTTGGTTTCTGGTTCTCCTGCATTTCCTTTGTTTCTCGTCCTTTGTATTTTGGCTTACCAGTCAAGTTATATAATTTTTTATGTTGTGTTTCTGTTTTCTCCTTATTTATTATTTGTGTCTCTCTTCTGCTTTTTTGTTTAGTGGTTACCGTGAGGTCTGCATTCAAAATCTCACAGGTAGGATAGTCCCTTTTCTGATGGCCTCTTATTTCCTTAGACTAAACCGATTCAGTCCCTTGCTTCTTCCCCTCCTAAGTTGTTTTCTCACATCTTATTCCATCTTGTGTTGTGAGTTTGTGGTTAAAATGACAAGATTATCTTTGTTTTTGGTGGTTTCCTTCCCTTTGTCTTTAATGCTATACTTGAGTATTTCCTATCCTGCTCTGATTCTGTCTACCTATTTGTCTCCTTACTCTGTGCTTTGTAAACCCTCTCTCTTTTTTTTTTTCAGGTATGCGGGCCTTCTTGAGAATTTCTTGTAGGGGGAGTCTTGTGGCTACAAACTCCCTTAACTTATGTTTTCCTGGGAAAGTTCTTATTTTTCCATCACATCTGAAGGATATTTTTGCTGGATACAGTATTCTTGGCTGAAAGTTTTTGTCCTTCAAAGATTTGAATATGTTATCCCAGCCTCTCTTAGCTTGTAAGGTTTCTGCAGAGAAATCCACTGAAAGCCTGATAGGGGTTCCTTTGTAGGTTATTTTGTTCTGCCTTGCTGCCCTTAGTATTCGTTTTTTGTCATTCACTTTTGCTAGTTTCACTACTATCTGCCTTGCAGTAGGTATTTTTACATTGACATATTTAGGAGATCTGATAGCTTCTTCCACATGAATTTCCATCTCATTCCCTAGGTTTGGGGCATTCTCTGCTATTATTTCTTTGAACAAGCTTTCTGCTCCATTCTCCTTCTCTTCTCCTTCTTGAATACCTATTGTTCTTATGTTGCATTTCCTAATTGAGTCGGATATTTCTTGGAGACTTTCTTCATTTCTTTTTAGTCTTAGTTCTCTCTCCTCTTCTATCTGGAGCATTTCAACATGTCTATATTCGACTATGCTGATATGCTCCTCTATGATGTCTGCTCGAGTGTTCAGGGAATCCATACTTTGTTTTATTACTTCCATTGTGTCTTTCATCTCTAACGTTTCTCACTGACTCTTCTCTACAGTTTCAATCTCTTTTGTGAAGTAGCTCCTGAACTTGTTGAATTATTTCTCTACATTCTGTTGTAACTCGTTGAGTTTTTTGATGATAGCTAATTTGAATTCTTTGTCAGTTGGATTACATATTTCTGTGTCCTCCAGACTGATTTCTGGGTACTTGTCATTTGCTCTCTGCTCTACAGATCTGATATAATGTTTGATGTTGCTAGAGGGAATGGCTCTGTTTTCTCGCTTTCTGGTGTTATTTGGTCACAGCTACTGCCTGTTGTCACTGGGTGGGGGTCAAGAGGTGCGTATTCTGAGGTTTCTGCCTTCAGCTGAGATCCCAGGCACTAGAGCCAGGTGCTGGGTGGGTGGGGGGAGGGGTGCTTTCTCCTGCCTGCTTTTGTGATTTTCTTGCTCTGCTCTTGTGATCTGCTCTCTTGGGGTGTTAGCAGCTGCCCTCCAAGTCAAGGAGGGCTGGACCTTGGAGATAGTCATGAGGCAGGCTAGGGGCTGAAGTGCCTGCTCATTGGAGGGTGCTCTGGAGGCCAGCGGTTT